>NC_079493.1:88914148-90140932 GCF_030052815.1 Hevea brasiliensis | reverse complement strand
GATTGAAAAGCATTGTAAATGGTTTGAAACCACAACTATCATGTATATTGATTGAATTCCTCACTAGCTTGTCTAGAGGGATGAATTGACTTTGAATTCCCTCTCTGGCTGAAGTGTTGAGGTGTGTGCTTGTTGAGGACGAATGGAATGAGTACTCATATTATTGCTAGCTAGCTATGTTATTTCTCACTAGCCATCGGCTTTTGGGATGAATTGAATTCCTCACTAGCCATTGGCTCTTGGGATGAATTGACTTTGAATTCCCTCTCTGACTGAAGTATTGAGGTGTGTGGCTGTTGAGGATGAATAGAATGAGTACTCATATTATTGCTAGCTAGCTATGTTTTTCCTCACTAGCCATCGGCTTTTGGGATGAATTGAATTCCTCATTAGGCTTTTGGGATGAATTAAACTTTGGCAACATGATTAAGCTGTGTGTGTGTGTGTGTGATTCATTGATATTCATTGTGATATTGTGAAATGGAGTTTAAATTCTTATTGACATTCACTGTCTTTTGAATTTAACTATGTTTTAAGTATCCACTATTTATATGACTTATGATTTATGATTTAAAGTTGTAATTTGTTACTGTTGTGCACCACTGAGACATTGGCTCAGTGATAGCTTTTCATTGTTGTCGCAGGTAGACAGATTGAAAGGGCAGCAGACTAGGCTGCTAGTACTATACTGAGAGATCATCGGGTATATTGAGTATACCATATTTTGCATTTTGTAATGTAATGTATGTTCACTGTATGTATATACTGTTCTTGGTTTTGAGCAGTTGTAAATTAAAGTTGTACATTAAAGTTGTAAACTAAATTTGTAAATTATTTTGGTTTGTAAATATTGTGATATATTTCTTTTATCTCAGCTTTTGAAAACACTGGAAAATTATTGTGGATTGAGTAGACAAATGTTGGAGTTTGAGATTGAGAAATATATTTGAAGTGCTTTTTACAGGTTTTTTTTGAAGAACTGTTTTATTCAAAATATAGATGGCAATCTGCCAAAATTTTTACAGAATTATTAATTCTTCAAATGTATTATCTGGTTTCACTTCAGTTAAAATTTTTTTTAACACTTGTAAATAGTGCTCACCACTGTAAAAAGAAGTAAGAAAAAGTTTAAAATCCTTTGTACTGTATTTAATGGGTTATCAGTAGACGAAGTTGGTAATTCATTAGGTAGATTACGGGATCATGTTATGCCTTACGGAAGGGTAGGGTGTGACAACTGTTGCTCCAGGGTGCAGTGCAATTGTTGTAATACCCTCTTTGTCCTCTCCAGCCAATACTCTGCTGCGGCTGGATCATCCTCCTTCTTACCCCTGAAGTCTACTACCCCATACTTCCACAGTTTCTCCAATGGGGATCTATGTATAGGTTGTGGCTGTGGGGGCAGTGGTGGCTGTACAGGTGGTGATGGCTATGGCTGTGGCTGTGGCTATAGAGGTGGAGGTGGTTGTGGCTGTGGGATAGCTCTGGTGATGTCACACCCTACTCCCCTGTAAGGCGTAACATGATCCCATAGTACACCTAATGAATTATCGTACTTCGCCTACCGATAACCCATTAAATACACTACAAGGGATTTTAAGACAATTTTCGTGAAATTTAAATGATCCATTAAAATCTGGTGTCATAAAATTTTTTTCAAAATTTCAGTGGAGTGCCGGCTATGTTTTGAGAAAACAGTTCTTCAAACCTGAAAAGGAAAATGCTCCCAATATGTTTTCTCAAATACAACTCCAATAACTTCATTTCAATTCACAATTCAATTCTCAATAAACAATCAATTAATTTTCAAACTACTCTCATCACAAAGAAATATTTCATTGATTACAATACTCAAAATTTATATTACAAAACTATTCAAGTAAATAAAATCTCAAATTTACATTTACAATAATTTACATTTAATTACATACCAAAATATTTTATAAGAGTTTTTATACAACTGCTCAAATAACTTACATACATATTATTACATGCATACATCAAAACCTGTGTACATGGGTATACCTGAAGCTGATCTGAATGTCTCTTCAAAGAAGTTTACTCAATTGCTCTATGCTCTTTTCACCTGCGACAGCATACAAAGCTATCGCTGAGTGGTGAACTCAGTGGTGCACAATTATAATTTAAAACATAGTACAATATACCTTAACAAAAATTATAGCAATTAATTTGGAAATCTGAATACTCATCAAATTTCAAAACTCAAAATATTCATTGCCAATAATATAAATCATTTGTATAAAATGACTTTGATCACGAAATTCAATTTATCAAATCATAACTAATCATTTAAGGTAATTCCAACAAAATCAATTATACATAAATCATAATTGAAATCACAATTCTTTACTATTCAAAAACCATTCTTTATCTCAAAACTATTCTTTATCTCAAAAATCATTCTGTGTCTCAAAAACCATTTTGTATCTCACGAACTATGCAAGACTAATCCGAAAGGGCCATCTTCGGGGTGACTCTAACTCCCTATGGTCGGGGAGGTCGAATCGGATTCTAACTCCCTATGGTCGGGGAGGTCAAATCATTGTGCACAGTACACATCACAATAATGAATCTTCCGAAAGGGCCATAACAAATAAGAACTTAGATCTAACCTCTAATAAGAGGAGAATCTAAGCCTGTGCATGTACCATGGTAATCAAAATACAACTAGCTCCATTGTCTTCTCAACAAATGAGAGAGACGGGTAATAACCTAGTCAAGCATCTATAGTGAGATATAAAACAATATCACAATCCTTTTAGTGAGCATAAATCACAATACAATTCGATTCACAGTCAATTCCAATATCCAATAATTTTTATGCTCATCACAATTCAAATCATAAATTAGCATTTTTGCATGCAAATTGCCCATCACAATTCAAAACATGTTCTATCACAATTTTCCAAAACATAATTTATTCAATTCACAATAATGCTTAATACTTGGGGAAATACCATTTCGCAAAGCTAAATTCATACACACTATAACAATTTTAATAATCATTAAATTAAATCCAATGCTTATTAAACATAATACATAAGAAAAATATGTCATTTAATCATATGAAATATTCATAACAAAATAAGTTAAAAACTAGTTGTGCACAAACCTCTGATAATTGTCTCTTAGCTCTGACTCAGTGTTTCCTTCCTCTTCCCTAAGTCTTTGCTAACTGAAACACACAATTTGAAGTGTTTAAGTAGTCATTTAAACTATCTTTAAGAATAAAGCTTAATAATTAACTTATTGAATTCTATTATTTCCTTAGTCAACCTAAGATGTTGACCCTCGATGCATTCTAGGTGAATTAGGTTTTAATGTTACCAATATGTCACATTTGTATCCTTTTAGTATTGGTACATGTTACCAAATTCATTTCCATGTATATTGCATTTTATTGCAATTTATCGGATTCCGGTATATCAATTTGACCTAGCCGAATGACCTAGTTTCCTCAGTTTTCGAGTTTTGGTCAAAACTATAAACTTGTAGATCTATGTCTTATTGTACGCTGGGTAAAATTTTTGGTCATTCTGAGTTATTTAGACCAAGTTATGGTCAATCTACTAATGCTGGTCAAAATGCATCAAAATGGTCACTTTAGGTCATTTTTAGGTCATTTTTGGTTTGGCCAGTTTTTGGACCTAAAATTGTGCAAGCTATTTGACTTGTTTATGGTCATTTCTGGGCTTTGGTGTCTTCATAAGAATTGTAGACATGTGTCTCAACTATTCATGGTAAAAATTTCAGGTCAATTGGACCTGTTTTGAGTAAGTTATGGCCAAAACACTAACTGCTGCCCAAATGGTCAATTTTCAGGCCTTAAATGCACTAATCCGGATTTGGTCATTTTTCAAGTTACCTTCCAAGCAGAATTTTGGTAAGCTTCCTTCATGAAAGTTGGCACTTTTTGTGCCTAGTTTCACTTCCAATTGGTCTCATACCAATTGGGGTCACACACATAAAGTTCTAAGCCAAAGTACACACTGTCCTGCTATTCATTGTTCATCACTCATCAAATGCACATCCTATGCCTACCAAGTTAACTCTTACATGTCATTTCTGTTTTGTACCTTACCATTAACACATTTCACAACACATTTTTAGTCATTTTGGCAGCTTGTAATCACACTGAATATGCACATTATAGTACATAATTTTCCAAGTTCAAATTACAAACAATTTAATCACATAACCTAGCTCATTTACATGTCCAAACTCATACCTTCATACATATGTATATGCTGCCATAACAAGCACTATAATTCAACAATAAAATTCCATAAACCAAACCATGAAACAACATTTTTTTGGTCCACACTTCAAATTGTCGAATTGTAATCTTCTTCAATTAGCTTTCCAAGCTTCCAAAGTCAAGTGTACATTCATATATACATTTAGTATACATCACCCAATTTATTCCTACACATATAAACACTTCATCAACACTTTAATCTACCATTTACATGCAAAGATAAACTGCCCTTATTGAAGTTCCATGGCTGCCAAAAATATACCTCTCCATTAACTCATCAAACTTCAAAAATCCTTCCACAATTAAACTACCCATAACACCCACACAAACTTTGATGAAGCAAGCATAAAAAATACCTACTTACCACTTTTGAAACTCTTCAAAACTTCACCAAAACTTGATTTTCTTGCTGCCTCTCTACTGCCCAAGTGGTGTAGGACAATTTTAGTGGAGGAAAGTGCAAGGAAATAGGCTTGGATCATGGGAGAATGAAGCTTCAAGGTGGGACGGCAATGGAGGTTTCTTCTTTATCATTTTCGGGTGGTTCTTTGGAAGTTTGAGGAAGATGAATTTCTGCTGTCCAAATGAAGGTTTAGTGGTCCACTTTAGGTGTGAGTGGAGCACTAAGTGAGAAATAAATGTTTGTTTATTCTTAAGTTTCCTTATTCCCACATTAAGCTCCTATCTTTTGCTATTTACATTAGGTACCACCAATTTAATTTTTCATGACATTTTCCAAGTGTAATATCATTTATTTTTAATGGAAATTTAGGTCAAAATACAATTCGGGGTGTCAAATGACTACAATACCCCTATTCGGGTTATATTCTCAATTTTTTGGTAATACCGGATTTTGTCATTTTCTCGATTTCTCACTTTTCTTTGTACTAATTAATTAATTTTTCTTTGATATTTCAAATGGTATTTATACTTCAATAGACATTTATTTAAGTCTTAAAAATATTTTCCAAGGTTCCCGCGGTCTAGGGCTAGTCAATGGTCCATGCCGCAACTTCCCGGTGCAGTCGCCCATCGCTCGGGTTCTCGGCTCGTTTAACTTGATTACATTTCATTGCTATTATTTTTTCTTTGTTTTTCTTGTATTTCATTATTTTATGTCTCCTCATCAGTATTTAAATGTAGTTTTAGGCATTCTAGCTATCTGGACAGACACTGGTCACCGGAACAGTAGAACGCACTACCGAACATAGGGGTGTTACAATTCTCCTCCCCTTAAAATAAATTTCGTCTCAAAATTTTACCTGGCATCAGTCTCTAAATAGCTGTGGGTGTTGTCTCCTCAAATCCTCTTCACGTTCCCAAGTAGCTTCCTGGCCTGAATGATGATTCCACAGCACTTTAACTAGGTGTATCTATTTATTCCTCAGCTGCTTCACCTCATATGCCAGAATTTCTATGGGTTCTTCCTCATATGAGAGGTCTGGATTTACCTCAATCTCTTCAACAGATAGTACATGAGATGGGTCAGATCTGTACCTCCTTAACATGGACACATGGAAGACACTGTGTATCCTTTCTAGCTCTGGAGGTAATGCCAACCGATATGCCAAAGGACCCACTCTCTCCAGAACCTCATATGGTCTGATGAAATGAGGACTCAGTTTCCCCTTTATGCCAAATCTCATAATCTTCTTCCAAGGAGAAACATTGAGGAACACCTTGTCACCCACTACATATTCAATATCTCTTCTCTTCAGACCAACATAGGACTTCTGACGGTCTGATGCAGCCTTGAGTCTATCTCTGTTCAATCTGATCTTTTCCTCTACTTGCTGAACAATTTCTAGCCCAATCATCTTCCTTTCACCTACTTCATCCCAACATAGGGGAGTTCTGCACTTCCTGCCATACAAAGCTTCATATGGAGGCATCCCAATGCTTGATTGGTAGCTGTTGTTATAAGCAAACTCAATCAAAGGCAATGTGTATCCCAACTATCTTCAAACTCGATCACATAAGCCCGTAGCATATCCTCCAATATCTGAATTATCCTCTCAGATTGGCCATCTGTCGATGGGTGGAATGCTATGCTGAAGTTCAATCTAGTTCCTAGGGCTCTCTAAAGACTACCCCAGAATCTAGAAGTCAACCTAGGATCTCTGTCTGATACAATCGATACTGGAACTCCATGCAGTTTTATAATCTCATTTATGTACAATCTGGCCAATCTCTCCAACTATAGTCCATCCGGACTGGCAAAAAGTGAGCAGACTTGGTTAGTCTATCAACTATAACCCATACTGCATCATGACTATTCTGTGTCTTCGGAAGTCTCATAACAAAATCCATAGTTATCCATTCCTTTACAATGTCTCATAGGGTGCCATTTGTATGCTAGCTTGACACTTATTATTGTCTACAAATTCTGTTAGTGGGAGGTATCTGTCCCATCTCCCCTCGGATTCAAGGACACAAGTTCTCAGTATATTCTCGAGGGCTTATTACATTTTACAGGTTATTATTATCATTTCACTTCATTATTTATAGAAACTTAATAAGTTTCAAAATTCACCTGAATCACTTGTTTCGACTGTCCATCCGTCTGAGGATGATAAGTCGTACTGATATCTCTAAGCTTATAGCAATTACTGTGGTACAGTTAGTTCACATTAATGTAACCGAGTCACTGACTCTAGCTACCTTACCAGTGTAGTTGTTTGATAGGCTAGTTCTGAAGTTTTAAATTTCTTACTAGAATTTTCACATTTATTTCCCGTAATAGTACTCTATTCGGGTGCAACTGTATCAAATTATAGATTACTTACAAATATTCTTATTTTATTGTATCACAAGGAAGCACGTAATTCTACACAATAATTTCGTGTCGGTACTGTAATCTGCAGCTTACAATACAAACATCGAGAACATTACATAGTCACTACGTTATAACCTCATGGACTAGGTTTTCTAACATCTTATCTGTACACTTATTTCCTTCTCTGTCTTTTAAAGTAATATAAGTGGTCTCTTCATGTAATTATTTAAATTTAAAACTCATTACTTATATTTATGCTCAAGTAACCTATCAAAGCACCTGCAGGCGTTACGTATCGCCGTCCCCACAAGCCTCTTCTCTGTCTTTAGTGGCAATTAAGGGTACTTATCAAAGCACCTGCAGGTGTTACGTATCGCCGTCCCTATAAGCCCTTGGGTGGTACCTATCAGAGCACTTTGCAGGTGTTACGTATCGCCATCCCTGCAAGCCCCCTGATACCGATATTCATTATCTTTTAAAATCATATCCACCACATGTGGTCAATCCATGACTTTCCATGTAGGCAGTACTGCTATCTGTAATTCCTAATTGGTATACCAATCGATCCATACAATATACATAAGCCTAGGTTTACTTTGAGCAATTAAGCATTATCAATTGTCTAACAAAATCTTCATATCCATGTATTATAGAAAATGTGGGTCCCACATCACTATTTCATGTAATTTAGCATGTAGTGATAATGAAATTTCCATGTCAATGTACAGTGGGAAAGTGGGTCCCACATACCTATTTCAAGTAATTTAGTTTATAGTGACTTAGTAGGGATAAGCCAATAATGTTTTTCAAGAACCTTTCTTTAGGTTCAATTTCGAGATTTTAACTTTGCATATCACTTTGGACAGTTTGTGGCCATTGTTTGGCCCCATTTTCTAAAAGGAAATTATTCTTTTATGTCTTGCTTTTATTTCCCAATGACTATTCGAGCTCTGACTCATAGGTTTCTCCCTCTTCTCTATTTCATATTGCCCTTGTGGGGTTGGGTTTGTACTTGGGCTTGGGCTGACAGATTATCAATCATTTGTTGAAAGAAAGTGGCCATTTGTATAGTAATTTATACAGGTGGGGCTAATAAAGTCGGACTTCCAACTTTCTGAGGGGCTGGGGCCTCACCTTGTACTTTCGCCATCACAGACTGTTCTATTGTCTTATTCTTCTCTTCCATATCTTTTTACAGGATTTTCTACTTCTTATACAACCAACACAAGGAGATTTCTCTCCATTAATTCATATTTGTGATGTAAATGTACTATATGTATCAAACATTTGAGCAGTTGCAGTTACCGACAAAAAGATTTCAAATTCACAGTTCAAAATTTACTTTAAAACCATTGCTCTGATACGACAAAACATGTCACACCCTACTCCCCTATAAGGTGTAACATGATCCCGTAGTACACCTAATGAATTACCGTACTTCGCCTACTGATAACCCATTAAATACACTACAAGAGATTTTAAGACAATTTTCATGAAATTTAAATCATCCATTAAAATCTGGTGTTATAAAATTTTTTTCAAAATTTCGGTGGAGTGCTGGCTGTGTTTTGAGAAAACAGTTCTTCAAACCTGAAAAGGAAAATGCTCCCAATATATTTTCTCAAATACAACTCCAATAACTTTATTTCAATTCACAATTCAATTCTCAATAAACAATCAATTCATTTTCAAACTAATCTCATCACAAAGAAATATTTTATTGATTACAATACTCAAAATTTATATTACAAAACTATTCAAGTAAATAAAATCTCAAATTTACATTTACAATAATTTACATTTAATTACATACCAAAATATTTTATAAGAGTTTTTATACAACTGCTCAAATAATTTACATACATATTATTACATGCATACATCAAAACCTGTGTACATGGGTATACCTTGAGCTGATCTGAATGTCTCTTCAAATAAGTTTACTCAATTGCCCTATGCTCTTTTCACCTGCGACAGCATACAAAGCTATCACTGAGTGGTGAGCTCAGTGGTACACAACTACAATTTAAAACATAGTACAATATACCTTAACAAAAATTATAGCAATTAATTTGGAAATCTGAATACTCATCAAATTCCAAAACTTAAAATATTCATTGCCAATAATATAAATCGTTTGTATAAAATGACTTTGATCATGAAATTCAATTTATCAAATCATAACTAATCATTTAAGGTAATTCCAACAAAATCAATTATACATAAATCATAATTGAAATCACAATTCATTACTATTCAAAAACCATTCTTTATCTCAAAAACCATTCTGTGTCTCAAAAACCATTCTGTATCTCACTAATTATGCAAGACTAATACGAAAGAGCCATTTTCGAGGTGATTCTAACTCCCTATGATCGGGGAGGTCGAATCGGATTCTAACTCCATATGGTTGGGGAGGTCGAATCATCGTGCACAGTACACATCACAATAATGAATCTTCCGAAAGGGCCATAACAAATAAGAACTTAGATCTAACCTTTAATAAGAGGAGAATCTAAGCCTGTGCACATACCATGGTAATCAAAACACAACTAACTCCATTGTCTTCTCAACAAATGAGAGAGACGGGTAATAACCTAGTCAAGCATCTATAGTGAGATATAAAACAATATCACAATCCTTTTAGTGAGCATAAATCACAATACAATTCGATTGAAAGTCAATTCCAATATCCAATAATTTTTATGTTCATCACAATTCAAATCATAAATTTGCATTTTTGCATGCAAATTGCCCATCACAATTCAAAACATGTTCTATCACAATTTTCCAAAATATAATTTATTCAATTCACAACAATGCTTAATACTTGTGGAAACACCATTTCACAAAGCTAAATTCATACATACTATAACAATTTCAATAATCATTGAATTAAATCCAAGAATTGTTAAACATAATACATAAGAAAAATATGTCATTTAATCATATGAAATATTCATAACAAAATAAGTTAAAAACTAGTGGTGCACAAACCTCTGATAACTGTCTCTTGGCTCTGACTCAGTGTTTCCTTCCCCTTCCCCGAGTCTTTACTAACTGAAACACACAATTTGAAGTGTTTAAGTAGTCATTTAAACTGTCTCTAAGAATAAAGCTTAATAATTAACTTATTGAATTCTATTATTTCCTTAGTCAACCTAAGATGTTGACCCTCAATGCATTCTAGCTGAATTAGGTTTTAATGTTACCAATATGTCACATTTGTAGCCTTTTAGTATTGGTACATGTTACCAAATTCATTTCCATGTATATTGCATTTTATTGCAATTTGTCGGATTCCGGTATACCAATTTGACCTAGCCGGATGACCTAGTTCCCTCGGTTTTCGGGTTTCGATCAAAACTATAAATTTGTAGATCTATGTCTTATTGCACATGAGGCAAAATTTTAGGTCTTTCTGAGTTATGTAGACCAAGTTATGGTCAATCTACTAATGCTGGTCAAAATGCATCAAAATGGTCACTTTAGGTCATTTTTAGGTCACTTTTGGTTCGGCCAGTTTTTGGACCCAAACTTATGCAACCTATTTGACTTGCTTATGGTCATTTCTGGGCTTTGGTGTCTTCATAAGAATTGTAGATATGTGTCTTAATTATTCATGGTAAAAATTTCAGGTCAATTGGACTTGTTTTGAGTAAGTTATGGCCAAAATAGTAACTACTGCCCAAATGGTCAATTTTAAGGCCTTAAATGCACTAATCCTGATTTGGTCATTTTTCAAGTTACCTTCCAAGCAGAATTTTGGTAAGCTTCCTTCATGAAAGTTGGCACTTTTTGTGCCTAGTTTCACCTCTAATTGGGGTCACACACATAAGGTTCTAAGCCAAAGTACACACTGCCCTGCTATTCATTGTTCATCACTCATCAAATGCACATCCTATGCCTACCAAGTTAACTCTTACATGTCATTTTTGTTTTGTACCTTACCATTAACACATTTCACAACACATTTTTGGTTATTTTGGCAGCTTGTAATCACACTCAATATGCACATTATAGTATAGAATTTTCCAAGTTCAAATTACAAACAATTTAATCACATAACCTTGCTCATTTACATGTCCAAACTCACATTTTCATACATATGTATATGCTACCATAACAAGCACCATAATTCAACAATAAAATTCCATAAACCAAACCATGAAACAACATTTTTTTGGTCCACACTTCAAATTGCCAAATTGTAATCTTCTTCAATTAGCTTTCCAAGCTTCCAAAGTCAAGTGTACATTCACATATACATTTAGTATACATCACCCAATTTATTCCTACACATATAAACACTTCATCAACACTTTAATCTACCATTTACATGCAAAGATAAACTTCCCTTATTGAAGTTCCATGGCTGCCAAAAATATACCTATCCCTTAACTCATCAAACTTCAAAAATCCTTCCACAATTCAACTACCCATAACACCCGCACAAACTTTAATGAAGCAAGCATCAAAAATACCTACTTGCCACTTTTGAAACTCTTCAAAACTTCATCAAAACTTGATCTTCTTGTTGCCTATCTACTGCCCAAGTGGTGTAGGACAATTTTAGTGAAGGAAAGTGCAAGGAAATAGGCTTGGATCATGGGAGAATGAAGCTTCAAGGTGGGACGGCAATGGAGGTTTCTTCTTCACCATTTTTGGCTGGTTCTTTGGAAGTTTGAGGAAGATGAATTTCTGCTATTCAAATGAAGGTTTAGTGGTCCACTTTAGGTGTGAGTGGAGCACTAAGTGAGAAATAAATGTTTGTTTATTCTTAAGTTTCCTTATTCCCACATTAAGCTCCTATCTTTTGCTATTTACATTAGGTACCACTAATTTAATTTTTCATGACATTTTCCAAGTGTAATATCATTTATTTTTAATGGACGTTTAGGTCAAAAGACAACTCGGGGTGTCAAATGACCACAATGCCCCTGTTCGGATTGCATTCCTGATTTTTCGATAACACCGAGTTTTGTCGTTTTCTCGATTTCTCACTTTTCTTTGTACTAATTAATTAATTTTTCTTTGATATTTTTAATGGTATTTATACTTCAATAGAAATTTATTTAAGTTCTAAAAATATTTTCCAGGGTTCCCCGCGGTCCAAGGCTAGTCAATGGTCCATGCCGCAACTTCCCGGTGCGGTCACCCATCGTTCGGGTTCTCGGCTCGTTTAACTTGATTACATTTCATTGCTATTATTTTTCCTTTGTTTTTCTTGTATTTTATTTTCTTGTATTTCATTATTTTATGTCTCCTCATCAATATTTAAATGTAGTTCTAGGCATTCTAGCTGTCCGGACTGACACTGGTCACCGGAACAGTAGAACGCACTACCGAACATAGGGGTGTTACAGGTGACTTGGCGGAACAGCTAAGTCATCTGTTCTAGGAAGGCCTATTGTGCTCTCCCTGTAGTATCTCGGGATGACTCGGCTCTACTGCTTCGCTCCCTACTAGGAGCAGGTGCGGGTGCATGACTCTCTACCTCCTCCTCTATCGGTCTTGGAGGTCCGTGCTCTGAAGGATCAGATGTCATTGATCCTATAAAATAAACAAAGAACAGATCTGCATTAGTGTCACCTCGACTCTATTTAAAGGCCCATGCATGTTATGCACTCTTTCTATTTCTAACTATCTAGGACTAGGACTGCTTAAACCTCTACTCTGAAACCACTAAATGTGATGCTCCTTACTCGTATACTGTATAGCCGAGCAAAAAGTGCCACATTCAATGCCAGAGCATCCCATTTTGTTTTAGCATATCTATTGTAAACTTTTAATATCATTTAAAAATAGTAATCCATGTGTAGAATTTTTTTTTTATAACTTATTTTTGTGGAGACCCAGATAGAGCCTCCTCTGTTTTATTAGCAACTAGTGGGTTCCACTTGTAACACCCTCACCGTCGGTAGTCCGTATGTTCCACTGTTCAGGCGGCTGATGTTTGCCCGGACTGTCAGAATGTCTGGAACTACATTTTTGTAATAGTGAGAAAACATAAAATGATGGAATACAAGGTAAGACAATATGAGAAAAATTAAGAGAAAATAAAAGAGATGAAATGCAATTAAGTTAAACGAGCCAGAAGCCGTAGCGATGGGTGACTGCACTGGAAAGTTACAGCGAGGACCGTTGACTAGTCCTGGACCGCGAGAAACCCTCGGAAATATTTTTGGGACCTAATTAAAGGTATACTGAGGTGTAATTGATATTGGAAATATCAAAGAAAAATTAGTAAATGGATATAAATGAAAAATGAAAATTTAAGAAATCGGCGGGTCAAGGATTAAATCGGTGTTACCGAAAAAGTTCGAATTCAACCCGAAGAGGGGCATTTTGGCCAATTGATGCCTAGAGTTGACTTTTGACCTAAATGTCCATTAAAAATAAGTAGCATTACATTTTGAAAATTGAATGAAAAATGTGATTAAAGATAAAAGGTAATTAGGAAGAAATTAAGGATAAGAATTTGGAATAATTAAACTTAGAATATTTTAATGTTAATTAAAATTTAGTGGAGCACTAAGGGGTATTTAAACTCATTAAGGGACATGTGTTTGTACACTAAGCACTTCATCTTCTTCTTCTTCTTCACCATGCCGAATTGAAGTCTCAATTTTCCTCCATGGCCAAAACTTCAAAAGCTCCATAATCTCTACCATTTCCAACTTAAACCCCAAAGCTTACTTCATTAACTTTGATCCCCACATCACAAGGAAGAGATTGATGGTAATTTGAAGAGGAATAGTTTTGGTTTGATCAAGCTCCACAAAAGGTTAGTGCTAGTTTTCCCTTCCTCACTTAATTAAACTTTGTATTTATCTTGAGATGAGTTTAATGGTTAAGAAATTTAAAGAATTGGTTGGGTATTTGGTGAACTCAAATTTGGCAACCATGGAAGAATTTAGAGTTTGATTTATTCATGTGTAAAAGGGGTGTTTTGTGATGTTAATTAAGGTATTACATATGTTAGAAAGATTATTTCATGTGTATGTTTAATGTTGATGTTTTGAGGTAGGGTTTGAGTAATTGTGGAAGACCTAGAACAAGTGGTAAACTCTGGCAGCATTAATGAGCTTAGAAGGTTGATAATTTCATGAAATTACTTGATGAATTATAGTATTGATGGAGTAGTGAAAGTGTATTGTATATGGCTAATTGAAGTATAGGTATTAGCTAATTAAATCCAATGTTTAAGATGTTAATTTTGCCTCCTTGAATTAAGGTTGTGTATTGTATATTGAGGATTTATGTATACTACTGGAAATTGACTAATTTGAGACTTGATAAATGAGATTAGAAGTGCTATGAATGATATATTGTAGTTTGGGAGAAGGAGGATTAAACATTGGAAGTGTAAATTCTTATGGAGGTTGTGTTGTGTTGAAATCAGTAGATAAATTGAGCCATAAATAAAAATGTGTGATCCCAATTGATATAAGGCCAATTGGAGGTAAAATTTGACTTATAATGGACCAATTTTCATGTAGAAGTTATGTAAAATTTTGCCTAGAAAGTGACCTAATAAGTGACCAAATCCGGATTTCCATTAGTGAAACCATAATTTTTGACCATATGAATAGTAGTCAATCAAATGACCATAACTCTCTGTAGACAGGTCCAAATGACCTAAAATTTATACCAATGGAAAGCTTAGACATAGGGTTAAAACTTTGGTAAAGATCACAGAACCCAAAAATGCCATTTACTAAGTCAAATTGCTTGCACAGTTGAGGTATCAAAACTGTCCAAAACCATTACAACCCAGAATTTGACCATGTGAATAGTAGTCACTCATTTGACCATAACTCACTCAAAACAGGTCCAAATGACTTGAAATTTATATCAAAGGAAAAATTAGACATAGAACTGTAACTCTTATGAAGACACCAAAGCTCAGAAATTACCAGAACCAAGTCAAATTGCTTGCCCAAGTTAGGGTACTAAATCTGCCAGAATTGAATTTGACCAAAAATTGACCTAACTTTGCATTAAAAATGCAATCTGTCCAGCTTTAGTAAATTGACCATATCTTGGTCTATACAACTCAGAATAACATGAAATCAGTGGCAAAAATTCAATAAGACATAGACCTATACATTTGCTTCTTTAACTAGAATCTAAAAACCAAGGGAAAAAAGGACATTTAGCTAGATTAATCTAGCATACCAAAACTGAAAAATTGACAATACTATACAATAAAGCCTAGAAATGAAATTGGCAACATATGCCAACATGTGAGGAATAAAAAATGAAACATATTAGTGACATTAAAACTAATTCACCTAGTGTGTATAAAAAGTCAACATTTATGGTTGACTAGTGATGTGAATAGTAACAAAATGACATGATAAAACATCTGAATGTGTGCATAGGACATTAGTCCTCATCCTCAGAGAGAGGAAATCTGTTTTGAATATAATAGTACTTCTGAACATTTGATATGATAGAATGACATAATGAATGTATAAAGAATGCAATAATTATGCAATTGTGAGTTAGAAATCTGTGTTCCTACTAGGAACATAATCATTTGTGATAAATTATAATTGAGCTTATAATTAAATAATAATATTTTAATACATATTAACGTTTGATAATTCTTATATGCCCATGTATTGCCTAGACACATGCGTCAGATTGGATAGGTTGGCATGCCAATAGAATAATGTTTGAGCAGTACTGCATAACGTTTTATGCGTAAGGCTTTATGCCTATATTTCATGCTTTTTGTGTAGGGCTTTATGCCTATATTACTGAGGCTTGTATGCCGATTATCTGATTACCTGTCTGATGGCTTTTTAGTTATAATGATTGTATTTGTTACCATGGCCTCTTTGCCATATTGATTACATACGTGGTTGACGTACTAAGTTTACACGTCCCATGGTATGACAGCCCGAGACACTGTGGCGTCCAGTGCTATCACCTGTTATCCAGTTTAGTCAGCCTGTCATAGGTTGCTTGGGCAGTGTAATTGATTGAAATAAATTTAAGAATATTAGCAATTAAAAACATTTGAAAGAATCGAATGTAATGAGAAAAAGGATTAGCAATAGAAACCTAATTGAATATTATTACTGTAAAGTTGTAAACTCGGCATTTCCGAAGGGGTACAAATTAGCATATAAGATGGTTAATACTAGAAACATTCCAGTAAATCAAATTGATTATTGAATATTTAAATTATGCTCTATCCTTTCTTTTTTTGTATATATTATTTCTTATTATACTATTGCACCACTAAGCAGAAATGCTTAGCGCGATGAAATTATTTCCTTGCGCAGGTACTTCGACTGAGATTTTTGGAGTCCAGATCTGCAGAAGTGTCAGAAGAGTATAAGGTTGTCACCTCCTAGCAATGCATGTAGATAGGGCTCACATTAAGCATACTATGTATTTTGTATACTTTAATTATTTATTATGTTGTAATTCAAATTAACAAAATTGTATTGAATACGTATATGATGTAATTAATTTGCATAATATGTAGATTGTGAATTTATACAGTTAGTTTCAAATTATGTACATTAATGAGATTGAGCATTTTGATATCTGAACTGAGTTTGAATATGAATGAATTTGAGATTGAGAATACTGAGAATACATGATATTGAGTTGAGATTATATTGAGCAAAGTTGAACTGTAAAAATATATTAGAATTGTTCTTTTACAGGCTAGAAAAACTATTATGTGAATTTTTAATTGGCACTCTGCCAAATTTTTGGAAAATAAAATGTTTGGAATACCACATTAGTTAGACTTTAATAAACAATGTTAGTGCCTAAACCATACCTAGAAATTTTTAAATAAATATATTAAGAACTGAAGTGAAATAAGATAAGATCAGGTGCTCCGGCACTCCGTGTGACACGCCTTGCTCCATTACACTGTAGACGGGTGAGGGGTGTTACATTTAGTGGTATCAGAGCACTGTTTAGGCATTCCTAGGCGCAGATAAGTGGAAAGAACTAGTGTGTATACATACATTGCATTCATAAGAGTTGAGGTAACACTATGCAGATCTGTTTTCTCTGGTTATTTTAGGTTGAGGAATGGATTCTAATCCACAGAAAGTAAAAAATTCGAAAAGGATCTATTGGGATATACCGTGGTAACTATGCAATGTTCTCGATGTTTGTGTTATAAGCTGCAGATTACAGTACTGACTTGGGACTATTGTATAGAGCTACGTATTTTCGATAGTAAATCAAAATAAGGATAAAATTATAAAACTAAGACAAGTAAGACAGATTAAAGAGAAAGTAAAATATTATAACATTAAAATGCAAAAAGACGAAGAGATAGCGGTTCTTCGATTATTTACACTGGGTAAATTTCGAGGACGAAATTTTATTTAGAGGGGAAGAATTATAACACCCTCACTGTCGGTAGTTCATATTTTCCACTGTTCCGGCAACTGATGTTTGCCCAAACTGTCAGAATGTCTGGAACTACATTTTAGTAATAGTGAGGAGACATAAAATGATGGAATACAAGGTAAGACAATACAAGAAAAATTAAGAGAAAATAAAAGCGATGAAATGCAATTAGGTTAAATGAGCTAGAAACCGTAGCAATAGGTGACTGCACTGGGTAGTTACGGTGAGGACTATTGACTAGCCCTGGATCGCGGGGAACCTTGAAAAATATTTTTGGGACGTAATTAAAGGTCTACTGAGGTGTAATTGACATTGAAAATGTCAAAGAAAAATTAGTAAGTTAGTATAAACGAAAAACAAAAATTTAAGAAATTGGCGAGTCAAGGATTAAATTAGTGTTACCGGAAAAGTTCGATTTCAACCCAAAGAGGGGCATTTTGGTCAATTGATGCCTAGAGTTGACTTTTGACCTAAATGTCTATTAAAAATAAGTGGTATTACATTTTGAAAATTGAATGAAAAATGAGATTAAAGATAAAAGGTAATTAGGAAGAAATTAAGGATAAAAATTTAGAATAATTAAACTTAGAATATTTTAATGTTAATTAAAATTTAGTGGAGGACTAAGGGGTATTTAAACTCATTAAGGGACATATGTATGTCCACTAAGCACTTCATCTTCTTCTTCATCTTCACCATGCCGAATTGAAGTCTCAATTTTCCTCCATGGCCAAAACTTTAAAAGCTCCATAATCTCCACCATTTCCAACTTAAACCCCAAAGCTTACTTCATTAACTTCGATCCCCATATCACAAGGAAGAGATTGATGGTAATTTGAAGAGGAATAGTTGAGGTTTGATCAAGCTCCACAAAAGGTTGGTGCTAGTTTTCCCTTCCTCACTTAATTAAACTTTGTATTTATCTTGAGATGAGTTGAATGGCTAAGAAATTTGAAGAATTGGTTGGGTATTTGGTGAACTCAAATTTGGCAGCCATGGAAGAATTTAGATTTTGATTTATTCATGTGTAAAAGGGGTGTTCTGTGATGTTAATTAAGGTATTACATGAGTTAGAAAGATTATTTCATGTGTATGTTTAATGTTGATGTTTTGAGGCAGGGTTTGAGTAATTGTGGAAGACCTAGGACAAGTGGCAAATTCTGGCAGCATTGATGAGTTTAGAAGGTTGATAATTTCATGAAATTACTTGATGAATTATAGTATTGATGGAGTAGTGAAAGTGTATTGTATATGGCTAATTGAAGTATAGGTATTAGCTAATTAAATCCCATGTTTTAAGATGTTAATTTTGCCTCCTTGAATTAAGGTTGTGTATTGTATATTGAGGATTTATGTATACTGCTAGAAATTGACTAATTTGAGACTTGATGAATGAGATTAGAAGTGCCATAAATTCTGTATTGTAGTTTGGGAGAAGGAGGATTAAACATTGGAAGTGTAAATTCTTGTGCAGGTTGTGTTGTGTTGAAAACAGTAGATAAATTGAGCCATAAATAAAAATGTGTGACCCTAATTGGTATGAGGCCAATTGAAGGTCAAATTTGACTTGTAATGGACCAATTTTTAAGCAGAAGTTATGCCAAAATTCTGCCTAGAAAGTGACCTAATAAGTGACCAAATCCGGATTGCCATTAGTGAAACCAGAATTTTTGACCATATAAATTGTAGTCAATCAAATGACCATAACTCTTTGTAGACAGGTCCAAATGACCTAAAATTTATACCGATGGAAAGCTTAGACATAGGGCTACAACTTTGGTGAAGATCATAGAACCTAGAAATGCCATTTACTAAGTCAAATTGCTTGTACAATTTGAGGTATCAAAACTGTCCAGAACCATTGCAACCCAGAATTTGACCATATGAACAGTAGTCACTCATTTGACCATAACTCACTCAAAACAGGTCCAAATGACCTGAAATTTATATTAATGGAAAGACTAGACATAGAGCTATAACTCTTATGAAGACACCAAAGTTCAAAAATTACCAGAACCAAGTCAAATTGCTTGCCCAAATTAGGGTACTAAATTTTCCAGAATTGAATTTGACAAAAAATTGACCTAACTTTGCATTAAAAATGCAATCTGTCCAGCTTTAGTAAATTGACCATATCTTGGTCTATAGAACTCAGAATGACATGTAATCAGTGGCAAAAATTCAATAAGACATAGACCTATACATTTGCTTCTTTGACCAGAATCTAAAAATCAAGGGAAAAAGGACATTTAGCTAGATCAATCTAGCATACCAAAACTGAAAAATTGATAATACTATACAATAAAGCATAGAAATTAAATTGACAACATATGCCAACATGTGAGGAATGAAAAATGGAACATATTAGTGACATTAAAACCAATTCACCTAGTGTGTATAAAAAGTCAACATTTATGGTTGACTAGTGATGTGAATAGTAACAGAATGACATGATAAAACATCTGAATGTGTGCATAGGACATTAGTCCTCATCCTCAGAGAGAGGATATCTATTTTGAGTATAATAGTACTTATGAACATTTGATATGATACAATGACATAATGAATGTAATAATTATGCAATTGTGAGTTAGAAATCTGTGTTCCTACTGGGAACAGAATCAGTTGTGATAAATTATAATTGAGCTTATAATTAAATAATAATATTTTAATACATATTAATGTCTGATAATACTTATATGCCCATGTATTGCCTAGACACGTGTGTCAGATTAGATAGGTTGGCATGCCAATAGAGTAATGTTTGAGCAGTACTGTGTAATGCTTTATGCATAAGGCTTTATGCCTATATTTCAGGCTTTATGCGTAGGGCTTTATGCCTATATTACTGAGGCTTGTATGCCGATTATCTGATTATCTGTCTGATGGCTTTTTAGCCATAATGATTGTATTTGTTACCATGGCCTCTCTGCCATATTGATTGCATACGTGGTTGACATACTAAGTTTACATGTCCCATGGTATGACGGCTCGAGACACTGCGGTGTCTAGTGCTATCGCCCATTATCTAGTTTTGTCAGCCTGTCATAGGTTACTTGGGCAGTGTAATTGATTAAAATAAATTTAAGAATATTAGCAATTGAAAACATTAGAAAGAATTGAATGTAATGAGAAAAAGGATTAGCAATAGAAACACAATTGAATATTATTACTATAAAGTTGTAAACTCGGCATTTCCGAAGGGTTACAAATTAGCATATAAGATGGTTAATACTATAAACATTCTAGTAAATCAAATTGATTATTGAATATTTAAATTATGCTCTATCCTTTCTTTATTTGTATATATTATTTCTTGTTATACTATTACACCACTAAGCAGAAATGCTTAGCGCGATGGAATTGTTTCCTCGCGCAGGTACTTCTACCAAGATTTTTGGAGTCCAGATCTGCAGAAGTGTCAGAAGAGTACAAGGTTGTCATCTCCTCAGTAGTGCATGTAGATAGGGCTCACAT
The DNA here is from genome assembly GCF_030052815.1 of Hevea brasiliensis. Classification (NCBI taxonomy): domain Eukaryota; kingdom Viridiplantae; phylum Streptophyta; class Magnoliopsida; order Malpighiales; family Euphorbiaceae; genus Hevea; species Hevea brasiliensis. The sequence continues at coordinate 90,120,005 of NC_079493.1, read as the reverse complement.
TAAGCATACTATGTATTTTGTATATTTTAATTATTTCTTATGTTGTAATTAAAATTAAGAAATTGTATTGAATACGTATATGATATAATCAATTTGCATAATATATAGACTGTGAATTTATACAGTTAGTTTTAAATTATATACATTAATGAGATTGAGCATTTTAATATATGAACTGAGTTTAAAGATGAATGAATTTGAGATTGAGAATACAGAGAATACATGATATTGAGTTGAGATTATGTAGAGCAAAGTTGAACTGTAAAAATATATTAGAATTGTTCTTTTACAGGCTAGAAAAACTATTCTGTGAATTTTTAATCGACACTCTGCCAAATTTTTGGAAAATAAAATGTTTGGAATACCACATTAGTTAGACTTTAATAAACAATGTTAGTGCCTAAACCATACCTAAAAAATGTTCAATAAATATATGAAGAACTGAAGTGAAATAAGATAAGATCAAGTGCTCAGGCACTCTGTGTGACACGCCTTGCTCCGCTACACTGCAGACAGGTGAGGGTGTTACACCACTAATCACCGATTAACATGTTTATATTCATTTCACATATTTCCATATCATATTCTCTTTTATCATATCATTCACAACTATTTATGAGATCTCAAAATGAAGTATCATCTATTGCATTCATATAGAAATTCATAGATAATAAATTACAAGTTTTCATTACAATGTTAAAGTTTAATTACAAGTCCAAAATGAAATACATCATAAACTACTAATTACATCATGATTAGACATAATGAACCAAAATACTAGTCTATACATGGGTCCTACCAAAATACAAAAGACTGGTGAGGTGACTTTGGACAGTGGCAGATCTGGTCAGAGCTCTGTCAGGGCACTACTGGTGCTGCTGCTGCAGCTGCTCAGACTAGTCTCCAATACTTATTCGATGGAAAATCAATGCGCTAAGCATAACGCTTAGTGGTGCATAATTTATAATAACAAGAACTAAACAATTTAAATAATAATTCTATATATGGCAATTTCATAATTTCTAGGTATTTTACGTTTTCATTTTCACTTTGGAAACAATTTAGATTATCAGGATCTTTTCTGTTTACTTATTGTATAGTCAATCTTAATTAATTATTATCAGTGCCCAAGAAACCTATAAAAAATTATCAAAGGTGGATACACGGGAGTATACTAGTTAGACAACCATATGTCTATCCAGTATACATCTGTCAGGCACGAGGCCCGCTGTCAGGCTTATAAAGACAGAAATAATATTTGGCACAATGGCCAATAAGTAGGCATATAGCCTGTATAACAATCATACTAGACATATATTATCAGTTCATGATATTTTTGGTAGGTAATACTGCTATCTGTAGTCCCTAATTGGTATACCAATCGATCCAAACTAAATAAATAAGTCTAGGTATACTATGGGCAATTACACATTATTACATATTTATTTGGATGTTCATATCACTTTATAGTGGAAAATAGGTCCCACATACCTCTTTCTTATGGTTTAGTGTTTAATAGCTTGTTAGGGTTAAATTCCCTACCATAAGATAATTTATCTCATGGACCTTTCTTTAGTTTCAGTTTTTGTGTCTCACCTTTACCTATCCATTTGATCAATTTGCAGCCACTGTTTGGCTACACTTCCTTCATGGAAGTTGTTCCCCTATGTCTTATCCTTATTTTCCTTTTTTGAATCATGTCAATTTGATTTTTAGAACTGAATTTATGGTCAGGTAACCATAACTAACTCATTTCTAAATTCTGGTTCCTTAACTCGATAGCTTTTGGACGTAAAGTTTACCTAATTAATGGAACAGGTTGCAGTCACTTTTAGGCATAGTTACCTTCATAGAAATTATTGCCCTATGTGTTGTGGTCACTTATGATTTTTAATCACAATTTTTCAAGTTTTGTTAAGTTATTTATGGCCAAATAACTGACCTGGGCTCATGTACCCTGTGCCAATAGGGGCTCTTTTCAGGACAGTGACTGCAGGTCACTTTTTGAGGTTCTTACAGGCATAATTTGAGGAAGATTCCTAAAAAAAAGTTGTAGCCCTATGTATCAGGTTTCTGGAAAGGTATAGATCTTCTCAATTGGATTTTTCTAGTGGAAGTTATGACTAAAAGACTGTTCTGGGGTCAAGTGAAGTTTGGTCAGATTGCAGGTTTTGATGCAGTGACTTGTTCTAAATATTTGACCAAATTCTCTTAATTTTTGGGTTTTGGTCAATATACCAATTTTGTAGACTCATGTCTTGTGGGTATTTGGCCACTAGTTTCACTACATTTGAATTCTTGTAGACCAAGTTATGGCCATTTTGCCAAAACTGGTCAGGTTTTAGCAGTTTCTGTACAACCTAATTCTGGGCAGTTTTGTGACCCAACTTGGGCTAGCAATTTAGTTTTAGTTTTTGGCATTTCTGGGTTCAGTGGTCTTCATGAAAATTGTAGCCCTATATCTAAGCTTTCTAATGATATCAAAGTTAGGTCATTTGGACTAGTATAGAGGTAGTTATGACTAAATGAATATGTACTGTTCATTTAGTCATCTCTCTGGGTTTTGTGCAGGGTAATATGGATTTGGGCAGTGTTTAGGTCAAGTTTTTGACAAAATTTGAGCATGGTGTCTGCATGTAAAATGGGCTATTTTGAGTCTAATTTCACTTCTAATTGACCTCATACCAATTGGAGTCACATATTTTCAGTTATGGTTCCACAAACACACTGGACTCATTGAGTCCCAACCTGCAGAAAATTTAACACTCCCAAAATTCAATCTCCTCCAACTTTCTTACTTCAATTTGCATGCATAACACTTCTATAAGCAATAATCTCAACTCAATAGGTCAATTTCAAGCATTTACATAAAGTCCTCAATCATTTACACAAACCCTAGTTTTCAAAGTTTCAAATTTGCACAAACACTACACAATCAAACTCCCAGACATATCAACTTATTTAACATTCTCATGGAACCATTTGTCGTCACTTAAAAGCAACAAACCTCAAGGTTCCATGGCTGCCAAAAATTCAAGGGTTTTTTCCTCAAGATTTTGTAGTTTCATGAATTTTATACTTGGCTAAATATACTTTTCATGTTTAATGAAGAGAAAAAGGTGGGTTACTGCACTAACCTTACTTGAGCTTCCCAAATTTCAATTTTCTTGCTTCCAATGGGTGTCTATAGCTTCCTTATGGAGTGGAGAGTAATTTTTATGAAGTGGGCTATGGGTTTTGGGTGGAAGAAGCTTGGGAAATAAAGCTTTAAAGCTTGACAATAATGGAGGAAAGAGAGAGCATGCAGTCAGCTCTAAGGGGGAAAGAGAGAGAGAAGAAATGGAGGAAGAAGATAAAAGTGGGTGGGAGTTTGTCTTGTAGTGTCTATTTATATTTATTTTTTTGTGTACTTTAAATTTTAAAATTTTCATACGCTTTTTCCTTTCTTTTCCTTTCTTTTCTTTTCTTTTCTCTTCTCATTTTCCTAATTTATTTTACAAATTTTAATTTATTTTAATTATTTTATTCTCTAAATTTTAATTTGACATTTAGGTCAAAATTCACCTTTAAGGGTGAAATGACCAAAATGCCCTTCATAGTGCATATCGGGTTATTTTTATTATTTTTGTACCAATTAATGAATTTTTTAAATTTTATTTTATTTTTTTCTAAATTTTTCCTATATTTTCTTAATATTTATTCCTTCAATTTATGCCACCTCACTATAGTTTAGCTGTAGTTCCAGACATTTTGACTGTCCGAACAGACATTAGTCATCGGAACAGAAAAATGTACGGACTACCTATAGTGAGGGCATTACAATGAGAGACATGTTCCAAAATAAAGAAGCCAACAGGCCTTCACAAGAACCAAATCTACCAATCATCGCCCCACTTACAACAACAGCTGACTCTTATGTCCAAAGATTTCATGATCAAGCTTCGACTTCTTTCACCTTGCAACCTCCCACCCCTGATCTAGCAGTTGTTAGTAGTATGCCCTAGAGCATATCATTTAGTATGTATCTTGTACATATTTTTATTAATAAAAGGCATTTCCACTTTTCCGTTTACATAATATATTTATGTGTAATAGAAAAGGTCTATTGATATTTTGTTAGAAATATTATTCTTAAGTTGTTAAGAATATGAGTGACAATATTTCTAGCACAAAGTATCATAAATAGGTTCACAATCGAGGATACTTCATAATAAGGACATGACTTATCCAGAAAGATTGTATTCATGTTTGTTCCCAAGTTATTTATATGAGATATAAATAAGATGGAATGGTGAGTCTCATGCCATATAACAAATATGATAGGCACTTATAAATGATAAGTAGGCCAAACTAGTGACACTTATGACAAGCACATGGAGTTTACTCTTGTCAATGTTTTGTCATAAATCATATCAGTGCATATAATCTTTAGACCTGAGATAGCACAGTTATCTAGTATATAGATAGTTTGAGTTTGATACTGCTTTCATACTTGTACTGTGTATGGGTATATGGGCATCTGTTGGCTCCTACTAGTTATATATGGAGATAGGTGTTGATCAAGATGGAATCTGTTCCTCTAAGTAAATACAGATAAAATCCTATGTTCATTTAATTGTTTTTGATGTTTCAAGTTCCTGGCCAGGACAGATAGATTTATTCGGAAAAGAGTTTCTGATGAGAAAATCTTTTTAATCAAGAACTGGAATTAAAAGAGAACATAATATTCATAGCAAATGGAGTTTGACATAAACCATGACTCCAGCTTGAGTTGGGATTTTGTAACAGAGAGATTCTAGTGCATGGTAACATATGATTATAGGTTCATTTAAGGTAAACCTTATTACTAATTGGGTGGCCATGGCATGCTATGCTAGGTGTTAACCATGGTCTATGAGGTTCATAAAATGATTTAGAGAAATCATTTATGGTAAGAAAGAGTTCTGATGATATTAAGAGTTGATATCATGTCTCATTGCCAATTAGTGATGAGCCTAGTAAGTCACACACATACACAAGTTATCACCTATTTAAATATGATTTAATTAATTAATTAAAGAGTTTAATTGATCAATTAAATAGGTTTGGTTTGCAATTAGATTGCAAAGTCCCTAGCATGACTTGAAACCAAATCTAGATTATTGGATGTATAGTATAAGTTAAATTTATATTTAAAGTGTTTAAATATGAATTTAATTAATGAGAAATTAATTAATAGAAATTAATTAATTTATTTATATTTGATATAAATTAGAAGAAGAAAAAAAAATATTTTGGGTTAAGAACTCAAAATTAAGACACAGGGGCATTTTGGTCATTTCACAGTGTGACATGTGGCACCATGAGATGGTGACACATGGGATTACACGTAAGCTTGCAAATTTTTTTTTTAATCATGTAAGATGATTAAAATCAAGATTAAATATAGGTTTGACACTTGGCACAATGTGATTGGGTCACTTAAACCTAGAGCTAATCAAAGGGTAACATATGGCAAGGGTTTAATGTGTTAACCTAGCTATTTAAGTGTTGTTATGAAAATAAAAACAACCAGCAGCCACTCCTCTCCTTTGTCACGCCATTTTGAGGCTTTTCATCTATTCTTCTTCATCTCTCATCAATTCAAAGAGATTAGCCATCAATCTCTTGAATTAAGAACACTAGAAATTGTTTCTAGTGTCCTGTTTACATCTCTAATCTCTTAAAAGGCAGAACTTGAATTTCTAATTAATAGAAAAAGCTTTAGAAGCTGTTCAAGGGCTGCCATAGGTGTTCTTGGTGTGGACAAGCTAGAGGGACAACATCTGGTGTTCTGAAGACGAATATCAAAGGCATAGACACGCTGCAGTGCATTAAGAGGTTAGTGTAATCGTTCTTGATTTAATCTAGGGTTCTAAAATTAATCTGATTAATTTTGAAATCTTAAATGGCAAATACAGATCCAAAAATATATTAAAAGAGTTTTAATATGTTGTTTATCATTGAAATCAAATAGATAAAAATAAATCTTGCATGATGCATGTGACCCTAGGTGAAAATTTTTGAATTCAATGGTATAAACTTGTGTTTTTCACGCTTCCGTTCCTTCAGCAGTTACCATCAATTCAACTTTCCCAGTCAATGAACCGCTTATCTCTTACCATCAGACTATCCCACATGTAGAATTTCACCCTTCAATATCAGTCCCTCTAGTTTACCCAGCAGCTGTTAGTAGTATGCCCTAGAGCATATCATTTAGTATGTATCTTGTACATGTTTTATTAATAAAAAGACAATTTTACTTTTCCGTTTATATAATATATTTATGTGTGGTCTATTGATATTTTTTTAGAAATTCTATTCTTAAGTTGTTAAGAATATGAGTGACAGTATTTCTAGCACAAAGTATCATAAATTGGTTCACAATCGATGATACTTCACATAGGACATGACTTATCTAGAAAGATTGTATTCATATTTGTTCCCAAGGTATTTATATGAGATATAAAATAGATGGAATGGTGAGTCTCATGCCATATAACAAACATGATAGGCACTTATACATGATAAGTAGGCCGAACCAGTGACACTTATGACAAGCACGTGGAGTTTACTCTTATCAATGCATTGTCATAAATCATATCAGTGCATATAATCTTTAGACCTGAGATAACACAATTATCTTGTATATAGGTGGTTTAAGTTTGATACTGCTTTTATACTTGTACTGTGCATGGGTATATGGGAATGTGTTGGCTCCTACTAGTTATATATGGAGGTAGGTATTGATCAAGATGGAATCTGTTACCCTAAGTAAATAGGGATAAAATCCTATGTCCATTTAATTGTTCTTGATATTTCAAGTTCCTGGCCAGGACAGACAGAATCAGAAAAGAGTTTCTGATGAGAAAATCTTTTTAATCAAGAATTGGAATTAAAAGAGAACATAATATTCATAGCAAATGGGATTTGACATAAACCATAACTCCAGCTCGAATTGGGATTTTGTAACAAAGAGATTCTAGTGCATGGTAACATATGATTAAAGGTTCATTTAAGGTATTCCTTATTACTGATTGGGTGCCCATGGCATGCTATGCTAGGTGTTAATCATGGTCTATGAGGTGCCTAAATGATTTAGAGAAATTATTTATGGTAAGAAAGAGTTCTGATGATATTAAGAGTTAATATCATATCTCATTGCCAATTAGTGATGAGCCTAGTGAGTCACACACATACACAAGTAATCACCAAATTAAATGTGATTTAATTAATTAATTAAAGAGTTTAATTGATTAATTAAATAGGTTTGCTTTGCAATAAGATTGCAAAGTCCCTAGTATAGCTTAAAACCAAAACTAGGTTATTGAATGTATAGTATAAGTTAAATTTATATTTAAAGTGTTTAAATATGAATTTAATTATGAGAAATTAATTAATAGAGATTAATTAATTAATTTATATTTGATATAAAATGATTAGAAGAGGGGAAATAATTATTTTGGGTTGAGAACTCAAAATTACAATACAAGGGTTATTTGGTCATTTCACACGGTGATATGTGGCACCATGAGATGGTGACACATGGCACCATATAATCTTGCCAATTGTCTTCCAATCATGCATGATGATCAAAGTCAAGATTAAACCTAGCTTTGACACTTGGCTTAATGTGATTAGGTCAATTAAACTAAGATGCAATCAAAAGATAATATGTGGCAAGGGTTTCAAGTGATGACCTAATTATAAAAGGGAAAGAATGAAAGAACAAAGCCACTCTTCTTATTTTTCTCTCATTGGTGCTGCCACCTTTATGCTCTTCTCCTCTCTTCATTGTCACACCCTACTCCTCGTAAGATGTAACATGCTCCCCTAGTACACCTAATGAATTACCGTACTTCGCCTACCGGTAACCCATTAAATATACTGCAAAGAATTTTAAAATAATTTTCGTTCATTTTTAAATTGGTGGGTAAATTTTTTTTTTCAGATATTAAAAACCTTTATTTAAAGTCCAAATATAAATCAAATTTTTAGTTATTTAAAATCTCCGTAGTTTTTATAAAAATTTCGGCAGAATGCCGTCTATATTTTGAGAAAACAGTTCTTCAAAACCTGAAAATAAAGACAATCCCAATATTTTTCTCAATCACAACTCCATTATTCAATCTCATTTCACAATTCAACACAAGCAACTCAATACGCAGTTTAAATTAAATCAAACATTAAAATATTTCATTAAGATAATAATATGAATATTTACATTCATGGGACCATTAAAAATTTAGTAGTGCAAAACTTTATAAATACATAAAATCTCAAGATAACCTTATAATAATTTATATTTCATTACAATACAAAAATATATTACAAAAGAGTTGGTACAACTGCTCAAAGTAAATTTCATACATACAATTACAGAATTACATCAAAATCTAAAGTACAAGGGTATACCTATGATATACCCGAAGATAGTCTCACTATGCCTTTTAGTAATCTTGCTCAGCTGTTTTATATTTTCTTTCACCTGTGACAGCATACAAAGCTATCGCTGAGTGGTGAACTCAGTGGTGCACAAACTAATAATTTAAAACTTAATACAAGTTATACTTGACAATTCATAACGAATAAAATTTTAAAATTTCTAAATTCTTCAAAATTCATAACATTCAGAAATCAATATTTTCATTTATGCAAATTATTCATTTGAATAACATTTTGATCAAATAGTAACTATTTATCTACATTTCTTTTAAATCCCGAAACAATACAAAAATATTTTGAATCACTGACAAATTATTTATTTCAACCACAATTTATCAAACTATGCACAATTTAAAGGGTGTTGCCAACAATTCACACAGTTGAACCCATGACCCAAAATTCAAATAGATGCCGTGTTGTACACCACGACATTTCACACTCTCCCAATAACCGAGGCTAAAAGGGAGGCACAAAGACTAGCTAGTATATATGAGTACTCATTCAAACTCTTCCCCAACTGGCAAGCCAGAGAGGAATGAACTCGCCCCATCTAGTAGAGGAGTTATCTCACTAGACAAGTTAATGAGAATTCACAACATATTTTGCCATGTCAACTGTGGTTTCAAATCATATTCAAAACAATTTCTATTTACAAAGTGTTTACAAATCATCAACATATTTAATCATCATAAATTCATGCTCAGGGTTGGCAACACATCAAACTTAAAATTTACAATCCTCAAAACCATGCAATAAATCCTTAAATGCATAAGAAAATTTACATTTAATTTATACAATTTCATTCAACAAATTAAAATCCTCAACACAACAAAATTATAAATCATAAAATAAACTTGTTCAAATCAATTTAGAAGTGAAAAGTAACAAAATAGTTGTGCACAAACCTTATACGAGTCGCCTCTTGACCTTGACTCGATGTCTCGGGTTCTTTCCCTGTATTCTTTTCCATTGAAACACAAAGTTTCACAGTGTTTCAGTATCACCATTTATCATAACTCAAAAAATAAATTCAAATCTACTTATACCTAGCTTTAATATGCTAAACTTGATGTTCTTTAAAATTTGTATTTCGGGGTTACTATTCATGACACTATTCAAGTCAATTTATTGACTTTCTAATGCTTAATAGGTATGGGAATTCTAATTTCACTCACATATCACATTTTTGTTACCTAATTTGTAGGTTTTTGTTGTTTTCTCAAATTCTAAGTCTTTTAGGCAAAATTGCAAATTTTCAGTTTTGGTGTCCTATGTTGCACTGTTCCATTGGTCATGTTGCTGTTAGAATTTGGCTAAGTTTTCTTCAAAGAAATTGTTTCTTATTGTCTTAAATTTATTCTCCTTTTAGAATCACTCCAATTGGAGTTTTTTAGCTCAAGTTATAGCCATTTGAATCATGGCTGCTGGATTGGACTTAACCCAGATTTTCTGGGCAAATTCTGGTTCTGGCTGTTTTAGGTTGCCAAATTTGGGTGACCAAATGACTTGGTTAAGGGCATAATTTGGGTTTATGTTCTTCATGAAAGTTTTAGGTATATATCGCAACTTTCTACTGGCAAAATTTCAGGTCATTTAAACCTACCTAGGCCATGTTATGGCCAAATGAACAAATAATGTTCATTTTATCATTTTTGTACAGGTCAGATTACCTAATTCGGATTTGGACAATTTGTTCACTATGCTATGGTCACTTTCTGGGCATGATTCCTAAATGAAAAGTGTTCCATTTTGTGTCTGTTTTCATTCCCAATTGGTCTCATACCAATTGGACTTGTAAATTTTCAGTTTTGGTCCCTCAAAGGGACCTTGGTCCTGCTACCTGCAGAATGACCATTTTCAATCTGAATTTAAACTCACTTCTAATACTTCCAACACATCTCAATTGGTCACAAATGACCAATTTTCATCTCAAACAAGGTCAAACACACCATTTGACCAATTCTCACATTTTTGCCTCCCAAACCCTAGGCACCAAAAACCTAACTCACTACTTTGTTACATTTAATTAATTCCAAACATACAAACACCATTTCTCAACTCATTCAAGCTTCCTAACACATTTAATTCATTCAAGACACATCATATTCTCCTATATCCATGGCTGGCTGAAATTCACTAAAAGTCCCCCAACAATTGTTTCCTTTGATTTTTAGATTAAAATCTAAGTCAAATTAACTTAATACATGTGCATCAAAACTAAAATTTCAAAGTAAATTACATACCTTCACTTGAATTCCAATTCTTCAATTTCACTCTCTTTTTCCTTTTCTTTTCTTCTTTAAATGCTTCCCCAAGTGAAGTTAACAAGTTTTATGGATTAATTTGGGGACAAAATAAGGTTAAGTGGGTGGAATCAAGCTTCCATGGGAGTTGTTTCAATGGTGAGAATGGGAGAGAGTGGGGCGGCAAGATGAAGATGGACTTTTGTTTTTTTTTTTTTCCTTTCTTTTATGCATTTTTAACCTTTTAGGAAGACTAAAAATTATCCTAAATTTAAATATTCAATTATTAGGTTTATTGCATCATGCATGATGTCATCACTTTTCACTTTTTCTTTTTATTTTTTTTTAAATTTATTTTTCTATTAGTTCTTTAATTTAATTCTTGATTATGAAATTTTCTTTTATCCGATTTTATTTGAAAGTTAGGTCAAGAGTTAGCTCTCGGGGCCAATTGATCAAATTGCCCCTCGCCGGTCTGATCTGGTTTGTAAGTTATTTGATATTTCCTTCGGATCTCTGACCTAATTATTTGACCTGCTTAACAATTCTTTTTCATGATTTTCTCTTTTCCACTATGTTCGCAATAGTCCTAAGGACAGCAACGTCACATTTTTCGGTTCAAAATTTGAGTTTAGACTGACCTCGCAGTCACTTCCCGAGAAGGTCACCCATCGCTGTGACTCCCGACTCATTTAACCTTTTATATTCTGTTTTTCCTATTTTTACTTTTCTATCTGGTAATCACTATTTATTTTCGATCAGGGCTTTTCTAGGTATCTTAAACATAGTTCTAATCCTCTTAATTGTCCGGACCGATGCCGGTCACCGAAACAGTAACATATACCAGGCAATGCAAATAGTGGTGTTATAATTCTCCCCCCCCTTAAAATAATTTCGTCCTCGAAATTTTACTTGGTATCAGTCTCTGAACAGTTGTGGGTGCTGTCTCCTCATGTCCTATTCATGCTCCCAAGTAGCTTCCTGGCCTGAATGATGGTTCCTTAGAACTTTAACCAATACTATTTACTCATCGATTGCTCACCTCGTGTGCCAAGTTTCTTATGAGCTTTTGTCATAAGTTAGATTCAAATTTATTTCAATTTTAGTGGTAAGCAAATCTGTGTGCTAGTGGATCCACTCTTTTTAGGACCTCGTATGATCCTATGGGTGAGAACTTAGTTTTACTCTTTTCTTATCAAATCTCTTGATCATTTGATGCAACCTTCAGTTTAGTTTAGAATATTTTAGTCTTTTTTTGCTGTTGTTTTAGTAATTATTTTCCTTTGTAGTCTTTTTTTTTAAATGACCTTGTTGGCCATATATGAACTGCTTATCTCTTTCTTGACCATAGGTCCATAACCATTATCTTACTATCTCCATTTATGACCAAGGCCTATGTGCTATTTTGCACTATCTTGTTTGCTTTTGTTTAACTTATTTCCTTCTTGATAAAATAGTTCGGGATATCATTACGTGTCTTAAGTAGGTTGTTTGCCCTGGTGGCAATTCATCATCTAGTGTTTTTCTCATTTCTTACTGTTCTATTTGTTTTTTTTTTCCACAGCTTAACTTTAATTATTTTATTCCTTAATCTTATCTTTTTCCTTAACTTTACTGTCGAGTCATGATTTAGCATCTCTTATCATCCCTAATAAATCTACTATACTTAAATATTACTTTGATTTGGTCCTCTGACCATTCTAGTCAACACTTTAAGTAATATTCATAACGTTTCTTTATTACATTTGCACCAACTATTCTAATTTTTACTTCCACAACTCTTTTATCTATCAATATTCTATAGCTTATTTTCCATTGGTTTGCGATCATTACCCTTTTTTTTTTCAACCATAAACAATTCTTTAATCTTAAGAAGGGAGTCTACCAGACTCTCCTGTTTCCTATGCTATTCAAAAGTTTCGCTTGAATTCTAATCTAATCCTTATGATCTGCACAATAAAATTATGCTCTTCCTAAAGAATACCTGGCCAACTAGTTTCTATCGAATTACTGTTATCAGTAGAATATCATTTCTTAACTGTTTTATTAGTTATAATTGTCATCCATAGCATCCTGTCTCTTCTAGGGGAACAAAATTATATTTTGTGTCTTACTGCTACACAAATAGAATATTGTTCCTTACTAAACTTTGAGCAAAAGATCCATTGCAATATTAAAACAACTATAAACCCCATATCAGAGACTGGATGACTTAGCCCTATAGGTGTTATTTTTAAATTTTTATCATGCTAAAATCTCTAGTCCCATAACAATTCTTGATGTACTGTAATTCATGCTAGGGTAACAGAGTCTTGAACTCTCACTACCTTGCAACCATGATCTTTTGATATTCTAATTATAGAGTTTTAAATCCCGAATTAGGATTTTCAAACTCAGTTCTAATAATAAAACTCTATTCTGGTATATTTGTACCAAAGCGAAAGTCATTTATAACTATTCTTATCCTTATGTACTATTGGGTAGTACGTAGCTCTACACAATAAATCTCAAGTCAGTACTGTAATCTGCAGCTTACAGCACAAACATTAAGAATATTGCATAGTTACTATGATACATCCCAATAGATCAAACTTCCCTATGTCTTATTTCTTTCAAATCCACTAATATCTTAAACTTATTTTGATTATGGTATCTACTGACATCTATTAGCAATAATACCTTTGCTTTCATCTAGGGCAGATATATTACTACAACTTACTTTTTGGCCCTCTTGCCTTACCTAATTAGGCTTACTAATTAACTTTATAATTTATCGTAGTCTAGGAGATGTATCTCACTGGAAACTTTTTCAAAATTAATTCTAATCACGCTTATTATCGCAATTCTTATCCTAAAAGACTAATTACTAACACATTAAAATTTATCTCCATGCAAGGGAATATCAGTAGAACATATAATTTTAGGATTAGCATATAAATAAGTAGAGCCGAAATCAAATAGTACATAATTATTCCTTTCACACATTAAGAACATACCGGCAACTACATCTAAAGTCTCTGCTTCTTCCCCTCGATGCATGGCATTTCCTCTTTCTAATGTATTCCTCTGCTCGGGTTGGTCCATTGTGCGAGGATTACCTAAAGTGCTGTCTCTACTTCTACCTCTGCCCCTACTAATTATTAATGAACCTCTAAAATTAGAATCTTAAACTGATTCCTCTGGTGTAGTATGTGGCATAAATCGAAGTGTGCTAGTACAATCTTGGGCGAAATGTCTAATTCCACCACAATTGAAGCAGGCTCCAGTGACCCAATGGCAAATACCCCCATGAAATTTTCTACAAACGTCACAGATACGGATAGGGTAGGAACTTTTGGTTCTTTGACGAATGGTTCTTGATGGCTTCCGCCCTGAAGATCCGCCTCTGTCATGCTTAGGAGCTCGAGGTCCCTCAAAATCTTTTCTCTTTCCCAAATTATTACTCGAACTTTGACCAATGGGTTTCCCACTTTTCTCTTTTTCATGCTGCTCTTAAGGCGGTTGGGTTTGTACTTGGGCCTGGTCGATGTGACATCACCATTTCTTTGAAAGAACATGGCCATCTCTTTGGGCCGTTGTGCAAGAATTTGTATAGGAGGGACTGATGCGCTTGGACCTCCAACGCTCTTGGCAAACCGGGCCTCCTCATGCGTAAGTGTATCGCATCGCTTCACCGTTTTATCCACCTTGTCCGTATCTACTCATAGGATTTTTTTTTCTATTTCCTGTGCAACCAACACAAGGAGATTTCTCCCCGTTAGTTTATATTTATGATGTAAATGTACTATATGTATGAAACATTCGAGCAGTTGTACTTATCGAAAAATATTTTAAATTCACAGTTCAAAATTTACTTTAAAACCTTTGCTCTGATACCACTAAACATGTCACACCCTACTCCTCGTAAGATGTAACATGCTCCCGTAGCACACCTAATTAGGGGTGGCCACGGTTCAGGAACCGCCGGTTCAGGTTCAATGAAATCATTAACCTGAACCAAACCGTCATGGGACGGTTCGAAAGACGGTTCTTGAACCGCTGGTTCCGGTTCGAGCCCCGGTTTAAAACGGTTTAGAGGACGGTTCGAAAAATGACAATTCAAGACGGTTTGAAAGCGGTTTAGGGGCGGTTTAAGAGCAACTTAAAGGAAAAAATTATAGAAAAATTTTATTAATTTAGAATTTAAGTTATATTTGTAAAAATATTTTAATTTTTCTTAGAAATCTTTCAATCAAAATAAAATAAGAAAAATAAGAATAAAAATAATTTATTTTTAAGAAAAATTTAATAAGCAAAGACTTGAACTTATTAAAAAATTAGAGATAAAACTAATTTAAAAAAAAAAAAATAGAAAAAGGTGCATAAACTTAATTTTACCTATGTATCACTTTAGGATTTAGAGGAATCAAAATTTTCAGTTATAAGTTGAGAGAAGGGAAATTGAGGTGGTTTGGTCATATGAAGCATAGACATAGGAAAGCTCCAATTAGACAAGTAGAGCATATTGGGTTGAGGATAGAATGAAAATAATAGGTAGACCTAAATCGACTTGGAGGAGAATAGTACAACATGACCTAGAAGCATTACACATTTCCGAGGATTTAACCCAAAATCGTTTAGAGTGGAGAAAGAATCCATATAGCTGACCCCAATAAATTTTTGAGATAAAAACTTAGTTGAATTGAGTATTATTTGCCCTTTTTAAAAAAATTATATGATAATTAATAATTAAAAAAATATAAAAGAAAAAAAAATCAAAATAGAGGGTATTGAAAATTTTATTGAAGATATAAAATAATAACAGAGTAATTGAGATAGTATTAAAAATTTCAGTGAGTATAAAAATAATAAAGTAGGGAAATTGTGAAAGTACTGAGAATTAAAAGGAGTGTAGAAAATAATTATTTAGAAAATTTGAGAGAAATTGAAAGAGCATTAAGAATTAAAGAGAGTGTAGAGAATTAATGAATTAATGATATATATATATATATATATATAAATGAATTAGGAGTAGAATGAAGTATTTATTGAATCTTTTGTATTTAAATCGCCGGTTTGGTCCTGTTCGAAATCGTCGGTTCAATCCGGTTCGGAACCGCCGGTTCACGGTTTCTAAAAATTATGAACCTGAACCAAACCGTAGAAGGACGGTTTCGGTCCGGTTTGAAGCCGGTTCCGGTTTTGACCGGTTTCGGTCTGGTTTTGACCGAACCGGTTCCGGTTCGGTTCCGGTTCGAAACCGAACCGTGGCCACCCCTACACCTAATGAATTACCGTACTTCGCCTATCGGTAACCCATTAAATATACTACAAGGGATTTTAAAATAATTTTCGTTCATTTTTAAATTGGTGGGTAAAATTTTTTTTTCAGATATTAAAAATCTTTATTTAAAGTCCAAACATAAATCAAATTTTTAGTTATTTAAAATCTCCGTAATTTTTACAAAAATTTCGGCAGAGTGCCGTCAGTATTTTTAGCAAACAGTTCTTCGAAACCTGAAAATAAAGACAATCCCAATATTTTTCTCAATCACAACTCCATTATTCAATCTCATTTCATAATTCAACACAAGCAACTCAATACGCAGTTTAAATTAAATCAAACATTGAAATATCTCATTAAGATAACAATATGAATATTTACATTCATGGGACCATTAAAAATTTAGTAGTGCAAAACTTTATAAATACATAAAATCTCAAGATAACCTTATAATAATTTATATTTCATTACAATCCAAAAATATATTACAAAAGAGTTGGTACAACTGCTCAAAGTAAATTTCATACATACAATTACAGAATTACATCAAAATCTAAAGTACAAGGGTATACCTATGACATACCCGAAGATAGTCTCACTATGCCTTTTAGTAATCTTGCTCAGCTGCTTTATATTTTCTTTCACCTACGATAGCATACAAAGCTATCGCTGAGTGGTGAACTCAATGGTGTACAAACTAATAATTTAAAACTGAATACAAGTTATGCTTGACAATTCATAATGAATAAAAATTTAAAATTTCTAAATTCTTCAAAATTCATAACATTCAGAAATCAATATTTTCATTCATACAAATTATTCATTTGAATAACATTTTGATCAAATAGTAACTATTTATCTACATTTCTTTTAAATCCCGAAACAATACAAAAATATTTTGAATCACTAACAAATTATTTATTTCAACCACAATTTATCAAACTATGCATAATTTAAAGGGCGTTGCCAAAAATTCACACAGTTGAACCCATGACCCAAAATTCAAATAGATAACGTGTTGTACACCATGACATTTCACACTCTCCCAATAACCGAGGCTAAAAGGGAGGCACAAAGACTAGTTAGTATATATGAGTACTCATTCAAACTCTTCCCCAACTGGCAAGCCAGAGAGGAAGAAACTCGCCCCATCTAGTGGAGGAGTTATCTCACTAGACAAGCTAATGAGAATTCACAATAAATTGTGCCATGTCAACTATGGTTTCAAATTATATTCAAAACAATTTCTATTTTCAAAGTGTTTACAAATCATCAACATATTTAATCATCATAAATTCATGCTCAAGGTTGACAGCACATCAAACTTAAAATTTACAATCCTCAAAACCATGCAATAAATCCTTAAATGCATAAGAAAATTTACATTTAATTTATACAATTTCATTCAAAAAATTAAAATCCTCAACACAACAAAATTATAAATCATAAAATAAACTTGTTCAAATCAATTTAGAAGTGAAAAGTAACAAAATAGTTAGTTGTGCACAAACCTTATACGAGTCGCCTCTTGGCCTTGACTCGATGTCTTGGGTTCTTTCCCGGTATTCTTTTCCACTGAAACACATAGTTTCATAGTGTTTCAGTATCACCATTTATCATAACTCGAAAAATAAATTCAAATCTACTTATACCTAGCTTTAATATACTAAACTTAACATTCTTTAAAATTTGTATTTCGGGGTTACTATTCATAACACTATTCAAGTAAATTTGTTGACTTTCTAATGCTCAATAGGTATGGAATTCTAATTTCACCCACATACCACATTTTGGTTACCTAATTTGTTAGTTTTGGTTGTTTTCTCAAATTCTAAGTCTTTTAGGCAAAATTGCAAATTTTCAGTTTTAGTGTCCTATGTTGCACTGTTCCATTGGTCATGTTGCTGTTAGAATTTGGCTAAGTTTTCTTCATAGAAATTGTTCTTTATTGTCTTAAATTTATTCTCCTTTTTTAATCACTCCAATTGGAGTTTTGTAGTACAAGTTATAGCCATTTGAATCATGGCTGCCGGATTGGACTTAACCCAGATTTTCTGGGCAAATTCTGGTTCTGGCAGTTTTAGGTCACCAATTTTTGGTGGCCAAATGACTTGGTTAAGGGCATAATTTGGGTTTGTATTCTTCATGAAAGTTTTAGGTCTATATCTCAAATTTCCACTGGTAAAATTTCAGGTCATTTAGACCTGCCTAGCCCATGTTATGGCCAAATGAACAATTTAGTCATTTTTGTACAGGTCAGATTGCCTAATCCGGATTTGGCCAATTTGTTCACTATGCTATGGTCACTTTCTAGGCATGATTCCTGAATGAAAAATGTTCCATTTTGTGTCTATTTTCATTCCCAATTGGTCTCATACCAATTAGACTTGTAAATTTTCAGTTTTGGTCCCTCAAAGGGACCTTGGTCTTGCTGCCTGCAGAATGACCATTTTCAATCCGAATTTAAACTCACTTCTAACACTTCCAACACATCTCAATTGGTCATAAATGACCATTGTTCATCTCAAACAAGGTCAAACACACCAATTGACCAATTCTCACATTTTTGCCTCCCAAACCCTAAGTGCCAAAAACCTAACTCACTACTTTGTTACATTTAATTAATTCCAAACATACAAACACCATTTCTCAACTCATTCAAGCTTCCTAACACATTTAATTCATTCAAGACACATCATATTCTCATACATCCATGGCTAGCTAAAATTCACTAAAAGTCCCCCAACAATTTTTTCCTTTGATTTTTAGATTAAAATCTAAGTTAAATTAACTTAATACATGTGCATCAAAACTAAAATTTCAAAGTAAATTACTTACCTTCACTTGAATTCCAATTCTTCAATTTCACTCCCTTTTTCCTTTTCTTTTCTTCTTCAAATGCTTCCCCAAGTGAAGTTAACAAGTTTTTATGGATTAATTTGGGGACAAAATAAGGTTAAGTGGGTGGAATCAAGCTTCTATGGGAGTTGTTTCAATGGTGAGAATGGGAGAGAGTGGGGCGGCAAGATGAAGATGGACTTTTGTTTTTTTTTTTTCTTTCTTTTATGCATTTTTAACCTTTTAGGAAGACCAAAAATTATCCTAAATTTAAATATTCAATTATTAGGTTTATTGCATCATGCATGATGTCATCACTTTTCACTTTTTCTTTTTCTTTTTTTTTTTAAATTTACTTTTCTATTAGTTTTTTTTTAAATTTAATTCCTGATTCTAAAATTTTTTTTTCTCCGATTTTATTTGATGGTTAGGTCAGGAGTCAGCTCTCGGGTTCAATTGACCAAATTGCCCCTCACCGGTTTGATCCGGTTTGTAAGTTATTTGATATTTCTTTCGGATCTCTGACTTAATTATTTGACTTGCTTAATAATTCTTTTTCATGATTTTCTCTTTTCCACTGTGTTCGCAATAGTCCTAAGGACCACAGCGTCACATTTTCCGGTTCAAAATTTTAGTTTAGACTGACCTCGCAGTCACTTCCCAGGAAGGTCACCCATGACTGTGACTCTCGGCTCATTTAACCTTTTATATTCTGTTTTTCCTATTTTTACTTTTCTATCTGGTAATCACTATTTATTTTCGATCAGGGCTTTTCTAGGTATCTGAAACATAGTTCTAATCCTCTTAATTGTTCGGATCAATACTGGTCACCAGAATAGTAACATATACCAGGCTATGCAAATAGGGGTGTTACATTCATCTTCTCTCATCAATTCAAAGAGAATTATCCAAGTTTCTTTGATTTAAAATTGCTAGAAATTATTTCTAGTGTCCTATATACATTTACAACCTCTCTAAAGGCAAATCCCTAATTTCTAATTGGTTGGCAAGGCTTGAGAAGCTGTTCAAGGGGCTGCCATTAGTGATCTTGGTGTGGACAAACTAGAGGGACAACATTTGGATCCTAGGTGCTTCACAAATGTACCAATCACATCTACAGTGCATCAAAAGGTTAGTGCACATATTCTTATATCAATCTAGGATTCTAATGAATTAATTTGTTAATTCTAAAATCTTAAATGGCAAATATAGATCCTAATACATATTAAAAGTGTTTTAATATGCAATTGAACATTGAAATCAATTAGGTACATAATGAATCTCGCATGATGAATGAGACCCTAGAAGAAATTTTTTTGAATTCAATGTTCTAATATAATAATTTTCATGCTTTCGCTCCTTAAATTAGTATCAGAGCCACTATATTTGCTATTTAGATTGTTTAATATATGATTTAATTGTGTGATTTGATCATAAGATGATTGTTTCATTGCTGGTTGTGCCAACAACGGTGGCGGCTAGGTTATCACCATGATGGTGCATATGGTTTGGCCATGTTTGATGAGTCTAACCATGCGCATGGTGTTTGGGTTTTGAATGTGTAATTATTGTATGATCTAAGGCCCATCCTATGACTAATTAAAATGTTTAATTAGGAGTTTTAATCACACAATTAAATTTTGATTCAAATATGAATTTTTAAATTTGTTTGAATGTGATTCAAATTTGACTTTTTAAATTTATTTGAATGAGATTCAAATATGAATTTTTAAATTTGTTTGAATGAGATTCAAATCTGAATTTTTTAGTTGAATATGAGATATTCAATTTAATTTTAGTATGTATGTTTTATTTAATTATTAAATGGTAATATGCATGATGGATGATCATGGACAATAAAAGACCAATGTGATTGAATTTATTTCTTTTATTTTTCTTTGAGTTGTAAATTAATTAATTTATTTTGGTGGCATGTATTATAAAGGTTGTAATATTTTTGGGTTGTAATTTCATTTATTTGAGGACTTTAAAGTCTATGTTCTTGTAAATTCGCTTTGGTATGCCAAGGATTTCAATGTAATGGATTGTAAGAAGATCAAGGAGCTCAACAGCATTGGTGGGACTAGTGGGAGGAATTGAAGATCAAGTGTTAATTATGTACTCCTTCAGCAACTCTTGTAAAATGAATGAATGAAATGCACCTAGGAATGCCCTGATTCAATTCTTGGTGGCTCAGAATTGAATCCCTTAGAAAGTCCATGATCATACCATATTTATTGTTTATCCATGTATGCATGAAATGCATGGGAATGTATGCAAGTATATGATATATGCATGCTAATTGGATAATGTGCAAAGTGAGACCATAATAGTAATTAAGCCGACTACAAAATCTTCCAAACAAATGATTAAGTTGGAAATGGTATAATTAAAGATAATTATATCATGGGCCCTCCATTTAGGCAATTATTTTAAGAAATTTTAAATACTTGCATATGATGCAATTAATTTAAGAGATTTTCTTAAGAATAATTGTTAAGCATGAGATATTATAAATATGTAAATAGTTTGGTGGCCAATAATGGATGTGCCTAAGGACATTAAAATTATTTGCATGTTTACTGGCTCAATGGGATCAACTTAACCAACGCAAGATAAGTCAATAATGGATGTGCCTGAGATTTTGAGCATTAGAGGCTAGGTAAATGATTGAATCTCACATGAAATGTGATGGGCAAGGAGTTACTCATCAAGGAGCGTAAGCATGAAAAACATAAGCTTAGATCATTGAATTCAAAATTTTTCTTCTAGGGTCTTATGCATCATGCAAGATTCATTATTTATCTATTTGATTTCAATGTTAAATAGCATATTAAAACACTTTTAATATGTTATTGGATCTACATTAGCCATTTAAGATTTTAGAATTAACAGATTAATTTATTAGAACCCTAGATTAAATCAAGAATAAGTGCACAAATCTTTTGATGCACTATAGTTGTGTTTGGTACCATTGGGATGCACTTAGGACACCAGATATTGTTCCTCTAGCTTGTCCACACCAATATCACCAATGGCAGCCCCTTGAACAGCTTCTCAAGCCTTTCCAATCAATTAGAAATTAAGGTTTTGCCTTTAGAGATGTAATAGATGTATACAGGACACTAGAAACGATTTCTAATTTAATTCAAGAGAATGTTGGCAATTCTCTTTGAATTGATGAGAGATGAAGAAGAAGAGAGGGGAGAGCTTCTTTGGGTGGCGGCACATATGAAAGAATAGTAGATTGTTATTTTGTTCTTTCATCCTTTCCCTTATATAACTAGGTCATCACTTAAAACCCTTGCCACATGTCATCTTCTGATTGGCTCTTAGTTTAATTGCCAAGTGTCAAACTTAGATTTAATCTTGACTGTGATCATCTTACATGATTAAAAGACAAATGGCAAGCTTATGTCTAGTGCCATGTGTCACCATCTCATGGTACCACATGTTACCCTTTGACATGACCAAAATACCCTTGAGTCTTAATTTTGAGTTCTCAATCCAAAATAATTATTTATGTTCTTCTAATCAATTTATATCAAATATAAATTAATTAGTTAATCTGTATTAATTAATTTCTCATAATTAAATTCATATTTAAACACATTAAATATAAATTTAACTTATACTATACATCCAATAACCTAGATTTGGTTTCAAGCCATGCTAGGGACTTTGCAATCTAATTGCAAACCAAACCTATTTAATTAATCAATTAAACTCTTTAACTAATTAATTAAATCACATTTAGCTTGGTGATTACTTGTATATATGTGTGACTCACTAGGCTCATCACTAATTGGCAATGAGATATGATATTAACTCTTAATATCATCAGAACTCTTTCTTACCATAAATGATTTCTCTAAATCATTTTAGGCATCTCATAGACTATGGTTAACACCTAGCATGCCATAGCCACCCAACTAGTAATAAGATTTACCTTAAGTGAACCTATAATCATATGTTACCATGCATTAGAATTTCTCTGTTACAAAATCCCAATTCGAGCTGGAGTCATGGTTTATGTCAAACCCCATTTGCTATGAATATTATGTTCTCTTTTAATTCCAGTTCTTGATTAACAAGATTTTCTCATCAGAAACTCTTTTCTGATTAACTCATCAGAAACTCTTTTCTGATTAAATCTATCTGTCCTAGCCAGGAACTTGAAACATCAAGAATAATTAAATGAACATAGGATTTTATCCCTATTTACTTAGGGTAACAGATTCTATCTTAATCAAAACCTACCTCCATATATAACTAGTAGGAGCCAACACATGCCCATATACCCATACACAGTACAAGCATGTAATGGCCCGGCCCACTAGTGATATTGTCCGCTCTGGGCTGAAGCCCTCACGGTTTTAAAACGCGTCAATAGGGGTTACGAACCATCAACTTATAAATCCAGCATCTCTCCCGTGTTTTGTCGATGTGGGATTTGCCTAGGGTGTTACAATCCACCCCCCTTATGGGCCTAGGGTGTAACAGCCCGATCCTTCTCCAGTTAGTATTGTCCGCTTTGGCCCATGGGCCTCACGGATTTGTCCCTTGGGAGGTTTCATTCCCAAAAGCGCGCTAACCAGGTGAGGAAGGCTCCCACATATATGGCCCAAATCTTTTCTTCCCGTTTCCGATGTGGGACACGAAGTTTCCACCCGGTCGTGTACTGGTTGAACAAGCACGTCCCAACCCCATCCCTGGGTCGTAACAAGCCCACCAGCTTCCGCCTGGTGCGTCCTCGCACCACACACCGTACTAGAGGGAGTCCAGCTCTGATACCACTAAATGTGACACCCCTTACTCGTCTACAGTATAGCCGAGCAAGAAGTGCCACATTCGGTGCCGGAGCACCCTATCTTGTTTTATCATATCTATTGTAAACTTTTTATGTCATTTAAAACATGTATTCTATGTGTAGAATTTTTTTTTTTTTTATATCTTATTTCTATGGAGACCTGGACAGAGCCTCCCTTATTTTATTAGCATCTGGCGGATTCCACTAATCACCTGTTAACATGTTCATATTCATTTTACACATTTCCATATCATATTCTCATAGAACCATTTTTCATCACTTAAAAGCAATAAATTTCAAGTTCCATGGCTGCCAAAAATTCAAAGGTTCTTTCCTCTAGATTTTCTTTTTGTTTTAATGGTATTTATGCTTAGCTAAACATGCCTTTCATGTTTAATAAAGAGAAGAAGAGGGATTAGTGCACTAACCTCTTGTGACCCACTTCAAACTTTAATCTTTCTTCTTCTTATGGGTATCTAAAGCTTCCTTATGGTGTGGGCTAAATTTTTTGTGAAGGGGTCTATGGGTTTTGGTGAGTGAAAGCTTGGGAAATCAAGCTTTAAGCTTGATAACAATGGTGGGGAGGGAGAGAGCAAGGGGACGGCAAGGAGAAAGAGAAAAGAGGAAGAAGAATGGTTGGTGGAGTTTTGTCTTCTTGTGTCTATTTATATACATTTATGTGTACTTTATTTTTTTTTAAAATTTCATAAATCTATTTCCTTTCTTTTCTTTTCTTTCCTTTTCTTTTCTTTCCTTTTCTTTTCTTTTCTTCTTCTTTCTCTTCTCATTTTTCAAATTCAAATTCATAAAATTAATTTATGTTAATTATTCTATTTCCAAATTTTAATTTGACATTTAAGTCAAAATTCACCTCTAGGGGTGAAATGACCAAAATGCCTTTCATGGTGCTCATCGGATTATTTTTATTTTATTTTTTTTATACCAATTAATAAATTCTTTAAATTTTATTTTATTTCTCAGAATTTTTCCTATATATTTTTTTTTAATATTTATTTCATTAATTTATGCCTCCTCACTATAGTTTAGGTGTAGTTCCAGACATTTTGACTGTCCGAACAGATATGAGTCGTCGGAACAGTAAATTGTACGGACTACCTATGCTGAGGGCGTTACAAAGCATGAAAGCAGTATCAAACTCAAACTACCTATATACAAGATAACTGTGCTATCTCAGGTCTAAAGATTATATGCACTGATATGATTTATGACAATGTATTGTCAAGAGTAAACTCCATGTGCTTGTTATAAATGTCACTGGTTCGGCCTACTTATCATGCATAAGTGCCTATCATGTTTGTTATATGTCATGAGACTCACCATTCCATTTTATTTATATCTCATATAAATACATTGGGAACAAACATGAATACAATCTTTCTGGATAAGTCATGTCCTGTGTGAAGTATCCTCGATTGTGAACCAATTTATGATACTTTGTACTACAAATACTGCCACTCATATTCTTAACAACTTAAGAATAGAATTTCTAACAAAATATCAATAGACCTTTTCTATTACACATAAATATATTATGTAAATGAAAAAGTGAAAATGCCTTTTATTAATAAGACATGTATAAGGTACATATTAAATGATATGCTCTAGGACATAATACTAATAGCTTACTTACAGTTTATTATAATTCTAATAATGGATGTGCCTGAGGATGATCAATATGACTATAAGAATTCAATCAAATCCATCCAACTAGGATTTCTGTTTTCTACTTTGGAAGTGTAGGATTCACTAAGTTAGTGGGAGGACCAATTTGATTAAAAGATCATAATTATTTTGGTTAAATACATGATACATTTACTAATTAATCTGGTTATTTTCTGCAGTTAATTTTCTGATAATAATGAGCACACTACAACTACCACCATCCAATATCCTTACTAGCATACTTAATCAAAATAGGTTGATAGGACCTAATCTTTCTGATTGGCTAAGAAATTTAAAACTTGTCCTGAACCTTGAACATATAGGATATGTTCTAGACTCATAGGTTCCTGGCCCCTTACCTCCAGAGGCCACTTAAGAGGAATAAGAAACTTTGGCCAAGTGGAAGGAGCATGATATGAGAGACAAGTGTTACAAGCTTGCTTTTATGAGTAATGAATTACAGAAGCAACATGAGAACATGCAATATGCAAGTGAGATCCTCCTTCACCTACAAGAGTTGTATGGTGAACATAGCAGGAATGCCAGGTATGAGATATCTAAGCAGCTATTTTGCATGAGGATGTCTGAGGGACAAAATGTTGGGGATCATGTCCACAAGATGATTCGGCTTATTGAGCAGCTGGAACATCTTGACTTTAACATGGATTTCCAACTCTAGACGGATTTGATCCTTCAGTCTTTACCTGAGTCATTTGGGAATTTTGTGACAAATTTTCATATGACTAAATAGGAATACACCTTAGCTATTTTACTTAACATGCTAGTTATTGCCCAAAAGAATATACCCGGCAATAAAGGAAAAGAGGTAGTTTTGATTGCATCTTCTTCTGCTGGAAAGTCCAACAAGAAGAAGGGCAATAAGAAAAAAAAATCTCAAGTTCTAGGATCTTCCAAGAAGATAGCCAAATAGAAAATAAAGACCAAAGCTGACAAAGGCAAGGGAAAGTGTTTCCATTGCCAGAAGGATGGGCACTGGAAAAGGAACTACCCAGATTATAGCAAGTAGTAGTAGCTTGTAGTAACGAGATATTAGACTCCGAGTTGGCAATGGCTCAACTGTTGAAGCTTTAGCCATAGGATCTAAATCTTTATACATGTGTGGACATGTTTTGTATTTAAATAAGGTTTTGCATGTACCTGATGTTTTTAAGAACATCATTTCTATATCTAGTTTGACTAGAGATGGTTATGAATTTCAGTTCATAAATGATGTTTGCAATATTTATTTTGGAAATAAATATGTTGGTTCAGGTTATATGCATGCTGGACTTTATTATTTAGATAATAATGTTAAATACAAATCTAATGCAAGTAATCTAAAAGAATGCAATGGCATGGTGAGAATCAACTCAAGTTCAAAATATATTTGGCACTTAAGATTAGGTCATTTTGCAGAAGATAGGATTGCAAAACTGGAGAAAATGGGGATTTTATCCTCATTGGGTTCTGAGCCTACTCCAATTTGTGAACCCTGGCAAAATGACTAGATCACCCTTTGTTGGACAAGGACTAAGAGCTGAAAATATTTTGGAACTAATATATAGTGATGTATGTGGTCCATTTAAGGAAATGGTTAAAGGCGGTTTTCATTACTTTATTAATTTACTGATGATAAATCAAGGTTTGGGTATTTGTATTTGATGAAATACGAACATGAATCCTTTGAAAAGTTCAAAGAATTTAAATCTGAAGTAGAAAATCAAATAGGAAAAAGTATTAAAACTCTTCGATCATATCGTGGAAGTGAATACTTATGTACTGAATTTGATGAATACTTGAAAGAGCATGGCATTGTTTTCTAGCTGACTCCTCCAGGAACACCACAGTTGAATGGTGTATCTGAAAGGAGAAATCATACCCTATTAGATATGGTATGTAGTATAATGAGCTATACTGATATGCTAATCTCCTTTTGGGGATTTACATTAGAATTAGCTTTGAATATTTTGAATAGGATTCCATCAAAATCAGTTTCTTCCACACCTTATGAGATACGGCATGGAAGAAAACCAAGTCTTAAGCATGTTAAGATTTGGGGTTGTCCAGCTTATATCAAAAGCTAAACACTGATAAGTTAGAAACCAGATTAGAAAAAGGTCAATTTGTTGGATATCCAAAAGAGAGTTTTGGATATTATTTTTATTTGCCTACATCATAAAAGGTTGTGGTAAATAGAGATGCCACATTTCTTGAACAACAGTTTGTTCAAGGAGGCAAAGGAAGGCAAATAGAGTTAGAATTGGAGGATTCTGACCAACCAACAGATCAGTTGGATATAGATCTATCTAGTCAACGTACACCTATTGATGAAACAACTACAACTATTCCTCACAGATCAACCAGGATATCTCACCCACCAATGAGATATGGTTTTCTTCGTGAAGAAGAACAAGAGTAGTTTACTCATGAAGAAGTAGATCATGGAGATGATCCACTTACCTATGAAGAGCCTATATTAGATATAGACTCTTCAAAATGGATTGATGCTATGAAATCTGAGATTGATTCCATGTATAAGAATCAAGTTTGGGATCTTGTTGACCCACCTGAAGGTATTGTACCTATAGGGAACAAATGGGTTTTCAGGAAGAAAATTGATTCTGATGGAATGGTAGAGACCTATAAAGCAAGGCTAGTAGCGAAAGGGTTTCGCCAAAGGCAAGGAATCGACTATGAGGAGACTTTCTCGCCTGTTGCCATGCTTAAATCAATTAGGATTCTATTAGCTATAGTTGCATACTATGATTATGGGATTTGGCAAATGGATGTCAAAACAGCTTTTCTCAATGGATACATTGAAGAAAACATTTTCATGGAACAACCTACGGGTTTTGAATCCCAAGATGATTCCAAAGTATGCAAGCTAAAGCGATCCATTTATAGGTTGAAACAGGCTTCAAGGAGTTAGAACATCCATTTTGATGAAGCCATTAGTCATTTGGTTTTATAAAAAATAAGGATGAGCCATGTGTATATAAGAAGGTTAGTGATAGTGCTGCCATTTTCCTTATCTTATATGTGGATGACATTTTGTTGATGGGTAATGACACAGGTATGTTGACAGCTGTAAAGGTATGGTTGTCAAATACATTCTCCATGAAAGACTTAGGGGAGGCTACCTATATTCTTGGGATTCACATCTATAGAGATAGAGCGAAAAGAATAATTGGTTTATCCCAAAGTCTATACTTGGAAAAGGTTTTAAAGAGGTTTAAAATGCTTAATTCCAAGAGAGGATTATTACCAGTCAGACATGGTATCCACCTTTCTAAAGAGATGTCTCCAAAGGCACCTGAAGAAAGAGATAAAATGGCCAGGATTTTATATGCTTCGTCTATTGGAAGTTTGATGTATGCAATGATTTGTACTAGGCCAGATATCGCACATGCTGTTAGTTTGACTAGCAGGTTTCAATCCAATCCAAGTTTGAAACACTGGATAGCTGTCAAGAACATCCTTAACTACTTGAGAAGAACTAAGGATTTATTCTTGACTTATGGAGGTGGTGACTTGCAATTGGATGGTTATACTGATTCTAATTTTTAATCAGATATCAATGATAGAAAGTCTACCTCTGGGTTTGTGTTCATTTGTAATGGAAGTGCAGTCAGTTGGAAGAGTTCCAAACAGAGTACGACTGCTGATTCCACTACAGAGGCCGAGTACATTGATGCATTAGATGCTGCAAAAGAGGCTGTTTGGATATAAGGAACCCTGGTCTCATTAGAAATCCAAACACATAGAAAGGCGCTGCCACATTATCAGAGAGAAAGTTGGGCAAGGCAATATAGCCATGCAAAAAAATAGCATCAGTTGAAAATCCAGCTGATCCATTCACGAAGCCTATGTCACAAGCTCAGTTAGACCGACATCTTGAGAAGATGGATATAAGATATTGTAATGAATGGCTCTAGTGCTAGTGGGAGATTGTTAGTAGTATACCCTAGAGCATATCATTTAATATGTATCTTGCACATGTTTTATTAATAAAAAGGAAATTTCACTTTTCCGTTTACATCATATATTTAAGTGTAATAGAAAAGGTCCATTGATATTTTGTTAGAAATTCTATTCTTAAGTTGTTAAGAATATGAGTGACAGTATTTCTAGCACAAAGTATCATAAATTGGTTCACAATCAAGGATACTTCACACAGGACATGACTTATCCAGAAAGATTGTATTCATGTTTGTTCCTAAGGTATTTATATGAGATATAAATAAGATGGAATGGTAAGTTTCATGCCATATAACAAATATGATAGGCACTTATACATGATAGGCACATGGAGTTTACTCTTGTCGTTGCATTGTCATAAATCATATCAATGCATATAATCTTTAGACTTGAGATAACACAGTTATCTTGTATATAGGTGGTTTGAGTTTGATACTGCTTTCATACTTGTACTGTGTATGGGTATATGGGCATGCGTTGGCTCCTACTAATTATATATGGAGGTAGGTATTGATCAAGATGGAATCTATTACCCTAAGTAAATAGGGATAAAATCCTATGTTCATTTAATCATTTTTTATGTTTCAAGTTCCTGGCTAGAACAGACAGATTTAATAAAAAAAGAGTTTCTAATGAGAAAATCTTTTTAATCAAGAATTGGAATTAAAAGAGAACATAATATTTATAGCAAATGGGGTTTGACATAAACCATGACTCCAGCTCGAATTGGGATTTTGTAATAGAGAGATTCTAGTGCATGGTAACTTATGATTAAAGGTTCATTTAAGGTATTCCTTATTACTGATTGGGTAGCCATGACATGCTATACTAGGTGTTAACCATGGTCTATGAGGTGCCTAAATGATTTAGAGAAATTATTTATGGTAAGAAAGAGTTCTGATGATATTAAAAGTTAATATCATATCTCATTGCCAATTAATGATGAGCCTAGTGAGTCACACACATACACAAGTAATCACCAAATTAAATGTGATTTAATTAATTAATTAAAGAGTTTAATTGATTAATTAAATAGGTTTGGTTTACAATAAGATTGCAAAGTCTCTAGCATGGCTTGAAACCAAAACTAGGTTATTGGATGTATAGTATAAGTTAAATTTATATTTAAGGTGTTTAAATATGAATTTAATTATGAGAAATTAATTAATAGAGATTAATTTATTAATTTATATTTGATATAAATTGATTAGAAGAGGAGAAATAATTATTTTGGGTTGAAAACTCAAAATTACAAAACAAGGGTAATTTGGTCATTTCACACGGTGACATGTGGCACCATGAGATGGTGACACATGGCACCATATAAGTTTCCATTTGTCTTCCAATCATGCATGATGATCTAAAAAAGATTAAACCTAGCTTTGACACTTGGGTTAATGTGATTTGGTCAATTAAACTAAGATGCAATCAGAAGATGACATGTGGTAAGGGTTTTAAGTGATGACCGAATTATAAAAGGGAAAGAATGAAAGAACAAAGCCACTCTTTTTATTTTTCTCTCATTGGTGCCGCCACCTCTATGCTCTTCTCCTCTCTTCATCTTCTCTCATCAATTGAAAGAGAATTATCCAAGTTTCTTTGAATTAAAATTGCTAAAAATTGTTTCTAGTGTCCTATATACATCTACAACCTCTCTAAAGGCAAATCCCTAATTTCTAATTGGTTAGAAAGGCTTGAGAAGCTGGTCAAGGGGCTGCCATTGGTGATCTTGGTGTGGACAAGCTAGAGGGACAACATTTGGGGTCCTAGGTGCTTCACAAAGGTACCAATCACATCTACAGTGCATCAAAAGGTTAGTGCACATATTCTTGTATCAATATGAATTAATTTGTTAATTCTAAAATCTTAAATGGCAAATGTAGATCCTAATACATATTAAAAGTGTTTTAATATGCAATTGAATATTGAAATCAATTAGATACATAATGAATCTTGCAAGATGCATGAGACCCTAGAAGAAAATTTTTTTAATTCAATGTTCTAATCTAATAATTTGCATGCTTCAGCTCGTTCATCAGCTAATCTACCAACTAGAGGAATAGTATATACAGCAGGGGTAGAAAAAAGAGAAAAAGAAAATGAGAAATTATCTGCTTTGGAGGAATGACTAAGAGCCATCGAGGGATTACATATGTATGGCTCAATCAATGTGTCTTCTCTGAGATTGGTGCCAGATATGGTGGTATCGCAGAAATTCAAAGTCCCAAAATTCGACAAGTATAGTGGTAATTTTGATCCTCACATCCACTTGGCCACCTACATAGCCAAAATGTCAGCTCTTACTGAAGATGATAGACTCTTAGTGCATTTCTTCCATGAAAGCCTTTCAGGAGTGGCATTACGTTAGTGTGTGCAGTTAGATAGGAGTAAGTTACGCTCCTGGAAAGATCTGGCAAATGCTTTCCTTAAGCAATATAAATTCAATTATGATGTTGCCCCTACACGGAGAGATCATCAAAATTTGGTGCAATGGGAAGGAGAAGGCTTTAAGGAATATGCCCAAAGATGGAGGAAAAAAGTAGCTAAAGTTTATCCTCCAATGATAGATAGTGAACTCTGCTCTTTGTTCATTGAGACATTGAAGGCCCCGTATCTTAATTTGATGATTGGGAATACATTCAATAGTTTCTCTAATATCATCCAAACGGGAGAAAGAATTGAAGCAAACCTCAGATTAGGGAGGTTGCAAGAAGTGGCAGGGGAAAGCTCCATAAAGAAGACCACTAATTTTGGGAAAAGGAGAGAAGGGGATGTACACTCCATTTCTAAACAAGCTCACTCATCCCACCCTCCCCAAAATAATTTTCACCCACACCTTCCTGCCCAACCCGCTCCATTTAGACCACCTACTCCTCAGCCATGCTCGAGACCGCCAAGGAATTCAGACCTACCCCTCCCTCTCCCACTTAACGAGATTTACCATTACTTGTTAGATATCAATCAGACAGTACCCATCCCACTAGACCCCATGCAGCCACCATATCTAAGGTGGTATGATGCAAATTCCAGATGTGAATATCATGGCAGGGCTGTTGGACATTCAATAGATAACTGTGGGGCACTCTGATGAAGGGTACACTCCTTGATGAGGAACGAATGGTTAAAAATTGAGGGACATGGTTTTGCTCCTTATGTGACCACAAACCTATTATCCAGCCATGATGCAGGAAGGGGAAATGGTGTAAATATGGCTAAATTTTTGAATGAGGAGTTGGATGTGGAGATGAATTAGTTGATCCCATCCTTCAATGAAATTTTCATAATGGCGGTGAAAGAAGAGTATTTAAGCCCATGGGAATCCAACTTTGAAAGTGGTCGGTTTTGGCCCAGGATGTCCTTACCATAAAGGAGTAAATGATCATGAGCTGGAAAACTGCAGTGAATTTAAAGGAAAAGCTCTTAGAATGTTATCGCTCAGGATTTTGAGATGTCAGCGAAAGTCAAAAGAAGAGAAGGGATTGAATACAGCCAGATATAGCGAAGGCATCTCAAGCTCTACTCCAAGAATGGTTTTCTCTGCTTCTACCCCACTGACACTACCGATGCCCCCAAGGATTGTTATCAGGACACCACCCTAACTTCCGGTCACTAATACCCATACCGTTCCTTGGAATTATAACTTCCAAGTTTTTACAGAAAGCGCATCTAACAGTACTTCCACTCCTACTCTCAACCACACCTACACTCAACCCATCACTACCCCTAAACCATGTTTTACCCCCCATGCCCATTTTAAAATGACCTTCATGGGACCTTCTCACCTGTCCAATGATACGGCTCCCCAGCCAGCACTAAAACCAGCTTCAACCAATAACCCATCTCTGCTTGATCAAGAGATAGAATTTATCACTAGGAGTGGGAGGTGCTATTATAACACCCCTATGTTTGGTAGTGCGTTTTACTATTTTGGTGACAGTGTCTATCCGGACAGCTAGGATACCTAGAACTACACTTAGATATGGGTGAGGAGACATAAAATAATAAAATACAAGAAAAGAAAATACAAGAAAAACAAAAGAAAAATAATAGCAATGAAATGTACACAAGTTAAACGAGCCGAAAACCATAGCGATGGGTGACCGCACCAAAAAGTTGCAGCGTGGACTATTGACTAGCTCTGGACCGCGGGGAACCCTGGAAAATATTTTTAAGACTTAAATGAACATCTATTGAAGTATAAATGTCATTAGAAATATCAAAGAAAAATTAATTAATTAGTACAAAGAAAGACAAAAAATTGAGAAAATAACAAAACTCGGTGTTACCGAAAAATCAGGAATGCAATCTGAATAGGGGCATTGTGGTCATTTGACACCCCGAGTTACCTTTTGACCTAAATGTTCATTAAAAATAAATGATATTACACTTGGAAAATGTCATGAAAAATTAAAATAGTGGTACATAATCTAAATAGCAAAAGATAGGAGGAAAATGTGGGAAATTGGAAATGTTGGAATAAACAAACCTTTTAATTGATTTAGTGCTCCACTAACATCTTCAAAGTGGACCTTGAATCAGCATATGGGTAGAAGATTCTATCTTCTCCAACCTTGGGAAAATTCAGCCGAAACACTTTGGGAGGAAACCTCTATAGCCGTCCATGGTGAGAGCTCCATGTAAGCATGTTTTAGCCACTTTTTCCACTAGCTCCATTCATTAAACTTGACCTCCATATCTTGGGCAGCATACTAGGAGCAAGAAAGTTAAGTTTTGGTGAGGTTTTGAAGAACTTCAAAAGTGGCAAGTGAGTGTTTTTAATTCTTGTTTCATTAAAAGTGTAACCAAGGTTGTGGGTAGTTGATTTATGGAAGAATTTTTGAAGTTTGATGTTTTAATGGAGACGTACATTTTGGCAGCCATGGAAAATCAGTATATGTAACTTGTTTTTATTTGTTTATGGTTGTTTAAGATGTTGTTATTGATGGCACCATGGATATGTGTATAATGGTTTGGAATTGGACATGTAAATGGGGCATGTTCATGTGGTTAAATGGTGTAAATGGACTTTAGAAAATTTTGTTTTATAGTGTGCATATTGAGAATGGTTACAAGCTGTCCAAAATGACCAAAATGTGTTGTTAAATGTATTAATGGTAAGGTACGAACCAGAATTGGCATGAAGGAAGTAGTTTGGTAAGTGATGAATATGTAATTGGTAAGTGATGAGAAGTGTGTAGTAGGGCAGTGTGTGTTTTGGCTTAGAACCTTAAGTGTGTGACTGCAATTGGTATGAAACCAATTGGAGGTGAAACTAGGCACAAAAAGTGCCAACTTTTATTGAGGAAGCTTACCAAAATTCTGCCCAGAAGACTTGAAAAATGACCAAATCCAGATTAGTGACTTGAAAGCCTGAAAATTGACTATTTGGGCAGTAGTTAGTGTTTTGACCATAACTTACTCAAAACAGGTCCAGTTGATCTAAAATTTTTACCATGAATAGTTTAGATATGTATCTACAATTCTTATGAAGACCTCAAAGCCCAGAGATGGCCAAAACCAAGCCAAATAGCTTGCACAAGTTTAGGTACCAAAACTGGCCTAATCAAAAGTGACCTAAAAATGACCTAAAGTTGCCATTTTGGTGCATTTTGTCCAGTATTAGTAAATTGACCATAACTTGGTCTACACAACTCAGAATGACTTGAAATTTTGACCCGCATGCAATAAGACATAGACCTACAAGTTTGTAGTTTGAATCGAAACCCGAAAACTGAGGGAACTAGGTTATCCAGCTAGGTCAAATTAGTATACCGGAATCCAGCAAATTGCAATAAAATGCAATATACTTGAAAATGAATTTGGTAACATGCACTAACACTAAAAGGCTATAAAATGTGACATATTGATAACATTAAACCTAATTCGCCTAGAGTGCATTGAGGGTCAATGTTTTAGGTTGATTAAGGAAAATAATAGAATTCAATAAATTAATTATTAAGCCTTATTGTTAGAGATAATTTAAATGAGTACTGAAACACTTCAAATTGTGTGTTTCAGTTAGCAAAGACTCAAGGAAGGAGAAGGAAACACTGAGTCAGGACCAAGAGTATTTATCAGAGGTTTGTGCACAAAAGTTATTTCTTTTGAATTTCAATTGAAATAAATTATGACAATTTATCTGTTATTGTTTAAATTGTGAAAATTGGTTTGAATGATATTTGATGGATACTTATTGCTTGAAAAACATTGTAAATGGTTTAAAACCACAGCTATCATGTATATTGATTGAATTCCTCACTAGCTTGTCTAGTGGGACGAATTGACTTTGAATTCCCTCTCTGGCTGAAGTGTTGAGGTGTGTGCCTGTTGAGGACGAATAGAATGAGTACTCATATTATTGCTAGCTAGCTATGTTATACCTCACTAGCCATCGGCTTTTGGGACGAATTAAACTTTGGAACATGATTATGCTGTGTGTATGATTTATTAATATTTATTGTGATATTGTGAAATGGAGTTTAAATTCTTATTGACATTCACTGTCTTTTGAATTTAACTATGGTTTTAAGTATCCACTATTTATACGACTTATGATTTATGATTTAAAGTTGCATTTTGTTAATGTTGTGCACCACTGAGACATTCGCTCAGCAATAGCTTTTCATTCTTTATCATGATAGACAGAGCGTGAGACTAGGCTGCTAGTGCTACATTAAGAGTTCATCGGGTATATTGAGTATACCATATTTTATATTTTGTATTGTAATGTATGTTCACTGTATGTATATATTGTTCTTGGTTTTGAGCAGTTGTAAATTAAAATTATACATTGAAGTTGTAAACTAAATTTGTAAATTATTTTGGTTTGCAAATATTGGGATATTTTTTTTTTATCTCAGCTTTTGAAACCACTAGAAAATTATTGTCGATTTGAGTTGGAAAATGTTGAGAAACTTATTGTGTTGATTGGATATTGGAGTTTGAGATTGAGAAAAATATTGGAAGTGCTTTTTACAGGTTTTTGAAAAACTGTTTTATTCAAAATACAGATGGAACTCTGCCAAAATTTTTACAGAAATTATTAATTCTTCAAATGTGTTATCTAGTTTCATTTCAGTAAAAAAAAAAAAATTTTAACACCTGTAAATAGTGCTCACCACTCTAAAAAGAAGTAAGAAAAGATTTGAAATCCCTTGTAGTGTATTTAATGGGTTATCAGTAGACAAAGTTGGTAATTCATTAAGTATACTACGGGATCATGTTATGCCTTATAGAGGGGTAGGGTGTGACATGTTTAAGTGGTATCAGAGCTAGTTTTGAAATTCTGTTTTCACCTGTAATTTGAATATTCTTTCTTCATAGTATAACTGCTCAATGTCATTGTTTGATACATACAGTACATTAAATTATAAATATGCACTAACGGGAGGAAATCTCGTTGTGTTATTTGTTCAGGAGGTATAAGATCCTCGAATTGACTATGGAAGTGGGTGATCGTTCAGTCGATCAATCGATGGAGGCTGAGGTGCAAGGGGATGCCCCAGCCCTACACAATGTCAATGGATCAGCCATACCAGCCCCCTCAGTACCACAGTTTCCTGCTCAGTTCGCTCAGTAGATGGCTGCAATGTTCCAACAGATGGTTGGTAACATGCCTACTCAAGTCCCACTACAGACACCAGTGGTACAACCACAGTCTTCTGATAGGCAGTATGACAAATTGATGAAATATGGGGCTACTGAGTTCAAGGGGACAGTAGATCCTCTAGAGGCAGAACAATGGTTAGAGAGAATGGATAGGGTATTCAAGAAGCTACATTGTACAGAGGAGCTCATATTTGAATATTCAGTGTCTCTGCTACAGAGGGATGCATATGACTGGTGGAAAACCATTCCCCATAGTCTGGTAGAACCTTCAGTGCTAACATGGAATGATTTTCTATGGGAATTTAGACAAAAATATGTCCTTGATGCTTATGTGGACCAGAAGCTGCAAGAGTTCCTAAGTCTGAAACAGGGGAGTAGATCGGTGGCTGAATATGAAAGGAAATTTTCATGCCTAAGCCATTATGCAGTAAGTCTACTTTCTACCAGTAGGGAAAGATGTAAGAGGTTTGAAACCGGCTTGAAGCCTAGTATTAGATTACAAGTGGTCGGATTCAAACATAATAACTTCTTTGAGCTTATTTCTCAAGCACTAGAATTAGAAAGAATTGAATCTGAAGAGGCCCCTAAGAAAAAGAAATCAGAGAAGACAGAGAAAGAGGGAAAGTCAGTAGAATAGAGTTCCAGTGGTCCTATTGGAAAGAGGAAGAACCATGGGGGACACAACAGAGGTGGTAAGAAGTCTAGTAGGGGAAGATTTTTAGGACAGAAACCTCCTCCATCTGGTCAACAGAGTACCAGAAGTTCCTACCCTCTCCGCCAATGTGAAACTTGTGGAAGAAATCATGGTGGGGTGTGCTACAAGGCCATAGGAGCCTGTTATAACTGTGGAGGCACAGGGCACTTTGCCAAAGATTGCACCAGTACTCGTAGGGTTGGACCACCTCGTACTACTACTGAAGGGTCAGTTCAGAATCCTGCCACCAGAGGCTCACAACCACCTAGCAGAGGTAGAGGTAGGGGTAGAGGTAGTCTAGCAGGCAGCTAAGGCATAGTGAATCAATCAGAGCAAGGTAGTGCTCCAGTCAGAGTCTACGCAATGAGACAGAGAGAAGAGGCTGAGACATCTGATATTATGGCTGGTACCTTCTCAACTTTTAATCAAGATGTGTTTGTGTTATTTGATCCGGGTTCTACCCATTCTTATATGAGTACTAGCATCATTGATTGCATTGCTGTTCCGTGTGTGAAAATGGACTTTGAAGTGCTAGTAACAAGTACGCTAGGACAAGAGGTCAGGGTCAATAGAATGTATAGAGATTGTCCTTTGGTGATCCAAGGACACACTTTTCTATCTAATCTCATTGAAATGCCCTTCAGAGATTATGATATCATCTTGGGCATGGATTGGTTAGCCAGGCATCACGCCATGATTGATTGTAGACTGAAGACAGTTACTTTTGGTCTCCCTCAATACAGTAATGTGGTAATACATGGGGAGAGGCAGCTATTGCCATCAAACATCATTTCAGCTGCACTAGCCAGAAAAATGATCAGAAAGGGGTGTGAAGCCTACTTGGCACATGTGGTAGACACCCAAGTGGAGAGTCCAGCATTGAGGGACATCCCTACAGTATATGACTTTCCATATGTGTTTCCTGATGAATTGCCAGGATTACCTCCGGAAAGAGAAGTGCAGTTTGAGATTAATGTTATGCCTGGTGTGGATCCAATCTCCATAACACCATACGGAATGGCACCAGCAGAGTTGAAGGAGTTGAAAGTACAGTTGCAAGAACTACTTGAAAAGGGCTTCATCCGTCCTAGTGTGTCACCTTGGGGAGCGCCTGTATTGTTTGTTAAGAAGAAAGATGGCACTCTTCGCTTATGTATTGACTACCGGCAATTGAATAAGGTGACAATAAAGAACAGATATCCATTACCTCGCATTGATGATCTGTTTGATCAGTTGAAGGGTGCAGCTGTATTCTCCAAAATTGGTTTGCGATCTGGCTATTATCAGTTAAAAGTGCAAGAGCAGAGTATTCCAAAGACTGCTTTTAGAACTCGATATGGCCACTATGAGTTTCTGGTAATGCAATTCGGGTTAACTAATGCTCCAGCTGCTTTTTTGGATCTAATGAATACTATATTCAGACCATATCTTGACCAGTTTATGGTGGTGTTTATTGATGATATTTTGATATATTCGAGGAATGCAGAGGAGCATGATAGATATCTACGGATTGTACTACAGACCTTAAGGGAGAAGCAAGTATATGCCAAATTATTGAAATGTGAATTTTGGCTGAAAGAAATCTCTTTCTTAGGACATGTTGTGTCAGCTGAAGGGATCAAGGTAGATTCCAGTAAGGTAGAAGCTATCCTTAATTGGAAACCACCTAGGAATATCACAGAAATTCGCAGTTTTCTTGGTTTAGCTGGATATTACCGCCGGTTTGTGAAAGGATTTTTTATGTTAGCTTCTCCACTGACCAAGCTGCTTCAGAAAGATATAAAATTTCAGTGGACAGATAAATGTCAGCAGAGTTTTGATCAGTTGAAGAGGTGTTTGACTGAATCTCCAGTCCTTACTTT
The DNA here is from genome assembly GCF_030052815.1 of Hevea brasiliensis. Taxonomy (NCBI): domain Eukaryota; kingdom Viridiplantae; phylum Streptophyta; class Magnoliopsida; order Malpighiales; family Euphorbiaceae; genus Hevea; species Hevea brasiliensis. The sequence continues at coordinate 90,080,563 of NC_079493.1, read as the reverse complement.
ACCTACACCGGGTAAAGAATACACAGTTTATAGTGATGCCTCTCACAATGGGTTAGGCTATGTACTGATGCAAGATCAAAATGTCATTGCTTATGCATCATGCTAGCTGAAACCGCATGAGAGGAACTACCCAACACATGATTTGGAGCTTGCAGCTATTGTTTTTGCTCTGAAGATTTAGAGACACTATTTGTATGGGGAGAAATGCTATATTTGCACAGATCACAAGAGCTTGAAGTATTTGGGCACTTAGAAGGATTTAAATTTGAGGCAGAGGAGATTGTCAGAACTGATTAAAGACTATGATTGCTTAATAGACTATCAGCCAGGGAAAGCAAATGTGGTGGCTGACGCCTTAAGTCGCAAGACTATGATAAGTCTCAGAGTTTCTCCTTTGTCCATGGAACATGAATTGAAAGCACAACATGCCAGTTTGGAGATTAATGATGAGGGACAGATAGTAGTTGCATGGCATGTACAGCCAGTGTTGATTGATCAGATCAAAATGGCTACTCAGAATGATGCAAAATATAAGAAGCTGCTGAAAGAAGTCCAGCAGGGCAAGAAACCTGAATTTTCTATGAGAGATAATGGTTTATTGCTACATCAGGGCAGAATGTGCGTTCCTAATGATGTGGAATTGAGACAGATCATTATGAAGGAAGCACATGAGTCACCTTTTGCTATGCATCCTGGTGGAACTAAAATGTACAGAGGGCTGAAAGAGCATTACTGGTGGATGGGTATGAAAAGGGATATAGCTAAATTTGTTTCCAAATGCCTAACTTGTCAGCAAGTAAAGGTAGAACATCAAGTTCCAGCTGGTTTGTTACATCCATTGCCAGTACCAGAGTGGAAATGGGAACGGATAACTATGGATTTTGTGATGGGAGTTCCGAGGACACAGAATAGTCATGATGAGTATGGGTTATAGTTGATAGACTAATTAAGTCTGCTCACTTTTTGCCAGTCCAGATAGACTATAGCCTTGAGAGATTGGCAAGATTGTACATAAATGAGATTGTAAGATTGCATGGAGTGCCAGTATCGATTGTATCTGACAGAGATCCTAGGTTCACTTCTAGATTCTGGGGTAGTCTGCAGAGAGCCCCAGGAACTAGATTGAACTTTGGTACATCATTCCACCCACAGACAGATGGCCAATCTGAAAGGGTAATTTAGATATTGGAGGATATGCTACAAGCTTGTGTGATTGAGTTTGAAGGCAGTTGGGATACACACTTGCCTTTGATTGAGTTTGCTTATAACAACAGCTACCAATCAAGCATTGGGATGCCTCCATATGAAACTTTGTATGGTAGGAAGTGCAGAACTCCCCTATGTTGGGATGAAGTAGGTGAAAGGAAAATGATTGGGCCAGAAATTGCTTAGCAGACAGAGGAAAAGATCAGATTGATCAGAGATCGACTCAAGGCTGCATCAGACCGTCAGAAGTTCTATGTTGATCTGAAGAGAAGAGACATTGAATATGCAGTGGGTGATAAGGTATTCTTTAAAGTTTCTCCTTGGAAGAGGATTATGAGATTTGGCAGAAAAGTGAAACTGAGTCCTCGCTTTATCGAACCATATGAGGTTCTGGAAAGAGTGGGTACTTTGGAATATCAGTTAGCATTACCTCCAGAGCTAGAAAGGATTCACAGTTGTTAGTAGTATGCCCTAGAGCATATCATTTAGTATGTATCTTGTACATATTTTTATTAATAAAAGGCATTTCCACTTTTCCGTTTACATAATATATTTATGTGTAATAGAAAAGGTCCATTGATATTGTGTTAGAAATATTATTCTTAAGTTGTTAAGAATATGAGTGACAATATTTCTAGCACAAAGTATCATAAATAGGTTCACAATCGAGGATACTTCATAATAAGGACATGACTTATCTAGAAAGATTGTATTCATGTTTGTTCCCAAGTTATTTATATGAGATATAAATAAGATGGAATGGTGAGTCTCATGCCATATAACAAACATGATAGGCACTTATAAATGATAAGTAGGCCAAACCAGTGACACTTATGACAAGCACATGGAGTTTACTCTTGTCAATGTTTTGTCATAAATCATATCAGTGCATATAATCTTTAAACCTGAGATAGCACAGTTATCTTGTATATAGGTAGTTTGAGTTTGATACTGCTTTCATACTTGTACTATGTATGGGTATATGGGCATGTGTTGGCTCCTACTAGTTATATATGGAGGTAGGTGTTGATCAAGATGGAATATGTTCCTCTAAGTAAATAGAGATAAAATCCTATGTTCATTTAATTGTTCTTGATGTTTCAAGTTCCTGGCCAGGACAGATAGATTTATTCAGAAAAGAGTTTCTGATGAGAAAATCTTTTAATCAAGAACTGAAATTAAAAGAGAACATAATATTCATAGCAAATGGAGTTTGACATAAACCATGACTCCAGCTTGAGTTGGGATATTGTAACAGAGAGATTCTAGTGCATGGTAACATATGATTATAGGTTCATTTAAGGTAAACCTTATTACTAATTGGGTGGCCATGGCATGCTATGCTAGGTGTTAACCATGGTCTATGAGGTTCATAAAATGATTTAGAGAAATCATTTATGGTAAGAAAGAGTTCTAATGATATTAAGAGTTGATATCATGTCTCATTGCCAATTAGTGATGAGCCTAGTAAGTCACACACATACATAAGTTATCACCTATTTAAATATGATTTAATTAATTAATTAAAGAGTTTAATTAATTAATTAAATAGATTTGGTTTACAATTAAATTGCAAAGTCCCTAGCATGACTTGAAACCAAATCTAGATTATTGGATGTGTAGTATAAATTAAATTTATATTTAAAGTGTTTAAATATGAATTTAATTAATGAGAAATTAATTAATAGAGATTAATTAATTAATTTATATTTGATATAAATTAATTATAAGAAGAAAAATAATTATTTTGGGTTAAGAACTCAAAATTAAGACACAGGGGCATTTTTGTCATTTCACAGTGTGACACGTGGCACCATGAGATGGTGACACATGGGATTACACATAAGCTTGCCAAATGTTTTTTTTTAATCATGTAAGATGATTAAAATTAAGATTAAATATAGGTTTGACACTTGGCACAATGTGATTGGGTCACTTAAACCTAGAGCTAATCAAAGGGTGACATGTGGCAAGGGTTTAATGTGTTAACCTAGCTATTTAAGTGTGGTTATGAAAAAAAAAATAACCAGTAGCCACTCCTCTCCTTTGTCATGCCACCTTGAGGCTTTTCATCTATTATTCTTCATCTCTCATCAATTCAAAGAGATTAGCCATCAATCTCTTGAATTAAGAACACTAGAAATTGTTTCTAGTATCCTGTTTACATCTCTCATCTCTTAAAAGGCAGAACTTGAATTTCTAATTAATAGAAAAAGCTTTAGAAGCTGTTCAAGGGCTGCCATAGGTGTTCTTGGTGTGGCAAGCTAGAGGGACAACATCTGGTGTCCTGAAGACGAATCTCAAAGGCGCAGAGATGCTGCAGTGCATCAAGAGGTTAGTGTAATCGTTCTTGATTTAATCTAGGGTTCTAAAATTAATCTGATTAATTTTAAAATCTTAAATGGCAAATACAGATCCAAAAACATATTAAAAGAGTTTTAATATATTGTTTATCATTGAAATCAAATAGATAAAAATAAATCTTGCATGGCGCATGTGACCCTAGGTGAAAATTTTTGAATTCAATGGTATAAACTTGTGTTTTTCATGCTTCCATTCCTTCAATTGGTATCAGAGCCACTATATTTGCCATTTAGATTGTTGATTATATGATTTAATTGTGTGTTTGATCATGAGATCAAAAGATCATTGCTGGTTGCAAAGCAAGGTGGCGGCATATTTAAAAAAAACACCATCAATGGTGCACATGGTTTGGCTACCATGGGTGGTTCAAGGTTTGGCTTTTAATTCTGCAATTGTTATATGATCTAAGGCCTATTCTTTGTCTAATTAAATTGTTTAATTAGAATTTTAATCACACAATTAAATTATGATTCAAATCAGAATTTTTAAAATTGTTTGAATGTGATTAAAATCTGAATTTTAAAAGTTGTTTGAATGTGATTCAAATCTAAATTTTTAAAGTTGTTTGAATCATATTTAAATCTAATTTTTTAAAATTGATTGAATAAAATTCAGATCTGATTTTTTAAAAAATGTTTGAATGTGATTCAAATCTGATTTTTTAAAAAATGTTTGAATGTGATTCAAATCTAAATTTTTAAAATTGTTTGAATGTGATTCAAATCTGAATTTTTAAATTTGTTTGAATGAGATTCAAATCTGAATTTTTAAATTTATTTGAATCATATTCAAATCTGGATTTTTAAGTTGAATATGAGATATTCAATTTAATTTAAGTATGTATGTTTTATTTAATTGTTAAATAGTGATATGCGTGATGGATGATCATGGACTATAAAAGACCAATGTGATTGGATTTATTTCTTTTATGTTTCTTTGGGATTGTAAATTAATTAATTTATTTTAATTTATTTTGGGCATGTATTATTAAGTTTGTAATAATTTTTGGGTTGTAATTTCATTTATATAAGTTCTTGTAAATTCACCTTGGTATGCCAAGGATTACCATGTAATATTAGATTGCAAGAAGTTCAAGGAGGTCAAGAGCATTGGTGGGACCAGTGGGAGGAATTCAAGATCAAGTATTGATTATGTACTCCTTCAGCAACTCTTGTAAAATGAATGAATGAATGAAATGCACCTAGGAATGCCCTGATTCAATTCTTGGTGGCTCATAATTGAATCCCTTAGAAAGTCCATGATCATACCATATTTATTGCTTATCCATGAATGCATGAGATGTATGGGAATGTATGCTATTATATGATATATGCATGCTCATTGGATAATGTGCAAAGTGAGACCTTAATAGTAATTAGAATGACCATAAAATCTTCCAAACAAATGATTAAGTTGGAAATGCTATAATTAAAGTAATTATAACATAGGCCCTCCATTGGAGCAATTATTTTAAGAAATTTTAAATAGTTGCAAAGATGCAATTAATTTAAGAGATTTTCTTAAGAATAATTGTTAAGCATGAGATGTTGTAAATATGTAAATGGTTTAGTGGCCAATATTGGATGTACCTGAGGACATTAAAATTATTTGCATAATTACTGGCTCAATGGGATCAACCTAACTAATGCAAGATAAGTCAATAATGGATGTACCTGAGATTTTTAGCATTAGGGGCTAGGTAAAGGATTGAACCTCACATGAGATGTGATGGGCAAGGAGTTGCTCACTTATAGTTTATTATAATTCCGATAATGGATGTACCTGAGGATGATCAATAGAATTATAAGAATTCAATCACCCACTAGAAATCCATCCAACTAGGATTTCCGTTTTCTACTTTGGAAGTGTAGGATTCACTAAGTTAGTGAGAGGACCAATTTGATTAAAAGACCATAATCATTTTGGTTAATTACATGATACATTTACTAATTAATCTGGTTATTTTCTGTAGTTAATTTTCTGATAAAAATGAGCACAAAACAACCACCACCATCCAATATCCTTGCAAGCATACTTGATCATAATAGGTTGACAAGACCTAATCTGTCTGATTGACTAAGAAATTTGAAACTTATCCTGAACCTTGAACATATAGGATATGTTTTAGATTCAAATGTTCCTGGTCCCTTACCTCCAGAGGCCACACAAGAGGAACATGAAACTTTGGACAAGTGGAAGGAGCATGATATGAGAGCTAAGTGTTACATGCTTGCTTCCATGAGTAATGAATTACAGAAGCAACATGAGAACATGCAGAGTGCGAGTGAGATCCTCCTTCACCTACAAGAGTTGTATGGTGAGCACAGCAGGAATGCTAGGTATGAGATATCTAGATAGCTATTCCGTATGAGGATGTCCGAGGGATGTAATGTTGGGGATCATGTCCACAAGATGATTCAATGATTGAGCAGCTTGGAACATCTTGACTTCAACATGGATTTCCAACTACAGACGGATTTGATCCTTGATCCCTTCCGAGTCTTTTGGGAATTTTGTGACAAATTTCCATATGACTAAACAGGAATGCACCTTAGCTGGTTTACTCAACATGCTGGTTATTGCCCAAAAGAATATGCCAGGCAATAAAGGAAAAGAGGTAGCTTTGGTTGCATCTTCTTTTGCTAGAAAGTCCAACAAGAAGAAGGGCAATAAGAAAAAGAAATCTCATTCTGGTCCTTCCAAGAAAATAGCTAAACAGAAAAGGAAGACTAAAGCTGATGGAGGCAAAGGAAAGTGTTTCCACTGCTAAAAGGATGGGCACTGGAAAAGGAATTGCCCAGAGTATCTTGCTTCTCTGAAGGACAAAAAGGATACACCTTCGGAAGGTATGTCCATATCTTGTTATTTAGATTCTGATGATACTCATAGTTCATCTATAGCTTGGGTTTTAGATACTGGTGCCAGTTCTCACATTTCTAATGATATGCAGGAACTAGCAAATAGTAGCAGCTTGCGTTCTCAAGATATTAGAGTCCGGATTGGCAATGGCTCAACTGTTGAAGCTTTAGCCATAGGATCTAAATCTTTTTACATGTTTGGACATGTTTTGTGCTTAGATAATATTTTATATGTACCTGATGCTTTTAAGAACATCATTTCTATATCTAGTTTGACTAGAAATTGCTATGAATTTCAGTTCACAGATGATGTTTGCAATATTTATTTTGGAAATAAATATGTTGGTTTGGGTTATATGAATGATGGTCTTTATTATTTGGATAATAATGACAAACACAAATTGAATGCAAGTGATCTAAAAGAATGCAATGCCATGGTGAAAACCAACTCATGTTCAAAATATATTTGGCACTTAAGGTTATATCACGTTGCAGAAGATAGGATTGCAAAACTGGAGAAAATGGGGATTCTATCCTCATTGGGCTCTGAGCCTACTCCAACTTGTGAATCTTGCCTTCAGGGCAAAATGACTAAATCACCCTTTGTTGGACAAGGGCTAAGAGCTGAAAATATTTTGGAGCTAATACATAGTGATGTATGTGGTCCATTTAAAGAAATGGCTAGAGGGGGTTTCCATTATTTTATTACCTTTACTGATGATAAATCAAGGTTTGGGTATTTGTATTTGATGAAATAAAAACATGAATCTTTTGAAAAGTTCAAAGAATTTAAATCTGAAGTAGAAAACCAAACAGGAAAGAGTATTAAAACTCTTCGATCAGATCGTGGAGGTGAATATTTGAGTACTGAATTTGATGAATACTTGAGAGAGCATGGCATTGTTTCTCAGCTGACTCCTCCAGGAACGCCACAGCTGAATGGTGTATCTGAAAGGAGAAATTGTACCTATTGGATATGGTACGTAGTATGATGAGCTATATTGATATGCCAATCTTTTTTTGGGGATTTGCATTAGAATCAGCTTTGTATATTCTTAATAGGATTCCATCAAAATCAGTTTCTTCCACACCTTATGAGATATGGCATAGAAGAAAACCAAGTCTTAAGCATGTTAAGATTTGGGTTTGTCCAGCTTATATCAAAAAGCTGAACACTGATAAATTGGAGACCAGATCAGAAAAAGGTCGATTTGTTGGATATCCAAAAGATAGTTTTGGATATTATTTTTATTTGCCTACTTCACAAAAGGTTGTGATAAGTAGACTTGAACAACAGTTTGTTCAAGAAGGAGGCAAAAAGAAGGCAAATAGAGTTAGAATTGGAGAATTCTGACCAACCAACAGATCAGATGGATATAGATCCATCTAGTCAACCTATACCCGTTGATGAAACATCTACAGCTGTTCCTCGTAGAACAACCAGGGTATCTCACCCACCAGTGAGATATGGTTTTCTTCATGAAGAAGAATAAGAGTTGTTTACTCATGAAGAAGTAGATCATGGAGATGATCCACTTACCTATGAAGAAGCTATATCAGATATAGACTCTTCAAAATGGATTGATACTATGAAATCCGAGATTGATTCCATGTATAAGAATAAAGTTTGGGATCTTGTTGACCCACCTGAAGGTATTGTACCTATAGGGAACAAATGGGTTTTCAAGAAGAAAATTGGTTCTGATGGAAAGGTAGAGACCTATAAGGTAAGGCTAGTAGCGAAAGGGTTTCGCCAAAGGCAAGGAATCGACTATGAGGAGACTTTCTCACCTGTTGCCATGCTTAAATCAATTAGGATTTTATTAGCAATAGCTGCATACTATGATTATGAGATTTGGCAAATGGATGTCAAAACAACTTTTCTCAATGGATACATTGAAGAAAACATTTTCATTAAATAACCTAGGGGTTTTGAATCCCAAGATGGTTCCAAGGTATGCAAGCTAAAGCGATCCATTTATGGGTTGAAACAAGCTTCGAGGAGTTGGAACATCCGTTTTGATGAAGCCATTAAATCCTTTGATTTTATCAAAAATGAGGATGAGCCATGTGTATATAAGAAGGTTAGTGACAGTGCTATCACTTTCCTTGTCTTATATGTGGATGACGTACTGTTGATGGGTAATGACACAGGTATGTTGACGACTATAAAGGTATGGTTGTCAAATACATTCTCCATGAAAGACTTAGGGGAGGCAACCTATATTCTTGGGATTCGCATCTATAGAGATAGAGCGAAAAGAATAATTGATTTATCCCAAAGTCTATACTTGGAAAAGGTGTTAAAGAGGTTTAACATGCTTGATTCCAAGAGAGGATTGTTACCAGTGAGACATGGTATCCACCTTTCTAAAGAGATGTCTCCAAAGACACCTGAAGAAAGAGATAAGATGGCCAGGATTCCATATGCTTCGGCTATTGGAAGTTTAATGTATGCAATGTTGTGTACTAGGCCGGATATCGCATATGCTGTTAGTTTGACTAATAGGTATCAATCCAATCCAGGTTTGGAACAATGGATAGCTGTTAAGAATATCCTTAAGTACTTGAGAAGAACTAAGGATTTATTCTTGATTTATGGAGGTGGAGACTTGCAATTGGATGGTTATCCTGATTCTGATTTCCAATCAGATATCGATGATAGAAAGTCTACCTCTGGATATGTGTTCATTTGTAATGGAGGTGCAGTCAGTTGGAAGAGTTCCAAACAGAGCACGACTGTAGATTCCACTACAGAGGCTGAGTATATTGCTGCATCAGATGCTGCAAAGGAAGTTGTTTGGATAAAAAAGTTCGTGACAGAACTTACAGTAGTTCCTTCCATTGAGTCAGTAGTTCCACTACACTGTGACAATAATGGAGCAGTCATACAGGCTAAGGAACCAAGGTCTCACCAGAAATCCAAACACATAAAAAGGCGCTACCAAATTATTAGAGAAATGGTTGGGCGAGGCGATGTAGCCATGCAGAAAATAGCATCAGCTGAAAATTCAGCTGATCCATTCACTAAGCCTATGTCACAGACTCAGTTAGACCAACATCTTGAGAAGATAGGTATAAGATATTGTAATGAATGGCTCTAGTGCTAGTGGGAGATTGTTAGTAGTATGCCCTAGAGCATATCATTTAGTATGTATCTGGTACATATTTTTATTAATAAAAGGCATTTCCACTTTTCCGTTTACATAATATATTTATGTGTAATAGAAAAGTTCCATTGATATTTTGTTAGAAATATTATTCTTAAGTTGTTAAGAAAATGAGTGACAATATTTCTAGCACAAAGTATCATAAATAGGATCACAATCGAGGATACTTCATAATAAGGACATGACTTATCTAGAAAGATTGTATTCATGTTTGTTCCCAAGTTATTTATATGAGATATAAATAAGATGGAATGGTGAGTCTCATGCCATATAACAAACATGATCGGCAGTTATAAATGATAAGTAGGCCGAACCAGTGACACTTATGACAAGCACATGGAGTTTACTCTTGTCAATGTTTTATCATAAATCATATCAGTGCATATAATCTTTAGACCTGAGATAGCACAGTTATCTTGTATATAGGTAGTTTGAGTTTGATACTGCTTTCATACTTGTACTATGTATGGGTATATGGGCATGTGTTGGCTCCTACTAGTTATATATGGAGGTAGGTGTTGATCAAGATGGAATCTGTTCCTCTAAGTAAATAGAGATAAAATCCTATGTTCATTTAATTGTTCTTGATGTTTCAAGTTCTGGCCAGACAGATAGATTTATTGAGAAAGAGTTTACGATGAGAAAATCTTTTAATCAAGAACTGAAATTAAAAGAGAACATAATATTCATAGCAAATGGAGTTTGACATAAACCATGACTCGGCTTGAGTTGGGATATTGTAATGAGAGATTCTAGTGCATGGTAACATATGATTATAGGTTCATTTAAGGTAAACCTTATTACTAATTGGGTGGCCATGGCATGCTATGCTAGGTGTTAACCATGGTCTATGAGGTTCATAAAATGATTTAGAGAAATCATTTATGGTAAGAAAGAGTTCTAATGATATTAAGAGTTGATATCATGTCTCATTGCCAATTAGTGATGAGCCTAGTAAGTCACACACATACATAAGTTATCACCTATTTAAATATGATTTAATTAATTAATTAAAGAGTTTAATTGATTAATTAAATAGGTTTGGTTTACAATTAAATTGCAAAGTCCCTAGCATGACTTGAAACCAAATCTAGATTATTGGATGTGTAGTATAAATTAAATTTATATTTAAAGTGTTTAAATATGAATTTAATTAATGGGAATTTAATTAATAGAGATTAATTAATTAATTTATATTTGATATAAATTAATTAGAAGAAGAAAAATAATTATTTTGGGTTAAGAACTCAAAATTAAGACACAGGGGCATTTTGGTCATTTCACAGTGTGACACGTGGCACCATGAGATGGTGACACATGGGATTACACATAAGCTTGCCAAATGTTTTTTTTAATGATGTAAGATGATTAAAATCAAGATTAGATATAGGTTTGACACTTGGCACAATGTGATTGGGTCACTTAAACCTAGAGCTAATCAAAGGGTGACATGTGGCAAGGGTTTAATGTGTTAACCTAGCTATTTAAGTGTGGTTATGAAAAGAAAAATAACCTGCAGCCACTCCTCTCCTTTGTCATGCCACCTTGAGGCTTTTCATCTATTCTTCTTCATCTCTCATCAATTGAAAGAGATTAGCCATCAATCTCTTGAATTAAGAACACTAGAAATTGTTTCTAGTGTCCTGTTTACATCTCTAATCTCTTAAAAGGCAGAACTTGAATTTCTAATTAATAGAAAAAGTTTTGGAAGCTGTTCAAGGGCTGCCATAGGTTTTCTTAGTGTGGACAAGCTAGAGGGACAACATCTGGTGTCCTGAAGACGAATCTCAAAGCGCGAACATTTGCGATTGCAACAAGATGTTAGTGTAATCGTTCTTGATTTAATCTAGGATTCTAAAATTAATCTGATTAATTTTAAAATCTTAAATGGAAAATATAGATCCAAAAACATATTAAAAGAGTTTTAATATATTGTTTATCATTGAAATCAAATAGATAAAAATAAATCTTGCATGGTGCATGTGAGCCTAGGTGAAAAATTTTGAATTCAATGGTATAAACTTGTGTTTTTCACGCTTCCGTTCATTCAACAGTGTCTTCCATGTGTCTATGTTAAGGAGGTACAGATCTGACCCATCTCATGTTCTATCAGTTGAAGAGATTGAGGTAAATCCTGACCTCTCATACGATGAAGAACCCATAGAAATTCTGGCATATGAGGTGAAACAGCTGAGGAGCAAACAGATACACTTGGTTAAAGTGCTGTGGAACCATCATTCAGGCTAGGAAACTACTTGGGAACGTGAAGAGGACATGAGAAGACAGCACCCACAGCTGTTCAGAAACTGATGCTAGGTAAAATTTCAAGATGAAATTTATTTTAAGGGGGGGGGGGGGGGGGGAATTGTAACACCCCTATGTTCGGTAGTGCGTTTTACTGTTCTGGTGACAGTGTCTGTCCGGACAGCTTGGATGCCTAGAATTACACTTAGATATGGGTGAAGAAACATAAAATAATGAAATACAAGGAAAGAAAATAGAAGAAAAACAAAAGAAAAATAATAGCAATGAAATGTAACCAAGTTAAATGAGCTGAAAACTATAGCGATGGGTAACTGCACCGGGAAGTTGTGGCGTGGACCATTGACTAACCCTAGACCACGGGGAACCTTGAAAAATATTTTTAAGACTTAAATGAACATCTATTGAAATATAAATGTCATTAGAAATATCAAAGAAAAATTAATTAATTATTACAAAGAAAGATGAGAAATCGAGAAAATGACAAAACTTGGTGTTACCGAAAAATCAGGAATGCAACCCGAATAGGGGTATTGTGGTCATTTGACACCCTGAGTTGCCTTTTGACCTAAATTTTCATTAAAAATAAATGACATTACACTTGGAAAATGTCATGAAAAATTAAATAGTGGTACATAATCTAAATAGCAAAAGATAGGAGGAAAATGTGAGAAATTGGAAATGTTGGAATAAACAAACCTTTTAATTGATTTAGTGCTCCACTAACATCTTCAAAGTGGACCTTGAATCAGCATATGGGCAGAAGATTCTATCTTCTTCAACCTTAGGAAAATTCAGCCCAAACACTTTGGGAGGAAACCTCCATAGCCGCCCATGGTGAGAGCTCCATGCAAGCATGTTTTAGCCACTTTTTCCACTAGCTCCATTCATTAAACTTGACCTCCATACTAGGAGCAAGAAAGTTAAATTTTGGTGAGGTTTTGAAGAACTTCAAAAGTGGTAAGTGAGTGTTTTCAATTCTAGTTTCATTAAAAGTGTAACAAAGGTTGTGGGTAGTTGATTTATGGAAGAATTTTTGAAGTTTGATGTTTTAATGGAGATGTACATTTTGGCAGCCATGGAAATTCAATATATGTAGCTTGTTTTTACTTGTTTATGGTTGTTTGAGATGTTGTTATTGATAGTAGCATGGATATGTGTATAATGGTTTGGAATTGGGTATGTAAATGGTGTATGTTCATGTGGTTAAATGGTGTAAATGGACTTTGGAAAATTCTGTTTTATAGTGTGCATATTGAGAATGGTTGCAAGCTATCCAAAATGACCAAAATGTGTTGTTAAATGTGTTAATAGTAAGGTACGAATCAGAATTGGCATGAAGGAAATAGTTTGGTAAGTGTTGAATATGTAATTGGTAAGTGATAAGAAGTGTGTAGTAGGGCAGTGTGTGTTTTGGCTTAGAACCTTAAGTGTGTGACTCCAATTGGTATGAGACCAATTGGAGGTGAAACTAGGCACAAAAAGTGCCAACTTTCATTGAGGAAGATTACCAAAATTCTGCCTAGAAGGTGACTTGAAAAATGACCAAATCTGGATTAGTGACTTGAAAGCCTGAAAATTGACCATTTGGGCAGTAGTTAGTGTTTTGACTATAACTTACTCAAAACAGGTCCAATTGACCTGAAATTTTACCATGAATAGTTTAGACATGTATCTACATTCTTATGCAGACACCAAAGCCATAAATGGCCAAAACCAAGCCAAATAGCTTGCACAAGTTCAGGTACCAAAACTAGCCGAACCAAAAGTGACCTAAAAATGACCTAAAGTTACCATTTTAGTGCATTCTGTCCAGCATTAGTAAATTAACCATAACTTGGTCTACACAACTCAGAATGACCTGAAATTTTGCCTCGCGTGCAATAAGACATAGACCTATAAGTTTGTAGTTTGGACCGAAACCCGAAAACTGAGGAAACTAGGTCATCCAGTTAGGTCAAATTAGTATATCAGAATCTGGCAAATTGTAATAAAATGCAATATACTTGTAAATGAATTTGGTAACATGCACCAATACTAAAAGGCTATAAAATGTGACATATTGGTAACATTAAACCTAATTCGCCTAGAGTGCATCGAGGGTCAACATTTTAGGTTGACTAAGGAAAATAATAGAATTCAATAAATTAATTATTAAGACTTATTGTTAGAGATAGTTTAAATGAGTATTGAAACACTTCAAATTGTGTGTTTCAGTTAACAAAGACTTAGGGAAGGAGAAGGAAACACTGAGTCAGGACCAAGAACATTTATCAGAGGTTTGTGCACAACAGTTATTTCTTTTGAATTTTTAATTGAAATGAATTATGATAATTTGTCTGTTATTGTTTAAATTGTGAAAATTGGTTTGAATGATATTTGATGGATACTTATTGCTTGAAAAACATTGTAAATGGTTTGAAACCACAGCTATCATGTATATTGATTGAATTCCTCGCTAGCTTGTCTAGTGGGATGAATTGAGTTTGAATTCCCTCTCTGGCTGAAGTATTGAGGTGTGTGCCTGTTGAGGACGAATAGAATGAGTAGTCATATTATTGCTAGTTAGCTATGTTACACCTCACTAGCCATCGGCTTTTGGGATGAATTTAACTTTGGAACATGATTAAGCTGTGTGTATAATTTATTGATATTTATTGAGATATTGTGAAATTGAGTTTAAATTCTTATTGACATTCATTGTCTTTTGAATTTAACTATGGTTTTAAGTATCCACTATTTATACGACTTATGATTTATGATTTAAAGTTGCATTTTGTTAATATTGTGCACCACTGAGACATTGGCTCAGCGATAGCTTTTCATTGCTGTCGCAGGCAGACAGACTAACAGGGCAGCAGACTAGGCTACTAGTGCTACATTGAGAGTTCATCAAGTATATTGAGTATACCATATTTTGCATTTTGTATTGTAATGTATGTTCACTATATGTATATATTGTTCTTGGTTTTGAGCAGTTGTAAATTAAAATTGTACATTGAAGTTTTAAACTAAATTTGTAAATTATTTGGGCTTGTAAATATTGGGATATATTTCTTTTATCTCAGCTTTTGAAAACCCTAGAAAATTATTATGGATTTGAGTTGGCAAATGTTGAGAAACTTATTGTGTTGATTGGATATTGGAGTTTGAGATTGAGAAAAATATTGGAAATGCTTTTTACAGGTTTTTGAAGAACTGTTTTATTCAAAATACAGATGGCACTCTGCCAAAATTTTTACAGAAATTGTTAATTCTTCAAATGTGTTATCTGGTTTCACTTTAGTTAAATTTTTTTTTTAACACATGTAAATAGTGCTCACCACTCTAAAAAGAAGTAAGAAAAGGTTTAAAATCCCTTGTAGTGTATTTAATGGGTTATCAGTAGACAAAGTTGGTAATTCATTAAGTATACTACGGGATCGTGTTATGCCTTACAGAGGGGTAGGCTGTGACAGCTATGGCACTGATGAAGCAGAAAAGAAGAACAAAGGGAAAGTAAAAGTGGGTGAGTTACCAGAGAATGTGTAACACCCCTAAGTTCGGTAGTGCGTTCTGCTGTTCCGGTGACCAGTGCTGTCCGGACAGCTAGGATGCCTAGAACTACACTTCAATATGAGTGAGGAGACATAAAATAATGAAATAAGAAAAGAAAACACAAGAAAAACAAAGGAAAAATAATAGCAAAGAAAGGTAATCAAGTTAAGCGAGCCGGGAACCCTAGCGATGGGTGACCGAACTGGGAAGTCATGGCGTGGACCGTTGACTAGCCCTGGACTGCGAGAAACCCTAGAAAATATTTTTTGGACTTAAAGAGACATCAATTGAAGTATAAAAATCATTAGAAATAACAAAGAAAAATTAAATAATTAGTATAAAGAAATGTGAGAAATCGAAAAACAGACAAAATCTGGTGTTACCGAAAAATCGGGAATGCAACCCGAATAGGGGCATTATGGTCATTTGACATCCCGAATTGTCTTTTGACCTAAATGTCCATTAAAAATAAATAATAATACACTTAGAAAATGAAATGAAAAATTAATTTAGTGGTACCTAAAGTAAATAGCCAAAAATGGGGTGGAAATGGTGTAAATAACACATTAAACTTATAATATGATTAAATAATGTGAGTGGGCCACTAAAGGATTAAACTAAAGGCATAATGGGGCAGGTGTACACCCATTATCCCATCTGCACTTCATCTTCCTCATTTGAATTCCTTCATGCCAATTTGAGAAAGAAGAAAACCACCATGGCCGTTTCACTCAAGCTCACTTAACCTCTCCATTTTCAACTCCAATCACTTAGGTTCCTTCATGAAACTTTGTCTACACATCATAAGGAAGAGCTTGATACCAAATTTAAGAAGTGTAATCAAGGTTTAGCAAGTTCCAACCATAAGGTAAGTTAGCATTTTTGAAGATAGCTTTGTTAAACTTTGTGTGCATGTTATGGGTGTTGAATTTGTGAAGGAAATTTTTAAGTTGAAGAGTTATTGAGATATCCATTTTTGGGCAGCCATGTAGTCATGTATTTGATGAGATAATTGTGCATATATTTGATGGGAAATGATGTTGGTTATGGTGATTTAATAACTTAGTGAATTACTTCATATGTATATGGTGATTTTGCATTTAGAATGGAAATTGATGAATTGTAGGACACTTTGGTGTTGAGGGACATTTTTGGCAGCCTTGGGACACTTGGATAAGTATATGTGTTCATGAAGATATGGGCAGAATTGTGGCATTAAGGATAGATGGATATGTATATGAAATTATTGTGTAAAGTGTATGTAAAAACTAGTAATGTTTATGTGTATGTGTAATTGTATTTGGACTTTGGAAATTAGAATTATATTTGGTGTGTTGAGGATAATTGTAATCTGCCCAAAGTGATGTTAATGTAAAGTGGAATATGTTTTTGGTAATGTACTAAAACAGATTTCGTAGGGAAGTAAACATATTGCAAGGTAAGTGTGTGATTGATGTGTGTTTAAGCAAGGTAACTAAGTGCAGTGTACATTTTAGCTAATAAGTTTAAATGTGTAACCTCAATTGGTATGAGACCAATTGGAGGTGGAACTAGGCACAAAATGTGCCAACTTTCATTGAGAAAGCATACCAAAATTCTGCTTGCAAGGTGACCTAAGAAAATGACCAATTCGGATTAGGTACAATTAGGACCTGAAAAATGACCAATTGGGCAGCAGTGAGTGTTTAGACCATAACTCACTCAAAACAGGTCCAATGGACCTAAAATTTTAACCATGAATAGTTAAGACCCATACCTACAAGTCTTATGAAGGCATCAAAGCCCAGAAATGACCAGAAGTAAGTCAAAAAGCTTGCACAAGTTCGGGTCCAAAAACTAGCCGAACCAAAGTTGACCAAATTGACCTAAAATTGACCTAATTTGATACCATTTGACCAGCAATAGTATAATGACCATAACTCGGTCTACTTAACTCGGAATGACCTAAAATTTTGCATCGCGGTCCATAAGACATAGATCTACAAGTTTGTAGCTTTGACCGAAACCCGAAAACCGAGGAAACTAGGCCGTCCGGCTAGGTCAAACTAGTATCCCGAAATCCAGCAAGTTGCATTAAAATGCACTAAACAAGGAAATGAGTTTGGTAAAACGTACCAACCTAAAACCCTATCGAATGTGACATATTAATGACACTAAAACCTAATTTACCTAAAATGCATCGAGGGTCGGTATATTAGGTAATTGAGCAAATAATAGCCTTCAGTGAATTACTTATCGAACATTATCGTTGGAGACAATTTAATTTAGTACTAAAACACTTCAAATTGTGTTTCTCAGTTAACAAGGACTCAGCAAAAGGGAAAGAAATACTGAGTCAAGACCAGGAGACAAATATCAGAGGTTTGTGCACAACAACTATTTCTTTTGAATTATTTTCAATTGAAATAAATATTGACTATTTGTATATTGTTGTTTTAAATTGTGGAAATGTATTTGAATGAATATTTATTGCTTGAAAAGCATTGTAAATGATTTGAAACTGTGAGAAATTGTTTGAATGACATTGATGGATACTTATTGATTTAAAAGCATTGGAAATGGTTTGAAACCACAGCTATCATGTATATTGATTGTATTCCTCATTAGCTTGTCTAGTGGGACGAATTGAATTCCCTCTCTGGCTGAAGTGTTGAGGTGTGTGCCTGTTGAGGACGAATTGAATGAGTACTCATATTTTTGCTAGCTAGCTATGTTATTCCTCATTAGTCATCGACTTTTGGGACGAATTGAATACCTCATTAGCCATCGGCTTTTGGGACGAATTGAACTATGGATCATGATTAAGCTGTGTGTGATTTATTGATATGTATTGTGAGATTGTGAAATTGATTTAAACTCTCATTGACATATACTGTCTATTGAATTCAACCATGATCTGACTTATTGAAAATTATTGTGATATTGAGAAATGGAGTTTAAATTCTTGTTGACAATTACTGTCTTGAATTTAACTATGATTTTAAGTATCCACTATTGATATGATTTATGAATTGTGATTTAAATTGTATTTGGTTAATGTTGTGCACCACTGAGACATTGTCTCAGCGATAGCTTTCTATTCTTTATCGCCGAGTAGAGAGACGAGGCGTGACTAGGTGCTAGTACATCCAATGAGGATTACACGGTATAATGAGTATACCAATATTTTGCATTTGTACTGTAATGTATGACACTGTATGTACATTTTGTTTTTGGTTTTGAGCAGTTGTAAATTCAAATTGTACCTTGAAGTTGTAAATTAATTATGAGTTATTTGACTTGTAAAAAATTGTATTATATTTCCTTATCTCAGACTTTGAAAAATTTCTATGGAATTGAGTTGATAAATTGTTGTGTTGAGAAATGTATTGGAGTTGAGATTTGGAAAATTATTGAAGTGTCTTTTTATAGGTTTTCTGAAGAACTGTTTTATCCAAAATACAGATGGCACTCTGCCAAAATTTTTACAAAAATTCCAAATAAATCAAATGAGTTAATTGTTTCACTTCAGTTCACCAAAGTTTTTAACACCTGTAAGTAGTGCTCACCACTGTAAAAGAAGTAAGAAAAGTTTTTAAAATCCCTTGTAGTGTATACAATGGGTTATCAGTAGACGGAGTTGGTAATTCATTAGGTATACTACGGGATCATGTTATGCCTTACAGAGAGGTAGGGTGTGACAGAATGTGAAAGAAGGGGACGCAGAGGTTGAGAGAGGAGAGTCCAGTGAAAAGAAGGAATAGGATGAATTGTTGTTACAAATCATGAAGCAGAGTGAATATGACGTGATTGAACAGTTAAGAAAGACTCCTACTAGAATCTCCTTGCTGTCACTAATACTGAGCTCAGAGGTGCATCGCCATGCCTTACAAATGGTTCTAAACCAGGCCTTTGTGACTGCCGACATCATATCAGGACAATTTGAAAAGATAGTGGGACAAATCCAGGCATCTAATTTTGTCACTTTCTCAGAAGACGAAATAGACTCGGCAGAATTGAAGCACACTAAAGCTCTTTATGTGATAGCCAAGTGTAAAGGATGTATGGTTGCTAAAGTTTTAATTGACAATGGCTCAGCACTCAATGTTTTCCTAATGCAACCTTGGCAAAACTCCTAGTTGACTCATCTGTTGTACACCAAAGTACCATGATAGTGAGGGCATTTGATTATACAAAGAGAGATGTATTGGGAGACATTGAGTTGCCACTTCTCATTGAGGCATGCACTTTTAATGTTACATTCCAGGTGATGGATATTGAACCAGCACACACTATGCTATTAGGAAGACCCTGGATCCATTCAGCTAATGCAATGCCTTCAACTCTGCACCAAAGGATCAAATATGTCATGGATGGTAAAATCATCACAGTGAGAGGAGAGGAAGCCATGCTGGTTACCAAGCCCCAATCAGTTCCTTATGTAGAGGCAGCTGAGAGATCCTTGGAGAGTTCATTTAAAGCATTGGAATTGCAAGGAACCACTTTGAATGATGGGGGAGCCGCAGCCATGGTCACAAAAGTGATGCTGAGAAATGGTTATAAGGAAGGCAAGGGATTAGGTGCCACATTACGAGGGATTATTGATCCTATATTGGCTACTCAAAGAAATGGCCACTCTGGGTTAGGATATGAGGAGGATGCTCTAACTAATGGAAGGTTCTGGATGAGAAACATGCTCCGAGATCAGAGATTTGATAGATCACTTGGGAAGATGAAGAGCATCTCGAAAATTGTAGATGTTTTTACTAGGCCAATCATTGAAATTATAAAAGAAGAGGATGGAGAATCTTCCTTAGAGCTGTCTATCAATGTCCTACAGCCGAATCCTATACTCGAGATGCTAATTTTGCCAATTGTAGAGGGCCAAGAGCTATATAACTGGGAAGCCGAGGATATCCCTATGCTATTTTTCGAGTAAAGTATATTTTGTTACCAACACTTGATCACTCCGTCCATGGTGACAAGTGTGATTCTGTAAATGGACCTTTTCTTATGATAGAACATTAATAAATTAATAGCGCATTTTTGAAATTCTGTGTCTAACATACTCTTTTAAAAAACTGTTAATAAATTCCATTCTTTGATATACTTCATTTTCATTTCTTTAGGACTACTGATCAATCAAGAAATAATAATTCAATTGACTCTGAAATTCCCTATGTTAACTTTAAAAGTCCCATGGTTGCCACTGACACAAGTGATTCCGAAGAAGAGTCTATGAAAGAGCAAATGGATGTAAATGAACCCACTCTGGTGCCCTATGGAGATGAAATGAGCACCTTAAATTTAGGGATTGAAGAGAATAAAAAGGAGCTCAAGATTGTAAATAATAAAGAGTTAGAGGGCATGATCCAACTGCTAAAGGAGTTCATTGACGTATTCTCATGGAGCTATGATTACATGCCAGGACTAGATCCCCAAATAGTAACACATAAGATCCCCTTAATTCCTAGGACAGCCCCAGTAAAATAGAAATAGAGAAGAATGAATCCTAACATGCTGCTCAAGGTTAGTGATGAAGTTAAAAAGTAGTACAATGCTGAATTCTTGGAGGTGGTAAAGTATCCCGAGTGGATAGCTAATGTCATCTCGGTAATGAAGAAGGATGGTAGGGTAAGAGTGTGTGTCGACTATAAGGAACTCAATAAGGTGAGTTTGAAAGATGATTTTCCTCTCCCACATATAGACATGCTAATAGATAACATAGTAGGATTAGGGAGATGCTCATGCACTGATGGAGCCTCAGGATATAATCAAATCTTAATGGATGAAGGTGACAAGGAGAAGACTGCCTTCATCACCCAGTGGGGAGTATTTTGCTACCGAGTAATGCCCTTTGGATTAAAGAATACTGGAGCTACCTATCAACGTGCCATGCTCACATTATTCCATGACATGATGTATAAAGAAGTAGAAGTCTATGTGGATGATATGATCATTAAGTCCAGAGGAACTAAAAGCCATGTACAGTTGTTAAGAATGGTATTCGAAAGGTTCAGAAAGTATCGACTAAAACTGAACCCGATAAAATGTGTGTTTGGAGCAAGATCGGGAAAGCTGTTGGGGTTTATAGTCAGTGAGAAAGGAATAGAAGTAGACCTAGACAAGATTCAAGCCATTCAAGAAATGCCATCCCTAAAGAGAAAAAGGGATGTGCATAGTTTCTTGGGAAAATTGAATTATATTTCAAGATTTATTTCTAATCTCACCACTAAGGCTGAACCCATTTTCAAATTGCTCAAGAAGAACAATACTGTGAAGTGGGATGAAGCTTGTCAAGAAGCCTTCAAAAAGATTAAGCAGTATTTATCAAGCCCAACTTTATTAGTTCCTCCAGTGACGGGCAGGCCATTAATTTTGTACATGGTAGTTCAGTAGAGCTCAATGGGTTGTGATCTGGGGCAACATGATGACACTGAGAGAAAAAAAAAAAGAGCCATTCATTATTGAAGTAATAAGTTTAATAAATGTGAGTTGAGGTACTCATTCCTAGAAAAGACCTGTTGTGCGTTGGCGTGGACAGCAAATTGAACCAAGCACTATATGTTGAATCATAAAATGTGGCTCATCTCCAGTATGGATCCAATCAAGTATGTGTTCGAAAGCCTATTCATACTTGGAAGAATAGCAAAGTGGCAGGTCATACTTTCTCAATATGATATTGTCTATTTAACAAGAAAGGTAGTAAAAGGACGTGTGATAGCGGATCTCCAAGTAGAAAATCTAATCGACGATTATGAGGCTTTGGATTTCGAATTCCTAGACGAACATATTAATGCAGTAGGCAGTGATGCTGAGGGGCAAATGATGTGTGGGAGATGTATTTTGACGGAGCGGTCAATTTATTCGGTAATGGGATTGGGGCAGTGCTAGTATCCCCAGATGGGAAACATTTCCCAATAGCTGTCAAGCTAAAGTTTCACTATACCAATAATGTGGTAGAGTACGAAGCTTGCATGAATGGTTTACAAGCTGCCATTGAAATGAAGGTAAGGAAATTGGAGGTGTACGGGGATTCAGCTCTGATCATTTATCAAGTCAAGGGAGAATGGCAGACTAGAGACCCAAAACTGATCCCATAACAAAAGTATCTCCTTAAGCTAATTAAGGAATTTGAAGAAATCTCCTTCACTCACCTGAGCCGTGATAAGAATCAATTCGCTGATGCCTTAGCCACCCTAGCTGTGATGACTCAAATGGAGGAGGGATAGATAACACAGCTATTGCAGATTAAGGCTAGAAACGAACGACAATACTGCTTTATGATTGAAGAAAAAATAGATGGCAAGCCCTGGTATCATAACATTCAGGTGTACATCATGAAGGAGCGGAAGCATGAAAAACACAAGTTTAGATCATTGAAATTCAAAATTTTTCTTCTAGGGTCACATGCATCATGCAAGATTTATTTTTATCTATTTGATTTCAATGATAAACAGCATATTAAAAAACTTTTAATATATTTTTGGATCTACATTTGCTATTTAAGATTTTAGAATTAACAGATTAATCCATTAGAACCCTAGATTAGATCAAGAACAAGCGCACTAACCTTTTGATGCACTGCAGTATGTTTGGCACCTTTGGGATGTGTCTTTAAGACACCAGATGTTGTCCCTCTAGCTTGTCCACACCAAGATCACCTATGGTAGCCCTTGAACAGCTTTTAAAGCTTTTTCTCTGATTTAGAAAATCAAGTTTTGCCTTTTGAGAGATTACAGATGTAAACAGGACACTAGAAATAATTTCTAGTATTTTTAATTCAAAAGATTGTTTGCTAATCTCTTGGAATTGATGAGAGATGAAGAAGAAAAGAGAATGGCAGCCTCAAGGGTGGTGGCAAAAAGGGAGGTAGCAGCTGGTTGTATTTTGTTCTTTCATCCTTACACTTATATAGCTAGGTCACCACTTAAAACTCTTGCCAAATGTCATCTTCTGATTGGCTCTAGGTTTAATTGACCCAATAACATTGTGCCAAGTGTCAAACCTATATTTAATCTTAATTTTAATCATCTTATATGATTAAAAGACATTTGGCAAGCTTATGTGTAATTCCATGTGTCACCATCTCATGGTGCCACATGTCACCCTGTGAATTGACCAAAATGCCTCTGTGTCTTAATTTTGAGTTCTCAATCCAAAATAATTATTTTTCTTCTTCTAATCAATTTATATCAAATATAAATTAATTAACTAATCTCTATTAATTAATTTCTCATTAATTAAATCCATATTTAAACACTTTAAATATAAATTTAACTTATACTATACATCTAATATTCCAGATTTGATTTCAAGTCATGCTAGGGACTTTGCAATCTAATTGCAAACCAAACCTATTTAATTAATTAATTAAATCATATTTAATTTGATGATTACTTATGTATGTGTGTGACTTACTAGGCTCATCACTAATTGACAGTGAGACATGATATCAACTCTTAATATCATCAGAACTCTTTCTTACCATAAATGATTTCTCTAAATCATTTTATGCACCTCATAGACCATGGTTAATACCTAGCATAGCATGCCATGGCCACCCAATCAGTAATAAGGTTTACCTTAAATGAACCTATAATCATATGTTACCATGCACTAGAATCTCTCTATTACGAAATCCCAATTCAAGCTGGAGTCATAGTTTATGTCAAACCCCATTTGCTATGAATATTATGTTCTCTTTTAATTCTAGTTCTTAATTAAAAGATTTTCTCATCAGAAAGTTTTTTCTGATTAAATCTATCTATCCTGGCCAGGAACTTGAAACATCGAGAATAATTAAATGAATATAGGATTTTACCCCTATTTACTTAGAGGAACAGATTCCATCTTGATCAACACCTACCTCCATATATAACTAGTAGGAGCCAACACATGCCCATATACCCATACACAGTACAAGTATGAAAGCAGTATCAAACTCAAACCACCGACATATAAGATAACTGTGCTATCTCAGGTCTAAAGACTATATGCACTGATATGATTTATGACAATACATTGACAGGAGTAAACTCCATGTGCTTGTCATAAGTGTCACTGGTTCGACCTACTTATCATGTATAAGTGCCTAGCATGTTTGTCATATGGCATGAGACTCGCCATTTCATCTTATTTATATCTTATATAAATAACTTAGGAACAAACATGAATACAATCTTTCTGGATAAGTCATGTCCTTTTTGTGAAGTATCCTCAATTGTGAACCTATTTATGATACTTTGTACCAGAAATACTGTCACTCATATTCTTAACAACTTAAGAATAGAATTTCCAACAAAATATCAATGGACCTTTTCTATTACACATAAATATATTATGTAAACGAAAAAGTGGAAATGCCTTTTATTAATAAAAACATGTACCATATACATTCTAAATGATATGCTCTAGAGTATATTACTAACAATCTCCCACTAACACTAGAGCCATTCATTTCAATATCTTAGACCCATCTTCTCAAGATGTCGGTCTAGCTGAGTCTGTGATATAGGCTTAGTGAATGGGTCAACTGGATTTTCAGCTGATGCTATTTTCTGCATGGCTGCATCGCCTTGTCCAACTATTTCTCTGATAATGTGGTAGTGCCTTTCTATGTGTTTGGACTTCTGGTGAGACCGGGATTCCTTAGCCTGTATGATTGCTCCATTGTTGTCACAATGAAGTGGAACTACTGACTCAATGGAAGGAACCACTGCAAGTTCTGTCACGAACTTTTTTATCCAAACAGCTTCCTTTGCAGCATCTGATGTAGCAATATACTCAGCCTTGGTAGTGGAATCTGCAGTCGTGCTCTGTTTGGAACTCTTCCAACTGACTGTACCTCCATTATAAATGAACACATACCCAGAGGTAGACTTTCTATCATTGATATTTGATTAGAAATCAGAATCAGTATAACCATCCAATTGTAAGTCTCCACCTCCATAGATCAAGAATAAATTCTTAGTTCTTCTCAAGTACTTAAGGATATTCTTGACAGCTATCCAGTGTTCCAAACCTGGATTGGATTGATACCTGTTAGTCAAACTAACAGCATATGCGATATCTGGCCTAATTCACAACATTGCATATATTAAACTTCTAATAGCCGAAGCATATGGAATCCTAGCCATTTTATCTCTTTCTTTAGGTGTCCTTTAAGACATCTCTTTAGAAAGGTGGATACCATGTCTCACTGGCAACAATCCTCTCTTGGAATCAAGCATGTTAAACCTCTTTAACACCTTTTCCAAGTATAGACTTTGGGATAAAACAATTATTCTTTTCACTCTATCTCTATAGATATGAATCCCAAGAAAATAGGTTGCCTCCCTTAAGTCTTTCATGGAGAATGTATTTGACAACCATACCTTTACAGTTGTCAACATACCTGTGTCATTACCCACCAACAGTATGTCATCCACATATAAGACAAGGAAAGTGATAGCACTGCCACTAACCTTCTTATATACACATGGCTCATCCTCATTTTTGATAAAACCAAATGATTTAATGGCTTCATCAAAATGGATGTTCCAACTCCTCGAAGCTTGTTTCAACCCATAAATGGATCGCTTTAGCTTGCATAACTTGGGAACCATCTTGGGATTCAAAACCCCTAGGTTGTTCCATGAAAAATGTTTTCTTCAATGTATCCATTAAGAAAAGCTGTTTTGACATCCATCTGCCAAATCTCATAATCATAGTATGCAGCTATTGCTAATAGAATCCTAATTGATTTAAGCATGGCAATAGGCAAAAAAGTCTCCTCATATTCGATTTCTTGCCTTTGGCGAAACCGTTTCGCTACTAGCCTTGCCTTATAGGTCTCTACCTTTCCATCAAAACCAATTTTTTTCTTGAAAACCCATTTGTTCCCTATAGGTACAATACCTTCAGGTGGTTCAACAAGATCCCATACTTGATTCTTATACATGGAATCAATCTCGGATTTCATAGCATCAATCCATTTTGAAGAGTCTCTATCTGATATAGCTTCTTCATAGGTAAGTGGATCATCTCCATGATCTACTTCTTCATGAGTAGACAACTCTTGTTTTTCTTCATGAAGGAAACCATACCTCACTATTGGGTGAGATATCTTGGTTGTTCTACGAGGAATAGCTGTAGATGTTTCATCAATGGGTGTAGGTTAACAAGATGGATCTATATCTATCTGATCTATTGGTTGGTCAGAATTATCCAATTCTAACTCTATTTGCCTTCCTTTGCCTCCTTCTTGAATAAACTGTTGTTCAAGAAATATGGCATCTCTACTTACTACAACCTTTTGTGAAGTAGGAAAATAAAAATAATATCTAAAACTATCTTTTGGATATCCAAGAAATCGACCCTTTTCTGATCTGGTTTCTAATTTATCAGTGTTCAGCTTTTTGATATAAGCTGGACAACCCTAAATCTTAACATGCTTAAGACTTGGTTTTCTTTCATGCCATATCTCATAAGGTGTGGAAGAAACTGATTTTGATGGAATCCTATTCAGAATGTACAAAGCTGATTCTAATGCAAATCCCCAAAAGGAGATTGGCATATCAGTATAGCTCATCATACTACGTACCATATCCAATAGGGTACGATTTCTCCTTTTAGATACACCAGTCAGCTGTGGTGTTCCTGGAGGAGTCAGCTGGAAACAATGCCGTGCTCTCTCAAGTATTCATCAAAATCAGTACTCAAATATTTACCTTCACGATTTGATCGAAGAGCTTTAATACTCTTTCCTGTTTGATTTTCTACTTCAGATTTAAATTCTTTGAATTTTTCAAAGGATTCATGTTTGTATTTCATCAAATACAAATACTCAAACCTTGATTTATCATCAGTAAAGGTAATAAAGTAATGAAAACCACCTCTAGCCATTTCCTTAAATGGACCACATACATCACTATGTATTAGCTCTAAAATATTTTCAGCCTTTATCCCTTATCCAACAAAGGGTGATCTAGTCATTTTACCCTGAAGGCAAGATTCACAAGTTGGAGTAGGCTCAGATCCCAATGAGGAAAGCATCCCTATTTTCTCCAGTTTTGCAATCCTATCTTCTGCAACATGACATAACCTTAAGTGCCAAATATATTTTGAACTTGAGTTGATTTTCACCATGGCATTGCATTCATTTTATGTTTGTCATTATTATCCAAATAATAAAGACCATCATTCATATAACTCGAACCAACATATTTATTTCCAAAACAAATATTGCAAACATCATCTGTGAACTGAAATTCATAGCCATTTCTAATCAAACTAGTTATAGAAATGATGTTTTTAAAAGCATTAGGTACATATAAAATATTATCCAAACACAAAACATGTCCAAACGTGTAAAAAGATTTAGATCCTATGGCTAAAGCTTCAACAGTTGAGCCATTGCCAATTCAGACTCTAACATCTCGAGAATGCAAGTTGCTACTATTTGCTAGTTCCTACATATCATAAGAAATGTGAGAACTAGCACCAGTATCTAAAACCTAAGCTGTAGATGAACTATGAGTATCATCAGAATCTAAATAACAAGATATGGATATACCTTCTGAAGGTGTATCCTTCTTGTTCTTCAAAGAAGTAAGATACTCTGGGTAGTTCCTCTTCCAGTGCCTATCCTTCTAGTAGTGGAAACACTTTCCTTTGCCTCCATCAACTTTAGTTTTCCTTTTTTGTTTAGCTATTTTCTTAGAAAGACCAGGAATCCGAGGTTTTTTTTTCTTATTGCCCTTCTTCTTGTTGGACTTTCCAGCAGAAGAAGATGCAATCAAAGCTACTTCTTTTCCTTTATTACCCGGCATATTCTTTTGGGCAATAACTAGCATGTTGAGTAAACCAGCCAAGGTGCATTCCTATTTAGTCATATAGAAATTTGTCACAAAATTCGCAAAAGACTCAGGAAGGGACTGAAGGATCAAATCCGTTTGTAGTTAGAAATCTATGTTGAAGTCAAGATGTTCCAGCTGCTCAATCAGTCGAATCATATTGTGGACATGATCCCTAACATTCTATCCCTCAGACATTCTCATGCGGAACAGCTGCCTAGATATCTCATACCTAGCATTCCTGCTGTGCTCGCCATACAACTCTTGTAGGTGAAGGAGCATCTCACTCGCACTCTGCATGTTCTCATATTGCTTCTGTAACTCATTACTCATGGAAGCAAGCATGTAACACTTAGCTCTCATATCATGCTCCTTCCACTTGTCCAAAGTTTCATGTTTCTCTTTAGTGGCCTCTGGAGGTAAAGGACCAGGAACATTTGAGTCTAGAACATATCCTATATGTTCAAGGTTCAAGATAATTTTCAAATTTCTTAGCCAATCAGACAGATTAGGTTCTGTCAATCTATTGCGATCAAGTATGCTTACAAGGATATTGGATGGTGGTGGTTGTTCTATGCTCATTATTATCAGAAAATTAATTGCAGAAAATAATCAGATTAATTAGTAAATGTATCATGTAATTAACCAAAATGATTATGATATTTTAATCAAATTGGTTCTCCCACTAACTTAACGAATCCTACACTTCCAAAGTAGAAAACGGAAATCCTAGTTGGATAGATTTCTAGTGGGTGATTGAATTCTTATAATTCTATTGATCATCCTCAGGTACATCCATTATTGGAATTATAATAATCTATAAGTGAGCAACTCCTTGCCCATCACATCTCATGTGAGGTTCAATCCTTTACCTAGCCCCTAATGCTCAAAATCTCAAGTACATCCATTATTGACTTATCTTGCATTAGTTAAGTTGATCCCATTGAGCTAGTAATTATGCAAATAATTTTAATGCCCTCAGGTACATATTTACAACATCTCATGCTTAACAATTATTCTTAAGAAATTCTCTTAAATTAATTGCATCTTATGCAAGTATTTAAAATTTCTTAAAATAATTGTCTTAATAGAGGGCCCATGTTATAATTACTTTAATTATAGCATTTTCAACTTAATCATTTGTTTGGAAGATTTTATGGTTATTCTAATTACTATTAAGGTTTCATTTTGCACATTATCCATTTAGCATGCATATATCATATACTTACATACATTCCCATACATCTCATGCATTCATGTGTAAATAGTAAATATGGTATGATCATGGACTTTCTAAGAGATTCAATTTTGAGCCACCAAGAATTGAATCAGGACATTCCTAGGTGCATTTCATTCATTCATTTTACAAGAGTTGTTGAAGGAGTACATAATTAATACTTGATCTTGAATTCCTCCCACTGGTCCCACCAATGCTCTTGACCTCCTCGATCTTCTTGCAATCCAATTATATAGTAATCCTTGGCATACCAAGGCGAATTTACAAGAAATTAAATAAATGATATTACAACCCAAAATTATTACAACCTTAATAATACATACCCAAAATAAATTAAAATAAATTAATTAATTTACAATTCCAAAGAAACATAAAAGAAATAAATCTAATCACATTGGTCTTTATAGTCCATGATCATCCATCATGCATATCACTATTTAACAATTAAATAAAACATACATATTTAAGTTAAATTAAATATCTCATATTCAACTTAAAATTCTAGATTTGAATATGATTCAAACAAATTTAAAAATTCATATTTGAATCACATTCAAACAAATTTAAAAATTTAGATTTGAATCACATTCAAACAACCTTAAAAATTTAGATTTGAATCACATTCAAACAATTTTTAAAAATCAGATTTGAATCAGATTCAAACAATTTTTAAAAGTACAGATTTGAATATTATTTAAACAACTTAAAAAATTCATATTTGAATATGATTCAAATAACTTTAAAATTCAGATTTGAATTATATTCAAACAACTTTTAAAATTCAGATTTGAATCACATTCAAACAAATTTTAAAATTCTGATTTGAATCAAAATTTAATTGTGTGATTAAAACTCTAATTAAACAATTTAATTAGACATAGGATGAGCTTTTAGATCATACAACAATTGAAAATTAAAAAGCCAAACCTTGCGCACACCATGGGAGGAGCTAAACCATGCGTACCCATGGTGCACTCCACCATGCTGCCACCTTGTTCATTCCAACCAATAATGAATTGATCAACTTTTGATCAAATTACAGAATCAAATCTCATATTGAATAATCCAAATGGCAAATATAGTGGCTCTGACTCTAATTGAAGGAGCGGAAACATGAAAAACAAAAGTTTAGATCATTGAAATTCAAAATTTTTCTTCTAGGGTCACATGCATCATGCAAGATTTATTTTTATCTATTTGATTTCAATGATAAACAGCATATTAAAATACTTTTACTATATTTTTGGATCTACATTTGCCATTTAAGATTTTAGAATTAACATATTAATCCATTAGAACCCTAGATTAGATCAAGAACAAGTGCACTAACCTTTTGATGCACTACAGTGTGTTTGGCAACTTTGGGATGCATCTTTAGGACACCAGATGTTGTCCCTCTAGCTTGTCCACACCAAGATCACCTATGGCAGCCCTTGAACAGCTTCTAAAGCTTTTTCTATGAATTAGAAAATCAAGTTTTTCCTTTGAGAGATTACAGATGGAAACAAGACACTAGAAATAATTTCTAGTATTTTTAATTCAAGAGATTGTTTGATAATCTCTTGGAATTGATGAGAGATGAAGAAGAAGAGAGAATGGCAGCCTCAAGGGTGGCGGCACAAAGGGAGGCAGCAACTGGTTGTGTTTTGTTCTTTCATCCTTACACTTATATAGCTAGGTCACTACTTAAAACCCTTGCCACATGTCACCTTCTGGCTGGCTCTAGGTTTAATTGACCCAATCACATTGTGCCAAGTGTCAAACCTATATTTAATCTTAATATTAATCATCTTACATGATTAAAAGACATTTCGCAAGCTTATATGTAATTCCATGTGTCACCATCTCATGATGCCGCATGTCACCCTGTGAAATGACCAAAATGCCCCTGTGTCTTAATTTTGAGTTCTCAATCCAAAATAGTTATTTTTCTTCTTCTAATCAATTTATATCAAATATAAATTAATTAATTAATCTCTATTAATTAATTTCTCATTAATTAAATTTATATTTGAACACTTTAAATATAAATTTAACTTATATTCTACATCCAAGAATCTAGATTTGGTTTTAAGTCATGCTAAGGGACTTTGCAATCGAATTGCAAACTAAACTTATTTAATTAATCAATTAAACTCTTTAATTAATTAATTAAATCATATTTAATTTGGTGATTACTTGCGTATGTGTGTAACTTACTAGGCTTATCACTAATTGGCAATGAGACATGATATCAACTCTTAATATCATCAAAACTCTTTCTTGCCATAAATGATTTCTCTAAATCATTTTATGCACCTCATAGACCATGGTTAACACCTAGCATAGTATGCCATGGCCACCCAATCAGTAATAAGGTTTACCTTAAATGAACTTATAATCATATGTTACCATGCACTAGAATCTCTTTGTTACAAAATCCCAATTCAAGCTGAAGTAATGGTTTATGTCAAACCCTATTTGCTATGAATATTATGTTCTCTTTTAATTTCAGTTCTTGATTAAAAGATTTTCTCATCAGAAACTCTTTTCTGATTAAATCTATATGTCATGACTAGGAACTTGAAACATCAAGAACAATTAAATGAACATAGGATTTTATCCCTATTTACTTAGAGGAACAGATTCCATCTTGATCAACACCTACCTCCATATATAACTAGTAGGAGCCAACACATGCCCATATATCCATACACAGTACAAGTATGAAAGCAGTATCAAACTAAAACCACCTATATACAAGATAACTATGCTATCTCAAGTCTAAAGATTATATGTACTGATATGATTTATGATAATACATTGACAAGAGTAAACTCTATGTGCTTGTTATAAGTGTCACTGGTTCGACCTATTTATCATGTATAAGTGCCTATCATGTTTGTCATATGGCATGAGACTCACCATTCCATCTTATTTATATCTGATATAAATAACTTGGGAAGAAACATGAATACAATCTTTCTGGACAAGTCATGTCCTTATTGTGAAGTATCCTCGATTGTGAACCTATTTATGATACTTTGTACTAGAAATACTGTCACTCATATTCTTAACAACTTAAGAATAGAATTTCTAACAAAATATCAATGGACCTTTTCTATTACACATAAATATATTATGTAAACGAAAAAGTGGAAATGCCTTTTATTAATAAAAACATGTACAAGATACATACTAAATGATATGCTCTAGGGCATACTACTAACACATCAAAACTGAGGAATATCCTCTTGGGGCAAGTAGAAATGAATCGAGAATGATCAGAAGGTTAGTGCTAGGATACTTCCCTAGTGGCAAAATCCTATATAAGAGAAGCTCCAATGGTAAATTGTTGAGGTGCATGGATACAAAAAAAGCAAGGAGAATTCTTTTTGAAACCCATGAAGGGAACTGTGCTACTCATAGCTATAAGCACATGATGGCCATGTAAATCTTAGGGCGAGGTTACTTTTGGACTACTTTGGAAAAGGATTGCATTGAATATTTCTGGAAATGTCACAAGTGCCAAATTTACGCTGACCAGATGAATGTCCCACCTCATCAACTCTGTAACCTTATCGCTCCATGGCCATTTACAGTGTGGGGCATTGATGTTATTGGTCCAATTAATCCAAAAGCATCTAATGGTCATAGGTTCATTTTGGTGGCCATTGATTATTTTACTAAATGGGTTGAGGCTACCTTGTAAGCTCACATCACTCAAAATACATTTCTGAAGTTACTCAAAATACATTTTTGAAGTTTCTCAAGAATAATATCATCTGCAGATACGGCCTTCTTAGTGAGATTGTCACCGACAATGCTAAAAATTTTAATGGCCCAAATGTTCAAAAGTTGTGTGATTAGTACAAAATATGTCATCTCAACTCATCACCCTACCAAGCCCAGATGAATGGAGCTATGGAAGCTACCAACAAGAATCTTAGATGCATAATCGAAAAGATGACCATCACTTATAAAGAATGGCACAACATGCTTCCATTTGCCCTTCATGCCTATCGAACTATAGTGAGAACATCAACTGGGGCAACCCCATACTCGCTGGTCTACGAAATGGAAGTTATCTTACCTATAGAGATCAAAATTCCCTCTTTGAGAATTCTAAAAGAGGTAGAGTTAGATGAGACTGAATGGGTTCAATCAAGGATAGACCAATTGAATTTGATTGATGAGAAAAGATTGACAGCAGAATGTCACGGGTAGTTATATCAAAGAAGGATGGCTAGAGCATTTGACAAGAATGTACGCCCGCGTGAATTCCAACCAGGAGATTTAGCTTTGAAGAAGGTGCTCCTGAATCAAAGCGATTCTCGAGGCAAATGGTCACCAACTTACAAAGGGCCTTATGTGGTTAAGAAGGCATTTTTGTGCGGTGCACTAATCTTAACTCACATGAACAGGGAGAAATTACCAAGGCCAGTAAATGCAGATACTGTAAAAAGATATTACGCCTAAAAAAAAGGGTAGGAGTGAAAACCCGAAAGGGTGCTCCTAGCAAAACATGAGAAAGAAGGTGAAAACCTGTAAGAGTGCTTTCTGCAAAATGAGCGAAGGGTGAAAACCTGGAAGGGTGCCTTGAAACAGAGAGTATTAAAAAAAATATAGGGGTGAAAACCCAAAATGGGGCTTCTAGTCGAAGATAATGAAGAAATAAAGGGGGTTCAAAATCAAGAAGTAATAAGTTACCATAGAACAAACACTCTTTGAAGAGTTGCTTGAAACGCCGGCAATTGAGAGACTTTAAAGTTAACTAAGAGAAATTCGTGAGATCTATCCTCGTACTCTTTTCTTTTAAAAATTATATCTTTATTCCTTTGTTAAACTATAGTATAAATATCTCCTTATTCCATGAACAATTAGTTTCCAGTTCATTTACTTTGGTTTATACACTATTAATTTGTCAAAGCTTTATTACAAGACAAGGATTTAAATGCAAGTAACTCTATATACTTCACTTTGAGATTTGTAGGGGGTGAACAATTAGCAAGCGATCTGCGTACCTACCTCCAAGAGTCCAAAAAAAAAATAGGGTAGGGGTGAAAACCCAAAAGTGGTGACTCTTCACCTTTCCACTTCGGTGAGAATCATTCGGCGACCGCAAAACCCTTGCCATAATAAACATAAAATGTGAATTTTGTTCTACTTTAAAATTTTGCTTTATGCAAAGTCATCTCAATTTTTCCTTTGTTTTGCCAGCTCCTTTTAATTTCAATGTTGCATTTGAATCTTTGCTGTCTTTGTTTTTTTTACTCCACCTCGCCTCCCTCTTTTATTTGTCTGGATAACATATTGTTAATATACTGTTAATTAACAATAGTTGAAAAGATTATGTTGCTTTCTGATTAAAGATATAATTTTGGGATTGAAACAAAAGTGGTCTTGCAAATAACCATCCATTTTATATTTAGTGATAAATGAAGTCTGCTTTGGAAAATTACTTCAAATTGCTATTAAGAAAAGTTGGCTCTTCTTCTGCTGCCATTGATTGGATGGTAAGGTAATTTTGTCTTCGATGGCATAGCTTTTTTGATATCTAGAAAAATTAAGTTTATGCAATTAGTTTCGTGCAAACTTCAAATGCTAAAATTTTTGTTTGTTAAGTTATACAACGTTTCATATGCGAACATGTTTCATTGGTTGATTGTTGGAAAATTAGAACTTGGAAGTACTTTCAAAGGCTTAATGCACACACATAAACACTTTCAATTTTGTACCTGCCAATTTTTTTTATATATTTTTTTTTCATATCTTGACTCTTGTAGTGGGCATAAACTGCTACAACTCTATAGTGCTATTATGCTCCTTTAAAGTCTTTTATATTAATTTTTCATCATATACTTTTTTTTTTACTATTGTTGATTATATTATATTTTCAAGTTGGAAAAGTTTCCTTCATTTAGAATTTTTTATCTTTTCTTTTTTTTTTTTTTGTGTTGTGAAAATGAGACTCATGAGTAATTGATATTTCAATGTGTTTTTATATAATTTGTAATGTAAAATCTATCTTCACAGTATGTTTTCATAAGAAAATATAAACATATAAAACTTATATAATATGATTTAAATATTATTTTCATTCTCTAAAGCAATGTAAGAAATTATTTAGTACATCCAATATATGTGCACTCTCACGAACAATAACATGGTTTCATTCTTCATAATTCATGGAAAAATCTATTTTTATATGAGTTTGTGGTGCATACATAAGGTGTATATTATAATTTCTTATAGTTTACAGTGATGAATCGAGAACAAATAGTTATGGATTCTTATATTAAACATCATATTGAAAGGTGTGGTGCAATGAAAGGCACGAAAATAAAAATTTTAAATTTTTCACAAACCCTAGGTTACATACACATATGCAAAACTATTTAAGTCTATTGTAAAAAACACATACTTATACCAAAAGTTGCAACACTTGTACCTCAATTGTTATTAGCTTATTTTGTAACATCCCCACTGTACATATTTTGTACGTTCTATTGCTCCACTAGTCAAATAACAGTGCAGGCAAGTCAGTATGTCTGGAACTACACTTCGGTGATAGTAAACAGACATATAATGATGAAATAAATAAAAAGAAAATACAAGAAAAATCAAACAAAAATGAAAGAGAGAAAATGATGCTAAGTTAAACGAGCCGGCACCACAGCGATGGGTGATCGCACCGGGAAGGCCGTTGCCGACCCCACGACTGCGGATAACCCTCTGAATTTAATTTTGAGACATAAATAAAGGTTTATTAAAATGTAATTGATACTAGAAATATCAAAGAAAAATTAATAGATTAGTACAAAGAAAAATGAAAAAATCGAGAAACAGACAAAAATCGGTGTTACCGAAAAATCGGGAATATAACCCGAAGTGGGATATTTTGGTCATTTGACACCTAGTGTTGCCTTTTGACCTCAATGTCCATTAAAAATAAATGATATTACACTTTAGAAATGTCATGAAAAATTAAATGGTGATACATTATGTAAATAGTGAAATAATTGAGCTAAAGGTACAATTAATGAAAGTTTAACTAATTAAACAATTAGTTTAGAGTTAGTGCTCCACTAACTCAATCCTTGGGACATTATCTAAGCCATTAGTGGGCAGAAACCACTTCTTCTTCACCAAAACACAAACCAGCCGAATTTCCACCATGGGAGGACTCCATTGCCGCACCTTGCTCCACCTCCATGCAAGCATGTTCTAGCCATCCTTTCCACTTCCTTCCTTCATTAAAGCTTGCATACTCACCTTGGGGAAGATATTGGCAGCAAGAAAAACAAGATTTGGTGAAGTTTGAAGGAAGCTTTCAAGTGGTAAGTGTCCAAAACCTCTCCCTTGCTTTAGTAAAGCTTGTGTTTAGGTTGAGGTGAGTGTTTTGGTAAAGAGAAATGGACTTGTCCATTTTTGGCAGCCATGAACCCTTGTTGAGCTTGAATTATTTTTACTTCTAATAAATTAAAATGAAGGTTGATTAATTCAAATGAAAATTGTAGTAAGTTTGTATTTAAGTATGTGCATGTAGTATTTAGATTAAAGGTGTGAAATGGAACCTTGATGCCTTGAGCAAACTGCCATGTTTGGCAGCCCCTAATAGTATGAATTTGTGTGTGAACATGTGGTTATTAATGATATATGTTAATGCTAAATTGTGGGCAGCAAGTGTAAGTGATATTGAAGTATGAATATGTTGAAGTATACGTGTAATATTAACATTGAAGTATGTTGAATTTGGGTGCATGTAAATATTGAAGTTTAATAGTGTATTGTGTGACTTGTGCACTTGAGTATTCTGCCCAGAATTTTTTCTGGAATTGAGTACAATATATGTATGGAAGTGTTGTTGATTGAATATTGTAGTAATGAGGAGGAGAAGGAACATCAAATTGGGAGTGTATGTGCTTTGTGCAGGTTGTGTATTGGAGGCAGCACCTAAATTAGGCCATAAGTGCCAAACTATAAACCCAATTGGTATGAGGCCAAAATGGAGTGAAACTAGGCACCAAATAGGCCAACTTTCATGTAGAAATGTTGCCAAAATTCTGCCTAGAAACTGACCTTAAAAATGACCAAATCCGGATTAGTGCATTTAAGGCCTGAAAACTGACCATTTGGGCAGCAGTTAGTGTTTAGGCCATAACTCACTCAAAACAGGTCCAATTGACCTGAAATTTTGACCATGAATAGTTAAGACCTATATCTACAAGTCTTATGAAGACACACAAGCCCAGAAATGGCCAGAACCAAGTCAAATGGCTTTCACAAGTTCGGGTACAAAATCTGCCGAACCAAAAGTGACCTTAAAATTGACCAAATTGTGCACTAAAAGTGCAATCTGTCCAGCTTTAGCAAATTGACCATATCTTGGTCTACACAACTCGGAATGACCTGAAATTTTGCCCCGCGTGCAATAAGACATAGAGCTACAATTTTTCTTCTTTGACCAGAAGCTAAAAACTAAGGGAAATAGGACTTTAAGCTAGACCAATCTAGCACACAAAAATTGAGAATTTGACATTTTGCATACAGTGATGCTTGAAGCATTTTGGCAATGAATGCCAACTTGTAAAAATGGTAAATTGCACTATATTGGCAGCATATTGAGATATAAATTTTGACATATTGATGCTAGAAACAACTTACCCATATTACCTAAAAAAAAAAAAGGGTCAACATATGCATTGACTTGTGAATTATATAATAGTTAGTAAACTCCAAAAATTGAAGAATTAAACAATTAATTTATAATGTGCACTAGTTTGCCTAGTTGACTAGTATGGATAGGTTGGCATGCCAATAGGATTCTGACAGCTGTTCTGTAAATGGCTTCATGCCATACTGTGTTTTTACGGTTTATTATGCCGCACTGTGACTTTAATAGCCTACGGCTATACATATTGTGTATTTATTTTTGGCTTATCGCCAGATTGACTATATGGCTTTTTAGCCACGTTATTTGCACACCGGGAGACACTTTGTGACCGATGATGTGATGGCCCGAGGTACTAGGTACCCAGTGCTAGTATATCCGTTTATCCAGTCTGGTCAGTATACAGGCTACACGAGCAGTAATTTAAGTACTATTAATTTCAAATACCTAAATCCAGTCTACTGACATACAGCACCACCAAAAAATTGTAAATACTTTATTTACTTTATTTTAGTATATATTTCTTTATATTTGGCACCACTAAGCAAAATTGCTTAGCGCGTTGCTTTTGTAACGCGTAGGTATTAGAGATACAGCTGGGGAGCCCAGCAGACCTACGACCGGGTGAGACATCAGATCTGCACAGGAGTCCAGAGTCATCTGCACTGCATTGCATACATGGTAGGAGTTAGGATATCTTGTATTTTGTACTTTTGTTATATATTTGAAATTCAGCCCTGTATTTTATAATGTTATGAAAGCTCTAAGGTTTGTAATATTTTGTACATATTAAATAACATGAAAATTTTCTGTATATATTTAAATTATTATGGACTGTATTATGGAACTGTTTAATGACTGTAAAATTCTATTTACTTTACTGAGAAATAGAGATTGTGAAATATTTGAGATTTTGATATCATAATATTAAACTATTTTCAATAGGTTTGGAAGGACAGTTTGTCCTAATTATAAACGGCACCTTGCTAAATTTTTATTACCAGTCTTGAAACACTGATTTTAACAAAGTATGACAATAGTATCAATATGACATGAATATTACATAAATGACTTCTTAAAATCAAATTGAGTTCAAGAAATGAGATAATCACAGACTAGGTGTTTCGGCACGCCGTGTAGCATGCCTTGCTCGGCTATACTGTAGACGGGTGAGGGGTGTTGCATTTAGTGGTATCAGAGCACGATTTAGGCGTTTCTGGACCTAGATAGATTGCACATCATGCATTGCATTGTAAGTGTTAAGATGACTCTAATGCAGATCTTTTGATTTGTTTTATTATTTTGATCAGAATATGGACTCCACATCGCAGAGAGCGGTCGATGAGGAAGTGGAAAGTCATGCTCCATCTATGGTGAACCAGAGACGGAGGAACCTGTTCCACGATACCAAATGCATCACCACATTTCAAGAAATGGTGAGTTCTTTAGACAGATGGCGGGAGTTATGCCACCACCACCACCTCCACATCAAAAATCTCATATGGAGAGACTCGGGAAGTTTGGAGCGGTGGACTTTACGGGCAAAGAGAAGATGATTACATCACGGTGGCTGGTTGGGAGGCTGGAAGAGTCTTGAAACAACTTCATTATACTCCAGAACAGAATTTGGAAGCTGCTGTATCACTACTACAAGATGATGCATACCAGTGGTGGGATACAGTAACTAGTGAGGTGCCACCAGAATAGATAACTTGGGATTTCTTTCTCACTGAGTTCAGAAAGAAGTATGTGGGCAGTGTATACTTGGAAGAGAAGAGAAGGGAGTTTATTACCCTACGCTAGAGACAACTGACAGTGGCTGAATATGAAAGATAATTTGTCAGACTGAGCCGCTATGGGCAGGAAATAGTCCCTAATGAGGCAGAGAGATGCAAGAGATTTGAGGAAGGACTCAATGATAACATTAAAGTAATGATTACAGCCTTGGGGATTACAGAGTTTGCCAAGTTAGTGGAAGCTGCACTGAAGGTTGAAAAAGTTAGAATGAATGAGCAGAACAGAAGGGACAGACAGCAGAAAAGAGGTCAGGGTTAGACTGGTACATCTTCTGCCCCTAGTAAGAAATTCAGAGGTTCGCCTACTCAGAGTTTTAGTAGAGCACCAAGTCAGGGTCAGTCACAGAGGCCCAAATCTCAGTTTGCACCAAGGAGAGGCCAGTCCACCCCTTCAATGGCTAGCTCTCCAGGGACAGGGTATAGGGGACCAGCCCCAACGGTATCTGTTGCTTGCCCACATTGCCAAAAATGGCATAAGGGTGAATGTTGGAGGATGACAGGTGCTTGTTTACGGTGTGGATCTACAGACCACCTAGTCCGAGATTGTCCACGCAGAACTGCTACATCCACTCTGGTATCAACTGATAGGCCTGCCCCTCCAGCTCCAAGGGGTAGAAGGCCGGGTAAGGCTGAGGCAGCCGGTACTTCACGTAAACACGTGTCGAGTGCGTGGAGAGCAGAAGGCAGAAAACCAGCCAAAGCCTATGCTATAAGGGCATAAGAGGAACAGGATGCTCCAGATGTTATCAAGGGTACGTTCCTCCTTTATAATACTTCTGTGCATGTATTAGTGGATCCTGGATCTACTCATTCATATATTTGTATCAAGCTGCCCGTAAAAAAGGGAATACCAGTGGAGGAAAGTGACCAAGACATCCTGGTCACAAATCCGCTAGGCCACAGTGTGGTAGTAAACAAGGTGTATAAGGGTTGTCCATTGAAGATTCAAGGGAAAGAGTTCTCAGCAGACTTAATCGAACTGCCTTTCCATGAGTTTAATGTGATTTTGGGAATGGACTGGTTATCTCATCATCAGGCAATAGTAGATTGTAAATTGAAGAGAATCTCTCTGAAAACTGCTGAGAATGAAGAAATAATAGTTGTGGGTGAAAGGATAGATTTCTTGTCCAATGTCATCTCAGCTACAGTTGCAAGGAGATGGCTGAGAAAAGGGTGTGAAGCCTATCTGGCACACGTGGTTGACACTAGGCAGGGTAAACTTAACTTGTCTGACATACCCACAGTAAGGGATTTCTCTGAGGTATTTCCTAAGGAATTGCCTAGTTTACCACCAGAAAGGGAAGTTGAATTTGCCATTGAGATTATGCAGGGTACAGCTCCAATTTCAATTGCTCCATATAAGATGGCACCTGCTGAATTGAAAGAGTTAAAAATCCAGCTACAAGAATTACTAGACAAGAGGTTCATACGCCCCAGTGTGTCACCATGGGGAGCTCCAGTACTATTTGTAAAGAAGAAAGATGGGACACTGAGGTTATGTGTTGACTACCAGCAGTTAAACAGAGTAACAGTGAAGAACAAGTATCCATTGCCTAGAATTGACAATCTGTTTGATCAGTTGAAGGGAGCCGGTGTGTTTTCTAAGATTGATATCAGATCAGGGTATCATCAGCTAAGGGTTAAGGATGCAGATGTGCCTAAGACTGCATTTAGAACCCGGTATGGGCATTATGAATTCCTGGTGATGCCATTTGGGTTAACAAACTCTCCAGCAGCATTCATGGACCTTATGAACCATATCTTCCATCCATATTTAGATCGGTTCGTAGTGGTCTTCATTGATGACATCCTGGTGTATTCCAAGGATAAAGCAGAACATGATGAGCATTTGAGAATTATTCTGCAGACTCTAAAAGAGAAGAAATTGTATGCTAAATTGTCCAAGTGTGAGTTCTGGTTGAATGAGATTGCATTCCTTGGACATGTAGTATCAGCTGAAGGGATTAGAGTGGATCCCAAGAAGATTGAAGCAGTGATGGAATGGAAGCTTCCCAGAAATACAACTGAGATCAGAAGTTTCTTGGGGTTAGCTGGATATTATAGAAGATTTGTAAAGGGATTTTCCCTGATAGCTGCTCCAATGACCAAATTACTACACAAGAATATGAAATTTGACTGGAATGACAAGTGTCAAGCCAGTTTTGAGAGGCTGAAGGCTATGTTGACAGAGGCACCAGTGTTAACACAGCCAATGTCTGGAAAAGACTTTGTAGTCTACAGTGATGCCTCACACAATGGGTTAGGGTGTGTACTCATGCAAGAAGGGAAAGTGGTCGCATATGCTTCCAGGCAGTTAAGGCCACATGAAAAGAATTACCCTACTCATGATTTAGAGTTAGCAGCAATTATCTTCGCATTGAAGATATGGAGGCATTACTTGTATGGAGAAAAATGCTACATATACACAGACCATAAGAGTCTGAAGTATCTGCCAACCCAGAAGGAACTTAATTTGAGACAGAGGCGATGGATTGAATTCCTGAAAGATTATGATTGTGTGATTGACTATCACCCTGGGAAGGCAAATGTAGTCGCTGATGCTTTAAGCAGAAAATCTATTGTAGCATTAAGATCTCTGAATGCCCAACTATCCTTAACTCATGATGGAGTTATTTTGGCTGAGTTGCAAGTGAAGCCAAATATGTTCTGACAGATCTGAGGATGGGCAGAAGACAGATGGGAAATTAATGGCTGTTATGGGCAAAATCACTGAGGGGAAGGAAACTGAATATGAAGTGAAAGAAAATGGGTGCCTGTACTATAAAGATAGAGTATGTGTACCAGATGATAAAGAGTTGAAAACCAATATTCTGAAAGAAGCACATAACAGTGTGTATGCTATGCACCCAGGAAGCACAAAAATGTACCATGACCTGAAACTCCGATACTGGTGGCCAGGTATGAAGAAGGACATAGTTGACTATGTAACTAGATGCTTGACATGTCAACAAGTCAAAGCAGAACATCAAGTTCCATCAGGTTTGTTGCAGCCCATAAACATACCTGAATGGAAATGGGACCGAGTCACTATGGACTTTGTCAGTGGTCTACCTCTCACTCAGAAGAAGCATGATGCAGTATGGGTGATTGTGGATAGGTTGACCAAATCAGCACATTTTCTGCCAGTCAGAACTGACTACTCACTGGAAAAGCTAGCAGAATTGTACATCAGTGAGATAGTTAGACTATATGGAATTCCACTTTCCATTATATCTGGTAGAGACCCGAGGTTTAAATTTAGATTTTGGAAGAAATTACAAGAATCCTTGGGCACACAACTCCATTTTAGT
Source organism: Hevea brasiliensis (assembly GCF_030052815.1). NCBI lineage: Eukaryota > Viridiplantae > Streptophyta > Magnoliopsida > Malpighiales > Euphorbiaceae > Hevea > Hevea brasiliensis. Next base: position 90,037,354 of record NC_079493.1, on the reverse strand, counting down.
ACAGCTTTTCATCCTTAGACGGATGGACAGTTAAAAAGAATAATCCAGGTAAATTTTGAAACTCATTGAGTTATTATAAATAATAAATTGAACTGATAATGATAATAATGATAGTAATAACTAAATATGTGTGATAGGTCCTCGAGGATATGCTGAGAAGTTGTGTTATTGAGTTTGAGGGAAGTTGGGACAGATACCTTCCACTGATAGAATTTGCATATAACAATAGCTATCAAGCTAGCATACAGATGGCACCCTATGAAGCACTGTATGGGAGAAAATGCAGAACACCTGTATGTTGGACTGAATTGGGTGAAGATAAGCTAGTGGGGCCAGACCTGATAAAATAGACAGAGGAAAAGGTGAAACTGATAAAGGCCAATTTGAAAGTTGCCTCAGACCGACAGAAATCTTATGCTAACTTGAGGAGAAAAGACATTGAGTATGAAGTTGGCGAAAATGTATTTCTCAAAGTATCACCGTGGAAGAAAGTGTTGAGATTCAGGAAAAGGGGAAAATTAAGCCCTAGGTTCATTGGCCCATATGAAGTTATTGAACGTGTGGGACCAGTAGCCGACAGATTAGCCTTACCACCTGAGCTAGACAAGATACATAATGTGTTCCATGTCTCGATGCTCAGAAGATACAGATCAGATCCTTCACATGTCATCTCAGTAGAAGAAATTGTGGTACAACTTGACCTGACATATGAAGAAGAACCAATTAAAATCTTGGCACGAGAGGTAAAAGAGCTCAGAAATAAGACAATTCCACTAGTGAAAATCCTATGGAGACACCACAACACGGAAGAGGCAACATGGGAGAGCGAGGAGACAATGAGACAACAGTTCCCTCAGCTCTTCGCATCAGGTAAATTTCGAGGACGAAATTTTTATTTAGAGGGGAAGACTTGTAACATCCCCACTGTACATATTTTGTACGTTCTATTTCTCCAGTAGTCAAATAACAGTCCAGGCAAGTCAGTATGTCTGGAACTACACTTCGGTGATAGTAAACAGACATATAATGATGAAATAAATAAAAAGAAAATACAAGAAAAATCAAACAAAAATGAAAGAGAGAAAATGATGCTAAGTTAAACGAACCGGCACCACAGCGATGGGTGACCGCACCGGGAAGGCCGTTGCCGACCCCAGGACCGCGGGGAACCCTCTGAATTTAATTTTGAGACATAAATAAAGGTTTATTGAAATGTAATTGACACTAGAAATATCAAAGAAAAATTAATAGATTAGTACAAAGAAAAATAAAAAAATCGAGAAACAGACAAAAATCGGTGTTACCGAAAAATTGGGAATATAACCCGAAGTGGGATATTTTAGTCATTTGACACCTAGTGTTACCTTTTGACCTCAATGTCCATTAAAAATAAATGATATTACACTTTAGAAATGTCATGAAAAATTAAATGGTGATACATTATGTAAATAGTGAAATAATTGAGCCAAAGGTGCAATTAATGAAAGTTTAACTAATTAAACAATTAGTTTAGAGTTAGTGCTCCACTAACTCAATCCTTGGGACATTATCTAAGCCATTAGTGGGCAGAAACCACTTCTTCTTCACCAAAACACAAACCAGCCGAATTTCCACCATGGGAGGACTCCATTGCCGCACCTTGCTCCACCTCCATGCAAGCATGTTCTAGCCATCCTTTCCACTTCCTTCCTTCATTAAAGCTTGCATACTCACCTTGGGGAAGATATTGGCAGCAAGAAAAACAAGATTTGGTGAAGTTTGAAGGAAGCTTTCAAGTGGTAAGTGTCCAAAACCTCTCCCTTGCTTTAGTAAAGCTTGTGTTTAGGTTGAGGTGAGTGTTTTGGTAAAGAGAAATGAAAGAAATAGTGAGAAATGGACTTGTCCATTTTTGGCAGCCATGAACCCTTGTTGAGCTTGAATTATTTTTACTTCTAATAAATTAAAATGAAGGTTGATTAATTCAAATGAAAATTGTAGTAAGTTTGTATTTAAGTATGTGTATGTTGTGTTTAGATTAAAGGTGTGAAATGGAAACTTGATGCCTTGAGCAAACTGCCATGTTTGGCAGCCCCTAATAGTATGAATTTGTGTGTGAACATGTGGTTATTAATGATATATGTTAATGTTAAATTGTGGGCAGCAAGTGTAAGTGATATTGAAGTATGAATATGTTGAAGTACATGTGTAATATTAACATTGAAGTATGTTGAATTTGGGTGGATGTAAATATTGAAGTTTAATGGTGTATTGTGTGCCTTGTGCACTTGAGTATTCTGCCCAGATTTTTTGCTGGAATTGTGTACAATATATGTATGGAAGTGTTGATGATTGAATATTGTAGTAATGAGGAGGAGAATGAACATCAAATTGGGAGTGTATGTGCTTTGTGCAGGTTGTGTATTGGAGGCAGCACCTAAATTAGGCCATAAGTGCCAAACTGCAAACCCAATTGGTATGAGGCCAATATGGGGTGAAACTAGACACCAAATAGGCCAACTTTCATGTAGAAATATTGCCAAAATTCTGCCTAGAAACTGACTTTAAAAATGACCAAATCCGTATTAGTGCATTTAAGGCCTGAAAACTGACCATTTGGGCAGCAGTTAGTGTTTAGGCCATAACTCACTCAAAATAGGTCCAATTGACCTGAAATTTTGACCATGAATAGTTAAGACCTATATCTACAAGTATTATGAAGACACATAAGCCCAGAAATGGCCAAAACCAAGTCAAATGGCTTGCACAAGTTCGGGTACAAAATCTGCCGAACCAAAATGACCTTAAAATTGACCAAATTGTGCACTGAAAGTGCAATCTGTCCAGCTTTAGCAAATTGACCATATCTTGGTCTACACGACTCGGAATAACCTGAAATTTTGCCCCGTGTGCAATAAGACATAGAGCTACAATTTTGCTTCTTTGACCAGAAGCTAAAAACTAAGGAAAATAGGACTTTAAGCTAGACCAATCTAGCACACAAAAATTGAGAATTTGACATTTTGCATACAGTGATGCTTGAAGCATTTTGGCAATGAATGCCAACTTGTAAAAATGGTAAATTGCACTATATTGGCAGCATATTGAGATATAAATTTTGACATATTGATGCTAGAAACAACTTACCCATATTACCTAAAAAAAAAAAGGATCAACATATGCATTGACTTGTGAATTATATAATAGTTAGTAAACTCCAAAAATTGAAGAATTAAACAATTAATTTGTAATGTGCCCTAGTTTGCCTAGTTAACTAGTATGGATAGGTTGGCATGCCAATAGGATTCTGACAGCTGTTCTGTAAATGGCTTCATGCCATACTGTGTTTTTACGGTTTATTATGCCGCACTGTGACTTTAATAGCCTACAGCTATACATATTGTGTATTTATTTTTGGCTTATCGCCAGATTGACTATATGGCTTTTTAGCCACATTATTTGCACACCGGGAGACACTTTGTGACCGATGGTGTGACGGCCCGAGGTACTAGGTACCCAGTGCTAGTATATCTGTTTATCCAGTCTGGTCAGTATATAGGCTACACGGGCAGTAATTCAAGTACTATTAAATTCAAATACCTAAATCCAGTCTACTGACATACAGCACCACCAAAAATTTGTAAACACTTTATTTACTTTATTTTAGTATATATTTCTTTATATTTGGCACCACTAAGAAAAATTGCTTAGCGCGTTGCTTTTGTAACGTGTAGGTATTGGAGATACAGCTGGGGAGCCCAGCAGACCTACGACCGGGTGAGACATCAGATCTGCACAAGAGTCCAGAGTCATCTGCACTGCATTGCATACATGGTAGGACTTAGGATATCTTGTATTTTGTACTTTTGTTGTATATTTGAAATTCAGCCCTGTATTTTATAATGTTATGAAAGCTCTAAGGTTTGTAATATTTTGTACATATTAAATAACATGAAAATTTTCTGTATATATTTAAATTATTATGGACTATATTATGGAACTGTTTAATGGCTGTAAAAGGCTATTGACTTTACTGAGAAATAGAGACTGTGAAATATTTGAGATTTTGATATCATAATATTAAACTATTTTCAATAGGTTTGGAAGGACAGTTTGTCCTAAATATGGACGGCACCTTGCCAAATTTTTATTACCAGTCTTGAAACACTGATTTTAACAAAGTATGACAATAGTATCAATATGATATGAATATTACATAAATGACTTCTTAAAATCAAATTGAGTTTAAGAAATGAGATAATCACATACTAGGTGTTCCGGCACGCCGTGTAGCATGCCTTGCTCGGCTATACTGTAGACGGGTGAGGGGTGCTACATATTTGCTGTTAGAAAGCTTGAAGATAAAAACCTAATTAAAGGTCTTAGGGACTATACCCGAAAAGGCCCATAATCACTATTAACATGTAATCCGGGAAGTGTAGATCACCAAGAATCAATGCTCTCATCTGGCCACACGAACACAAGATCTTGGCAACTTAACCCTTAAGCCAAATCCCTCATTGTAGCCCTCTCTTTGGTTCAGCCAAGCAAGGAATAAGAAATGAAATGAAATCTTTTGGTTTTTCTAATTAGGTAATTAGATATTTTAAATTCAAGAGTTGCAACTTCAAATATCTCTTGAATTTGCTTAGCTAAAAAAGGGTTTGAAGAACTTTCTTGACTTGAGAGAAAAGAAAAAGAAGTAAAAGAGAAATCTCTATCTCATAAAGATTCACTAAATGCGTGTGGGTTAAGAGCTTATATAGTTGAGGGATATGGCAATCCCTAAACTTAGTGGAATCTCTAAAATTTAGAGATTACATATCCCTGAAGTTGAGTTAGTGGAAGAATGCAATTCTCCACTTAGGAGACAACTACTACACATATTAAACATGTTTTTACTTTGTCTCCCACTCATCAAAGTCAACTTAACCACATTTCTCTCTTGGCTTCATAAGCCATATTAATTCTCTACTTTATCATTTTACATCACATAAAAACTACCAATTAATTAAACTCCTTTAAATAATTAATTATGCTTATTTTTAAACAATTTAAATATTAACTTATTTTCTTTAGTAAACCCAAAGGCTTGAATTTAGTTCATGTTATGTTAGGGACTTCGTAATCTTATTACAAATTAAATTCATTAATTTGTTTAATCAATTAAACCATTTAATTAATTAATCAAATTAATTATGCTTTGATTATTGGTTCTTATGTGTGAAACTTCTTAGGTTCATTACTAATTGGTAATGAGAATAATATTAACTCTTTAATATTATCAAAACTCTTTCTATACCTCAAGTGAAATTCCCTTTCCACTCTTGGCTCTCATAAATCATGGTTGGCACCTAGCATAGTATTCCATGACTACCCTAGTAGTGATGATTTAAATTCATCCCTTATCTTTGAACATTTATTATACATACTATGCACTAAGATCTCTCTGTTACAAAATCTAGATTCTAGCTAGGGTCACGGTTAATGTTAAACCTTAATTGCTTGGAATTATATGTCCTCATCTTAATTCTAATTCTTTATTAATAAGACTTTCTATCGGAAACTTTTTTCTAAATAAATCTACCTGTCCTGGCTAGGAACTTTCTTTATCAAGAACAATTTAGATAGGCATAGGATTTTATCCTTATATGCTTAGGGCAACGGATCCTATCTTGATTGAACACCTATTTCTATACATAATTAGTCAAAGCCAATACAAGCATGTATACCCATCCACAGTATAAGCATGTAATGGATATAAAACTCAAACCATTTATACATTAGATAATCGTGTCATCTTAAGTTAAGGGATCATATGAATGATAATATATTGATAAGAGTAAACTCCATGTATATTTTATCTATATGTCACTGGTTTGACCTAATTATCTTATAAGTGCCCACTATATTTGTCCCAACATCATAATGTCAAATGGCATGAGACTCACCATTTTACTTTCATTAGTATCCCATGCTAATCTATAGAAATAAATAGAGGTGACAATCTAGTTGGCTAAATCATGCCCAATAAAGTATCTTTGACTGTTAAACAATATATATAGTACTTGTGCTATATCATTCCATCCCTCATATTCTTAACATCTTAAGAATGGAACATCTAACAAACGACTAAAGGACTTTTTATATAAAATTAAACCATTTAATTGAATGAAAGGATATTTTTCATTAAAAGGGAATAAAAAGTTTATAAGATACAAAATATATTTTATACTCTATGGCATACTACTAACAATCTCTCACTTGCTATGACATGGCCTTAGTGTGTGGATCAATTGGTTTATCAGCTAAAGCTTTTTTTTACCCATCTATATCGCCTCATCTAACTATTTCTCTGATAATGTGGTAGTGCCTTTTCATGTGTTTGGACTTCTAGTAAGACCTGGGTTCCTTTGCCTGAGCTGTAGCCCATCATTATCATGGTAGAGAGGAACTGATGATACAATCAAAGGAACTACTCTAAGTTTTATTACGAGTTTCTTCATCCAAATAACTTCCTTTGTAGCATCCAATGCAGTAATATACTCGACCTCTGTAGTGGAGTTTGTAGTCGTTGTCTACTTAGAACTTTTCTAGCTAACTACTCCTTCATTACACATGAACACAAAACCTGAGATAGACTTTCTGACTGAAAGTCAGAGATTGTAAAACCATCTATCTGTAAGTCACCTCCTCCATATATAAAAACTAAATCGTTAGTTCTTTTCAAGTATTTTAGGACACTCTTGATTGCTGGCCAATGATCTAAACCTGGGTTGGATTGATATCTACTAGTTACTAATAGCATATGTGATATCTGGTCTTATACACAACATAGCATACATCAGACTTCTAATAGCTGAAGCATATGAAATTCTTGCCATTTTCTCTCTTTCCTCAGGTGTATTTGGAGACATTCCCTTAAAGAGATAGATACCATGCCATACAGGCAATAATCTCATCTTGGAATCAAGTGTGTTAAAATTCTTTAATACCTTTCCTAAGTATAGACTTTGGAAAAACTTATCATTCTTTTTTATCTATCTCTATAGATATGAATTTCTACAATATATGTTACTTATCCTAAGTCTTTCATGGAGAAAGTACTAGATAACTAGACTTTTACAGTCATTAGCATACCAATATCATTTTCTATTAATAATATGTTATCCACATATAAGACTATGAAAGTGGTTGCATCCAATTAACCTTCTCATAGACATAAGGTTCGTCTTTGTTCTTGATAAAATTGAATGACTTAACAGCTTCATCAAAATGAATGGTTTAGCTCCTTAAAGCTTGCTTAAGACCATAAATGGATCTCTTAAGATTACACACTTTGGAACATTCTTTGGATTCAAAACCCTTAGGTTGTTTTATAAAAATGGTTGTTTTGTCATCCATTTGCCAAATCTCGTAATGATAATATGCTGCTATTATTAATAAAATCCTAATGGATTTAAACATGGCTATTGGTGAGCAAGTTTCCTCATAGTCAGCCCCTTGCCTTTAGCGAAAACCTTTTGCGACAAGCCTTGCCTTATAGTTCTTTACCTTTCTATTAGAACTAATTTTCTTCTTGAAAACCCATTTGTTCCTTATTGGTATAATACCTTTAGGTGGGTCAATAAGATCCCAGAATTGGTTCTTACACATGGAATCCATTTCGGACTTCATGGCTTCCAGCCATTTTGAAGAATCTGTATCTGATATAGCTTTCTTATAACTAGTACGATCATCACCATGATTAACTTTTTTCATGAACAAACAACTCTTATTTATTCTCATGAATAAATCCATAACTCTCTAGAAGATGAGATATTTTACTTGATCTCTAAGGTGTTGATATGAAGATATCATTAATAAGTATAGGTTCACTGGGAGGATCAATATCCATTTCTTTTGCTTATTGGTCAGAGTTCTCCAATTCCAATTATATATTCCTTCCGTTGCCATTTTCTTGAAAAAACTTTTTCTCAAGAAAATAAGCATCCTTGCTAATCATAACTCTTTGGGTTAAGGGAAGATAAAAGTAATATCTGAGACTATCTTTTGGATATCCAATGAATTATCCCTTCTCAAATCTTATGTCTAATTTATGAGTTTTCATCTTTTTGATGTAAGCTAGAAAATCCTAAATCTTAACATAATTAAGACATGGTTGCCTTCCATGCCATATCTCTTAAGCAGTGGAAGAGACTAATTTAAAAGGAACGCGATTAAGAAGATATAAAGTTAATTCTAATACAAATCCTCATAAAGAGAATGACAAATCAACATAGTTCATCATGCTTCATACATATCCAATAGATTACAATTTCTCCTTTCACACACACCATTCAACTATGGTGCTCTAAAAAGGTTTAATTGAGAAACAATACCATGTTTTTTAAAGAGCTCATCAAACTTAGTACTTAAGTGTTCTCTTCTTCAATTTGTTCTTGGAGTTTTCATAACTTTTCTTGTTTGTTTTTCAATTTGAATTCCTTGAACGTTTTAAAGGATTCATGCTTATATTTCATCAAATATAAATATCCAAACCTCGATGCATCATCTGTAAAGGTTATAAAAATGGACTGCATACTTTGCTATGCATCAGCTCTAAAATCTCTTTAGCTTTTGCCCCTTATCTAACAAAAGGTGATCTAGTCATCTTATCTTGAATACAAGACTCAGATGTTGGGGAAGGTTCATAACCCAATAGAGATAAAATCCCCATCCTTTCCAACTTTGTAATTTTATCCTTTGCAATATGACCTAATCTTAAGTGCCATAATAGTTTTAGACTTAAATTATTTTCAATGATTGCTCTAAACTCAATTTGATTACTTGGATCTATTTTGTTATCATTATCTAAATAATAGAGACCATGTTTTAAATAATCTATGTCAATTAATTTATTTCTCAAATAAATATGGCAAACATCATCTATAAAATGAAGTTCACAACCGATACTAGTTAAACTAGATGCATAAATAAGGTTATTAAAAGTATCAGATACATAAAAGAATATGGTCCATAAACAAAATATGTTAATTTATATGCAATGATTTAGACCCTATGGCTAATGCTGCAATACTTTCTCCATTGCTAATTTTCAATCTAACATATTGTTCCTTCAAGCTTTCATTGCTTACTAGTTCCTGCTTATTAAATCAAATGTGAGAACTTGCACAAATATTAATAACCCAAGCTATAAATGAACTATGAGTATTACCAGAATCTAAATAATAAGAAATAGACATACCTTCCAAAGGCCTATCCTTCTTATCCTTTAAAGACTCTAAATAATATTGGCAGTTCTTTTTTTAGTTCCCATCCTTCTGATAGTTGACATATTTTTCTTTGTCTACAATAGCTTCAACCTTCTTCTTCTTGGATTGTTTCTTCAAAATTCTGCTAGATGGACCTAGAGTGGAAGTTTTCTTCTTGCTAGCTTTCTTCTTCTTGGACTTTCTAGAAGAAGAAGCAATTAAAGCAACTTCCTTCCCTCTATTGCCAGGCATATTCTTTTGTGTAATGACTAGCAAGTTCAATAACCCAGCAAGTATGTATTCAGCCTTAGTCATATGGAAGTTTGTAATAAAAGTCCCAAAAGAATTAGGTAGGGACTACAGAATCAAATCTATTTGGAGTGAAAAGTACATAGTGAACTTGAGTGACTTAAGTTGCTCAATGAGCATGATCATCTTATGCACATGGGCTCCTACAACCATCCCTTTTGTCATCTTCATCCTGAACAGTTGCTTAAATATCTCATATCTAGCATTTTTATTGTGCTCACCATACGACTTTATAGGTGGTCCAGGATTTCAGTTGCTGTAAACATCTTTCCATGCTGTTTTTATAACTCATTGGTCATAGAACAAGCATATTGCACTTAGCTTACATGTCGTCATCCTTCCACTTTGTCAAAGTGTTATGTTCCTTTTGTGTGGCCCCTTCAGGTAAGGGACTAGGAACTTTCGAGTCCAAAACATAACCTATACGCTTAGAATTCAAGACAATCTTGAGATACCTTAACCAATCTGAGAAGTTAGGCCCAATTAACATATTGTTATCAAGTATACCAATGAGAATGTTGGTTGGTTTTAGTGTCATGTTTATCATATTATACTATAGATATTAATAAGATTCTAATTAGTACATTGTTTGCTGGTTTTTCAACCACTGCAAGTGCACAAATCGCTAACAAGTAATAAAATGATGAGTGAAGTATCATTCCCACGAGGAATTTAATTAGCAAGTATCAGGCTACACATCAATTTTGACTATTTAGGCTACCAAATATAGATGGAGAATGAGTTAAACCTATTTTAGATGCTGAAAGTAATTTTTAAATTAAACTATATATAAAAGGAATTCCAGAATTAAGATTTCACACTGCAACCATACTATGGATTTTAATCTTATCTATTCATCGGATTGAGAATAGTTGCTTTGATGGAAATTAATCCTAGGATATCCTAAGTCCTCTCTCAAGGAACTTAAGGTGTATTTTAATTAACCTAAACCCTACTTTTGTGGTGATTAAATTAATTAAAACCCTTTAAGATCAATGATTAATTTTGGGGCTCCACAAAGGTCATAAGCCTATCTCTAGGTCAGATTTCTTAAGTTCAAGATCACAATTTTCTAATATTAATCTTCACCTTTCAGTCCTTCGATTAATATCTAAAATCAATACTAAGTGGGTACCAACACATAACATGCGTTAAGATCACAAGATGTTGAATCAAAGAACTAAACTCAAATCTAATAAATAAAACTCAATATTTATCCATAATAAAAATTGTAAATATTACTCTCCTAATTCCAGAATAAAGTAATTACTCACTCATGGTGAGTTCAACAAACATAGAGAAAATAAAATAAAAGAACATAAAGAGTCCGTTTAGAGAAATAGAATAAAAGAACCGAAGAGGAATGACTGTAGTCTTAATCCTTGTGGAACTTCGGCTGAGGATTTCCCTTCTGTGTTGGTGTTCTACTCTTCAAGATGGCTGCAAAGGATGCAAGTATGAAAAGTGAAAACCCTTCTGAAAAACTCCACAAAGCTCTGCAAAAAGGTTAAACTAAAAAGAAAAGCCCCCCTGTTGTCATTTTCTACTTCTATTTATAATAGCTGGTCTAGGGTTAGGTTTTTAGAATCCCAAAAGCATTAAGAGTCTATTTGGAGTGTGTAAACAAGAGCTGGAATTCAGATTAGGAAACTGGCTGCTGCATGGTACATGACTTGTGTGTTAATACATGGCCAAGGGTCGTGTAACTTACTGGAGCTAAATGGTTGCATCTTGCATTGGCACAGGAGTTTACACGGGTCCGTGCTAGGTACACAGGTCTAGTTACATGACCCGTGTTCTTCTATGTTTAGAGAATTCTTCAAGCTTGTAACCGACAGAGACTTACAAGGGTCTCTAAGCATATATGGGTTTGATTGTCACACCCTACCCCTCTGTAAGGCATAACATGATCCCGTAGTATACCTAATGAATTACCAACTTCGTCTACTGATAACCCATTAAATACACTATAAGGGATTTTAAAACTTTTCTTACTTCATTTTACAATGGTGAGCACTATTTACAGGTGTAAAAAACTTTTTGTGAACTGACTTGAAACAGTTAACACATTTCACTATTAGTAATTTCTGTAAAAATTTTAGCAGAGTGCCATCTGTATTTTGGATAAAACAGTTCTTCAGAAAACCTGTAAAAGCACTTCAATATAATTCTCCATCTCCACTTCAACAGTTAAACAACACAATTTCTTTTTCAACTCAAATCCACAATAAATTTTCAAAGACTGAGATAAAAGAAAGATAATACAATTTTTACAAGTCAAAATACTCATAATTTACTTTACAACTTCGATGTACAATTTTAATTTGCAACTGCTCAAAACCAAGAACAATAGATACATACAGTGAACATACATTACAGTACAAAATGCAAAATGTGATATACTCAATATACCCGATGATCTATCGCTGAATGCACTAGCAGCCTAGTCTGCTGCCCTGTCCGTCTGTCTACCTGCGACAGCAATGGAAAGCTATCGCTGAGACAATGTCTCAGTGGTGCACAACATTAACAAATACAACTTTAAATCAAATTTCATAAATCATATAAATGATGGATACATAAAACCATAGTTAAATTCAAGACAATGAGTGTCATAAGGAATTTAACATAATATCACATTAAATCTCAGTAATCAAAACATAGTTAAATTTAAAAGACAGTGAATGTCAATAAGAATTTAAACTCCAATTCACAATATCACAATAAATCTCAATAGTCAAAACATGGTTAAATTCAAAAGATAGTGAATGTCAATAAGAATTTAAACTCCATTTCACAAATTATCAAATCGCATAATAACACAATTTAGTCGAATAATTTAATAATACAGTGTTGCCAATTCATTCACAACTTAAGCCATGACACAAAATTTCCGATCAATGCCGCATTGTACACCACGACAAAGCAATCACAACCCCACTAATCGAAATCAATGAGGAAGGGAGCTAGCTATATAATGAGTACTCATCCGATCACCTCAACTGGTAAACCAGAGAGGGAGAAAAATAAACGATCACGACTCCATAAATGGAGAAGGAAAATAAACGATCACAACCCCATAAATGGAGAAGGAATGATATGATATTGTCATGCTAAGTGTGAACACAAAATCAATTCCAAACATTTTATTCAAATGATTCGTGAGAATCCAATAAATTTCTAAAGTCATAAATTCATTCACAAAATGGCAACACAATTCATAATTAACTTCAAATTTTCACAAATCACACTAAATCAATTTTTCCACAATTTCAAACCATCTACAATGCTTTTCAAGCAATAGGTATCCATTCAAACACATTTCCATAATTGAAAACAATAATATACAAATAGTCATAATTTATTTCAATTGAAAAATTCAAAAGAAATAACTATTGTGCACAAACCTTTGATAACTGTCTCCTAGCCTTGACTCAGTGTTTCCTTCCCTTTCCCTGAGTCTTTGCTAACTGAGAAACATAATTTGAAGTGTTTCAGTACTCATTTAAATTGTCTCTAACGATAATGCTTGATAATTAATTCACTGAATTCTAATATTTGTTTAGTCAACCTAATATGTCGACCCTCAATGCATTCTAGGTAAATTAGGTTTTAATGTTATTAATATGTCACATTCAATAGTATTTTAGGGTTGGTACATGTTATCAAGTTCATTTCCGTGTATACTGCATTTTCTTGCAATTTGCTGGATTTCGGGATACTAGTTTGACCTAGCCGGATGACCTAGTTCCCTCGGTTTTTGGGTTTCGGTCTAAACTACAAACTTGTAGATCTATGTCTTATGGAACGCGGGGCAAAATATTAGGTCATTCTGAGTTATGTAGACCAAGTTATGGTCATTTTACTATTGCTAGTGAGATTGCACTAAAATTGGTCATTTTAGGTCATTTTAGTCAATTTTGGTTATAGGCCTAAAACTCAAACTGCCTTATTGCATTTCTTTCATACACATCAAGGATCACTCCTAACACTTACCAAACTCAACATTCAAGTCAATTCTGGTTGTACCATAACCTAAACATAATTTACAACATATTATAGGTCATTTTGGCAGCTTACAATTTCATTCAACAAACACCATAAAGTGCAGAATTTTTCAACTCAATTACAACAATTCAAGCACCTAACCATAACATTTTTTTCATGTCCAACTTCACACCATCATATATACACTCAAACTGCCATAACATCCAACACAAGTCAACATTAATATACCATAAACCAAGCATGAATTCCAGCATTCTTCAAGAGTCAACAACCTGCCGCATTAGTGCATTTGCAATCCATTAATTTCCAAGCTTCAAATTTCAATTCACATTTACATATACTAAGTATACATCACCCAAACAATTTCCTACACAATATATATTTAATCAATTATTTAATTCATCATTTACAAGCAAAAATAAACTGCCTTCAAAGTGTTTCCATGGCTGCCAAAAGTACACATCCCCATTCAACATCAAACCTCAAAAATTTCTCCATAAATCGAACACCCATAACATCCTTACAAACTTTAATTAAATAATAATAAAAAACACAAACTTACCACTTTGGAAATTCTTCAAAACCTCACCAAAACTTCTTAAAATTGCTATCAAACTCTTCCTTGTGATGTGGGGATAAACTTTAATGAAGCAACCTTGGTGTTTGGAGGTGGAATGGAGGAGATGTGGGAGCTTGAATCAAATGCGGCAATGGAGGATTTGGGAGCTCTTCACTATGGCAATGGTGGTTTTAAAGGTTGAAGATGAAGTGTGAGTGGAGTAATCTACCCACTTAATGCATATTATAATCCTTAGTGGTCCACTCACATAAATTAAATTATATTATATGTTTTAATTGATAATTACTCCATTTACCCTCCATTTTTGCTATTTATATTAGGTACCCATAAATTAATTTTTCATTATATTTTTCAAGTGTAATATTATTTATTTTTAATGGACATTTAGGTCAAAAGACAACTCAGGAAGTCAAATGACCACAATGCCCCTGTTCGGGTTGCATTCCCGATTTTTCGGTAACACCAGGTTTTGTCCGTTTTTCGACTTCTCACTTTTCTTTATAGTAATTATTTAATTTTTCTTTGATATTTCTAATGATATTTATACTTCAATAAATATTTATTTGAGTCTTAAAAATATTTTCCAAGGTTCCCCGCTGTCCAGGGCTAGTCAACGGTCCATGCCGTGACTTCCCGGTGCGGTCACCCATCGCTAGGGTTCTCGGCTCGCTTAACTTGGTTACATTTCTTTGCTATTATTTTTCCTTTGTTTTTCTTGTATTTTATTTTCTTGTATTTCATTATTTTATGTCTCCTTTCTCATATCGAAGTGTAGTTCTAGGCATCTTAGCTGTCCGAACAAGACTGGTCACCAGAACAGTAGAACGCACTACCGAACTTAGGGGTGTTACAATTCTCCCCCCCTTAAAATAAATTTCGTCCATGAAATTTTACCCAATAGCCATCTTACAATAGTCATACGTTTATTTTCTCCTTTCTATATGATCGTATAATCTTTTTTTCCTCAAATTTGTATAAGACTTTTAACAATCCAATACAACATTTAATTTGTTTGGATAACACCAATCTCCTCTTACTATTGTGCTGTCTAATATTTCGGTTCATGTTCCTTTTTGAATGACCCTTGAGGTCATGTTAGAATCATTTATCTAGTCATTGGTCCTCTAACCATTCTAGTCTATAGTCTTCCTCACATTCGTAATATTTCTTTGTTATATATGAATCAACTGTTCAGATCTCTACTTCTATAACTCTTTTTATCTGTCAATATTCTATAACTTACTTCCTTTTGTACTGAATTATAACCTTTCGATATTCTAACTTTTGAGTTTTAGATCCCTAAGTAGGATTTTCAAACTTATTCCTAACAATTAAATTCTGTCCTGGCATAACTATACCAAAACAGATGTCGTTGGCAACTATTCTCATCTAGGTGTACTATCGGGTAGTATGTAGCTTTACACAATAATCTCAAGTTAGTATTGTAATCTACAGCTTACAGTATAAACATCAAGAACATTGCATAGTTACTACGATACATTCCAATAGATCAAACTTTCCTATCTTTTATCCTTTTCGAATTCACTGATATCCGAACTTATTCTGATTACAATATCCATTAGCAATTACTAACAGTAACATCCTTGCCCTCATCTAGGGCAATTCCATTACTGCATCTTACTTTTACGTCCTCTTGCCTTACATTAAGTAGGCTCGCTAATTAGCTTTATAATTTATGGTGTGTTAGAAAATACTTTTCGCTGATAAACTCTTCCAAAACTAATTTCACTTATTATCACAATCCTTATCCTAAAGGACTAATCACTAATGCATCAAAATTTATTTCCCTATAAAGGAATAACAACAGAACATATAATTCTAACACTAACATAAAAGCATTCAGACTCTAGGTCAAAAAATACATAAATGAAGAGTGCCATCCTTCTTCTTAACAAACAATACTGTGAAGGAACGGAAGCGCGAAAAACACAAGTTTATACCATTGAATTCAAAAATTTTCACCTAGGGTCACATGCATCATGCAAGATTTATTTTTATCTATTTGATTTCAATGATAAACAACATATTAAAACTCTTTTAATATGTTTTTGGATCTGTATTTTCCATTTAAGATTTTAAAATTAATCAGATTAATTTTAGAACCCTAGATTAAATCAAGAACGATTACACTAACCTCTTGATGTCTTCTGCAGTAATGTCTTGATCGTCTTGAGGACACCGAGATGTTGTCCTCTCTAGCTTGTCCACACCAAGAACACCTATGGCAGCCCTTGTGAACAGCTTCTAAAGCCTTTTCTATTAATTAGAAATTCAAGTTCTACCTTTTAAGAGATTAGAGATAAAGCAGGACACTAGAAACAATTTCTAGTGTTCTTAATTCAAGAGATTGATGGCTAATCTCTTTGAATTGATGAGAGATGAAGAGAAATAGCTGGAGAGGCTCAAAGTGGTGTGGCAAATGAGAGGAGAGGCTGCTGGTTATTTTTTCTTTTCATAACCACACTTAAATAGCTAGGTTAACACATTAAACCCTTGCTACATGTCACCCTTTGATTAGCTCTAGGTTTAAGTGACCCAATCAAATTGTGCCAAGTGTCAAACCTATATTTAATCTTGATTTTAATCATCTTACATGATTAAAAAATATTTGGCAAGCTTATGTGTTATGCCATGTGTCACCATCTCATGATGCCACGTGTCACACTGCAAAATGACCAAAATGCCCCTGTGTCTTAATTTTGAGTTCTCAACCCAAAATAATTATTTTTCTTCTTCTAATTAATTTATATCAAATATAAATTAATTAATTAATCTCTATTAATTAATTTCTCATTAATTAAATTCATATTTAAACACTTTAAAAATAAATTTAACTTATATTATACATCCAATAATCTAGATTTGGTTTCAAGTCATGCTAGGGACTTTGCAATCTAATTGCAAACCAAACCTATTTAATTAATCAATTAAACTCTTTAATTAATTAATTAAATCATATTTAATTAGGTGATAACTTGTGTATGTGTGTGACTTACTAGGCTCATCACTAATTGGCAATGAGAAATGATATCAACTCTTAATATCATCAGAACTCTTTCTTACCATAAATGATTTCTCCAAATCATTTTATGAACCTCATAGACCATGGTTAACACCTAGCATAGCATGCCATGGCCACCCAATTAGTAATAAGGTTTACCTTAAATGAACCTATAATCATATGTTACCATGCACTAGAATCTCTCTCACAAAAATCCCAACTCAAATGAGTCATGGTTTATGTCAAACTCCATTTGCTATGAATATTATGTTCTCTTTTTCCAATTCTTGATTAAAAGATTTTCTCATGAAACTCTTTTACGAATAAATCTATTTGTCTGCCAGAACTTGAAACATCAAGAACAATTAAATGAACATAGGATTTTATCTCTATTTACTTAGAGGAACAGATTCCATCTTGATCAACACCTACCTCCATATATAACTAGTAGCTAACACACATGCCCATATACCCATACATAGTACAAGTATGAAAGGATATCAAACTCAAACTACCTATATACAAGATAATGTGCTATCTCAGTCTAAAGATTATATGCATATATGATATGATTTATGACAAAACATTGACAAGAGTAAACTCCATGTGCTTGTCATAAGCGTCCACTGTTTCGACCTACTTATCATTTATAAGTGCCTATCATGTTTGTTATATGGCATGAGACTCACCATTCCATCTTATTTATATCTCATATAAATAACTTGGGAACAAACATGAATACAATCTTTCTGGATAAGTCATGTCCTTATTATGAAGTATCCTCGATTGTGAACCTATTTATGATACTTCGTGCTAGAAATATTGTCACTCATATTCTTAACAACTTAAGAATAATATTTCTAACAAAATATCAATGGACCTTTTCTATTACACATAAATATATTATGTAAATGAAAAAGTGGAAATGCCTTTATTAATAAAAATATGTACAAGATACATACTAAATGATATGCTCTAGGGCATACTACTAACATACTGGCACTCCCGTGGTGACACACTAGGGCGGATGAAGCCTTTTCAAGTAGTTCTTGCAACTGTACCTTCAACTCCTTCAACTCTGCTGGTGCTATTCTATATGGTGTTATGGAGATTGGATCCACACCAAGCATAACATTAATTTCAAACTGCACCTCTCTTTCCGGAGGTAATCTTGGCAATTCATCAGGAAACACATCTGGAAAGTCATATACTGTAGGGATGTCCCTCAATGCTGGACTCCCCACTTGGATGTCTACCACATGTGCTAAGTATGCTGCACACCCCTTTCTAATCATTTTTCTGGCTAGTGCAGCCGAAATGACGTTTGATGGCAATAACTGCCTTTCCCCATGTATTACCACATCACTGTACTGAGGGAGGCCAAAAGTGACTGTCTTCAGCCTACAGTCAATCATGGCATGATGCCTGGTTAACCAATCCATGCCCATGATGACATGATAATCTCTGAAGGGCATTTCAATGAAATTAGACAGAAAAGTGTGTCCTTGGATCACCAAAGGACAATCCCTATACATTATATTAACCCTGACCTCCTGTCCTAACGGACTTGTTACTAGCACCTCAAAGTCCATTTTTCTACATGGAACAGCAATGCAATCAATGATGCTAGCACTCACATAAGAATGGGTAGAACCCGGATCAAATAACACAAACACATCTTGGTTAAAAGTTGAGAAGGTACCAGCCACAATATCAGATGTCTCAGCCTCTTCCCTCTGTCTCATTGCATAGACTCTGACCGGAGCACTGTCTTGCTCTGAATGTTTCACTGTGCCTTGGCTGCCTACTGGGCTACCTCTACCCCTGCCTCTACCTCTGCTGGGTGGTTGTGAACTTCGTGACGTGGCTCAATCGACCCTTCTGCAGTAGTAGGAGGTGGTCCAACTCTGCTACTACTGGTGCAGTCCTTGGCAAAGTGTCCTGTGCCTCCATAGTTATAACAGGCTCCAATAGCTTTATAGCATATCCCACCATGATATCTTCCACAAGTTTCACATTGGCGGGAAGGGTAGGAACCTCTGGTACTCTGCTGACCAGATAGAGGAGGCTTCTGTCCTGAATATCTTCCCCTACCAGACTTCTTGCCACCTCTGCTATGTCCCCCATGATTCTTCCTCTTTCCAAGAGGGACCACCTGGAACTCATTCTCTTGATTTTCCCTCTTTCTCTGTCTTCTCCGATTTCTTTTTCTCGGGAGCGACTTGGACTCAATTCTTTCCAACTCTAGGGCTTGGGAAACAAGTTCAGAGAAGTTAGTGTGTTTGAATCCGACTACTTGTAATCTGACACTGGGCTTCAAGCCGGTTTCAAACCTCTTGCATCTCTCCCTGCTGGTAGAAAGTAAACTCACTGCATAATGGCTCAGGTGGGAAAATTCTCTTTTATACTCAGCCACTGATCTGCCCCCCTGTTTCAGACTTAGGAACTCTTGTAGCTTCTGGTCTACATAAGCATCAAGGACATACTTTTGTCTGAATTCCCTGAGAAAGTCATTCCATGTTAACACTGCAGGTTCTACCAGACTGTGGGGGATGGTTTTCCACCAGTCATAAGCATCCCCTTGTAGCAAAGATACTGAGTATTCAAATCTGAGCTCCTCTGTACAATGTAGCTTTTTGAATACCCTATCCATCCTCTCTAACCACTGTTTAGCCTTTAGAGGATCTACTGTCCCCTTGAACTCTGTAGCCCCATATTTCATCAATTTGTCATACTACCTAGTAGGAGACTGTGGTTGTACCACTGGTGTCTGTATTGGGACTTGAGTAGGCACATTACCAGCCATTTGTTGGAACATTGCAGCCATCTCGAGCGAATCGAGCAGGAAATCGCTGCGATCAAGTGGTCTTCTTGAACCATCGACATTATGTATGGCTGGGGCATCCCCTTGCACCTCAGCCTCAATAGATTGATCGACTGAACGATCACCATCTTCCATAGTCAATTCGAGGATCTTAGACCTCCTGAACAATTAACACAAGGAGATTTCCTCCTGTTAGTGCATATTTATAATGTAATGTACTGTATGTATCAAACAATGACATTAATCAGTTGTACTGTGAAGAAAGAATATTCAAATAACATGTGAAAATAGAATTTAAAAACTTTGCTCTGACACCACTAAAACATGTCACACCCTACCCCTCTGTAAGGCATAACATGATCCCGTAGTATAACTAATGAATTACCAACTTCGTCTACTGATAACCCATTAAATACACTACAAGGGATTTCAAAACTTTTCTTACTTCATTTTACAATGGTGAGCACTATTTACAGGTGTAAAAAACTTTTTATGAACTGACTTGAAACAGTTAACACATTTCGACTATTAGTAATTTCTGTAAAATTTTGGCAGACTGCCATCTGTATTTTGGATAAAACAGTTCTTCAGAAAACCTGTAAAAGCACTTCAATATAATTCTCCATCTCCACTTCAACAGTTAAACAACACAATTTCTTTTTCAACTCAAATCCACAATAATTTTTCAAAGACTGAGATAAAAGAAAGATAATACAATTTTTACAAGTCAAAATACTCATAATTTACTTTACAACTTCAACGTACGTTAATTTACAACTGCTCAAAATCAAGAACAATATATACATACAATGAACATACATTACAGTACAAAATGAAAAATGTGGTATACTCAATATACCCAATGATCTCTCGCTGAATGCACTAGCAGCGTAGTCTGCTGCCCTGTCCGTCTGTCTACCTGCGACAACAATGGAAAGCAATCGCTGAGACAATGTCTCAGTGGTGCACAACATTAACAAATACAACTTTAAATCAAATTTCATAAATCATATAAATGATGGATACATAAAACCATAGTTAAATTCAAGACAATGAGTGTCATAAGGAATTTAACACAATATCACATTAAATCTCAGTAATCAAAACATAGTTAAATTCAAAAGACAGTGAATGTCAATAAGAATTTAAACTCCAATTCACAATATCACAATAAATCTCAATAGTCAAAACATGGTTAAATTCAAAAGATAGTGAATGTCAATAAGAATTTAAACTCCATTTCACAAATTATCAAATCGCATAATAACACAATTTAGTCGAATAATTTAATAATACAGTGTTTCCAATTCATTCAAAACTTAAGCCATGACACAAAATTTTCGATCAATGCCGCGTTGTACACCACGACAAAGCAATCACAACCCCACTAATTGAAATCAATGAGGAAGGGAGCTAGCTATATAATGAGTACTCATCCGATCACCTCAACTGGTAAACCAGAGAGGGAGAAAAATAAACGATCACGACTCCATAAATGGAGAAGGAAAATAAACGATCACAACCCCATAAATGGAGAAGGAATGATATGATATTGTCATGCTAAGTGTGAACACAAAATCAATTCCAAACATTTTATTCAAATGATTCATGAGAATCCAATAAATTTCTAAAGTCATAAATTCATTCACAAAATGGCAACACAATTCATAATTAACTTCAAATTTTCACAAATCACACTAAATCAATTTTTCCACAATTTCAAACCATTTACAATGCTTTTCAAGCAATAAGTATCCATTCAAACACATTTCCATAATTGAAAACAATAATATACAAATAGTCATAATTTATTTCAATTGAAAAATTCAAAAGAAATAACTGTTGTGCACAAACCTCTGATAACTGTCTCCTGGTCTTGACTCAGTGTTTTCTTCCCTTTCCCTGAGTCTTTGCTAACTAAGAAACACAATTTGAAGTGTTTTAGTACTCATTTAAACTGTCTCTAACGATAATGCTTGATAATTAATTCACTGAATTCTAATATTTGTTTAGTCAACCTAATATGTCGACCCTCGAGGCATTCTAGGTAAATTAGGTTTTAATGTTATTAATATGTCACATTCGATAGTATTTTAGGGTAGGTACATATTATCAAGTTCATTTCCGTGTATACTGCATTTTCTTGCAATTTGCTGGATTCCGGGATACTAGTTTGACCTAGCCGGACGACCTAGTTCTCTCAGTTTTCAGGTTTTGGTCTAAACTACAAACTTGTAGATCTATGTCTTATGGAACGCGGGGCAAAATTTCAGGTCATTCTGAGTTATGTAGACCAAGTTATGGTCATTTTACTATTGCTGGTCAAATTGCACTAAAATTGGTCATTTTAGGTCATTTTAGGTCAATTTTGGTTCGGCCAGTTTTTGGACCCGAACTTGTGCAAGCTGTTTGACTTGCTTATGGTCATTTCTGAGCTTTGGTGTCTTCATAAGACTTGTAGATATGGGTCTTAAATATTCATGGTTAAAATTTCAGGTCAATTGGACCTGTTTTGAGTGAGTTATGGCCTAAACACTAACTGCTGCCCAAATGGTCAATTTTCAGGCCTTATTTGCACTTAATCCGGATTTGGTCATCTTTCAAGCTACCTTGCAAGCAGAATTTTGGCAAGCTTTCTTCATGAAAGTTGGCACATTTTGTGCCTAGTTTCATCTCCAATTGGTCTCATACCAATTGGAGCCACACAGTTAAAGTTATAGGCCTAAAACTCAAACTGCTTTATTGCATTTCTTTCATACACATCAAGGATCACTCCTAACACTTACCAAACTCAACATTCAAGTCAATTCTGGTTGTACCATAACCTAAACATAATTTACAACATAATATAGGTCATTTTGGCAGCTTACAATTACATTCAACAAACACCATAAAGTGCAGAATTTTTCAACTCAATTACAACAATTCAAGCACCTAACCATAACATTTTTTTCATGTCCAACTTCACACCATCATATATACACTCAAACTGCCATAACATCCAACACAAGTCAACATTAATATACCATAAACCAAGCATGAATTCCAGCATTCTTCAAGAGTCAACAACCTGCCGCATTAGTGCATTTACAATTTATTAATTTCCAAGCTTCAAATTTCAATTCACATTTACATATACTAAGTATACATCACCCAAACAATTTCCTACACAATATACATTTAATGAATCATTTAATTCATCATTTACAAGCAAAAATAAACTGCCTTCAAAGTGTTTCCATGGCTACCAAAAGTACACATCCCCATTCAACATCAAACCTCAAAATTTTCTCCATAAATCAAACACCCATAACATCCTTACAAACTTTAATTAAACAATAATAAAAAACACAAACTTACCACTTTGAAAATTCTTCAAAACCTCACCAAAACTTCTTAAAATTGCTATCAAACTCTTCCTTGTGATGTGGGGATAAACTTTAATGAAGTAACCTTGGTGTTTGGAGGTGGAATGGAGGAGATGTAGGAGCTTGAATCAAATGCGGAAAGGAGGATTTTGGAGCTCTTCACTACGGCAATGGTGGTTTTGAAGGTTGAAGATGAAGTGTGAGTGGAGTAATCTGCCCACTTAATGCATATTATAATCCTTAGTGGTCCACTCATATAAATTAAATCATATTATATGTTTTAATTTATAATTACTCCATTTACCCTCCATTTTTGCTATTTACATTAGGTACCCCTAAATTAATTTTTCATTATATTTTCCAAGTGTAATATTATTTATTTTTAATGGAAATTTAGGTCGAAAGACAACTTGGGATGTCAAATGACCACAATGCCCCTGTTCGGGTTGCATTCCTGATTTTTCGGTAACACCAGGTTTTGTCCGTTTTTCGATTTCTCACTTTTCTTTGTACTAATTATTTATTTTTTTTATATTTCTAATGATATTTATACTTTAATAAATATTTATTTGAGTCCTAAAAATATTTTCCAGGGTTCCCCACGGTCCAAGGCTAGTCAACGGTCCACGCCGTGACTTCCCGGTGCGGTCACCCATCGCCAGGGTTCTCGGCTCGCTTAACTTGGTTACATTTCTTTGCTATTATTTTTCCTTTGTTTTTCTTGTATTTCATTATTTTATGTCTCCTCACTCATATCGAAGTGTAGTTCTAGGCATCCTAGCTGTCCGGACAACACTGGTCACCGGAACAGTAGAACGCACTACCGAACTTAGGGGTGTTACATTGATTACACGACCCGTGTACTTTTGCTTCTTCTTTGGCTCTCTAGCTTTCTTTTGGCAGTACATTACACGAGTCTGTGGCTTTGCTTACATGACCCGCGTAATGTGGATCAATAGCTTTTCTCAATCCTTTGGCTTTTCCAAGTTTCCTTCCGCACTTCTATGCCCTAGGACTTCACCCAAACACCTGAAATGATGCAGAAAACATGGAATTTAGAGCTTGGCAATGAAATTTACAGAAGTTAATGAAATTAATGGTTATGCATGAGATTACCATTCTAAATGCTATGAAATATTATACAAGTGCACTTAAAAACATCTATATGATACAAGTGTATCATACATTGTATCATGTAATTCACCAAAATGATCATGATCTTTTAATCAAATTGGTCCTCCCACTCATTTGGCAGATCCTAAACTTCCAAAGTGTGAAATGGAAATCCTAGTTGGAATGGATTGGAATGGATTTCAAGCAGGTGATTGAATTTCTAGTAAATTGTTTACCATTCTCAAGTTGGATTTATAATAATTCACAAGTGAGTAACTTTTTACTCATCACATCCTAATGTGAGACTCAATCATATTTGGCTCCTAATGCTCAAAACCTCAAGAACACATTGCCTTTCTTGCTCTATCTTCCATTAGTTCAGTTGAGCCCACTAAATCAACAACCATGCAAATTTGAACCTTAATGAGCTCATGTACTTCTATTTGCCTTTCTTGGCCATTAAAGTATTTACATACTTACAACATCTCACGCTTAACAATCACCTTAAAAAGATCTCTTAAACAAAAAACACCATCCCTTTGTGTCCATAGCCAATAGAGTAAATGTTTAAAACTTCTTAAGTGATTGTTTAGTAAAGAGCCATGATGCAATTTCCAAAATTATACCATTTCCAACTTAATTATTTGGTTTGGAAGATTCTCTGGCCAACTTAGTTGCTCTTAGGTCTCACTTTGCACTCCAATGGTTTTTCATGCATATCATATATATATATATATATTGATAAACATACATATCCAATGTATTCATTCATTCACAAACAATAATGTAAAAGGCATAATCATGGACTATTCTATGGGACTCTAATCCCAGCCACAAGGACTAGAGTTAAAGAGTATCCTAGGTTGACATCCATTTATTTATATACAAGCATAAAAATCTTTAACTATTAAGGTCTTATGTTTTCACTGATCTTCTATTAATATTGTAGCCTACTTTTCTTCTTATAAACTCCACCAATGTCATACAATTACCATCCTTGGCATACCAAGTCGAGATTACAATATACTTGAGCTTATATAGGCCCTAAATAAATGAAATTACAACCTCATGTTAAAACTACTTATAAT
The DNA here is from genome assembly GCF_030052815.1 of Hevea brasiliensis. Classification (NCBI taxonomy): domain Eukaryota; kingdom Viridiplantae; phylum Streptophyta; class Magnoliopsida; order Malpighiales; family Euphorbiaceae; genus Hevea; species Hevea brasiliensis. Next base: position 90,011,812 of record NC_079493.1, on the reverse strand, counting down.
ACAGCCTTTTGTACATAATAAAATTAGTTATTATATTCCCAATTGAATAAAAGAAGACAAACAATCACATTGGTCTACTAAAGTCCATGATCATCCATGATCATCCATGATGCATAAGCATTCATTCAACATTTGAATAAAATAACATATTTTAAATATCTCATATTTGAAATGATGAAAACTTTCTTGGAATCTCCTTCCAAAACTCCTTAGTTTTGGTTGAGAATGTAATTAAACACTTTAACTAGAAGTTTGGAAGCAAAAAATTTGATTTCAACATCACTATGCTGAAGAAAGCAGTTACATAGCTTGTGCAACTTTTACACGACCTGTGTAATTGCAAATTTCAATTGCATGGGAAAGTATATGGACTTGTATACATGATCGTGTAACTCTCTAGTTTCTCAAATGGGTCATGTAACACTTACACCATCCCGTGTTATTGTAAATTACAATCACAAAGCTCTATGTAAAAAATACACAGCCCGTGTAATTACAATTTTAACAATTCTTTACTTTTTACGACTTACACAACCTCATATAACCCTTTACACGACTTTGTGTTCTTGTATTTTATAAGTATATGATCTTGCATACTTTTTACACTGCCCTGTGTACTTGTATTTTCTCAGTTACACCTTATGTAACTTTTACATAGGCTTGTGTAATTGCATTTTCCAAAAAAGTTAAGTTTTTAACACTTGAAAATGTAGAAATTCTGACTTCTCAACCAATAAACATCATGCAACAAAGCTCCTAATGGTAAAATAGCATGGCTATAATACCAATTGAAAGGTTTGGTATAGCAGAAGTCACAAAAATGATAATTTTAAATTTTCCACAAACCCTAGGTTACATACATCACATGCAAAGCCATTTAAGTCTATTGTCAAAAACACATTTATACCAAAAGTTAGAACACTTGTAACTCAATTGTTATTAGCTGATTTGCCATTAGGAAGCTTGAAGATAAAAAAACCTAACTAAAGGTTTTACGAACTTTACCCGAAAAGGCATAGAATCACTGTTCACACCTAATCGGAGAAGTGTAAACAACTAAGCATTAGTCCTCTCATCCGTCCACACAAAGACACAATTTTGGAAACTTAGCCCTTTAGCCAAATCCCTCCTTGTAGTCCTCTTTTTAGTTTAGCCAAGCAAGGAATAGGAAAGGAAATGAAATCTCTTTATTTTTCTAATTAGGTAATTAGAGAAACAATTTCTCTAATTCAAGAGTTACAACTTCAAATGTCTCTTGAATTTGCTTAGGAAGAAAGTTTGAAGAACTTTCTTGATTTGAGATAAAAGAAAAAGATGCAAAAGAGAAATCTTTTGAAGAACTTTCTCGATTTGAGAGAAAAGAAAAAGATGCAAAAGAGAAATCTCTATCTCATAAAGAAGTCACGAAATATGCATGTGGGTTAGGAGCTTGTATAGTTTAGGGATATGACAATTCCTAAATTTAGCGGATTCTCTAAAATTTAAAGATTACATATCCCTAAATTTGAGTTAGTGGAATAATCCAATTCTCCACTTAGGAGACAACTACTACACATGTCAAACAAGTTTCCACTTTGTCAATTCTCCACTTAGCCACATTTCTTTCATGGCTTCATAAGCCATATTAATTCTCCTACCTTATTAATTTACATTAAATATAAATTACCAATTAATTAAATTCCTTTAATTAATTAATTAAGCTTATATTTAAATACTTTAAATATTAGCTTGTTATATTCTAGTAAGCCAATTGCTTGAATTTAGTTTCAAGTCTTGTTAGGGACTTTGCGATCTTATCAAAAACTAAATCCATTAATTTAATTAATCAATTAAACTATTTAATTAATTAATCAAATTAGTTATGCCTTAATTATTTATTCTTATGTGTGCAACTTCTTAGGTTTATTACTAATTGGCAATGAGAATAATATTAACTTTTAATATTATTAGAACTCTTTCCATACCTTGAGTGAAATTCTCTTTTCACTCTTGACTCTCATAAATCATGGTTAACACCTAGCATAATATTAACTTTTTAATATTATTGGAACTCTTTCCATACCTTGAGTGAAATTCCCTTTCTTGTAACACCCTCCCTGTACCAACTCCGTACATTCTACTGTTCCGGTGACCGGTGTCGGTCCGGACAGCTAGAACATCCGGAAAAATAATTAAACTTAAGTGAGGGACCATAATTAACTCAAATACTGATAAGAAAAACTTAGTAAAAATTTTAGAAATAAAATACAACCAAGTAAAACGAGCCGGTGCCTAAGCGATGGGTAACCGGAGGGAAGTTGCGGTTCTCGCAACGAGGAGCCCTAGACCCAGGGAAAAAATTATAAAATAATTTTTGGGACTCCAGAGAAGGGTTATTAAGGTTCCCATGGCATTAGAATGCCAAGAAAATATTTAGAAAAAATTTTCAATCGGTACAGACAATTTTGGCCCGTTGAGCCGAACGGAGGGCATTTTGGTCATTTCGCCTTCAGAGGTGATTTTTGGCCGACTTGTCCAGCTAAGTAAATAATTAATATGACATAAAATATGAAGAAACATTACTAAAAATTTAATTGAAAATAAGTAGAGAAGAAAAGAATAGAAAATGAGAAAAATGCCCATTTATGACATATGGTGATGCAATTTAAAAAGCTCCACCAATCACAATTTGACAAATTAATAAAAGGGATAAAAATGAACTAAAATGAGATAAAAACAAAACAAAAACAGCCATCTTCTTCATTTCACTCCTCCATGGCCGAAATCAAGTCTATCTCTTCCATGAAAATTTTTCCCATCTCTCTCTTCAATTCTCATTAATTTTACTCCACTAAACCCTAAACCCCTTTCATTAAAACTTAACCACATCTCTTGGGAAAGTGTTTGGCAGCCTAGAAAGTGAAGGAAAGTGAAGTTTTGAGTTGGGAAAGTGCTTGGTAGCTGTTCTGTTGTACACCGGGAGATGCATATGTGACCGATGGTGTGACGGCCCGAGGTACTAGATACCTAGTGCCAGTTTACCCGTTATCCAGTCCAGTCGTCTAGTGTAGGTTACTTGGGGCAACTAAATGAATAAAAGTGGATAAAGTAAATGATATACAAATACCAAACAAATAAAACATATACATTCGTTACATATTTATTTCTTGCTATTTCTTTTATTTTATTATTGCACCACTAAGCATTATTGCTTAGCGCGTTGCTTTTGCCACGCGTAGGTACTGGAGATACTGATCGTGAGCCCAGTAGACCGCAGACTGGGTGAGTCCATCCTGCAGTTCTGCACAGTGTCCGTGTCACCTCAACTTCTGCAGTGCATTGGTAGGACACTAGGTGTCATTTTGGTGATTTGTAATTAAATTTTATTTTCTCATCTGTATTTGGATTATGTAATGTATATAGATGTTCATGTAAATGATGAAAACTGTGTTTGTAAATGGAAAAGTAAATGTTTATTTGTGATTTATATGTGATCATCGCATGTGATGGATGATTGAGAACTGAAATTGAAATGTTGTTGAGATCTTGATATTGAGATTTTATTGATGAATTGAAGTTGGGATTGTTTGGAAATTATTTGGAAGTGTTTTTCACAGGTTTCGAAGAACTGTTTTCTCCATTTTTAGCCGGTACTCCGCCGGATTTTCTTTGAAATTTTCGGAACCTCAAATAAACTATGATTTCGATAAATGACTTAAATGAGTTATATTTCACAAATTATATTCAAAAGCATGATATAAATTAATTAAGGTATATTAGAGTGTGCCGGTACACCGTGTGGCATTACTTACTCGGGTATATTGTACAAGGGTAAGGGGTGTCACATTTCTACTCTTGACTCTCATAAATTATGATTGATACCTAGCATAGCATTCCATGACTACCCAACTAATGATGAATTAAATTCATCCCTTATCTTTGAACCTTGATCATACATACCATGCATTAAAATCTCTCTGTTGCAATCCTGATTCTAGCTAGGCTTACAATTAATGTGATACCCTAATTGCTTGAAATCATATGTTCTCATCTTAATTCTAATTCTTAATTAATAAGACTTTCCATAAAAAACTCTTTTTTGAATAAATCTATCTATCCTTGTCAAGAACTTTATTTATGAAGAACAATTTAGATAGGTGTAGGATTTTATCACTATATGCTTAAGGCAACAAATCGCATCTTGACTGAACGCCTATCTCCATATATAATTAGTTAGAGCTAACACATGCCGATATACCCATATATTGTATAAGCATGTAAGCGGTATCAAACTTAAACTACCTATACATAAGATAACATTACAAGAAAATACCGAAATAGAAACTGAATTTAGAAATGGATTCTTATTAGTTTGTAATTTGGAATGGCTTTTGAAAAAGAAATTGAGTAGAGTCGATCAAATAAATTAGATACCGATTAGCAAAGGATTTGAAACCGAAATTAGAAACGAAACATCATCTATTTCTAAAGTACACACTAAAATATGACGGCAAATTTAATATCGGTTTAGAACTTGATTACAAACCAATTTCTAAAACAAAATTATATTTCGTTTCTAATTTAAAACCTCTAAAACTATTTTCATTTTATTTAAGTCATATTAGAAATTGCTTTTGGTCGGTTTTTAATTCCTATAGTTATATTTAAAATAATATACTATCTATTTATTTACTACAATTTAAGGTCAAATTAGAAATCTATTTTGGTTTGTTTCCAATTCCTTTTGTTATGTTTAGAAACTAATTTTTTTTCAGTTTCAAATTAAAGCTATTATCTATTTAATTTATTAAATTTGAAACTGAAAGTAGAAGCCGATTTTGTTCAGTTTCTAATTCATATAGTAATATTTAGAAATAATTATTTTTAGTTTCAAAATTAATCTATTGTCTATTTTATTTATTAAATTTTAATGTCAAATTAGAAACCAATCAAAATCAGTTTCTAATTCCTTCATTATATTTACAAACCGATTGTTGTTGATTTCAAATTTAGGCTACTATCTATTTAATTTATTAAATTTGTTGCAGAAATTCGAAACCAATTTTGTGGTTTCTAATTCCTTTAGTTTTATTTAAAAATTGATAGATTTTTGTTTCAAAATTATTCTATTATCTATTTTATTTACTAAAATTTAAGTTCAAATTAGAAACTAATTTTGGTCTATTTTTAATTCCTTTAGCAATATTTAGAAATAGATTTCTTTTTTCAAATTTAAGTTATTATCTATTTTATTTATTAAATTTTAAGGTCAAATTCCAAGGTTCAGACACATTGATATTTCAAGGTTAGTTTGGAAGGGTATGGGCATCACAGAATGTAAATTCTGCCAAAATGAGTAGCAATGGTTTTATAACATGCATCCACAACCTTTTATTTTCTTGTTAAATTTGACAGTTTTTTCCCATGCAGAGTACTGCATTTTCTTGTTAAATTTGAAAATTTTGTTCTTACTATTAATTATTTATCTATCAGTGGCTGGTTTTACCGCCCATACTTTATATTTAATTATAATTATTTTACTTTGATTATTTAATTGTTTATCTATCAGTGGCTGGTTCTATAGCCCATATTTTATGATTTAATTGATTTATATTCTGCACTTTAATTCATCTATTTTGTTACACATTATTTGTCTTTAATCACTATTTTACTTCATCATCATATTATTTGTTGATCTTTCTTCTTCTTCTTTACATTAATTCTTTTGGTTTATTCGTTATCCCTTTGATCCGGTTGTCTATTGGTATCAGAGCCAGGGAGGAGAAGGATTACTACTCATTATCTTTGTGATTTGCTCTATTTGATTCTTACATTCCTTAGCCCTTTTGAGGAATTGAGTTGCTGGTTGTAAGTCCCAGTGGTTTGGCTGTAAATCCAGACGTCCTACTGTAAGGAATGTATTAATTAAACTTTTTAAATCATGGATATATTTTGCAGAAATCAGTCTGTTTCCAGCTCTTTTACTTTTGGAACTGGAGAGAAGATAGTCAATAGTGAAGAATTAATTATTGAAGACTTTGAAAAAACAATAGATAATTGGGAACTTCCTAAAGTCCAGAAAGATCAGATCTATAAACAAAGCAAGTTTAACTTCCTCACCAAAGCTGATTATAGCATCAAAACTGAAGAAAGAGATCTCCCAATCACAAAGCCCTTTGAGATCATCAAGCTTTTAACTTCTGCCTCTTTGAACAAACACAAAGCTAAAGGTTACAACTATGTCCATATAGGGTTAGTTCAGGTAGGAATTAAGCCCTTGACTAAAGAAGGTCTAAACACTTCCATTTTAGCTATCCTTAGGCCTTACACGAGCCAATTCTATCATTCCTAAAGCCATCAGATGGAATGAAGTCTCACTCCCTGAAGATTGGATCTGTGACACCCCTCACCCGACTACAGTTTAGCCAAGCAAGGCATGTCACACTCGGTGCCGGAGCACCCTATCTTATCTTACTTTACTCCTTTATTCATTTTCAAGTTATTATCTTTAAAATCAATTATTTTTCGATGGAGAAACTAATAGAGTTTCCCCTATTTTATTATCATTTGACGTGTTTCACTATTCACCTGTTTGAAAATTTCAATAATATTTTAAAATAAAAATTTCATCTTTTCATGCATCATCTATATATTTCAATTCCGTATTCAAATCCATACAATCTCATTCATGTCCATTTCCATACATTCCCATTCCTGCTCAACTCATATATGAAAATTTTCAATCTTCATTAATTTACATGATATACAGTTTAATCACATATGAACTAACCGATTTATTAATTTATATCACATACCTATTAATTACATTTTCATAATCTACATTACAATACTATAACTAAGCATTTTATACAACATACAAATTATGACCTATATGAGCCCTATCCATATGCATTGTTGAGGAGGTTACAACCTTGAATACTTCAAACACTTTTGCAGATCAGAACTTCAAAATCTCTGTTTAATATTCACTGGGCTTTACCTTCAGTACCTGCGCGAGGAAACAAATTCATCGCGCTAAGCATTGTTGCTTAGTGGTGCAATAATATAACAAGAAAATAACATACAATACAAAAAAATGGATCAAAATTTGGATACTCTGGAATTTAATCTAATTTTATATAATACTTCTAGTATTAACTATCCTTTGTTCTAATTTATTCCTCTTCAGAAGTGCTCAATTCTTTCATAATAATTAAATTTTAATATCGTTCCAATTCATTTCAATTCTTTCTGCTAAATAACAAATCTAATTTATTTTAAATATTCTTACTCATTTATTTAATTGCTAATATTCTTAACTTATTTCAATAAATTTCACCGCCCAAGTTGGCACACCCAGAACCTCCGAGTTGTGAATAGTACCATTTTTGGGATGTGACTAGTACTATTCAAAGACACATTGAGGACAAAAAATAAATGGAAAATAAATTGAGATAGGCACAATAAAAATTTCAGTGACCCAAAAATTTAAGGATTCATCAGGCATTATTAAATAGGAGGATTATGACCTGATGAAAGGTATTTTAGTCAATTCACCTCAAGAGTTGACTTTTGACTAAAATGTTACTTAAATTAAATGAAATTAATGAATTGAATTATGGGGTAAAATTTGAAGAAAAATTTAAGGAATAAAAACTTAAAAGTTCATTTCCATTATGACAAAATTAAAATTAATGACTTATGGGCTTTTGACAAATAAATTCAAGTATTTAATTAAAGGAAATGAATAAGTATAAAAGGAACTCTTCTTCCTTTCTCTCCCCCATAGATTGTCGCCCCATATTCTCTCCCCCTCCCTCTCTTTTATTTCTTCTTTCTTCACTCTTCCACTTACAATCTCTCTCAACCCATGATCTCCTCACATGTCCTCCATGGGTTTTCCATCTAATTGATAGAGAACATCAAATTAATCTTTGATTTAGAGATTAAAAGCAAGGAGAAATAAGAGATTAGAAGAAAATTGAAGATTTGGGGAGTTGGAAGGAAGTCATCAAGAGGTAAGTTCTTTAGTGCTCATTTAGTTATACAAACCTTAAATTAAGTTAGATTATCATGAAATTTTATAAGAAAATGAAAGAAAATATATATGGAATCTAAACTAGAGTTTTGGCCAAATTGGAGAAAAGTTAGGGTTTGATGTCTATGAATGAAATTGATGATGAGATAAAGCTTAGTTGAAGTAGTATACATGATTGGGGCAAAAGAAATTGCATAAAATGTGTATAAATTTAATTATGGTAGATTAGGGTTCATGGGAAAATTGAAGCTATAGTGCTAGAGAGTGAAATTGGTGTGTGTAGTGTTAAATTATGATCATTTGAGGTTTATTTAGTTTGAATTGACGTTGGGTTAATGAATGGAAGTAATGAAATGGTAGGATTGGGAAAATTGCAAACTTTGGTGTTTGAAAATTTTGGGTTTTGTGCTAGGAAGTGCCATTGATGTATCAATGCTAAATTATAGTCATTTTGGGTGAATTAAATGTGAATTGAGGTTAGTTAGTGGGAATAATTAAAGAAATGAAAATTTTGAACCTAGGGCAGAATTTGCACACTGAGTTCAGTGTGTTTGACAGCCCATAAATTGAGCTACACAACTCCAATTGGTGTGAAACCAATTGGAAATGAAACTTAAGATATAGGGCTAGAATTTTCACGAAGAGACCCAACCCAGAAACTACCCAGAAATTGCCTAAAACTTAGCTTGAACTTGGAGAAAAAATTCTGAAACCTGCAGAATTTGACCATATGAACAGTAAACTTTGTATGGCCATAACTCTCTGTAGAAAACTCTGATTTAGGTGATTCTTGAACCGATAGAAACTTAAAACATAGTAGAACATTTCATATGCAGAACTTAAGGCTAAATTATGGACTCAACCCAATCAAATTGCTAAGCAAAGTTGAATCACCAAATCTGTAGAAATCTAGAAATCAGCAGATTGACCATATGAACAGTAAACTTTGCATGGCCATAACTCTCTCTAGAAAACTTCAATTTAGGCGATTCTTGAACCGATGGAAACCTAAGACATAGTAGAATATTTAGTATGCAGAACATTAGACCAAATTATGGACTTAACTTGATTAAATTGCTGAACGAAATTGGATCGATAAATCTGCCAGAACTAAAACTACAGGGTGAACAGTGACGTAAACAGTAACAGTGTTTTGGTCATAACTTGAGCTACAGAGCTCTGAATTAGGCAATTCAAAAGGGAAAATAAAGTTAAGACCTAAATGAACAATTTTTATGAAGAACACCTCACCAAATTATGATCAAAACTAGGTAAAAATTGGGTTCAAAGATTGGGGCACCAAGTTATCCAAAACTAAAATTTTCTAAAATTTGCAAAGCTAACTTGGGATGCATTAGACATTCATGTAATGAGTTCTTGGCAACAATTGAGATTAGTATTGAGGTATTCTATTTGTGTATTTTTAGTAGAAAAAGAAGTTGGAACGGATAAGAAGAAGTAGGTAACAAGGAAGGAGAATTATTGAAGGTTTGTGCACAACTAACCTTTTCTTCATTTTTAAACTTGTAAATTGTTTGGAATGTGTTTATTTGAATGAGTTTGCTTTGAACAAGTTTACTTTCACTGAAATATAGTTTTTCTCTTGCATTTAAGAAATTTGGGTGTTGCCACCTTTATATGGATTTATGATGAATTTAAATGTGTTTATTGGTTTATAAATGTAATTTTTGAGTGGGAAATTTTTGGAAACTATTTTGAAACCACAATTAGCATGATAGTCCCTTTTGGAACTCCCCAGTAGTAACGGCTACTTAGGGTTGATAATTGATATTAATTATGTCTCCCATTAATAACAGTTTGTGGGGTAAGACTACATGAGTACTCATTAGCTAGCTAGCCCTTCCCTCATTAATAACAGTTAGTGAGGTTGAGATTGCTTTGTCGTGGTGTGCAACACGGCATTGATCATGAAATTTTGTGTCATGGTGTAACATCCTCATTTTCGTAGTCTGTACGTCCTACTGTTCCAATGGCTAATGCCTACCCCGAAAAGTCGGAATGTCTGGAACTACACTTAATTGACAGTGAGGAAGCATAAAATAATGAAATTTGTGATGAGAAAAATTGAGGAAAAATAAAAGAGATAAAATGTGACTAAGTTAAACGAGCCGAACCCGTAGCGATGGGTGATCGCACCGGAAAGTTACGGCGAGGATTTTTTACTAGCTCTGGACTGCGGGGAACTCGGGGATATATTTTTGGGACATAATTAAAGGTCTACTGAAGTGTAATTAACATTGGAAATATCAATGAAAAATTAATAAGTTAGAATTAGTGAAAAACGAAAATTAAAGAAATCGGCGGTACAAGGAGTAAATCGGTAGTACCGTAAAAGTCTGAATTTGACCTGAAGAGGGGCATTTTGGTCATTTGACATCTAGAGTTGATTTTCAAACTAAATGTCCATTAAAAATATGTAGTATTAAATTTTTAAAATTATATGAAAAATGAAATTAAGTATAAAATGTAATTTAAGGAAAAAAAGGGCATTAGTGCAATTATGGAGAATTTGAATTATTTAATTAATTCAATAAGGTTAGTGGAGCACTAAGTGGACTATATAAGCCACATGAGGACCAGAAAATCTTCATTAAAACTTCATCTTCTTCCCATTTTAAAACCTTGTCGAATTCATTTCCTTCTGTAAAAACCACCATGGCCACACCTTGCATGCAACCTCCACTCCTAATGATGAAGCCATAATTTCTGCAATTTTTCTTCATTAAAAGTGATCTTCACACCATGGGCAACACATAGGCAGCAAAAAGGAGAGAAAACTTCAAGGTTTAGCAAGCTCCAAATAAAGGTTAGTGCTTAATCTTCCCATTTTCCTTCACTAATCCTTGTGTTGAGCTTTGGGTAAGTTGAATTGCCAAGTAAAATTGAGAAAATTGATAAGTATTAAAGAGTCAAGAATTCGGCAGCCATGGAAGCTAGGAAATTTTGATTGATTTTTACATGTAATTGAGGATTAATGAGGTTAATTAAGTAGTTACAAGTAATAGGATTTAATGGTATGTGTAATTATGATGTTAATAATTTTGAATTAGGGTTATGAATAATATGAGGGACTTATGTAATTGTCTAAAAATCGATAGCCTTGAGGATATGGGATATTGTCAATTTCATGAATTTGAATGGTGATTTGTGTTGTTGATGAATAAGTAAATGTAGGCCATGTATATATTAATGGAAATAATTGTGCCAAAATTTGATGGAATGTGTATTATGTTGACATTGACCAATTGATTTAAGGTATTGTTTTGCCTATTGAGGATTTGTGTATATTGCTGGAAAGTGACCAAAATAAGATTTATTTGATGACAATTAGAAGTGCTTGTATGTAATTGGATGTTTGGAAGTTGGAGGAATTTTGTTAGAAGTGAAATTATTTATGCAATTGAGAATTGGTTGAGGGCAGTGTGCATTTTGAGCCCTAACCTAAATTGTATGACCCCAATTGGTATGACGCTAATTGGAGGTAAAACTAGACTCAATAGGGACCAACTTTCATGTAGGAACCTTGCCTAAATTCTATCCAGAAAGTGACTCAAAAAGTGACCTAATCCGGAATAGGTAACTTGGTAAATCCATAATTTGACCATATGAACAGTAGCCAGTATTTTGGCCATAACTCACTCAAAACAAGTCTGAATGACCTACAATTTATATTGTTGGAAAGCTTAGACATAGAGCTACAACTTTGGTGAAGATGACAGATCCCAGAAATGTCCTTTACTAAGTCAAATTGCTTGTACAAATTGAGGTATCAAAACTATCCAGAACCATTGCAACCCAGAATTTTACCATATGAACAGTAGTCACTAAAATGACCATAACTCTCTCAAAACAAGTCCAAATGGCCTGAAATTAATATCATGGAAAGCTTAGACATAGAGCTACAATTCTTATGAAGACACCAAAGCCCAGAAATGACCAGAACCAAGTCAAATTGCTTGCCCAAATTAGGGTACCAAAACTGCCAAAACTGAATTTGACCTAAAATTGATCAAATTTTGCACTAAAGATGCAATCTGTCCAGCTTTAGTAAATTGATCATATCTTGGTCTATACAGCCCAGAATGACTTGAAATTTGTGCCAAAAGTTCAATAAGAAATAGAGCTACAATTTTGCTTCTTTGACTAGAAGCTAAAAACCAAAAAAAATAGGACACTAAGCTAGACAAATCTAGCACACTAAAACTGAAAATTTTACATTAACATACAATGAAGCCTTGAAGTAATTTGGCAATAAATGCCAACTTGTGAGAATTGTAAATTGCACTATACTGGCAGCATATTGAAATGCAAATTGTGACATATTGATACTATGATGTATAAAAAGGTCAACATTTTCATTGACCAATGAATTGTATAATGACCGGTAAACCCAAAAAAATAAAGAAATAAATATTTAATCTTGTAATATGCCCAAGTTTGCCTAGTTGACTAGTTTGGATAGGTTGGCATGCCAATAGGATTCTGATAGCTGTTCTGTAAATGGCTTCACGTCGTACTATATTTTTTGGCCTATTATGCCATACTATGATTTTAATAGCTTATGGCTATACGGATTGTGTTATTATACTCAGCTTAATACCTGATTGATTATATGGCTTTTTAGCCACACTGTTTGCACACCGGGAGATACTTTGTGATCGATGGTATGACAGCTCGAGGTACTAGGTACCCAGTGCTAGTATATCCATTTATCCAGTTTGGTCAGTGTATAGGCTACACGGGCAGTCAATTAAAATATTATTCAATTCAGACAATTAAGTTAAGTTAAGTATAATGAAATTTATGTACAATAAAATTTAGTATTGAATGAAATGAGTAAAAGAGATTAGTAATAGAAACATAACAAAAATATAATTTGCAGAATCGTAGAGACTTAAAATACAATACATTTAGAATAATTTGTATACTGGGTAGTATTACTGAAAGGTTATAAATTTAGCACTTCCAAAGAGGAACAAACTAGTATATAAGATGGTTAATATTAGAAACATTCTAGTAAATCAAATTGATTATTCAATATTTAAATAATGCTCTATCCTTTCTTTATTTGTATATGTTATTTCTTGTTATACTATTCCACCACTAAGTAGAAATGCTTAGCGCGATGAAATTGGTTCCTCACGCAGGTACCAAAGGTAAAACCAATAGACTGTCGACTAAGATTTTTGGAGTCCAGATCTGCAGAAGTGTTAGAAGAGTTCAAGGTTGTCACCTCCTCAGCAATGCATGTAGATAGGGCTCATTTTAAGCATGTTTTCTAATCTGTACATTATAATTACTGCTTATATTATAATGTGAATTAGTAACTGTAATTTCATTTGTATATCTTGTACTTGATAAATTTATGTACTTAATTGGCAAATTATATAAGTTAATGAAATATAAGAATTCTAATATCTGAGTTGATTATCTAATCATAATGATTCTGAATGAGATTGAGTTTGAGAAATTTTGAGACTGAATCTGAGTTTGAGAAACTGATGAGATATTATTGAGATAAAATGAGCTATGAATTTGAATATGTTGTGAACTGTTTTTGCCAGGTTCAGAAGAACTGTTAGTCCAAATTACAGCCAGCACTCTGCTGGATTATCATTAAAATATTTGAAATTTCTAAATTAGTCAAATTTTGATAAACAGTAAAAATAGCCTAAACCTCAGATAAAGTTTTTGAATAAGTAAATCAATAACTATAATGAAATCAAATAAGATCAGGTGCTCCGGCACTTCGTGTGACACGCCTTGCTCGGCTACACCGTAGATGGGTTAGGGGTGTTACACATGGCCTAAACTGTGTGTTGATATTGGCAACACTAATGCTTTGTGAATTGTGATTTATGAAGTGTGATTTCTCATTTGAAATGTTATTCCAATAAATGGCTCTTATGAACTTAGAACTATTGTGATGTTTTCATGCTTAAGAAGGATGTGATTTATTATGCTTTGACAAATTGTGTTTTCCCTTATGTTTTGAAATTTTAGTTAGGCACCACTGAGTTATATACTCAGTGATAACTTCTTTATGTTGTCACAGGTAAGGGAAAGGAGAAGGCTGTCGAGTGAGAGACTTGAAAGCAGCATTTTGGTATTGTTTATGGGTATTTACGTTAGGTATACCCTTGTGTTTCCTTTGGATGTATTTTGTACCTATATGTATGGATGTACGGATATTGAGTAGTTTGTATTTAAAAGTATTACATTGCTATCACATTTTGAGTTTGTAACTATTTTGTATTTTACTTTGAGACTTATGAAAATGTAACTTTTACAATATTTAGTCTATCATTATTTCCAATGAATGTTTACATGGAATTTTAACTATTCTCATGCAGTTTTCCACAAAAGAATTGATAAGATAAAAAGCTATGGTTTTTTTTAAAATCCTTTATAGCATAACTAATGGGTTATCAGTAGGTGGAGTTCAGTAATTCATTAGATATGTTACGGGAACATGTCGTGCCTTACAAGGGATAAGGTGTGACATGTTTTAGTAGTATCAGAGCTTTGGTTTTTATACAAGTTTTGAAATTGCATGTTTGAAAAATTTTGATAAGTACAACTGCTCAACTGTCATTAATTGATACATATAGTGTATTACATAATAAATATGGACTAATTGAGGAAAATCTCCTTGTATTAGTTGTCCAGGAAGTAGAATTCTTTGTGTTTCGGTATGGAAGAGGGGGATCACAAGGTAAAACAATCCGTAGTAGCTGAGGTGCAGGGAGAGGCCCCAGCTTCTCAGAATGCCAGTGGGTCAGCTGAACCCGTCCCGCCTATGTAGTTTCCTGCTCTGTTCGCTCAGCAGATGGCTGCACTATTTTAGCAAATGGCTAGCAATATTCTAGTCCAAGCTCCCGTGCAAGCACCTCCAGTGTAACCACCACCTCCAACCAGGCAGTATGAAAAGTTAATGAAGTATGGGGCAATAGAGTTCAAGGGTACAGTGGACCCATTGGAAGCAGAACAATGGCTTGAGAGAATGGAGAGAGTATTCAAGAAATTACACTGCACAGATGATCTGAAGTTTGAATACTCCATTTCTTTGTTGCAAAGGGACACTTATGAATGGTGGAAGACCATTCCCCACAGCCTGGTAGAGTCTCCAGTACTGACTTGGGAAGATTTTTTGAGGGAGTTTAGACAAAAGTATGTTCTGGACACGTATGTGGATATGAAGCTACAAGAGTTCCTGAGTCTAAAGTAGGGTGATAGGACTGTGGCAAAGTATGAGAGGGAGTTCTCTCACCTGAGTCACTATGCTGGGAGTTTACTCACCACTAGCAGAGACAGATGCAAATGCTTTGAAGCCAAATTGAGGCCTATTTTACGAATTCAAGTGGTTGGGTTTCGACATGAGAACTTCTCAGAGCTGATATCCTAAGCCCTGGAATTAGAGAGGATTGAGTTAGAAGGGGCTGTTAAAAAGGGAACAGAAGAAAAAGAGAAAAGTGGGAAGACTTTAGGTTAGAGTTCAAGTAGCAATCCGAGTAAGAGAAAGAGCTTTGCGAGACCAAGTAGCAGAGGATCCAGTAGGGGAAGATTCTCAGGGCAAAGGCCATCTAGATCCGAATAGTAGACATCTAGGGGTTCCTTTCCTACCCGTGCTTGTGAGACTTGTGGCAGGACTCATGGAGGAGTATGTTATAAGGCCATAGGAGCCTGTTACAACTGTGGGAGAAGTGGGCATTTTGCTAGAGATTCTACTAGTGCTCGCAGGTCTGAGCCGCCTACCACCACTGAGGGATTTGTTCAAGGTTTTGCTTCCAGAAGACAATAAATTGTTAGTAGGGGCAGAGGCAGGGGTAGAGGTAACACTTCTGGTAGCCAGGGCATAGCGAGCCAACTAGAGAAGAGTGGTGCATCAGCCAGGGTGTACACCATGTGCTAGAGGGAGGAAGCTGAGACATCAGATGTTGTAGTCGGTACTTTCTCCATCTTTGATAGAGATGTATATGTGTTGTTTGACCCTGGTTTTACACATTCTTATGCTAGTGCCAGTATTGCATGTTCTATTGCCATTCCTTACTTGAAAATGGATTATGATGTGCTAGTGACTAGTCCCTTAGGGCAAGAGGTTAGGGTGAACAAATTGTATGAGGATTGTCCTTTAGTGATCCAAGGACATACATTCCTATCAGACTTAATTAACATGCCCTTCCAAGATTATGATATCATCTTGGGCATGGATTGGTTAGCCAGGCATCACGCCATGATCGACTATTGACTGACGACAGTCACTTTTGGTCTTCCTGAGTATGCAGACATAGTGATACATGGGGAGAGGCAGTTATTGCCATCCAACATCATTTCAGCTGCACTTGCTAGAAAGATGATTAGAAAAGGATGCGAAGCTTATCTAGCTCATGTGATAGAAACCCAGGTGGGGAGCCCAGATCTTAAAGATATTCCTATGGTATGGGATTTTCCAGATGTCTTTTCGGAAAAATTGCCGGGATTGCCTCCGAAAAGAGAGGTGTAGTTTGAAATTGAGACTATGCCTAGTGTGGAGCCAATCTCCATCACTCCTTATAGGATGGCACCTGCTGAGTTGAAAGAGTTAAAGGTGCAATTGCAGGAATTGTTAGATGAGGGTTTCATCTGCCCTAGCATGTCACCTTGGGGAGCACCAGTATTATTTGTGAAGAAGAAGGATGGTACTCTTCGTCTATGCACAGACTACAGACAGTTGAACAAGGTGACCATAAAGAATAGATATCCTCTACCATGGATCGATGATTTGTTTAATCAGTTAAAGGATGCAACTGTATTCTCCAAAATTGACTTGAGATCAGGCTACTACCAGTTGAGGGTGCAGGAGCAAAGTATTCCTAAAACTGCCTTCAAGACTCAGTATGGCTACTATGAGTTCTTGGTAATGCCATTCGGGTTGAGTAATGCTCCAGCTGCTTTTATGGACCTGATGAACACTATCTTCAGGACATATTTAGATCAGTTTGTTGTGGTATTCATTGATGATATTTTGGTGTACTCAAAGACTGCAGAGGAATATGACAAGCACTTGAGGATAGTATTGCAAAATTTGAGGGAGAAGCAGTTGTATGCCAAACTGTCAAAATGTGAGTTTTGGCTAAAGGAAATTACATTTTTGGGGCATATGTATCTGCAGAGGGTATCCAGGTGGATCCTAGCAAAGTAGAAGCCATTCTTAATTAGAAGCCACCTAGAAATGTCACGAAAGTTCGGAGTTTCCTTGGTTTAACCGGGTATTATCAAAGGTTTGTGAAGGGATTCTCCATGCTAGCATCTCCACTGACCAAGCTACCTAGAAAGGATGTAAAATTTCAGTGGACTAATTGGTGCCAGGAAAGTTTTGATGAGTTAAAGAGGCATTTAACTGAAGCTCCAGTCTTAACCTTGCCCACTTTGGGTGAGGAGTATACCATATACAGTGATGCTCCTCATAGTAGATTGGGCTGTGTGTTGATGGAAGATAGGAATGTCATTGCCTATGCTTCATGCTAGCTTAAATCGCATGAGAGGAATTATCCTATGCATGACTTGGAGCTGGCAGCCATTGTCTTTGCCTTGAAGATCTGGAGACATTACTTGTATAGGGAGAGATGTTATATATACATAGATCATAAAAGTTTGAAGTATTTGGGCACACAAAAGGAGTTAAATTTGACGCAGAGAAGATGGTTAGAGCTGATAAAAGATTATGATTGTTTAATAGACTATCAGCCTGGAAAAGCTAATGTCGTAGCTGATGCTTTAAGTCACAAGACTATGGCGGGTTTAAGGGTTTCTCCATTATCCATGGTGCATGAGTTAAGGGCATTGCATGCTAATTTGGAGATTAATGAAGATGGGCAGATGGTAGCTACTTGACAAGTGAAGCCAATGCTGGCAGAACAAATTGAAGCTGTTGTACAGAAGGATGATAAGTATGTGAAGTTAATGGAAGAGGCTCGGGATGGCAAGAAACTAGAATTATCAGTAAATGATGAGGGCTTGTTGTTATATAAGGGCAGAATGTGCATTCCTGAGAATGTTGAACTGAGGCAAACCATTTTAAAGGAAGCACATGATTCACCATTTGCAATGCACCCTGGTGGAACAAAAATGTACATAAGTGTGAAAGAGCACTATTGGTGGAGAGGAATGAAGAAAGACATTGCAGAATATGTTTCCAAATGCCTAACTTATCAGTAAGTAAAGGCAGAACACCAAGTGCCTGCAGGATTGCTACAGCCATTGCCAATTCCTGAGTGGAAATAGGAAAGAATCACTATAGATTTTGTGACAGGACTTCCATGTACACAAAAGAATCATGATTCAGTTTGGGTTATTGTTGATAGATTGATCAAGTGTGCACACCTTTGGCCAGTAAGGATGGATTATAGCCTGGAATGATTGGCCAAACTGTACATTGATGATGTGGTGAGGTTACATGGAGTGCCAGTGTCTATTGTGTCGGACAAAAACCCAAGGTTCATTTCTAGATTCTGGGGTAGTCTCCAAAAAGCCCTAGGAACTAGATTGAACTTCAGTACAGCATTCCATCCATAGACAGACGACCAATCTGAAAGGATCATTCAGATTTTGGAGGATATGCTTCGGGCTTGTGTGATTGAGTTTAAAGGGAGTTGGGACACACACTTGCCTTTAATTGAATTTGCCTATAACAATAGTTATCAGTCAAGCATTGGGATGCCTCCATACGAAGCATTTATGGCAGAAAGTGTAGAACTCCCTTGTGTTGGGATGAAGTGGGCGAGAGGAAGTTGATTGGCCTAGAATTAGTGCAGCAGACGGAAGAAAAGGTTAAGCTCATTAGAGACAGACTCAAAATTGCAACAGATAGACAGAAGTCCTACATTGACCTAAGGAGAAGAGATATTCGGTACAGTGTGGGTGACAAAGTGTTTCTGAAAGTTTCTCGATGGAAGAGGATCATGAGGTTTGGTAGAAAGGGGAAACTAAATCCTCACTTCATTGGGCCGTATGAGGTTCTGGAAAGAGTGGGTCCATTGGCATATAGACTTGCATTGCCTCCAGAGTTGGAAAAGATTCACAATGTCTTCCATGTCTCCATGTTAAGGAAGTACAGATCAGACCCCTCTCACATTTTGCCAGTAGAGGAGATTGAGGTGAATCCAAACCTGACATATGATGAAGAGCCCATAAAGATCTTGGCACATGAGGTGAAGCAGCTGAGGAACAAGCAAATACCTCTAGTGAAAGTGCTGTGGAACCATCATTTAGGCCAGGAGGCTACATGGGAGCGTGAGGAGGACATGAGAAGGCAGCACCCATAGCTATTCAGAGAATGAGACCAGGTAAATTTCGAGGGCAAAATTTTATTGTTAAGGAGGGGAGAATTGTAACACCCCGAACCTCCGAGTTGTGAATAGTACCATTTTTGGCATGTGACTAGTACTATTCAAAGACACCATGAGGACCAAAAATAAATGGAAAATAAATTGAGACAGACACAATAAAAATTTAAGTGACCCAAAAATTTAAGGATTCATCGGGTATTATTAAATAGGAGGATTATGACCCGATGAGGGGTATTTTAGTCAATTCACCTCAAGAGTTGACTTTTGACCAAAATGTTACTTAAATTAAATGAAATTAATGAATTGAATTATGGGGTAAAATTTGAAGAAAATTTTAAGGAATAAAAACTTAAAATTCCATTTCCATTATGACAAAATTAAAATTAATGACTTATGGGCTTTTGACAATTAAATTCAAGTATTTAATTAAAGGAAATGAATAAGTATAAAAGGAAGTCTTCTTCCTTTCTCTCCCTCATAGATTTCCACCCCATATTCTCTCCCTCTCCCTCTCTTTTATTTCTTCTTTCTTCACTCTTCCACTTGCAATCTCTCTCAACCCATGATATCCCCACTTGTCCTCCATGGGTTTTCCATCTAATTAGTAGAGAACATCAAATTAATCTTTGATTTAGAGATTAAAAGCAAGGGAAAACAAGAGATTAGAATAAAATTGAAGATTTAGGGAGTTGGAAGGAAGTTATCAAGAGGTAAGTTCTTTAATGCTCATTTAGTTATATAAACCTTAAATTAAGTTAGATTATGATGAAATTTCATAAGAAAATAAAAAAAAAAAAAAAACATGTATGGAATATAAACTAGTGTTTTGGCCAAATTGGAGAAAAGTTAGGGTTTGATGTCTTTGAATGAAATTGATGATGAGATTAAGCTTAGTTGAAGTAGTATACATGATTGGGGCAAAGAAATTGCATGAAATGTATATAAATTTAATTATGGGAGATTAGGGTTCATGGAAAAATTGGAACTTTGGTGCTAGAGAATGAAATTGGTGTGTGTAATGTTAAATTATGATCATTTGAGGTTTATTTAGTTTGAATTGACATTGGGTTGATGAATAGAAGTAATGAAATGGTAGGATTAGAGAAAATTAAAAACTTTGGTGTTTGAAAATTTTGGGTTTTGCGCTGGGAAGTGCCATTGATGTGTCAATGCTAAATTATAGTCATTTTGGGTGAATTAAATGTGAATTGAGGTTGGTTAGTGGGAATAATAGAAGAAATGAAAAATTTGAACCTAGGGCAGAATTTGCACATTGAGTTCAGTGTGTTTGACAGCCCATAAATTGAGCTACACAATTCTAATTGGTGTGAAACCAATAGGAAATGAAACTTAAGACATAGGGCTAGAATTTTCATGAAGAGACCCAACCTAGAAACTGACCAGAAATTGCGTAAAACTTGGCTTGAACTTGGAGATAAAATTCTAGAGCCTGTAGAATTTGACTATATGAACAGTAAATTTTGCATGGTCATAACTCTCTCTAGAAAACTCTGATTTAGGTGATTCTTGAACCAATAGAAACTTAAAACATAGTAGAACATTTCATATGAAGAACTTAAGGCGAAATTATGGACTTAACTCAATCAAATTGCTAAGCAAAATTGAATCACCAAATCTGTAGAAATCCAGAAATCAGCAGATTGACCATATGAACAGTACATTTTGCATGGCCATTACTCTTTCTAGAAAACTTCAATTTAGGCGATTCTTGAACTGATAGAAACCTAAGACATAGTAGAACATTTTGTATGAAGAACATTAGACCAAATTATGGACTTAACTTGATCAAATTGCTTAACGAAGTTGGATCGATAAATCTGCTAGAACTGAAACTGTCACACCTTACCCCTCTGTAAGGCATAACATGATCCTGTAGAATACCTAATGAACTACCAAACTTCACCTACCTATAACTCATTAAGTACCCTACAAGGGATTTTAAAATAATTTTCTTACTTTTGATAAGTGGTAAGCATTTTCTATTAAGTACTTAAAACATTTAGTTAAAATTAAAACTAGTTAATATTTTTGGCCCATTTTATTTTTACGCAAATTTTATAAAAATTTTGACAGAGTTCCCTCTGTATTTTGAGAAAACAGTTCTTCAAATACCTGTAAAAAGCACTTCTAAAAATTTTTCTCAATAACTGCTTCAATTTCACACTCAATCTCAATCAATTTCTCAACACATTTATCAACTTTCAAATTTCAAATCCACTATCCAATGATCATCAAAATACTAGCAATCCATTTCATTCAAATTAAATAAAATAGTTCCATTCATATTTCATTAGAAACAAAACACATCATTACAAATTTTATATTAAGAGAATTTCAAACTACAATATATATTACAACTTTATACAAATTTTATACAAACTGCTCAAGACCCATTTTTACATGTCTATACATTTATGTGCAATATATACATCAAAAGAAATATTTACAGTCAGGGTATAAATTATACCCAATAACTGTCACACCCTACCCCTCTGTAAGGCATAACATGATCCCGTAGTATACCTAATGAATTACCAACTCCGTCTACTGATAACCCATTAAATACACTACAAGGGATTTTCAAAACTTTTCTTACTTCTTTTACAGTGGTGAGCACTATTTACAGGTGTTAAAAACCTTTTTGAACTGAAGTGATAAAACTGACACATTTGACTTAATTGGAGTTTCTGTAGAAATTTTGGCAGAGTGCCATCTGTATTTTGGATAAAACAGTTCTTCAGAAAACCTGTAAAAAGCACTTCAATATGTATTTGCAAATCTCAACTCCAATATATTTCTCAACACAACACATTTCTCAATTCAAATCCGCAGTGATTTTTCAAAGACTGATATACAAGAAATATAATACAAAACTATTCAAGTAAATGAAATCTCAAATTTACATTTACAATAATTTACATTTAATTACATACCAAAATGTTTTACAAGAGTTTTTATACAACTGCTCAAATAATTTACATACATATTATTACATGCTTACATCAAAAACTATGTACATGGGTATATCTATGATATACCTGGAGCTGATCTGAATGTATCCTCAAAGCAACTTAATCACTGCTCTATGCTCTTCTTACCTGCGACAGCATGCAAAGCTATCGCTGAGTGGTGAACTCAGTGGTGCACAACTATAATTTAAAACATAGTACAATATACATTGACAAATTTTACAGTAAATAATTTGAGAATCTGAATACTGATCAAATTCCAAAACTCAAAATATTCATTGCCAATAATGTAAATCATTTGTATAAATGACTTGGAGCACAAAATTCAATTTATCAAATCATGACTATCCATTTAAGTAATTCCAACAAAATCAATTATACATAAACCATAATTGAAATCACCATTCCTTACCATTCAAAAGCCATTCTGTATCTCAAAAATCATTATGTATCTCAAAAATCAATCTTTATCTCACTAACTATGCAAGACTAATCCGAAAGGGCCATATTCGATGTGATTCTAACTCCCTATGGTCGGGGAGGTCGAATCTGATTCTAACTCCCTATGGTCGGGGAGGTCGAATCATCGTGCACAGTACCATCACAATAATGAATCTTCCGCAAGGGCCATAACGATAAAATAAACTTAGATCTAACCTCAAATCAGAGGAGAATCTAAGCCTGTGCACGTACCATGGTAATCAAAACACAACTCACTCCATTGTCTTCTCAACAAATGAGAGAGACGGGTAATAACCTAGTCAATCATCTATAGTGAGATATAAAACAATATCACAATCCTTTTAGTGAGCATAAATCACAATATAATTCGATTCAAATTCAATTCCAATATCCAATAATTTTTTTATGCTCATCACAATTCAAATCATAAATTTGCATTTTTCCATGAAAATTACCATCACAATTCAAAACATGTTCTATCACAATTTTCCAAAACATACTTTATTCAATCCATAACAATGCTTAATATTTGTGGAAATACCATTTCACAAAGCTAAATTCATACATACTATAACAATTTCAATAATCATTGAATTAAATCCAATGCTTGTTAAACATAATACATAAGAAAAATATGTCATTTAATCATATGAAATATTCAAAACAAAATCAATTAAAAACTAGTTGTGCACAAACCTCTGATGACTGTCTCCCTGATCTGGACTCAGTGTTTCCTTCCCTTTTCCTGAGTCTTTGGTAACTGAGAAACACAATTTGAAGTGTTTCAGTACTAATTTAAACTGTCTCTATCGATGGTGTTTGGTAAATAATGCACTGAACTCAATTATTCACTTAATCACCTAATATACCGACCCTCGTTGCATTTTAGGTAAATTAGGTTTTAGTGTCGTTATTATGTCACATTTGATAGGGTTTTAGGTTTGGTATGTTTTACCAAAGTCATTTCCTTGCTTAGTGCATTTTAATGCAAATTGCTGGATTCCGGGACACTGGTTTGACCTAACCGGACGATCTAGTTCCCTCGGTTTTCGGGTCTCGGTCGAAACTACAAACTTGTAGATCTAGGTCTTATTGCACGCGGTGCAAAATTTCAGGTCAATCCGAGTTAAGTAGACCAAGTTATGGTCATTACACTATTGCTGGTCAAGTGGTACCATTTTAGGTCAATTTTAGGTCAAATTGGTCAATTTTGGTTCGGCCAGTTTTTGGATCCGAACTTGTGAAAGTTGTTTGACTTGCTTATGGTCATTTCTGGGCTTTGGTGTCTTCATAAGACTTGTAGGTATGGGTCTTAACTATTCTTGGTCAAAATTTCAGGTCAATTGGACCTGGTTTGAGTGAGTTATGGCCTAAAAACTCACTGCTGCCCAATTGGTCATTTTTCAGGTCCTAATTGCACCTAATCCGAATTGGTCATTTTTTTTTTAGGTCACCTTGCAAGCAGAATTTTAGCATGGTTTCTCCATGAAAGTTGGCACATTTTGTGCCTAGTTTCACCTCAAATTGGTCTCATACCAATTGAGGTTACACATTCAAGGTTATAGGCTAAAATATACACTGCCCTCAATATGCATTTCACACCCCAACTTCAAACACACACTTACCTTTGCCATTTGTTTACTTACCTACCAAACTGTTTTGGCACATTACCAAAAGCATTTTCTACATTACATTAGCATTATTTTGGGCAGATTCCAATCACCCTCAACACACCAAATATCATTCACAATTACAATTTCTAAGTACCATTACAAACACACCTAAACATTACAAACTTTACATACACTTTACAATGTTAATTTACATACATATCATCAATCCTTCTAGGTCAATATTCTGCCCACACTTCCTTCAATATATACCATTACTCAAGTGTCCACAAGCTGCCACAAACCATTCTTCAACATCACATTGCCGTCCCATATACCAATTCCCATCAAAGTGCATAATTCACCATATAAACATGAAATAATTCACTAAGTTACTAAATCACCATGATTAACATTATTTCTCATCAATTATATGCACAAATACCTCATCAAAAACGTGACTCATGGCTGTCCAAAATGAAAACAACAATAACCCTTCAAACTCAAAATTTTCCTTCACCAATCTAACACCCATAACATGAACATAAACTTTAACAAAGAATTTCTCAAAAATGCAAACTTACCTTTAATTGTAACTTGCTAAACCTTCACCAAACTTCTCAAAATTTGTATCAATATCTTCCTTGTGATGTGTAGACCATTTTTCATAAAAGAACCTAAGTGAATGGAGTTGAAATGGAGGGAGAGGTTGAAGCTCAAAGAAAACGTCAATGGTGGCTCTTTTTCACTCTTCAATTCGGCTAGCTTTGTAAGTTGGAGAAGATGAACTATCTGATGGGTTTAGTGGACTTACACCTGCCATACTTTATGTTTAATTAATCCTATAGTGGTCCACTAACTAAAATGAAAACATATTATAAGTTAACTTTCACTTAATCCACATTTAACCCATTATTTTCCACTATTTATTTTAGGTGCCACTAAACTAATTTTTCATTTTATTTTCTAAGTGTAATACTATTTATTTTTAATGGACATTTAGGTCAAAAGACAATTCGGGGTGTCAAATGACCATAATGCCCCTGTTCGGGTTACGTTCCCGATTTTTCGGTAAAACCGTATTTTGTCTGTTTTTCGATTTCTCACTTTTCTTTGTACTAATTATTTAATTTTTCTTTAATCTTTCTAATGAGATTTATACTTCAATAAGGTTCTATTTAAGTCCTAAAAATATTTTCCAGGGTTCCCCGCAGTCCAGGGCTAGTCAACGGTCCACGCCGTGACTTCCCGGTGCGGTCACCCATCGCTAGGTTTCCCAGCTCGCTTAACTTGATCACATTTCTTTGCTATTATTTTTCCTTTGTTTTTCTTGTATTTTCTTTTCTTGTATTTCATTATTTTATGTCTCCTCCCTCGTGTCAAAGTGTAGTTCTAGGCATCCTAGCTGTCCGGACAGCACTGGTCACCGGAACAGCAGAACGCACTACCGAACTTTGGGGTGTTACAATTCTCCCCCCCTTAAATAAATTTCGTCTCGAAATTTTACCTGGCATTAGTCTCTGAACAGCTGTGGGTGCTGTCTCCTCATATCCTCTTCACGTTCCCAAGTAGCTTCCTGGCCTGAATGATGGTTCCACAAAGACTTTAACCAGTGTATCTGCTTGTTCTCACCGCTTCACCTCATATGCCAGAATTTTTATGGGTTCTTCCTCATATGAGAGGTCTGGATTTACTTCAATCTCTTCAACTGATAGTACATGAGATGGGTCTGATCTGTACCTCCTTAACATGGACACATGGAAGACATTGTGTATCCTTGCTAACTCTGGAGGTAATGCCAACCGATATGCCAAAGGACCCACTCTTTCCAAAACCTCATATGATCCGATGAAACGAGGACTCAGTTTCCCCTTTCTGCCAAATCTCATAATCCTCTTCCAAGGAGAAACTTTGAGGACTACCTTATCACCCATTGCATACTCAATATCTCTTCTCTTCAGATCAACATAGGACTTCTGACGGTCTGACGCAGCCTTGAGTCTATCTCTGATCAATTTGATCTTTTCCTATGTCTGCTGAACAATTTCTGGCCCAATCATCTTTCTTTCACCAATTTCATCCCAACATAGGGGAGTTCTGCACTTTCTGCCATACAAAGCTTCATATGGAGGCATCCCAATGCTTGATTGGTAGCTGTTGTTATAAGCAAACTCAATCAAAGGCAAGTGTGTATCCCAACTACCTTCAAATTCAATCACACAAGCCCATAGCATATCCTCCAATATCTGAATAACTCTTTCAGGTTGGCCATCTGTCTGTGGGTGGAATGCTGTGCTGAAGTTCAATCTAGTTCCTAGGGCTCTCTGAAGACTACCCCAAAATCTAGAAGTGAACAAAGGATCTCTATAAGATATAATCGATACTGGCACTCCATGCAATTTTACAATTTCATATATGTAAAAATCTGGCCAATCTCTCCAACTATAGTCCATTTAGAATGGCAAAAGTGAGTAGACTTGGTTAGTCTATCAATTATAACCCATCTTGCATCATGACTATTCTGTCCTCAAGTCTCATCACAAAATCCATAGTTATCTATTCCCTTATAATGTTTTCATAGGGTGCCACTTGTATGCTAGCTTGACACTTATTAATGTATACAAATTCTATTAGTGGGATTTATCTGTCCCATCTCCCCTCGGATTCAACGACACAAGTTCTCAGTATATTCTCGAGGGCTTATCACGTATTACAGGTTATTATTATCGTTTCATTTCATTATTTACAGGAACTCAATGAGTTTTTTAAAATTTACCTGAATCACTTGTTTCGACTGCCCATCCATCTGAGGATGATAAGTCGTACTGATATCTCTAAGCTTATAGCAATTCTTGTACGGGTAATTCACATTAATATAACTGAGTCACTGACTCTAGTTACCTTACAAGTGTAGTCGTTTGATAGGCTAGTTCTGAAGTCTTAAATTTCTGACTAAAATTTTCACATTTATTTCTCGTAATAGTACTTTATTCGAGCGCAACTGTGTCGATTATAGATTACTTACAAATATTCTTAATTTATTGTACCACGAGGAAGCACGTAGCTCTACACAATAATCCCGTGCCTGATCAGAATGTCTGCACTTACAATACAAACATTGAGAGCATTATATAGTCACTACGTTATAACCTCATGGACTAGGTTTCCTAACATCTTATCTTTCTCGAATCCACTAATATCCTAAACCGATTCTGATTACAATATCCCAATTCTTTTAGTTAACAATTCTTCCAAAATTAGTGTCAATCATACTTGTTATTGTAGTTTTGATCCTAAAAGACTAGTCACTAACGCATCAAATTTATTCTCCTGTAAGGGAATAGCAATAGAACATATAGTTCTGACACTAACACACAATTAAGTAGTGTTGGGATCAAATAATAACTAATTCTTTCAAAAATTAAGAACTTACCAGCAGCTACATCTGAAGTTTCTGCTCTTTCTCCTTGGCGCATAGTGGACGCTCTGACTGGTGTGCTACCATATTCGGGTTGATTCACTGTGTTATAGTGGTGAAGAGTACCAACTCTATTTCTATCTTGACTCTGACTGACGGTCTGTGAAATCCACAGAGCAGATCGAGGTGGTTTAGTACAATCTTTAGCAAAGTGTCCAAGTTTTCCACAATTGTAGCAGGCTCCAGACGCCTTATAGCATATCCCACCATGATATCTTCTACAAGTTTCACATTGGCGGGAAGGGTAGGAACTTCTAGTTGTTCGACGACTGGACCTTGATGGTCTCTGTCTTACTGATCCACCTCTATCATATCCTTGAGCTCGGGGTTCCTCAAATTCTTTTCTCTTTCTCAAATTACTGTTCGAGCTCTGACCCATAGGTTTCTCCCTCTTTTCCATTTCACACTGCCCTTGTGGGGGTTGGGTGCAGACTTGGGCTTGATGTGATTATCAGCCATTGTTGGAAGAAAGTGGCCATTTGTCGGGCCATTTGTGCAGTAATTTGTACCAGAAATCGGTACAATGCCTTCGACATTTTGTGGAGCTGGGCCTCAACTTGTTCTCCCGCCATCACGCATCGTTCTATTGTCTCATTCTTCTCTTCCATATCTTTTCTCACAGAATTTTCTATCCTGTACAACCAACACAAGGAGATTCCTCTCCATTAGTTCACATTTATGATGTAAATGTACTATATGTATCAAACATTTGAGCAGTTGTAGTTACCGACAAAAAGATTTCAAATTCACAGTTCGAAATTCACTTTAAAACCATTGCTCTGATACCACTAAAACATGTCACACCCTACCCTCTGTAAGGCATAACATGATCCCGTAGTATACCTAATGAATTACCAACTCCGCTTCATCGATAACTCATTAAATACACTACAAGGGATTTTCAAAACTTTTCTTACTTCTTTTACAGTGGTGAGCACTATTTACAGTGTTAAAAACCTTTTGAATCAAGTGATAAAGCGACACATTTGACTTAATTGGAGTTTCAGAGAAATTTTGGCAGAGTGCCATCCGTATTTTGGATAAAACAGTTCTTGTAAAACTGTAAAAAGCACTTCAATATGTATTTGCAAATCTCAACTCCAATATATTTCTCAACACAACACATTTCTCAATTCAAATCCAGTTGATTTTTCAAAGATTGATATACAAGAAATATAATACAAAACTATTCAAGTAAATGAAATCTCAAATTTACATTTACAATAATTTACATTTAATTACGTACCAAAATGTTTTACAAGAGTTTTTATACAATCTGCAAATAATTTACATACATATTATTACATGCTTACATCAAAACTATGTACATGGGTATATCTATGATATACCCGAGTCGATCTGAATGTATCCTCAAAGCAACTTAATCAACGCTCTATGCTCTTCTTACTGCGGATAAAGATGCAAAGCTATCATTGAGTGGTGAACTCGATGGTGCACAACTATAATTTAAAACATAGTACAATATACATTGACAAATTTTACAAGAAATAATTTGAGAATCTGAATACTGATCAAATTCCAAAACTCAAAATATTCATTTCCAATAATGTAAATCATTTGTATAAATGACTTGGAGCACAAAATTCAATTTATCAAATCATGACTATCCATTTAAGTAATTCCAACAAAATCAATTATACATAAACCATAATTGAAATCACCATTCCTTACCATTCAAAAGCCATTCTGTATCTCAAAAATCATTATGTATCTCAAAAATCAATCTTTATCTCACTAACTATGCAAGACTAATCCGAAGGGCCATATTCGATGTGATTCTAACTCCCTATGGTCGGGAGGTCGACCGATTCTAACTCCCTATGGTCGAGGAGGTCGAATCATCGCACAGCACCATCACAATAATGAATCTTCCGCAAGGGCCATAACGATAAAATAAACTTAGATCTAACCTCAAATCGAGGAGAATCTAAGCCTGCACGCACCATGGTAATCAAAACACAACTCACTCCATTGTCTTCTCAACAAATGAGAGAGACGGGTAATAACCTAGTCAAGCATCTATAGTGAGATATAAAACAATATCACAATCCTTTTAGTGAGCATAAATCACAATATAATTCGATTCAAATTCAATTCCAATATCCAATAATTTTTTTATGCTCATCACAATTCAAATCATAAATTTGCATTTTTCCATGAAAATTACCATCACAATTCAAAACATGTTCTATCACAATTTTCCAAAACATACTTTATTCAATCCATAACAATGCTTAATATTTGTGGAAATACCATTTCACAAAGCTAAATTCATACATACTATAACAATTTCAATAATCATTGAATTAAATCCAATGCTTGTTAAACATAATACATAAGAAAAATATGTCATTTAATCATATGAAATATTCAAAACAAAATCAATTAAAAACTAGTTGTGCACAAACCTCTGATGACTGTCTCCCTGAGCTGGACTCAGTGTTTCCTTCCCTTTTCTTGAGTCTTTTGTAACTGAGATAAACAATTTGAAGTGTTTCAGTACTAATTTAAACTGTCTCTATCGATGGTGTTTGGTAAATAATGCACTGAACTCAATTATTCACTTAATCACCTAATATACCGACCCTCGTTGCATTTTAGGTAAATTAGGTTTTAGTGTCGTTATTATGTCACATTTGATAGGGTTTTAGGTTTGGTATGTTTTACCAAAGTCATTTCCTTGCTTAGTGCATTTTAATGCAAATTGTCGATTGGACACCTGGTTTGACCTAACCGACGATCTAGTTCCTCGGTTTTCGGGTCTCGTCGAAACTACAAACTTGTAGATCTAGGTCTTATTGCACGCGGTGCAAAATTTCAGGTCAATCCGAGTTAAGTAGACCAAGTTATGGTCATTACACTATTGCTGGTCAAGTGGTACCATTTTAGGTCAATTTTAGGTCAAATTGGTCAATTTTGGTTCGGCCAGTTTTTGGATCCGAACTTGTGAAAGTTGTTTGACTTGCTTATGGTCATTTCTGGGCTTTGGTGTCTTCATAAGACTTGTAGGTATGGGTCTTAACTATTCTTGGTCAAAATTTCAGGTCAATTGGACCTGGTTTGAGTGAGTTATGGCCTAAAAACTCACTGCTGCCCAATTGGTCATTTTTCAGGTCATAATTGCACCTAATCCGAATTGGTCATTTTTTTTTTAGGTCACCTTGCAAGCAGAATTTTAGCATGGTTTCTCCATGAAAGTTGGCACATTTTGTGCCTAGTTTCACCTCAAATTGGTCTCATACCAATTGAGGTTACACATTCAAGGTTATAGGCTAAAATATACACCGCCTCAATATGCATTTCACACCCCAACTTCAAACACACACTTACCTTTGCCATTTGTTTACTTACCTACCAAACTGTTTTGGCACATTACCAAAAGCATTTTCTACATTACATTAGCATTATTTTGGGCAGATTCCAATCACCCTCAACACACCAAATATCATTCACAATTACAATTTCTAAGTACCATTACAAACACACCTAAACATTACAAACTTTACATACACTTTACAATGTTAATTTACATACATATCATCAATCCTTCTAGGTCAATATTCTGCCCACACTTCCTTCAATATATACCATTACTCAAGTGTCCACAAGCTGCCACAAACCATTCTTCAACATCACATTGCCGTCCCATATACCAATTCCCATCAAAGTGCATAATTCACCATATAAACATGAAATAATTCACTAAGTTACTAAATCACCATGATTAACATTATTTCTCATCAATTATATGCACAAATACCTCATCAAAAACGTGACTCATGGCTGTCCAAAATGAAAACAACAATAACCCTTCAAACTCAAAATTTTCCTTCACCAATCTAACACCCATAACATGAACATAAACTTTAACAAAGAATTTCTCAAAAATGCAAACTTACCTTTAATTGTAACTTGCTAAACCTTCACCAAACTTCTCAAAATTTGTATCAATATCTTCCTTGTGATGTGTAGACCATTTTTCATAAAAGAACCTAAGTGAATGGAGTTGAAATGGAGGGAGAGGTTGAAGCTCAAAGAAAACGTCAATGGTGGCTCTTTTTCACTCTTCAATTCGGCTAGCTTTGTAAGTTGGAGAAGATGAACTATCTGATGGGTTTAGTGGACTTACACCTGCCATACTTTATGTTTAATTAATCCTATAGTGGTCCACTAACTAAAATGAAAACATATTATAAGTTAACTTTCACTTAATCCACATTTAACCCATTATTTTCCACTATTTATTTTAGGTGCCACTAAACTAATTTTTCATTTTATTTTCTAAGTGTAATACTATTTATTTTTAATGGACATTTAGGTCAAAAGACAATTCGGGGTGTCAAATGACCATAATGCCCCTGTTCGGGTTACGTTCCCGATTTTTCGGTAAAACCGTATTTTGTCTGTTTTTCGATTTCTCACTTTTCTTTGTACTAATTATTTAATTTTTCTTTAATCTTTCTAATGAGATTTATACTTCAATAAGGTTCTATTTAAGTCCTAAAAATATTTTTCAGGGTTCCCCGCAGTCCAGGGCTAGTCAACGGTCCACGCCGTGACTTCCTGGCATGTCACCCATCGCTAGGTTTCCCGGCTCGCTTAACTTGATCACATTTCTTTGCTATTATTTTTCCTTTGTTTTTCTTGTATTTTCTTTTCTTGTATTTCATTATTTTATGTCTCCTCCCTCGTGTCAAAGTGTAGTTCTAGGCATCCTAGCTGTCCGGACAGCACTGGTCACCGGAACAGCAGAACGCACTACCGAACTTTGGGGTGTTACAATAACTTCTAACAGGTAGCTCCCCTTTCCTCAACAGCTCAATCTGCTGCTCCTCTAGTCTCTATATTCGCGACAGCATACAAAGCTATCGCTAAGTGGTGAACTCAGTGGTGCACAAACTAATAATTTAAAACTTAATACAATTTATGCTTGACAATTCATAACAAGTAGAATTTTAAAATTTCTAAATTCTTCAAAATCCATGACCTTCAGAAATCAACATTTTCATTCATGCAAATTATTCATTCGAATAACATTTTGATCAAATAGTAACTATTTATTTACATTTCTTTTAAATTCCGAGACAATGAAAAAAATTTTAAATCATTGACAAATTATTTATTTCAATCACAATTTATCAAATCATGCATAATTTAAATAGCGTTGCCAATAATACACACAGTCGAACCCATGACCCAAAATTCGAATAGATGCCGTGTTGTACACCACGACATTTCACATTCTCCCAATAACCGAGGCTAAAAGGGAGAAACAAAGACTAGCTAGTATATATGAGTACTCATTCACATCATTCCCCAACTGGCAAGCCAGAGAGGAAGAAACTTGCCCCATCAAGTGGAGGAGTTATCTCACTAGACAAGCTAATGAGAATTCACAACATATTTTATCATGTCAACTGTGGTTTCAAATCATATTCAAAACAATTTCTATTTGTAAAGTATTTACAAATCAACATATTTAATTATCATAAATTCATGCTCAAGGTTGGTAACACATCAAACTTAAAATTTACAATCCTAAAAAAAATGCAATAAATCCTTAAATGCATAAGAAAATTTATATTCAAATTATACAATTTCATTCAATAAGTTAAAATTCTCAACACAACAAAATCATAAATCACACAATAAATTTATTTCAAATCAATTTGGAATTGAAAAATAACAAAAGAGTTAGTTGTGCACAAACCTCAAGCGAGTCGCCTCTTGGCCTTGACTCGGTTCCTCGGGTTCTTTCCCGGTATTCTTTCCAACTGAAATACACAATTTTACTGTGTTTCAGTACTTGAACTTAAAATAAATCCAAAATAAATTTAGCTTCACTTTTACCTAGCTCTAACGCGCTTAACTCGACGTTCTTGAAATTTTGTGTTTCGGGTTACTATTCACTACACTATTCAAGTCAAATAGTTGACTTTCTAAGGCTTAATAGGTATGGGAACTCCAACTTCACCCACATACCACATTTTGTCACTAAACTTGTTGGTTTTGGTCATTTTTTCAAAACTTAGGTCTTTTAGGCAAAATTGCAAATTTTCAGTTTTGGTGTCCCTAATTGTACTGTTTCATTGGTCAGTTTACTGTTGGAATTTGGCAAAACTTTCTTCATAAAAAATGTTCCCTATTGTCTCAATTTTATTCTCCTTTTTAAATCACCCCAATTGGAGTTTTGTAGCTCAAGTTATAAGCAAATTACGTTTATTGTTTATGCTGCAGAATTTGGTTCTGCAGATTTGTTGATCCAAATTCATTCAGCAATTTGATCAAGTTAAGTTCATAATTTGGTCTAATTTTCTTCATATGAAATGTTCTACCATGTCTTAGGTTCCCATCGGTTCAAGAATCGCCTAAATCAGAGTTTTCTAGAGAGAGTTATAGCCATTGAAACTTTACTGTTCAAATGGCAAATCTGCAGTCTGCAAATTCAGTGACCCAATTTAGCTCAGTAATTTGATTGGGTTAATGGCATAATTTGAGTTGGTGTTCTTCATGAAAGTTTTAGGTCTATATCTCATCTAACCACTGGTAAAATTTCAGGTCATTTTGACCTGCCTAGCTCGAGTTATGACCAAATGAACAAATACTGTTCATTTGGTCAGGTTATGCAGGGCAGCCTGCGATTTCTCAACTTCGGTCACTTTGTTCACTAGGTTTTAGTCACTTTTTGGGCAGGCTTCCTAAATGCAAATTGTGTCATTTAGTGCCTATTTTCATCCCCAATTGGTCCCATATCCATTGGACTTGTAAAATTTCATTTTTGGTCCCTCAAAGGAAATTTTGGTCATGCTGCCAGCACATGACCTTATCCAATCCAAATTGGCTTTTAATTCCAACACTTCTAACACACCTCATTTGGTCACAAATGACCATTTTTCACTTCACATTAGGTCAAATATATCATTTACCAACTTCTCGAAAATTTTTGCCTCAAAACCATTTCAAACCCTAACCACACTAATTCATTGTAATTAACTAATTCAAAGCATATAAACACAATCTTTCAACTCATTCAAGCATTTTAACATGTTTAACTCAATCAAACTCATGCAAATCACTCTCCCCTCCCTGCTGGACGAATTTTAGTTTAGTCCCTCACACATTTTTTTTTTTAAGTTTATTTACAAGTAATTCAAGCTAAAAATACAACAATTAATCTCAAACTTTCAATTTGATGTGCTTACCTCAACTTTGATATCCAATCTTCAATTTTTCTCCTCTTTTCTTCTTTCTTTCTTATTAAATTTCTTTCTCAAGGGAAGGGAATAAGGTTTTATGGGATGATTATGGAAGAAGTTGGGATTTGGTAAGGGTTTTAAAGCTTGAAGACAAGCTTTGATGGAGGTTTAACTATGGAGATATGAGGGAGAGGGAAAGTGACGTTTTGAAGAAGAAGACTTTGTGTTTTATTTTTTTTTCTTTTCTTTCTTTATGTCTTTTGTCTTATGGAAGACCCAAAAATCCATTTAATCAAATTATTAATTATGGGATTTATGGCATCATGCATGATGTCATGCATGATGTCATTTCCCTACACCTTTTTCATTTTCCTTTTTTTTCTCTTTTTTTTTCTATTAGTTCTTTAATTTAATTTTCAATTCCGAAATTTTCTTTTCTCTGATTTTATTTGACAGTTAGGTCAGGAGTCAGCTCTCGGGGTCAATTGACCAAATTGCCCCTCGCCGGTTTATCCCGGTTTGCAATTAATTCCATATTTCTTCCAGCTCCCTGACCTAATTATTTGACTGGCTTAACAGTTATTTTTCATGATTTTCTCTTTTCCATTATGTTTATAAGGGTCCTAAGGACCGCGGCGTCACATTTTACGGTTCGAAATTTGAGTTTAAATTGACTTTGCAGTCGTTTCCGAGAAGGTCACTCATCGCTGTGACTCTCGGCTCATTTAACTTCTTATGTTATGTTTTTCTTATTTATACTTAACTAATTGACAATTGCTAATTATTTGTGTTTATGGATTATTTAGTTATCTTAGATGTGGTTCTAATCCCCTTAATTTTCCAGACCGACACCGGTCACCGGAACAGTGAAATATACCAGGCTATGCAAATGGGGGTGTTACAGAAACTGCAGGGTGAACAGTGACATAAACAATAACCGTATTTTGGTCATAACATGAGCTACACAGCTCTGAATTAGGCAATTCCAAAAGCAAAATAAAGTTAAGACCCATATGAACAATTTTTATGGAGAACACCTCACCAAATTATGATAGAAACTAGGTAAAAATTTGGTTCAAAGATTGGGGCACCAAGCTGTCCAAAACCAAATATTTTCTAAAATTTGCAAAGCTAACTTGGGATGAATTAGATATTCATGTAATGAGTTCTTGGCAGCAATTGAGATTAGTATTGAGGTATTCTATTTGTATATTTTCAGTAGAAAAAGAAGTTAGAACGGACAAGGAGAAGTAGGTGACAAGGAAGGAGAATTATTGAAGGTTTGTGCACAACTAACCTTTTCTTCATTTTTAAACTTGTAAATTGTTTGGAATGTGTTTATTTGAATGGGTTTTCTTTGAATAAGTTTACTTTAACTGAAATATAGTTTTTCTCTTGCATTTAAGAAATTTGGGTGTTTCCACCTTTATATGGATATTATGATGAATTTAAATATGTTTATTGGTTTATAAATGTGATTGTTGAGTGGGAAATTTTTGGAAACTGTTTTGAAACTATAGTTAGCATGACAGTCCCTTTCGGAACTCTCCAGTAGTAATGGCTACTTGGGGTTGATAATTGATATTGATTATATCTCTCATTAATAACCATTAGTGGGGTAAGACTACATGAGTACTCATTAGCTAGCTAGCCCTTCCCTCATTAATAATGGTTAGTGAGGTTGAGATTGCTTTGTCATAGTGTACAACACGACACTGATCATGAAATTTTGTGTCATGGCCTAAACTGTGTGTTGATGTTGGCAACACTAATGCTTTGTGAATTGTGATTTATGAAGTGTGATTTCTCATTTGAAATGTTATTCTAATAAATGGCTCTTATGAACTTAGAACTATTGTGATGTTTTCATGCTTAAGAAGGATGTGATTTATTATGCTTTGACAAATTGTATTTTCCCTTAAGTTTTGAAATTTTAGTTGTGCACCACTAAGTGATATACTCAGTGATAGCTTCTTTATGCTATCGCAGGTAAGGGAAAGGAGAACGCTGCTGAGTGAGAGACTTGGAAGCAAAATTTTGGTATTGTTTGTGGGTATTTACATTAGGTATATCCTTGTGTTTCCTTTGGATGTAATTTGTACCTATATGTATGGATGTACGGACATTGAACAGTTTGTATTTAAAAGCATTGCATTGCTATCACATTTTGAGTTTGTAACTATTTTGTATTTTACTTTGAGACTTATGAAAATGTAACTTTTGCAATATTTAGTCTATCATTATTTCCAATGAATATTTACATGGAATTTTAACTATTCTCATGCAGTTTTCTGCAAAAGAATTGATAAGATAAAAAGCTATGGTTTGTTTTAAAATCCTTTGTAGCATAACTAATGGGTTATCGGCAGGTGGAGTTCGGTAATTCTTTAGGTATGCTACGGGAACATATTGTGCCTTACAGGGGATAAGGTGTGACACAAATAACCTATGATAGGCTGACTAAACTAGATAACGGGTCGTTGGCACTGGACACCACGGTGCCTCAGGCTATCATACCATGGGACGCAAAATGTCAACCACGTATGCAATCAGTATGGCTAAAAAGCCATGATAACATATCAGTATGGCTAAAATCCATGATAATATATAATTGAGCATAAAAGCCATGAGTGCAGGCATAAAGCCATGAATACAGGCATAAAGCCTTTCGCAGTACTGCTAAAACAATACCCTATTAGCATGCCAATCTATCCAATCTGACACACGTGTCTAGGCAATACATTGGCACATAATTTCATTATTTATTAAATATTTTGAGTATAATTTATGGTATTTTAATTTTTATTCATAGCAAAAGCATAAATACCTAAATCTCATTTTTATACAATTTATGCAATTCATCATACCATCCATGATGATTTCAATTCACATCAATTAATTTTTTTTGTACCATTTGTACATCGAAATATTTTTCTCCTCTCAGGAGGAGAACTAATGTCAAATTCATACATCCTTATGATTCTTTTATTTATTACAATAAGTATATGTATTATCAGTCACAATTTTTCCTAAAGCCCTCCATGTGGGTTATCCCCTTATGTCCTAGAGTCACTTAAGTTCAAGGATTAAAATTCACTAATTACATTATATATTATTATTCATAATGTCTTCTCTAATTTATTTTACTTTTTCTTATGTCCTTGAGGTTACTATTCACACATTACTATTCACTCAAATTGTTGACTTTTTTATACATAATATGTATACAAATGTTTGATACATAATTATACCACATTTTAGGTTCTAAATTTGTTGGCATTGATTGCCAATACCATTTCATAGCTTATTTTATGTTATTCAAAATTTTTAGATTTCATGCCTTAAGTTTACTGTTCTATAGGTCATTGTTACAGTAGAATTTTGATAAAACTTTCTTCATGAAAGTTGTTCCTTTATGTGTCTTCTTTTATTTCCTTTTTGAATCACTCCATTTAGAGTTTTTTTAGCTCAAGTTATGGCCATTTTACTATAACTGACCGGATTGACCTATACCCAGAATTTCTGAGCAATTTGGTTCTACTAAATTTGGTGTCTTAATTTGGACTAGCAATTTGAATTAGTTAGGTTTAGAATTTGAGTTTGTGTTCTTCATAAAAGCTGTTCTAAATTGTCTAAGCTTTCTATTGATATAAAATTCAGGTCAACTGGATATTTCTACTCTGAGTTATGGTTAAATGAACAAATACTGCTTATTTGGTCACTTTTACCAGGTTTAGAATTGGTTACTCGAATTTGGCTAATTTTTAGGTCATCCTAAGTTTGTTTTCTGGCCAGGGTTCCTTCATCAAAGTTGTGCCATTATGTGTCTAATTTCATGTCCAATTGGCCTTACACCAATTGAACCTACACAACCCAAGTTATAGCTGCTCAAACATGCTGGACTCACATCTAGACCTACAGGGCACCTAAGGCAGCACACCCAACTTTAAATCCAAAGCTACAATTCACTTCAATTCCTCATTATACTCAGCCAAATGGTCACTAATTAACCATTAGAACTCCACTTAACATTACAATACAATAACCCTCAATTCATCACAAACCCTAATTAATCAAAGTCTCATTTTATGCACACTACATGTAAATCAACATGTTAATCACATTTACTTATTAATTAACACTTATAACCACAAGTATAACCTTCATTTCATCAAAATCCTATCAATTCTCATAGCTACCAAAAATTTAATTCTACACAAAGTTATCATTTTCTTTTTATTTCAAGTAATTTCAACTATTCTTAAGTCTAAATAAAACTTTAAACAAAAGAGATAATGATATTAGGCACTAACCTCTTGTAATTCAATTCTTGACTTATGTAAACCTTAGAATTTCTTCACTTTATAACAATCAAAAGCTTCATCTTGGTATGGGGACCAACTTTAGGGAAAGCAAACTAGGGTTTTGAGGTGAAGAAAGCGTGGAAATCAAGCTTAAAGCTTGATGAAAATGGAGGAGTTAGGCTCTCATGGTTGGCCGGCCCCTTGAGGGAGAGAAAGTGAGAAGATTAGCTGAAATTTTTAGTCAAAGTTTTGTCTTGTATAATCTCTCTTATCCCATTAATTTGTTTGTCAAGCTTTGATTGGTTAACACTTTTATGATGTCATAATTAATATTTGTATTTTTAATTCTTTCTTTTCCATTTTCTTTTTCACTCACTTTTAATTAAATTTTTAGCAATATTTATTTATATTTTATGTCATAATAATTATTTACTTAAATAGTCAAGTTGGCCAAAAATCATCTCTGAATACAAAATGACCAAAATGCCATCCTTTTGGCTTATTGAGCCAAAATCGTCTGTACCGATCAAAAAATTTTTCTAAGCCTTTTCTTGGCATTTTAATGCCATAGAATCCTCAATGACTCTTCTCAGGAGTCCCAAAACTTATTTCATAAATTTTCTCCTGGGTTTAGAGCTGCTAGCATTGAAGACCGCAACTTCTCGCTAGGTTACCCATCGCTAGGGCACCGGCTAATTTAAATTGGTTGTATTTTATTTCTAAAATTTTTCCTATATTTTTCTTATTATTATTTAAGTTAATTATAGCTCCTTACTTTAGTCTACATACAGTTTCAGTCATTCTAGCTATCTGGACAGACATTGATCACCGGAATAGTCGAATGCACGGACTAGCTAAAGTGAGGGTGTTACAATTCTTCCCCTCTAACAAAAATTTCGTCCTCGAAATTTACTCGGTGTAAATAGTCGAGGAGCTGCTACTTCCTTATTTCTTCACCTTACCAGAGAAAATAGATCTGCATTAGTGTCATCTCGACTCATATGAATGCAATGCATGTTATGCACACAATCTTATTTAAACTATCGATGCCTAAGAACGCCTAAACTGTACACTGATACCACTAAATGTGACACCTCTCACCCGACTACAGTGTAGCTGAGCAAGGCATGTCACATTCGGTGTCAGAGCACCCTATCTTATCTTACTTTATTCCTTTATTCATTTTCAAGTTATTATCTATAACACCCTCCCGGTAGCAACTCCGTACATTCTACTGTTCCGGTGATCGGTGTCGGTCCGGACAGCTAGAACGTCCGGAAAAATATTTAAACTAAAGTCAGGAACCATAATTAACTCAAATATTAATAAGAAAAATTTAGTAAAAATTTTAGAAATAAAATACAACTAAGTTAAATGAGACGGTGCCCAAGCGATGGGTAACCCAGAGGGAAGTTGCGGTTCTCGCAACTAGGAGCCCTAGACTTGGGTAAAAATTCATAAAATAATTTTTGGGACTCCAGAGAAGGATCATTGAGGTTCCTATGGCATTAGAATGCCAAGAAAATATTTAGGAAAATTTTTCAATTTGTACAGACAATTTTGACCCGTTAAGCCAAACGGAGGGCATTTTGGTCATTTCGCCTTCAGAGACGATTTTTGACCTACTTGTCCAGTTGAGTAAATAATTATTATGACATAAAATATTAATTAATGTTGATGAAAAATTAATTTGAAGTTAGTAGAAAAGAAAATACAATAAAATGCCAAATATGACATCATTATGATATCATTTAAAAGTTTCCACCAATTATAATTAAACAACCATTTCATTAACTAATAAAAAGAGATAAATGAGACCAAAGAAATTAAAAATACCATCAGCCTTCTTCCTCCCCAAACCAGCCGAAATCCATGCCTTGACCTAAACCTCCATTAACACTCCATCAAGCTCCATTTCCCTCTTCATTTCACAATAAACCCTAGACACCTTTCACTAAAAACTTGTCTATACCTCTTGGGAAGTGTTTGGCAGCTTAGAAAAGGAAGGAAAGTGAAGTTTAAACTTGGAAAATTCTGCCCTACAAGAGGTTAGTGCTTATCTATACCTAAATCCCTCTTATTCCATGTTAAAGACTTAAAGTGAGTAAGGATTTGTGAATTAAATGAATGGAATTTATGTGTATGTATACCATGAATTTCGGCAGCCCTAAGGAAGGAACAAGATTGAGTGTTTTTGATGGACTTGGAGTGAACTAGAGATTATGTTTAAAGTATGTAATTATAAGGATAATGAATTAGTTAGTTAATGAAGGTATGTTGTGAAAACTCATAATGGGAATTAGGGTTTTGGGAGAAAAATTAGACTTTGCTTATGAAATTCTTAAAGAACATTCTAATGGTCAATTAGTGACCATTTGAGGTAAGTTGACCATAATTTGGAGTGAACTATTGCATGGCAAACTGAAATGGGTAGGCTGCCTAGTGACAGCAGCAGGGAGGCTGTGAGTCCAGCCTATTTGGACTGCCATAACTTTGGCTGTGTAGGTTCAATTGGTGTTTGGCCAATTGGACATGAAACTAGACTTATAATGGCACAATTTTGCTGAAGAAACCATGTCTAAAAGACCAAAGCAAGTGGACCAAAAATTGGCCCCAATCCGGATACCCTGCAAGCAGATTCTGAGACGACCAAATGAACGAATGGCTCATTTGGCCATAACTCACTGTAAAATGGTCCATTTGACCTGAAATTTTTACAGCAACAAGATAAGATATAGAAATAGAAAAACAACTTTCATGAAGAAACCTACACCAAATTATGATTACAACCTATCCAACAAGGCACTCACAGTCACTGTTCATTGTACTGTAGATTTGGTAAATTCTGCAGTTTTCAAATCCGGCCAGGTGTGGTTTTTGGACCATATCTGGAGCTACAAAACTCCAAATGGAGTGACTCAAAAAATGAAATTCAACTAGACAAAATAAGGAACAACTTTCATGTTTACCATTTCCTCAAATTTCCACTGTAACAGTCCCTAATGGAATAGTTAATTTATGGTACAAAAACTGAAAATTTTGCCCCTTAGTGCTAAGCTTGGAAATGGATTTGGTGATTAATTCCAACAAGTTTTAAATGCAAAATGTGGTACATTGGGAGTGTTAAAACCAATACACCTATTTTCTATCCAAAAGTCAACATTTTTGTTGACTAATGAAGTGAATAGTGACACCAAAACTTGAAATTCACAAATTGAAGAATTTTAAAGTATCAAATGCCCTAGTATACCTAACAAGATTGGTTTGGATAGTTTGGCATGCCAATAGGGTTCGATTAGCGATCGCACATGGCAATATGCCATTCTGTGATTTTATGGCTTTTAGCCATTTTGATATTGTGTTGAGACTTGGCCTCGTGCCTGATATTATTTACAGCTTGTTAGCTGTTCTGTTGCACACCGGGAGATACATATGTGACCGATGGTGTGACGGCCCGAGGTACTTGATACCCAGTGCGGTTTACTGTTTATCCAAATAGTCGCCCAAAGATAGGTTACTTGGGCAACGAAAAGAATGAAAAGGGACAAAATTAAAGAAATAAATGAATATAACAAATACAAAACAAATAAGGCATATACATTCAATACATATTTATTTTCTGCTATTTTCTTTTATTTTATTGTTGCACCACTAAGTATCATTGCGTAGCGCGTTGCTTTTGCCACGCGTAGGTTCTGGAGATACTGATCGAGAGCCCAGTAGACCACCGACTAGGTGAGTCCATCCTGCAGCCTGCATAGTGTCCATGTCACCTCACCATCTACAGTGCATTAGTAGGACACTAGGCTTCATTTTGGTATTTTGTAATTGATTTATTTTTTATTTTTCTTTGTGTAAATGAAACTTATGTAATGTATTTTGATTTTCATGTAAATAATGAAAATTGTGTTTGTGAATGGAAAAATGAATATTTAT
Organism: Hevea brasiliensis; assembly: GCF_030052815.1. Lineage (NCBI taxonomy): Eukaryota > Viridiplantae > Streptophyta > Magnoliopsida > Malpighiales > Euphorbiaceae > Hevea > Hevea brasiliensis. The sequence continues at coordinate 89,968,450 of NC_079493.1, read as the reverse complement.
CTGTGACTGGTACATGACTACCAAATGAGCTGAATGATTGAGAAATGAAATTGAAAAATATTGAGATTTTGATATTGGAGTTTGAGATGATTGAATATGAATATTGGAAGTGTTTTTCACAGGTTCCGAAGAACTGTTTTCTCCATTTTTAGCCGGTACTCTGCCGGATTTTCTATAAAAATTTTCGGAACCTCAAATAAATTATAATTTCGATAAATGGCTCAATTATATTATATTTCACAAGTTATATTCAAAACCATGATAAAAATTAATTAAGGTATAACAGAGTGTGCCGGTACACCGTGTGACATTGCTTACTCGGGTATACTATACACGGGTAAGGGGTGTCACATTTAGTGGTATCAGAGCACGGTTTAGGCGTTTCTAGGCCTAGATTGAGTCCATACCATGCATTGCATTTGTAAGAGTCGAGGTGACACTAATGCAGATCTGTTTTTCTTTGTTATTTTGAATGGGATATGGACCCTACATCACAGAGAGCAGTTGAGGAGGAAGTGGAGAGTCATGCTCCACTTGCAGCAGCTGAGACTGGGGGTATGGGAGAACCTGCTCCGCCAGCTCAAGCAGAGCCGGCTCAGCCTCCATAGGCCATGTTCCAGCAAATGGCAGAATTCTTCAGACAAATGGCCGGGGTAATGCCAGCACCACCACCACCACCTCCACAACCAAAATCACATCTAGAAAAATTAAGAAAGTTTGGAGCAGTGGACTTCTTTGGCAAGAGAGAAGATGATTACATGGTAGAGAATTGGTGAATGTAACGAGCAGAGTTTTAAAACAACTCCACTGCACTGCAGCAAAACTTGGAAGCTGCCATATCTCTGTTGCAAGATGATGCTTATGAATGGTGGGATACTGTGTCCAGTGAAGTACAGCCAGAAATAGTAACTTGGGACTTTTTTCTCTCAGAATTCAAGAAGAAATATGTGGGTAGTGTATACCTGGAAGAGAGAAGAAGAGAGTTCATTAATCTGAGGCAGAGACAGTTGTCAGTGGCCGAGTATGAGAAGGAATTCGTTAGATTGAGCCGCTATGGAAGGGAGATAGTCCCTAATGAAGCTGAAAGGTGCAAGAGATTTGAAGAGGGACTAAATGACAACATAAAGATCATGATCACTGCCTTGGGAATTACCGACTTTACTAAGTTAGTGGAAGCTGCAATAAAGGTTGAAAAAGTAAGAATCAGTGAGCAGACTAGAAGGGAGAAACAGCAGAAGAGGGGCCCAGGTCAGTCTAGTTCAGCTCCTGCATCTGGGAAGAAGTTCAAGGGTCCACCTGCACAGAGTTCAGGTTAACCACAAGGTCAGGGTCAGTCTTAGGGGCCCAGGCCACAGTTTACCCCTAGGAGAGGTCAGTCCACACCATCAGTGGGCAGCTCTCTAGGGATGGGGTTCAGGGGACCAACCCCAGCATCTTCTGCATGTCCACATTGTTTGAAATGGCATAAGGGGGAGTGTTAGAGAGTGACTGGTGCCTGCTTAAGGTGTGGGTCAACAGAGCATCAGTTGAAGAACTGTCCACGCAGAACTACTACAGCTGCTCCAACACAAGCAGACAGACCTACTCCTGCACCACAAAGGGGTAGGAAATCTGGCAAATCTGACGCAGTGGGACCATCACAGAGGCCTACATCTAAGCCAGCAGAGAGGCGGATAATGCACCACCCGCGAGCCTATGCCATTAGAGCCTGGGAGGAGCAAGATGCCCTGACGTCATCGTGGGTAATGCTTCACTCTACAATACATCTGTGCATGCATTGGTTGATCCAGGATCCACTCATTCATACATCTGCATCAACTTACTCGTAGAAAGGGGGATACTAGTAGGGGAGAGTGACCAAGACATTCTGGTCACTAATCCATTAGGCCACAGTGTAGTGGTGAATAAAGTATACAAGGGTTGCCCTTTAAGGATTCAGGGGTATGAATTCTTGGCAGACCTGATTGAGTTGCCTTTCCATGAGTTTGACGTGATTTTGGGAATGGACTGGTTGTCACGTCATCAAGCAATAGTTGATTGCAAATTGAAGAGAATTTCTTTGAAAACTTCTGAAGGTAATGAGATCACTGTTGTGGGTGAAAGGACAGATTTCCTGTCCAATGTTATTTCAGCCACAGTTGCAAGAAGAATGATGAGAAAAGGCTGTGAAGCCTACCTAGCACATGTGGTGGATACTAGGCAGGCTAAGCCAAACCTGAGTGATATACCCACAGTAAGAGACTTCCCAGAGCTATTTCCTGAAGAATTACCTGGTTTGCCACCAGAAAGGGAAGTTGAATTTGCTATTGAGACACTGCCGAGTACAGCACCCATTTCCATTGCTCCTTATAGGATGGCACCCATTGAATTGAGGGAGTTGAAAACTCAGTTGCAAGAGTTACTTGATAAGGGGTTTATACGCCCCAGTGTGTCACCATTGGGAGCTCCAGTGCTGTTTGTAAAGAAAAAGGATGGGACTTTGAGGCTATGTATCGATTACCGACAATTGAATAAAGTGACTGTGAAGAACAAATATCCGTTGCCTAGAATTGATGATCTGTTTGATCAGTTAAAGGGAGCAGGAGTATTTTCTAAGATTGATCTCTGATCAGGGTACCATCAGTTGAGGGTGAAGGATGTAGATGTGCCCAAGACTGCATTCAGAACTCGATATGGGCATTATGAGTTTCTGGTGATGCCCTTTGGCCTAACGAATGCACTAGCAGCATTCATGGACCTTATGAACCGTATCTTCCATCCATACCTAGATCGGTTCGTAGTGGTCTTTATTGATGATATTTTGGTATATTCCAAGACCAGGGAAGAACATGATGAACATTTGAGGATTATTCTGCAAACCCTGAGAGAAAAGAAGCTGTATGCTAAGCTGTCCAAGTGTGACTTTTGGTTGAACGAGATTGCATTTCTTGGACACATAGTGTCAGCTGATGGGATTAGGGTGGATCCCAAGAAAATAGAAGCAGTGATGGAATGGAAGCCTCCCAGAAATACAACTGAGGTCAGAAGCTTCTTGGGGCTAGCTGGGTATTACAGAAGATTTGTGAAAGGATTTTCCGTAATAGCGGCTCCAATGACCAAGTTGTTACACAAGAATGTTAGATTTGACTGGAATAACAAGTGTCAGACCAGTTTTGAGAAGTTGAAGGCTATGTTGACAGAGGCACCAGTGTTAACACAGCCAGTGTCAGGAAAGGACTTTGTGGTCTACAGTGATGCCTCTCATAATGTGTTAGGGTGTGTATTGATGCAAGAAGGAAAAGTGGTCGCTTATGCTTCCAGACAGCTAAGGCCACATGAACAGAATTACCCTACCCATGATCTAGAGCTTGCAGCAATTATCTTCGCACTGAAGATATGGAGGCATTACTTATATGGTGAAAAGTGCTACATTTACACAGACCACAAAAGTCTAAAATATTTGCCAACTCAGAAGGAGCTCAACCTTAGACAGAGGCGATGGATTGAGTTCTTGAAGGACTATGATTGTGTAATTGACTACCATCCTGGGAAGGCAAACGTTGTTGCTGATGCTTTGAGCAGAAAATCCATCACAGCTTTGAGATCATTGAATGCTCGTCTAACTTTGATTCGAGATGGAGCTATTTTGGCTGAGTTGCAAGTGAGGCCAAACCTGCTACAACAGATTTTAAATGGGCAAAAGGTAGATGAAAAGTTAATGGCTATTATGAGAAAAATCCTAGAAGGGAAAGAAACTGACTATGAAGTGAAAGCAGATGGGTGTCTATACTACAAAAGAAGAGTATGTGTACCAGATAATGGGGAATTAAAAGCCAATATTCTGAAAGAGGCACACGCCAGTGTTTATGCTATGCACCCAGGAAGTACAAAAATGTATCATGATCTGAAACTTCAGTATTGGTGGCCTGGTATGAAGAAGGACATAGCTGACTATGTGACTAAATGTTTGACATGTCAGCAAGTCAAGGCAGAACATCAAGTTCCATCAGGTTTGCTACAGCCTATACGCATACCTGAATGAAAATGGGATCGGGTCACCATGGATTTTGTAAGTGGTCTACCTCTCATCCAGAAGAAACATGATGCAGTATGGGTGATAGTGGATAGATTGACAAAGTCAGCACACTTTCTGCCAGTTAGGACTGACTACTCACTGGAGAAGTTAGCAGAATTGTATATCAGTGAGATAGTTAGACTGCATGGAATTCCACTTTCCATCATATCTGATAGAGACCCAAGGTTTACAACGAGATTTTAGAAGAAGTTGCATGAGTCCTTGGGTACACAACTCCACTTCAGCACAGCATTCCATCCTTAGACGGATGGGCAATCCGAAAGAGTAATCCAGGTAAACAATTGAACCAATTGAATTAATACAACTATTAAATTAAAATGATAACAATAACATGAAAAATATGTCAGGTCCTTGAGGATATGCTGAGGAGTTGTGTCATTGAGTTTGAGGGAAGTTGGGATAAATACCTCCCACTGGCAGAATTTGCATAGAACAATAGCTACCAAGCTAGTATCCAAATGGCCCCGTATGAAGCACTGTATGGGAGAAAATGTAGAACTCAGCAGTCTTTGGACTGAATTGGCCAAGACAACCGGTAGGGCTGCACAGTGAAACAGACTGAGGAGAAAGTGAAACTAATCAAAACTAATATGAAGGTTGCCTCAGACAGACAGAAATCTTATGCCGACCTGAAGAGAAAAGAAATAGAATATGCGGTTGGCGACAAAGTGTTCCTCAAGGTGTCACCGTGGAAGAAGGTATTGAGGTTTGGAAGAAAAGGTAAATTAAGCCCTAGGTTCATTGGCCCATATGAAGTCATTGAATGTGTGGGTCCAGTGGCCTATAGGCTAGCTTTACCACCAGAGCTGGATAAGATCCACAATGTGTTCCACGTGTCCATGCTCAGAAGATACCGCTCAGACCCTTCACATGTCATCTCCAGGGAAGAAATTGAAATACAACCAGATTTGACATATGAAGAAGAACCTCTACAGATCCTAGCTCGGGAAGTAAAAGAATTGAGGAACAAGCAGATTCCACTGGTGAAAGTGCTTTGGAGGCACCACAACACCGAGGAGGCAACCTGGGAAAGTGAAGAGACAATGAGGCAACAGTTCCCTCAACTGTTTGCATCAGGTAAATTTCGAGGACGAAATTTAAATTAGAGGGGAAGAGTTGTAACACCCTCCCGGTAGCAACTCCGTACATTCTACTATTCCGGTGACCGGTGTTGGTCCGGACAGCTAGAACATCCGAAAAAATATTTAAACTAAAGTCAGGAACCATAATTAACTCAAATATTAATAAGAAAAATTTAGTAAAAATTTTAGAAATAAAATACAACTAAGTTAAATGAGACGGTGCCCAAGCGATGGGTAACCCAGAGGGAAGTTGCGGTTTTCGCAACTAGGAGCCCTAGACCCGGGTAAAAATTCATAAAATAATTTTTGGGACTCCAGAGAAGGATCATTGAGGTTCCTATGGCATTAGAATGCCAAGAAAATATTTAGGAAAATTTTTCAATCGGTACAGACAATTTTGACCCGTTAAGCCAAACTGAGGGCATTTTGGTCATTTCGCCTTCAGAGACGATTTTTTACCGACTTGTCTAGTTGAGTAAATAATTATTATGATATAAAATATGAATTAATGTTGATGAAAAATTAATTTGAAGTTAGTAGAAAAGAAAATACAATAAAATGCCAAATATGACATCATTATGATGTCATTTAAAAGTTTCCACCAATTATAATTAAACAACCATTTCATTAACTAATAAAAAGAGATAAATGAGACCAAAGAAATTAAAAATACCATCAGCCTTCTTCCTCCCCAAACCAGCCGAAATCCATGCCTTGACCTAAACCTCCATTAACACTCCATCAAGCTCTATTTCCCTCTTCATTTCACCATAAACCCTAGACACCTTTCACTAAAAACTTGTCTATACCTCTTGGGAAGTGTTTGGTAGCTTAGAAAAGGAAGGAAAGTGAAGTTTAAACTTGGAAAATTCTGCCCTACAAGAGGTTAGTGCTTATCTATACCTAAATCCCTCTTATTCCATGTTAAAGACTTAAAGTGAGTAAGGATTTGTGAATTAAATGAATGGCATTTATGTGTATGTATACCATGAATTTCGGCAGCCATAAGGAAGGAACAAGATTGAGTGTTTTTGATGGACTTGGAGTGAACTAGAGATTATGTTTAAAGTTTGTAATTATAAGGATAATGAATTAGTTAGTTAATTAAGGTATGTTGTGAAAACTCATAATGGGAATTAGGGTTTTGGGAGAAAAATTGGACTTTGCTTATGAAATTGTTAAAGAACATTCTAATGGTCAATTAGTGACCATTTGAGGTAAGTTGACCATAATTTGGAGTGAACTATTGCATGGCAAACTGAAATGGGTAGGCTGCCTAGTGACAAAGTGAGGAGGCTGTGAGTCCAGCCTGTTTGGACTGCCATATCTTTGGCTGTGTAGGTTCAATTGGTGTTTGGCCAATTGGACATGAAACTAGACTTATAATGGCACAATTTTGCTGAAGAAACCATGTCCAAAAGACCAAAGAAAGTGGACCAAAAATTGGCCCCAATCCGGATACCCTGCAAGCAGATTCTGCAGAATGACCAAATGAACAGTAACTTTTCATTTGGCCATAACTCACTGTAAAATGGTCCATTTGACCTGAAATTTTTACAGCAATAAGATAAGATATAGAAAAACAACTTTTATGGCGAAACCTACCCCAAATTATGACCAGAACCTATCCAACAAGGCACTCACAATCACTATTCATTGTACTGTAGATTTGGTAAATTCTGCAGTTTTCAAATCCGGCCAGCTGTGGTTTTTGGACCATATCTGGAGCTACAAAACTCCAAATGGAGTGAATCAAAAAAAGAAATTCAACTAGACAAAATAAGGAACAACTTTCATGTTTACCATTTCCTCAAATTTCCACTGTAATAGTCTCTAATGGAACAGTAAATTTATGGTACAAAAACTGAAAATTCTGCCCTTAGTGCTAAGCTTGAAAATGGATTTGGTGATTAATTCCAACAAGTTTTAAATGCAAAATGTGGTACATTGGGAGTGTTAAAACCAATACACCTATTTTCTATCCAAAAGTCAACATTTTTGTTGACTAATGAAGTGAATAGTGACACCAAAACTTGAAATTCACAAATTGAAGAATTTTAAAGTATCAAATGCCCTAGTATACCTAACAAGATTGGTTTGGATAGTTTGGCATGCCAATAGGGTTCGATTAGCGATCGCACATGGCAATATGCCATTCTGTGATTTTATGGCTTTTAGCCATTTTGATATTGTGTTGAGACTTGGCCTCGTGCCTAATATTATTTACAGCTTGTTAGCTGTTCTGTTGCATACCGGGAGATACATATGTGACTGATGGTGTGACGGCCCGAGGTACTTGATACCCAGTGCCAGTTTACCTGTTTATCCAGTCCAGTCGTCCAGTATAGGTTACTTGGGCAACCAAACGAATGAAAAGGGACAAAATTAAAGAAATAAATGAATATAACAAATACAAAACAAATAAGGCATATACATTCAATACATATTTATTTTTTGCTATTTTCTTTTATTTTATTATTGCACCACTAAGCATCATTGCTTAGCGCGTTGCTTTTGCCACGCGTAGGTTCTGGAGATACTGATCGAGAGCCCAGTAGACCGCAGACTGGGTGAGTCCATCCTGCAGCCTGCATAGTGTCCGTGTCACCTCACCATCTACAGTGCATTGGTAGGACACTGGGCTTCATTTTGGTATTTTGTAATTGATTTATTTTTTATTTTCCTTTGTGTAAATGAAACTTATGTAATGTATTTTGATTTTCATGTAAATAATAAAAATTGTGTTTGTGAATGGAAAAGTGAATATTTATCTGTGACTGGTACATGACTACCACATGAGCTGAATGATTGAGAAATGAAATTGAAAAATATTGAGATTTTGATATTGGAGTTTGAGATGATTGAATATGAATATTGGAAGTGTTTTTCACAGGTTCCGAAGAACTGTTTTCTCCATTTTTAGCCGGTACTCTGCCGGATTTTCTATAAAAATTTTCGGAACCTCAAATAAATTATAATTTCGATAAATGGCTCAATTATATTATATTTCACAAGTTATATTCAAAATCATGATAAAAATTAATTAAGGTATAATAGAGTGTGCCGGTACACCATGTGACCTTGCTTACTCGGGTATACTGTACACGGGTAAGGGGTGTCACATTATCTTTTAATATCATTTATTTTTTGATGGAGAAACTAACAGAGTTTCTCTTATTTTATTATCGTTTGACGTGTTTTACTATTCACCTATTTGAAAATTTCAATAATATTTAAAAATAAAAATCTCATTATTTCATGCATCATTTATATATTTCAATTCCGTATTCAAATCCATACAATCTCATTCATATCCATTTCCATACATTCCCATTCATGCTCAACTCATATATGAAAATTTTCAATCTTCATTATTTACATGATATACAGTTTAATCACATATGAACTAACCGATTTATTAATTTATATCATGTACCTATTAATTATATTTTCATAATCTACATTAAAATACTATAACTAAGCATTTTATACAACATATAAATTATGACCTATATGAGCCTTATCTACATGCATTGCTGAGGAGGTGATAACCTTGAATACTACAAACACTTCTGCAGATCAGAACTTCAAAATCTCTGTTTAATATTCACTGGGCTTTACCTTCAATACCTGCGTGAGGAAACAAATCCATCGCGCTAAGCATTACTGCTTAGTGGTGCAATAATATAATAAGAAAATAATATATAATAAAAAAAAGAAATGGATTAAAATTTGGATACTCTGAAATTTAATCTAATTTTATATAATACTTCTAGTATTAACTATCCTTTTTTCTAATTTATTCCTCTTCAGAAGCGCTCAATTCTTTCATAATAATTAAATTTTAATATCATTCCAATTAATTTCAATTCTTTTTGCTAAATAACTAATCTAATTTATTTTAAATATTCTTACTCATTTATTTAATTGCTAATATTTTCAGTTGCTAATATTCCTAACTTATTCCAATAAATTTCACTGCTCAAGTAACCTATGACAGGCTGACTAAACTGGATAACTGGTCATTGGCACTGGACACAGCGATGCCTCAGGCCGTCATACCATGGGACGCAAAACGTCAACCGTGTATGCAATCAGTATGGCTAAAAAGGCATGATAACATATCAATATGGCTAAAAGCCATGATAACATATAATTGGGCATAAAAGCCATGAGTGCAGGCATAAAGCCATGAATACAGGCATAAAGCTTTTCGCAGTACTGCTAAAACAATACCCTATTAGCATGCCAATCTATCCAATCTGACACACGTGTCTAGGCAATACATGGGCACATAATTTCATTATTTATTAAATATTCAGAGTATAATTTATGGTATTTTAATTTTTATTCATAGCAAACGCATAAATACCTAAATCTCATTCCTACACAATTTATATAATTCATCATACCATCCATGATGATTTCAATTCACATCAATTATTTTTTTTTTTTGTGCCATTTGTACATTGAAATATTTTTCTCCTCTCAGGAGGAGAACTAATGTCAAATTCATACATCCTTATGATTCTTTTATTTATTACAATAAGTATATGTATTATCAGTCGCAATTTTTTCTAAAGCCCTCCATGTGGGTTATCCCCTTATGTCCTAGAGTCACTCAAGTTCATGGATTAAAATTCACTAATTACATTATATATTATCATTCATAATGTCTTTTCTAATTTATTTTACTTTTTCTTATGTCCTTGAGGTTACTATTCACACATTACTATTCACTCAAATTGTTGACTTTTTCATACATACTATGTACACAAATGTTTGATACATAATTATACCACATTTTAGGTTCTAAATTTATTAGCATTGATTGCCAATACCATTTCAAAGCTTATTTTATGTTATTCAAAATTTTCAGATTTCATACCTTAAGTTTACTATTCCATTGGTCATCGTTACACTAGAATTTTGACAAAACTTTCTTCATAAAAGTTGTTCCTTTATGTGTCTTCTTTAATTCCCTTTTTGAATCACTCGATTTGGAGTTTTGTAACTCAAGTTATGGCCATTTTACCATAACTGGCCAGATTAACCTGTACCCAGAATTTCTGGGCAATTTGGTTCTACTAAATTTGGTGTCCTAACTTGGACTAGCAATTTGAATTGGTTAGTTCAGAATTTGCATTTCTGTTCTTCATGAAAGTTATTCTAAATTGTCTAAGCTTTCTATTGATATAAAATTCAGGTCAATTGGATATTTCTACTCTGAGTTATGGCTAAATGAACAAATAATATTCATTTAGTCACTTTTACCAGGTCCAGAATTGGTTACCCGAATTTGGCCAATTTTTAGGTCAAGTTTGTTTTCTGGCCAGGGTTCCTTCATCAAAGTTGTGCCATTATGTGTCTAATTTCATGTCCAATTGGCCTTACACCAATTGAACCTACACAACCCAAGTTATAGCTGCCCAAACATGCTGGACTCACATCCAGACCTGCAGGGCACTCAAGGCAGCACACCCAACCTCAAATCCAAAGCTACAATTCACTTCAATTCCTCTCATTACACTCAACCAAATGGTCAATAATTGACCATTAGAACTCTACTTAACATTACAATACAATAACCCTCAATTCATCACAAACCCTAATTAATCAAAGTCTCAATTTATGCACACGACATGTAAATCAACATGCTAATCAACACTTATAACCATAAGTATAACCTTCATGTCATCTAAATCCTATCAATTCTCATAGCTACCGAAAATTTAATTCTACACAAAGTTATCATTTTCTTTTTATTTCAAGTAATTTCAACTCTTCTTAAGTCTAAATAAAACTTTAAACAAAAGAGATAATGATATTAGGCACTAACCTCTTGTAATTCAATTCTTGACTTATGTAAACCTTGGAATTTCTTCACTTTATAACAATCAAAAGCTTCCTCTTAGTATGGGGACTAACTTTAGTGAAGGCAAACTAGGGTTTTGAGGTGAAGAAGGCATGGAAATCAAGCTTAAAGCTTGATGAAAATGGAGGAGTTAGGCTCTCATGGTTGGCCGGCCACTTGAGGGAGAGAAAGTGAAAAGATGAGCTGAAATTTTTAGTCAATTTTTTTTCTTGTATAATCTATCTTATCCCTTTAATTTGTTTGTCAAGCTTTGATTGGTTACCACTTTTATGATGTCATAATTAATATTTGTATTTTTAATTCTTTCTTTTCCATTTTCTTTTTCACTCACTTTTAATTAATTTTTAGCAATATTTATTCATATTTTATGTCATAATAATTATTTACTTAACTGGACAAGTTGACCAAAAATCATCTCTTAAGATGAAATGATCAAATGCCCTCCATTTGGCTTATCGAGCCAAAATCGTCTGTACCGATCAAAAAAATTTTCTAAGCCTTTTCTTGGCATTCTAATGCCATAAAATCCTCAATGACTCTTCTATGGAGTCCCAAAAATTATTTCATAAATTTTCTCCCAGGTTTAGAGTTCTAGCTGCGAAGACCGCAACTTCCCACTAGGTTACCCATCGCTAGGGCACCGGCTCATTTAACTTAGTTGTATTTTATTTCTAAAATTTTTCCTACATTTTTCTTATTATTATTTGAGTTAATTATAGCTCCTCAGTTTAGTCTACATATAGTTTTAGTCATTCTAGCTGTCCGGACAGACATTGGTCACTGGAACAGTCGAATGCATGGACTAACTATAGTGAGAGTGTCACAGGATCCTAGAAGGATCCACAAGACCTTAACCACTGCCTCCACCTAGCCCAAATACCCAGCTCTAAGAAATCGCCTAATACCCTAATGGGAAAGAAAACCCTCAACTTCCAGACGCTCTTTTGATACTGCCTCTTCCTCTAGAACTATAGACCTAGGAAGAATTTCACAACTACCTACTGTAATTGACCTACCACTGACCAGAACACCCTTAGTAGTAAATTATCCAACAACCACATAACATTTTACTCAAATCCCAAACTTGCCTAGACATTCAGCTTCTGACATACCAAGAACAACTTCGATGCAAACTGCTAAATTTTCTACTACCATACTGAGACCCGTCTATTCCACTCTTTGTAACATCCTCACTTACGTAATCAGACGTTATAATCGTTCGATGATCGAGGTTGTCCGGCAGACCAGAGTAATGCAATGTAATGTCGATAGCCGTAATACGCATAAGAAAAATATCCGAACTACACTTCGGTGATAGTGAACAGGCATAAAATGATAAAATAAATAAAAAAAAATACAAGAAAAATTAAGGAAATATAAAAGAGAGGAAATGAAACTAAGTTAAACAAGCCAGCACTGTAGCGATGGGTAACCGCACAGGAAAGTTACAACGGAGGCAATTGTTGACCTCAGGACCGCGGGGAACCTTCAAAAATAATTTTTGAGACATGATTAAAGGCTTATAGAGGTGTAATTGACATTAGAAATGTTCAAAAAAAAATAATGAATTAGTACAAAGAAAAACGAAAAATGGAGAAAATGACAAAAATCGGTGTTACTGAAAAATCTGAAATACAACTCGAAGAGGGGCATTTTGGTCATTTGACACCTAGAGTTGACTTTTGACCTCAATGTCCATTAAAAATAAGTGGTATCACACTTTGAAAATGTCATGAAAAATAAAAATGTGGTACATTATATAAATAGTGGAAGAAATGAGGCAAATGTGTAAATTATGGAACTTTAAGTAATTAAATCATTAATTTATGGTTAGTGCTCCACTAACTCAAATTTTGGGACACATATATAAGCCAATTTGGGACAGAAATGTTCATCTTCAACCTTGGAAACAGACCAGCCAAGACAAACACCATTGCAACCTCCATAGCCGAAATTGAAGAATGCTCCATGCACTCCACATTTAGCCATTGTTTCCACTATGTTTCTTTATTAAAGCTTGCACACTCAACTTAAGGAAGCTTTTGGGAGAAAGAAAGGAAGGATTTTGTGAGGTTTGGGAAAAGCTCTCAAGAGGTAAGTGTCCAATCTTTCTACCTTTCTTTGGTACTCTTGATATTTAGGTTAAGGGGAGTTGATGGGTGTTGAAATTTGAAAGAAATTATTGAGTTTACAATCTGCCCATTTTAGGCAGCCATAGGAGGTGAGCTTGCTTGAGATTTTCTTACATTAAAATGATGGGAATTAGGGTTGACTAGGTAAATTTGATGTATTGGTAAATTAGTTCCCATGTGTGTATATTGAACACTTAAAATTAGGAGTTTGGAAAGTGTAATTGGAAGCCTCGGTAAATGGCCAAATTCGATAGCCTTGGAGTCATGGATTAATGTTTAATTTCATGAATTTAATTGATGAATTATGGTATTGATGATTTAAGGGCAGTGTAAGTGATTTTATGTCAATATTATGTTGAATTTAACTTTGTGAATTAGGGTTGTAATATGTGCATTGAACACTTATGTATTCTGCCCAAATTGACATATTTGAGTTGTGATGAATGGAATAGAAGTGCCATGAATGCAATATTGTAGTATTGGGAGGAGGAGAATTGCTAATTAGAAGTGTATTTTTCATGTACAGGTTGTGTTATTGTTGGCAGTTGATAAATTGAGCTATAAGTGCAAAATTGTGACCCCAATTGGTATGAGGCCAATTGAAGGCAAAATTAGACATAAAATAGGCTAACTTTCATGGAGAAATGTTACCAAAATTCTGCCTACAAGTGACTTAGAAAAATGACCTAATCCAGAATTGTAACTTTGTTAACCCAGAATTTGACCATATTAACAGTAGCCATTCAATTGGCCATAACTCACTCAAAACAGGTCCAAATGACTTAAAATTTATATCAATGGAAAGCTTAGACATAGAGTTACAACTCTTATGAAGACACCAAAGCCCAAAAATGACTAGAACCAAGTCAAATTGCTTGCCCAAATTAGGGTACTAAATCTGCCAGAGTTAAATTTGATCTAAAAATGACTTAAAATAGCATTGAAAATGCAATCTGTCCAGCTTTAGTAAATTGACCATATCTTAGTCTATACAACTCAGAATGACCTGAAATTAGTGCCAAAAGTTCAATAAGACATAGAGCTACAAATTGACTTCTTTGACCAGAAGCTAAAAACCAATGGAAATAGGACATTGAGCTAGATCAATCTAGCATACCAAAACTAAAAAATTGACAATACTATACAATAAAGCCTATAAATAAATTGGCAATAAATACCAACTTGTGAGAATTGTAAATTGTACTATATTGGCATCATATTGAAATGCAAATTGTGACATGTTAATACTAGAATCAACCTATCCATGATGTATAAAAAGGGTCAACATTTTTGTTGACCAGTGAAAGGCATAATGACTTATAAACCCTAAGAATAAAGAATTAAATATTTAAGCTTGTAAATGCCCTAGCATTGCCTAGTTGACTAGTTTGGATAGGTTGGCATGCCAACAGGGTTCTAACAGCTGTACTATAAATGGCTTCATGCCATACTGTGTTTTATGGCTTATTATGCCACACTGTGATTTTAATAGCCTATGACTATACTGATTTTAATAGCCTATGGCTATATGGATTATGTTATTATACTTGGCTTATTACCTGATTGATTGTCACACCTTACCCCTCTATAAGGCATAACATGATTCCGTAGTGTACCTAATGAATTACCGCATTTCACCTACGGATAACCCATTAAATATGCTACAAGAGATTTTAAAATAATTTTCTTACTTTTTGAAGGTGGTGAGCATTTTTAGCGGGTATTAAAAACTTTTAACTGAAGTTTAAAAATTAAGTAAAATGTTTGACAAATTCTATTTTTCACAATTTTTGTAAAAATTTCAGTAGAGTGCCAGCTGTAATTAAGAAAAATAAAAAATTTTAACCTGTAAAAACACTTTCAAATAGTGCACTTCATCAAATCTCAACCACCAATAACTCAATTCAACACAAATCAACTCAATCTCCACAATTCATAGTATTTTCAAAGCAATTAAATAAACCCATTCACATGGAATTTAAAATATTTAATTTACAGACATAAAATCTCAAAAATAATATTATTACACATTGATTATACAACTGCTCAGTTTACATTAATACATATAATACTAAGCTATTTACATCAAAATAATTACAAGAGTATAAATAAATACCCATACAAAAGTCTTCAAACTGGGCTTCCCTATTACTGTAACAGCTCACTCTGTTGCTATGTTTTTTTCCCTATCTGTGACAGCAAAATAAAGCCATCGCTTAGTAAATTTTACTGAGTAGTGCACAATAAAAATTTAAAATGCTTAATATAAAACATTCATTAACAAATCACCATTCAAATATTTCACAATTTCATTTCACAATTTCCAAAGCTCATTATAACATAAATTTGGTCAAACAATTTAATAAACACAGTGTTGCTAATCAATAATACCACTTAGGTCATGACACTAAATTTTCAAACTTTGCCGTGTTGTACACCACGACAATACAAACTCACCCTACTAATCGAAATCAATGAGGGAGGCGGCTAGCTAGCTAATGAGTACTCATCTAAACTCACCTCAGACTAGCAAGCCAGAGAGGGAGGAAAATGATTAAATATCAAACTCAACCCCACAAGTGGAGGAGGAACATAGTAAGGGACTATCATGCCAAGTGTGAATAAAAAATAATTTCAAATCACAACATTTAAATATTTCATACAAACCACAAATCACTTTTTATCTCAAAATTTCCATTTATAAAGTAGGCAACACAATAATTTCCAAATAAAATTTCCAAAGCCAAAACAATTAAAAACTATTCATATTACATACTAAATCAAATTTAAATAAGAAATACTTAAATAAGTTTATTATGCACAAACCTCATAAATAGTCTTTCTTTATTTCACTCTTGTCGATTCCTTTCCTCGGAAGGCCCTTTTTCCACTGAAGCACACAATTAAGATGTTTCAATATTTATCGAAATTATGTTTAACCATAATTTTAGCAATTGAAATTTGCATTTAAACTTTACTTATATAATCCCATAAATTGAGTTCTTTGTGTTCTTGATTATGGTGGTTACTATTCATTTAATCATTGGATCAAAATGTTGACTTTTCCACACTAAATAGGTATACCAGCTCTCTTTACACCCACATACCACATTTTGAGTGCCTAATTTGTTGGTCTTGGTTGCCATTTCAATTTCTAAGTCTCCTAAGAGAAAATTCAATTTTTCAGTTTTAGTGCCCTATTTTACCCTATTCCATTGGTCTAGTTACTATGGAAATTTGGCTAAGTGTTTTTGATAAAAGTTGTTTCTTATTTTCTTAACTTTAATTCCCCTTTTGAATCACTTCATTTGGAGTTTTTTAGCCCATGATATGGGCATTTTACTAAGGCTGGCCGGATTGGTGTTACCCAGAATTTCTAAGCACTTTATTGGTTCTAGTAGTTTTGGACAATTAAATTTGGGTGATAATTTCACTTGGTTATGGGCAGAATTTGGGTTGGTGTTCTTCATGAAAGTTGTAGTTCTATGTCATACCTTTCCAATGCCAAAAAAATCAGCATATTTGGACCTGCCTAGACCAAGTTATGACCAAATGAACAAACATTGTTCATTTGGTCATTTTTGTATAGTGGCAATGCACAATATCCGGATTTAACCGAATTGTTTACTATCTTAATGTCATTTTCTGGGCATGGTATCTAAATGAAAATTGTGTCTTTATGTGTCCAATTTCATTCTCAATTGGCCTCACACCAATTGGGTTGGTAAAATTTTGGTTTTTGTCCTTGAAAATGACCTAGGTCAAACTGCCAGATTGGGACCCCTAACCAATTTGAATTGTATTTTTTTTCCACTCATTACAGCACATCACAATTGGTCCCAATTAACCATTTTTAACCTTAATTAAGGTCATTTGCATCAATTGACCATTTCTTATAATTTTTCTCCCAATTTAAGAGGCTCAAGAACCCTAATTTTGTAACTCCTTCAATTAGTGCAATTAAAGTGTCTAAACATGGTTTACATACTTAATTAAGCTTAATTGCATCTTTAATTGCACCCAAATAAGTCAAACACTACTCCCCTCAATGTTGATCGAAATCCCCCAATTAGTCCACACAAGTTTATTTTGTTTCCATTTCCCATAATTTCTAAGTTATTTAAACTATAAACACATGAATTTAATTAAAAATTACAAGTTTAATTCACTAACCTTACTTTGAAGTTCTAATTCTTCAATTCACTCCCTTTCTTCCTTTCTTTTCTTCTTCAAGCTTCTTTTCTACTTGCCAAAGTAAGGTTTATCAAGAATAAAAGGGGAATTTATGGGGAATTTTAGGGTTCACTCAAGCTAAAAATGATGTATTAATGGAGGTTTTAAAGAGAGAGAGGGAGGAGAGTGGGGAAGACGACAATTCATGGAGAAGAAGATAACAAATTTTTCTTTTGTTTTTATGTATTTATTTTACATTTTGACTTAGTAAAAAATTTAATTAATTAAATTTTCTTTATCGCATCATGCATGATGTCATTGTTGTGAGGTAATAATTCATTTTCTTTTCTTTTTCCTTTTCCTTTAATTTTTCCGTTCTTCTTTAATTTAATTCTATATTCTGAAATTTCCAATTCCCTGATTTTATTAGACAATTAGGTCAGGAGTCACCTCTAAGGGTGAATTAACTAATTTGCCCATCACCGATTTGATCCGGTTCGCAAGTAATTCGACATTTCTTCTAAAGTCCTGACCTAATTATTTGACCTACTCATCAGTCTTTTCTATGATTTTCTCTTTTCCACTAGATTTACAATAGTCCTTAGGACTGCGGTGTCACAATTTGCCATTCAAAATTATGGTTAAGACTGACCTCGCAGTCAATTCCCGGGAAGGTCACCCATCGCTATGACCCTCGACTCATTTAACTTTTTATGCTTTGTTTTTCTTATTTATACTTGACCATCTGGTAATTACTATTTATTTTCCTTCAGGGCTTTTCTAGGTGTCTTAAACATAGTTCTAATCCTCTTAATTGTTCGGACCGACACCAGTCACCGGAATAGTAAATTACACATAGCTATGCATATAGGGGCATTACAATTCTCCCCCCTTAAAAGAAATTTCGTCCCCGAAATTTTTCCCAATATCCATCCTAAAATAGTTATATGTTTGTTTTCTTATGTCTTTCATATATTTTCATGTAGCTTCATAATCTGGATAATGGTCCATAACACCTTATGTGACAACCCTTACCCGTCTACAGTGTAGCCGAGCAAGATATGCCACACAGTGTATCGAAACACCCTATTTTAATTCAATCATTTTTTTATTCTTCCTAATTTATTTTTTTCATAGTTATGAAGTATAATTTATGAAATATAATTCATTTAAGTCATTTATTGAAATTATAATTTATTTGAGGTTCCAAAAGTTTTATAGAAATTTTGGCAGAGTACTGACTAAAAATGGAGAAAACAGTTCTTCGGAACCTGTGAAAAACACTTCCAAAACTCTCAATCAATCCCAAACTCCATTTCATCATCAAAATCTCAATATTTTTCAACAACATTTCCATTTCTCAATCATTCATTTCATATGATATTCATATACAAGTCATCAATTTTTTTCATTCATAAACACAATTCTCACTATTTACATTAATACCAAAATACATTACATGAGTTTCAATTGCACATGAGAAAGTAAAAATTAATTACAAAATATCAAAATAAAACCTAGTGTCCTACCAATGCACTGACGTCGGTGAGGTGGCACTGACCCTATGCAGAGCTGTAGAAGGTCTCACCCAGTCTGTGATTTACTGGGCTCTCGGTCGGTCTCTCCAGACCCTACGCGTGGCAAAAAGCAACGCACTAAGCAATAATGCTTAGTGGTGCCAATAATAAAATAAAAAGAAATAACAGAAAATAAATATGCAGTGCATGTTCTGATATTTTATGTAGACCATTTTTTGATCATTATTGGTAATCTTATTTATTATGTACTTGTTATATTCATAATTTCATTAAATTTATCCACTTTCATTTTTGGTTGCCCAAGCAACCTATACTGGACGATTGGACTGGATAAACGGGTAAACTGGCACTGAGTATCAAGTACCTCGGGCCGTCACACCATCCGTCACATATGTATCTCCCGATGTGCAACAGAACAGCTAAAAAGCTGTAATAACTTTAGGCACAAGGCCAAGTCTCAACACAATGTCAGAATGGCTAAAAGCCATGAAATCACAGAATGGCATAATGCCATGTGCAGTACTGAAAACTGAACCCTATTGGCATGCCAACCTATCCAAACCAATCTTGCTAGGTGTACTAGGACATGTTATAATTTTTAATTTTACAATTCTTGAAATTTAAGTTTAGATGTTACTATTCATTTCATTAGTCAACTAAAATGTTGACTTTTGTATTGACAATAGGTATATTGGTTTAAATATCACCAACATACCACATTTTGCATTTTAAATTTGTTGGTATTGGTTGCCAATACCAATTCTAAGCTTAAAGTTAATTGGACAGAATTTTCAGTTTTCAAGCTTTGGATTTACTGTTCCATTAGTCATTTTTACAGTGGGAATTTGGCAAAATGATCAACATGAAAGTTGTTCCTTATTTTGTCTAATTGAATTTATTTTTTTGAATCACTCCATTTGGAGTTTTGTAGCTCAAGTTATGGCCCAAAGACCTCAACTGGCCGGATTGAAAGTTTGTCCAGAATTTCTGGACTGACCAAATCTACAGTGTTATGAATAGTGACTGCAACTCACTTTTTGATTATGTTCTGGTCATAATTTGGGGTTAGGTTTCTTCATGAAAGTTTTTGGTCTATATCTCAACTTGTTTCTGGTAAAATTTCAGGTAAATTGGACCTTTCTACACTAAGTTATGGCCAAATGACCAAACACTGTTCATTTGGTCATTTTGCCCAGGCAGACTGCAGGTCACCCGGATTAGGGCAAGCTTTTAGTCCACTTGGTTTGGTTTTATGGGCATGATTTCTTCACCAAAGTTGTGCCATTATGTGTCTAGTTTCATTTCCAATTGGCCTTGCACCAATTGAACCTCTACAATTTAAGTTATGGCTGCCCAAACCTGCTGGACTCATACTCAGTCCTGCAGGTCAGCCAAGGCAGCCCACCTAAACTCAAATCCAACATCCTTACTCACTTCAATTCCTTCTCACACACATTCAAATAGTCACTAATTGACCATTACAAGGTTAATAAACCATTACATGAGCAAACCCTATTGTTGTTAATTGTCCACATTTTCCATGTTCATACATGCCTAAACTTTGTATTTCACTTACACAATTAGGTTCAATTACTCATTTAATACCAAGGGCAGCCCATGAACCACTTTACTTCAAGCAAACTCATCAACCCTAATCAACCCTAAGCTGCCAAAATTAAAGGAAATAAATACACATAATTTTTATTTTGTTTTTCTTACATTTTCTACTTATCTCATGGCATTAAGAATGAATTAAGTAAAAATAGTAAGAGTTTGGACACTAACATTGTGAGCAGAATTTTTCCACTCAAAATTCCTTCACTTTCTTTCGCTTTCTTGGCAGCCAAACACCTTCCTAGGAGGTAAGGATAATTTTTAATGAAGAGAACTTAAGGTTTAGTGGTGAGAATTCAAGGTTTGGAAGAGAGAAAATGAAAGGAATTTTAATGGAGGAAGAAATGGTTCACGGCTGAAAATGGGAAGAGGAAAAAAGCTGGGTTTTTCTTTCATTTTCTGCCCATTTTATTGATTTTAAATGGGTTAAGGACATGTGTCACAATATGATTGGTCATTGGGGTTTTAATGACATCATAATGATGTCAAAATTCTCATTTATTCCATTTTCTTTTCTTTTTCTTTTCTACTCATTTTCAATTCAATTTTTTTGCAATATTTATTCTTATTTTATGTTATAATAATTATTTACTTAACTGGACAAGTCGGCCAAAAATCATCTCTGAAGACGAAATGACCAAAATGCCATCCGTTTGGCTTATTGAGCCAAAATTGTCTGTATCGATTGAAAAATTTTTCTAAGCATTTCCTTGGCATTCTAATGCCATGGAAACCTCAAGAACCCTTCTCTGGAGTCTCAAAAATTATTTTATGAATTTTCCCCCGGGTCTAGGGCTCCTAGTTGCGAGAACCGCAACTTCCCACTAGGTTACCCATCGCTAGGGCACTGGCTCATTTAACTTGATTGTATTTTATTTCTAAAATTTTTCCTAAATTTTTCTTATTAATATTTGAGTTAATTATGGTTCCTCACTTTAGTTTAAATATTTTTCCGAACGTTCTAGCTGTCTGGACCGACATTGATCACCGGAACAGTAGAATGTACGGAGTTGCTACAGGGAGGGTGTTACAACTCTTCCCCTCTAATTTAAATTTCGTCCTCGAAATTTACCTGATGCAAACAGTTGAGGGAACTGTTGCCTCATCATCTATTCACTTTCCCAAGTTGCCTCCTCGGTGTTGTGGTGCCTCTAAAGAACTTTCGCCAGTGGAATCTGCTTATTCCTCAACTCTTTCACTTCCCAAGCCAGGATCCGTATGGGTTCTTCTTCATATGTCAAATCCGGTTGTACTTCAATTTCTTCCATGGAGATGATATGTGAAGGATCTGAGCGGTATCTTCTTAGCATAGATACGTGGAACACATTGTGAATCTTGTCCAGCTCTGGTGGTAAAGCTAGCCTGCAGGCCACTGGACCCACACGTTCAATGACTTCATATGGGCCAATGAACCTAGGGCTTAACTTGCCTTTTCTTCTAAACCTTAGTACCTTCTTCCATGGTGACACTTTGAGGAACACTTTGTCGCCAACCACATACTCTATTTCTTTTCTCTTCAGGTCGGCATAGGACTTTTATCTGTCTGAGGCAACCTTCAGATTGGCTTTGATTATCTTTACCTTCTCCTCAGTCTGTTTCACCAAGTCTGGCCCTACTAGTTTATCTTCACCCAATTCAGTCTAGCACACTGGAGTTCTACATTTCCTCCCATATAGTGCTTCATACGGGGCCATTTGGATGCTAGCTTGGTAGCTATTGTTGTATGCAAATTTTGCCAGTGGGAGGTATCTATCCCAACTTCCTTCAAACTCAATGACACAACTCCTCAGCATATCCTCAAGGACCTAACATATATTTCATGTTATTATTATCATTTCAGTTCAATATTTGTGTTAGTTCAATTGGTTTCAATTGTTTACTTGGATTACTCTTTTTGATTGCCCATCTGTCTGAGGATGGAAAGCTGTGCTGAAGTGGAGTTGTGTACCCAAGGATTCATGCAACTTCTTCCAGAATCTCGATGTAAACCTTGGGTCTCGATCAGATATGATGGAAAGTGAAATTCCATGCAGTCTAATTATCTCACTGATATACAATTCTGCTAACTTCTCCAGTGAGTAGTCAGTCCTAACTGGCAGAAAATGTGCTGACTTTGTCAATCTATCTACTATCACCCATACTACATCATGCTTCTTCTGGGTGAGAGGTAAACCACTTACAAAATCCACGGTGACCTGATCCCATTTCCATTCAGGTATGCATATAGGCTGAAGCAAACCCGATGGAAGTTGATGTTCTGCCTTGACTTGCTGACATGTCAAGCATTTAGTCACATAATCAGATATGTCCTTCTTCATACCAGGCCACCAATACTGAAGCTTCAGATCATGATACATTTTTGTACTTCCTGGGTGCATAGCATACACATTGGAGTGTGCCTCTTTTAGAATACTGGCCTTCAATTCCCCATCATCTGGTACACACAGTCTTCCTTTGTAGTACAGACACCCATTTGTTTTCACTTCATAGTCAATTTCTTTCCCTTCTAGGATTTTTCTCATAATAGCCTTTAGCTTCTCATCTACCTTCTGCCCATCTAAAATCTGCTGTAGCAGGTTTGGCCTCACTTGCAACTCTGCCAAAATAGCTCCATCTCGAGCCAAGGATAGACGGGCATTCAATGATCTCAAAGCTGTGATGGATTTTCTGCTCAAAGCATCGGCAACTACATTTGCCTTCCCAGGATGGTAGTCAATCACACAATAATAGTCCTTCAGGAACTCAATCCATCGCCTCTGTCTAAGGTTGAGCTCCTTCTGGGTTGGTAAGTATTTTAGACTTTTGTGGACTGTGTAAATGTAGCACTTTTCACCATACAAGTAGTGCCTCCATATCTTCAGTGCGAAGATAATTGCTGCAAGTTCTAGATCATGGGTAGGGTAATTCTGTTCATGTGGCCTTAGCTGGTTGGAAGCATAAGCGACCACCTTCCTCTCTTGCATCAATACACAACCTAACCCATTATGAGAGGCATCACTGTAGACCACAAAGTCCTTTCCTGACACTGGCTGTGTTAACACTGGTGCCTCTGTCAACATAGCCTTCAAGTTCTCAAAATTGGTTTGACACTTGTGATTCCAGTCAAATCTGACATTCTTGTGTAACAACTTGGTCATTAGAGCAGCTATTAAGGAAAATCCCTTCACAAATCTTCTGTAATACCCAGCTAGCCCCAAGAAACTTCTGATCTCAGTTGTATTCTTGGGAGGCTTCCATTTCATCACTGCTTCTATTTTCTTGGGATCCACTCTAATCCCATCAGCTGACACTATGTGTCCAAGGAATGCAATTTCATTTAACCAGAAGTCACACTTTGACAACTTAGCATACAGCTTCTTTTCTCTCAAGGTTTGCAAAAAAATCCTCAAATGTTCATCATGTTCTTCCCTGGTCTTGGAATACACAAAAATATCATCAATAAAGACCACTACGAACCGATCTAGGTATGGATGGAAGATACGGTTCATAAGGTTCATGAATGTCGCTGGTGCATTTGTTAGGCCAAAGGGCATCACTAGGAACTCATAATGCCCATACCGGGTCCTGAATGCAGTCTTTGGCACATCTGCATCCTTCACCCTCAACTGATGATACCCTGATCTGAGATCAATTTTAGAAAATACTCCTACTCCCTTCAACTGACCAAACAGATCATCAATTCTAGGCAACGGATATTTGTTCTTCACAGTCACTTTATTCAACTGCTGGTAATCGATGCATAATCTCAAAGTCCCATCTTTCTTCTTTACAAACAGCACTGGAGCTCCCCATGGCTACACACTGGGGCATATGAACCCCTTATCTAGTAACTCCTGTAACTAGATTTTCAGTTCCTTCAATTCTGTGGGTGCCATCCTATAAGGAGTAATAGAGATTGGTGCTGTACCCGGCAGTATCTCAATAGCAAATTCGACTTCCCTTTCTGGTGGCAAGCCAGACAATTCTTCAGGGAACACATCTGGGAAGTCGTTTACTGTGGGTATGTCACACAGATCTAGCTTAGCCTACCTAGTATCCACCACATGTGCTAGGTAGGCTTCACAGCCTTTTCTCATCAATTTTCTTGCCACTGTGGCTGAGATGACATTGGACAAGAAATTTGTCCTTTCCCCACAACTGTGATCTCATTACCCTTAGGAGTTTCCAAGGTAATTCTCTTCAGTTTACAATCAACCATTGCCTGATGACGTGACAACCAGTCCATTCCCAAAATCACGTTAAACTCATGGAAAGGCAACTCAATTAGGTCTGCCAAGAATTCATACCCCTAAATCCTTAACGGGCAACTTTTTTACACTTTGTTCACCATTACATTGTGGCCCAATGGATTAGGGACCAGAATGTCTTGGTCACTCTCCCCTACTAATATCCCCCTTTCTACAGGTAGGTTGATGCAGATGTATGAATGAGTGGATCCTGGATCCACCAATGCATGCACAGATGTATTGTAGAGTGAGAACATACCCCTGATGACGTCTGGGGCATCTTGCTCCTCCTGAGCTCTCATGGCATAAGCTTTGGCAGGTGGTCTGCCCTCAGGCCTCTCTGTTGGCTCAGATGCAGGCCTCTGTGATGGTCCCACTGCCTCAGATTTGCTAGATTTCCTACTCCTTTGTGGTGCAGGAGCAGGTCTGTCTACTTGTGTTGGAGCAGTTGTAGTAGTTCTGCGTGGACAATTCCTCAACTGATGCTCCATAGACCCACACCTTAAGCAGGCACCAGTCACTCTCCAACACTCCCCCTTATGCCATTTCAGGCAATGCGGACATGTAGAAGATACTGGGGCTGGTCCCCTGAACCCCGTCCTTGGAGAGCTACCACTGATGGTGTAGACTGACCTCTCCTAGGGGTGAACTGTGGCCTAGGGCCCTGAGATTGACCCTGACCTTGTGGTTGACCTGAACTCTGTGTAGGTGGACCTTTAAACTTCTTCCTAGGTGTAGGAAATGAACTAGACTGACCTGGGCCCCTCTTCTGCTATCTTTGTCTTCTGGTCTACTCACTTATTCTGACCTTTTCAACTTTTATTGCAGCTTCCACTAACTTGGTGAAGTCTGTGATTCCCAAGGCAGTGATCATGATCTTTATATTGTCATTTAATTCCTCTTCAAATTTCTTACACCTTTCAGCTTCATTAGGGACTATCTCCCTTCCATAGCGGCTCAGTCTGACAAATTCCTTCTCATACTCGGCCACTCTCAACTGTCTCTGCCTTAGGTTAATGAATTCTCTTCTTCTCTCTTCCAAGTATACACTACCCACATACTTTTTCTTGAATTCTAAGAGGAAGAAGTCCCAAGTTATTACTTCTGGTTGCACTTCACTAGACACCGTATCCCACCATTCATATGCATCATCTTGCAACAGAGATATGGCAGCTTCTAGGTTTTGCTCTGGAGTGCAGTGGAGTTGTTTTAAAACCCTTCCTGTTCTGTTCAACCAATTTTTAGCTGCAACAGAATCATCTTCTCTCTTGCCAAAGAAATCCACTACTCCAAATTTTCTTAGTCTTTCCAGGTGTGATTTCTGCTGTGGAGGTGGTGGTGGTGGTGGCATTACCCCAACCATTTGTCTGAAGAATTCGGCCATTTGCTGGAACATGGCCTGTGGAGGCTGACCAGGCTCTGCTTGAGCTGGTGGAGCAGGTTCTCCCTTACCCCCAGTCTCAGCGGCTGTAGGTGGAGCATGACTCTCCACTTCCTCCTCAACTGCCCTCTGTGATGTAGGGTCCATATCCTGTTCAAAATAACAAAGACAAACAGATCTGCATTAGTGTCACCTCGACTCTTACAAATGCAATGCATGGTATGGACTCAATCTACCGTGCTCTGATACCACTAAATGTGACACCCCTTATCCGTCTACAGTGTAGCCGAGCAAGATATGCCACACAGTGTATCGGAACACCCTATTTTAATTCAATTATTTTTTTATTCTTCCTAATTTATTTTTTTCATAGTTATGAAGTATAATTTATGAAATATAATTCATTTAAGTCATTTATTGAAATTATAATTTATTTGAGGTTTCGAAAATTTTATAGAAAATTCGGCAGAGTACTGGCTAAAAATGGAGAAAACAGTTCTTCGGAACTTCTGAAAAACACTTTCAAAATTCTCAATCAATCCCAAACTCCATTTCATCATCAAAATCTCAATATTTTTCAACAACATTTCCATTTCTCAATCATTCATTTCATATGATATTCATATACAAGTCATCAATTTTTTTCATTCATAAACACAATTCTCACTATTTACATTAATACCAAAATACATTATATGAGTTTCAATTGCACATGAGAAAGTAAAAATTAATTACAAAATATCAAAATAAAACCTAGTGTCCTACCAATGCACTAATGTCGGTGAGGTAACACGGACACTATGCAGAGCTGCAGAAGGTCTCACCCAGTCTGTGGTCTACTGGGCTCTCGGTCGGTCTCTCCATAACCTACGCATGGCAAAAAGCAACGCGCTAAGCAATAATGCTTAGTGGTGCCAATAATAAAATAAAAAGAAATAACAGAAAATAAATATGCAGTGCATGTTCTGATGTTTTATGTAGACCATTTTTCGATCATTATTGGTAATCTTATTTATTATGTACTTGTTATATTCATAATTTCATTAAATTTATCCACTTTCATTTTTGGTTGCCCAAGTAACCTATACTGGATGACTGGACTGGATAAACGGGTAAACTGGCACTGGGTATCAAGTACCTCGGGCCGTCATAGTTAGTAGTATGCCCTAGAGCATATCATTTAGTATGTATCTTGTACATAATTTTATTAATAAAAGGCATTTCCACTTTTCCATTTACATAATATATTTATGTGTAATAGAAAAGGTCCATTGATATTTTGTTAGAAATATTATTCTTAAGTTGTTAAGAATATGAGTGACAATATTTCTAGCACAAAGTATCATAAATAGGTTCACAATCGAGGATACTTCATAATAAGGACATGACTTATCCAGAAAGATTGTATTCATGTTTGTTCCCAAGTTATTTATATGAGATATAAATAACATGGAATGGTGAGTCTCATGCCATATAACAAACATGATAGGCACTTATAAATGATAAGTAGGCCGAACCAGTGACACTTATGACAAGCACATGGAGTTTACTCTTGTCAATGTTTTGTCATAAATCATATCAGTGCATATAATCTTTAGACCTGAGATAGCACAGTTATCTTATATATAGGTAGTTTGAGTTTGATACTGCTTTCATACTTGTACTGTGTATGGGTATATGGGCATGTGTTGGCTCCTACTAGTTATATATGGAGGTAGGTGTTGATAAAGATGGAATCTGTTCCTCTAAGTAAATAGAGATAAAATCCTATGTTCATTTAATTGTTCTTGATGTTTCAAGTTCCTGGCCAGGACAGATAGATTTATTCAGAAAAGAGTTTCTGATGAGAAAAATCTTTTTAATCAAGAACTGGAATTAAAAGAGAATATAATATTCATAGCAAATGGAGTTTGACATAAACCATGACTCCAGCTTGAGTTGGGATTTTGTAACAGAGAGATTCTAGTGCATGGTAACATATGATTATAGGTTCATTTAAGGTAAACCTTATTACTAATTGGGTGGCCATGGCATGCTATGCTAGGTGTTAACCATGGTCTATGAGGTTCATAAAATGATTTAGAGAAATCATTTATGGTAAGAAAGAGTTCTGATGATATTAAGAGTTGATATCATGTCTCATTGCCAATTAGTGATGAGCCTAGTAAGTCACACACATACACAAGTTATCACCTATTTAAATATGATTTAATTAATTAATTAAAGAATTTAATTGATTAATTAAATAGGTTTGGTTTTCAATTAAATTGCAAAGTCCCTAGCATGACTTGAAACCAAATCTAGATTATTGGATGTGTAGTATAAATTAAATTTATATTTAAAGTGTTTAAATATGAATTTAATTGATGAGAAATTAATTAATAGAGATTAATTAATTAATTTATATTTGATATAAATTAATTAGAAGAAGAAAAATAATTATTTTGGGTTGAGAACTCAAAATTAAGACACAGGGGCATTTTGGTCATTTTGCAGTGTGACACATGGCACCATGAGATGGTGACACATGGCATAACACATAAGCTTGCCAAATGTTTTTTTAATCATGTAAGATGATTAAAATCAAGATTAAATATAGGTTTGACACTTGGCACAATGTGATTGGGTCACTTAAACCTAGAGCTAATCAAAGGGTGACATGTGGCAAGTGTTTAATGTGTTAACCTAGCTATTTAAGTGTGGTTATGAAAAGAAAAAAAAATCAGCAGCCACTCCTCTCCTTTGTCACGCCACTTTGAGGGTTTTCATCTATTCTTGTTCATCTCTCATCAATTCAAAGAGATTAGCCATCAATCTCTTGAATTAAGAACGCTAGAAATTATTTCTAGTGTCCTGTTTACATCTCTAATCTCTTAAAAGGGAGAACTTGAATTTCTAATTAATAGAAAAAGCTTTAGAGGCTGTTCAAGGGCTGCCATAGGTGTTCTTGGTATGGACAAGCTAGAGGGACAACATCTGGTATCCTGAATACAAATCTCAAAGGCGCAGACACGCTGCAGTGCATCAAGAGGTTAGTGTAATCGTTCTTGATTTAATCTAGAGTTCTAAAATTAATCTGATTAATTTTAAAATCTTAAATGGCAAATACAGATCCAAAAACATATTAAAATAGTTTTAATATGTTGTTTATCATTGAAATCAAATAGATAAAAACAAATCTTGCATGATGCATGTGACCCTAGGTGAAAATTTTTGAATTCAATGGTATAAACTTGTGTTTTTCACGCTTTCGCTCCTTCAATTGGTATCAGAGCCACTATATTTGCCATTTAGATTGTTGGTTATATGATTTAATTGTGTGATTTGATCATGAGATGATTGATTCATTGCTGGTTGGATCAAGAGGTGTGGCGGCACACATGTTGAAGCCACCATTGGTGGCGGCAACAATGGTTCCATGGGTGGTTCAAGGTTTGGCTTTTAATTCTGCAATTGTTGTATGATCTAAGGCCTATTCTTTGACTAATTAAAGTGTTTAATTAGTAGTTTTAATCACACAATTAAATTATGATTCAAGTCAGAATTTTAAAAATTGTTTGAATGTGATTCAAATCTGAATTTTAAAAGTTGTTTGAATGTGATTCAAATCTGAATTTTTAAAGTTGTTTGAATCATATTTAAATCTGATTTTTTAAAATTGATTCAATAAAATTCAGATCTGATTTTTTAAAAAATATTTGAATGTGATTCAAATCTGATTTTTTAAAAAATGTTTGAATGTGATTCAAATCTGAATTTTTGAAGTTGTTTGAATGTGATTCAAATCTGAATTTTTAAATTTGTTTGAATGAGATTCAAATCTGAATTTTTAAATTTATTTGAATCATATTCAAATCTAGATTTTTAAGTTGAATATGAGATATTCAATTTAATTTAAGTATATATGTTTTATTTAATTGTTAAATAGTGATATGCATGATGGATGATCATGGACTATAAAAGACCAATGTGATTGGATTTATTTCTTTTATGTTTCTTTGGGATTGTAAATTAATTAATTTATTTTAATTTATTTTGGGCATGTATTATTAAGTTTGTAATAATTTTTGGGTTGTAATTTCATTTATTTAAGTTCTTGTAAATTCGCCTTGGTATGCCAAGGATTACTATGTAATATTAGATTGCAAGAAGTTCAAGGAGGTCAAGAGCATTGGTGGGACCAGTGGGAGGAATTCAAGATCAAGTGTTGATTATGTACTCCTTCAGCAACTCTTGTAAAATGAATGAATGAAATGCACCTAGGAATGCCCTGATTCAATTCTTGGTGGCTCGAATTGAATCCCTTAGAAAGTCCATTATCATACCATAATAACTGCTTATCCATGAATGCATGAGATGTATGGGAATGTATGCAATTATATGATATATGCATGCTAAATGGATAATGTGCAAAGTGAGACCTTAATAGTAATAAGGATGGCTATAAAATCTTCCAAACTAATGATTAAGTTGGAAATGCTATAATTAAAGTAATTATAACATAAGCCCTCCATTGGGGCAATTATTTTAAGAAATTTTAAATAGTTGCATGAGATGCAATTAATTTAAGAGATTTTCTTAAGAATAATTGTTAAGCATGAGATGTTGTAAATATGTAAATGGTTTAGTGGCCAATATTGGATGTACCTGAGGACATTAAAATTATTTACATAATTCTCGCTCAATGGGATCAACTTAACTAATGCAAGATAAGTCAATAATGGATGTACCTGAGATTTTGAGCATTAGGGGCTAGGTAAAGGATTGAACCTCACATGAGATGTGATGGGCAAGGAGTTGCTCACTTATAGTTTATTGTAATTCCAATAATGGATGTACCTGAGGATGATCAATAGAATTATAAGAATTCAATCACCCACTAGAAATCCATCCAACTAGGATTTCCGTTTTCTACTCTGGAAGTGTAGGATTCGCTAAGTTAGTGGGAGGACCAATTTGATTAAAAGACCATAATCATTTTTGTTAATTACATGATACATTTACTAATTAATCTGGTTATTTTCTGCAGTTAATTTTCTGATAAAAATGAGCACAAAACAACCACCACCATCCAATATCCTTGCAAGCATACTTGATCACAACAGGTTGACAGGACCTAATCATGCGATTGGTTAAGAAATTTGAAACTTGTCCTGAACCTTGAACATATAGGATATGTTCTAGATTCAAATGTTCCTGGTCCCTTACCTCCAGAGGCCACACAAGAGGAACATGATACTTTGGACAAGTGGAAGGAGCATGACATGAGAACATGCAGAGTGCGAGTGAGATCCTCCTTCACCTACAAGAGTTGTATGGTGAGCACAGCAGGAATGCTAGGTATGAGATATCTAGACAGCTATTCCGTATGAGGATGTCTGAGGGACAGAATGTTGGGGATCATGTCCACAAGATGATTCGGCTGATTGAGCAGTTGGAACATCTTGACTTCAACATGGATTTCCAACTACAAACAGATTTGATCCTTCAGTCCCTTCCTGAGTCTTTTGGGAATTTTGTGACAAATTTTCATATGACTCAACAGGAATGCACCTTAGCTGGTTTACTCAACATGCTGGTTATTGCCCAAAAGAATATGCCAGGCAATAAAGGAAAATAGGTAGCTTTGGTTGCATCTTCTTCTGCTGGAAAGTCCAATAAGAAGAAGGGCAATAAGAAAAAGAAACCTCAGATTCCTGGTCCTTCTAAGAAAATAGCTAAACAGAAAAGGAAGACTAAAGCTGATGAAGGCAAAGGAAAGTGTTTCCACTGCCAACAGGAAAGTGTTTCCATTGCCAATAGGAAAGTGTTTCCATTGCCAGTAAGAAAGTGTTTCCACTGGCCAGAGTATAGCAATCTAAATGAATGCAATGCCATGGTGAAAACCAACTCAAGTTCAAAATATATTTGGCACTTAAGGTTATGTCATGTTGCAGAAGATAGGATTGCAAAATTGGAGAAAATGGGGATTCTATCCTCATTGGGCTCTGAGCCTACTCCAACTTGTGAATCTTGCCTTCAAGGCAAAATGACTAGATCACCCTTTGTTGGACAAGGGCTAAGAGCTGAAAATATTTTGGAACTAATACATAGTGATGTATGTGGTCCATTTAAAGAAATGGCTAGAGGGGGCTTTCATTATTTTATTACCTTTACTGATGATAAATCAAGGTTTGGGTATTTGTATTTGATGAAATACAAACATGAATCTTTTGAAAAGTTCAAAGAATTTAAATCTGAAGTAGAAAATCAAACAGGAAAGAGTATTAAAGCTCTTCGATCAGATCGTGGAGGTGAATATTTGAGTACTGAATTTGATGAATACTTGAGAGAGCATGGCATTGTTTCTCAGCTGACTCCTCCAGGAACGCCACAACTGAATGGTGTATCTGAAAGGAGAAATCATACCCTATTGGATATGGTACGTAGTATGATGAGCTATACTGATATGCCAATCTTCTTTTGGGGATTTGCATTAGAATCAGCTTTGTATATTCTGAATAGGATTCCATCAAAATCAGTTTCTTCCACACCTTATGAGATATGGCATGGAAGAAAATCAAGTCTTAAGCATGTTAAGATTTGGGGTTGTCCAGCTTATATCAAAAAGCTGAACACTGATAAATTGGAGACCAGATCAGAAAAAGGTCGATTTGTTGGATATCCAAAAGATAGTTTTGGATATTATTTTTATTTGCCTACTTCACAAAAGGTTGTGATAAGTAGAGATGCCACATTTCTTGAACAACAATTTGTTCAAGAAGGAGGCAAAGGAAGGCAAATAGAGTTAGAATTGGAGAATTCTGACCAACCAACAGATCAGATGGATATAAATCCATCTAGTCAACCTATACCCGTTGATGAAACATCTACAGCTATTCCTCGTAGAACAACCAGGGTATCTCACCCACCAATGAGATATGGTTTTCTTCATGAAGAAGAATAAGAGTTGTCTACTCATAAAGAAGTAGATCATGGAGATGATCCACCTACCTATGAATAAGCTATATCAAATATAGACTCTTCAAAATGGATTGAAGCTATGAAATCCGAGATTGATTCCATGTATAAGAATGAAGTTTGGGATCTTGTTGACCCACCTGAAGGTATTATACCTATAGGGAACAAATGGGTTTTCAAGAAGAAAATTGGTTCTGATGGAAAGGTAGAGACCTATAAGGCAAGGCTAGTAGCGAAAGGGTTTCGCCAAAGGCAAGGAATCGACTATGAGGAGACTTTCTCGCCTGTTGCCATGCTTAAATCAATTAGGATTTTATTAGCAATAACTGCATACTATGATTATGAGATTTGGCAGATGGATGTCAAAACAGCTTTTCTCAATGGATACATTGAAGAAAACATTTTCATGGAACAACCTAGGGGATTTGAATCCCAAGATGGTTCCAAGGTATGCAAGCTAAAGAGATCCATTTATGGGTTGAAACAAGCTTCGAGGAGTTGGAATATCCGTTTTGATGAAGCCATTAAATCCTTTGGTTTTATCAAAAAATGAGGATGAGCCATGTGTATATAAGAAGGTTAGTGACAGAGCTATCACTTTCCTTGTCTTATATGTGGATGACATACTGTTGATAGGCAATGACACAGGTATGTTGACAACTATAAAGGTATGGTTGTCAAATACATTCTCCATGAAAGACTTAGGGGAGGCAACCTATATTCTTGGGATTCGCATCTATAGAGATAGAGCGAAAAGAATAATAGGTTTATCCCAAAGTCTATACTTGGAAAAGGTGTTAAAGAGGTTTAACATGCTTGATTCCAAGAGAGGATTGTTACCAGTAAGACATGGTATCCATCTTTCTAAAGAGATGTCTCCAAAGACACCCGAAGAAAGAGATAAGATGGCCAGGATTCCATATGCTTCGGCTATTGGAAGTTTAATGTATGCAATGTTGTGTACTAGGCCGGATATCGCATATCTTTA
The DNA here is from genome assembly GCF_030052815.1 of Hevea brasiliensis. Taxonomy (NCBI): domain Eukaryota; kingdom Viridiplantae; phylum Streptophyta; class Magnoliopsida; order Malpighiales; family Euphorbiaceae; genus Hevea; species Hevea brasiliensis. Next base: position 89,934,406 of record NC_079493.1, on the reverse strand, counting down.
TTAGTTTGACTAGCAGTATCAATCCAATCCAGTTTGGAATCTTTGGATAGTCACAAGAATATTCTTAAGTACTTGAGAAGAACTAAGGATTTATTCTTGATTTATGGAGGTGGAGACTTGCAATTGGATGGTTATATTGATTCTGATTTCCAATCAGATATAGATGATAGAAAGTATACCTCTAGATATTTTTTCATTTGTAATTTAGGTGCGATCGGTTGGAAGAGTTCCAAATAGAGCACATTGCAGATTCCACTACAGGTGAGTATATTCTCGCATCGAGATCTTTGCAAAGAAGTCGCTTTGGATAAAGAAGTTCGTGATGTAACTTACAGTAGTTCCTTCCATTGAGTCGCCAGTTCCACTACATCGTGACAATAATGGAGCAGTCATACAGGCTAAGGAACTAAGGTCTCACCCAAAATCCAAACACATAGAAAGGCACTACCACATTATCAGATATATAGTTGGGCAAGGCGATATAGCCATGCAGAAAAATAACATCAGCTGAAAATCTAGCTGATCCATTCACTAAGCCTATGTCACAAACTCAGTTAGACCGACATCTTGAGAAGATAGGTCTAAGATATTGTAATGAATGGCTCTAGTGCTAGTGGGAGATTGTTAGTAGTATGCCCTAGAGCATATCATTTAGTATGTATCTTGTACATAATTTTATTAATAAAAGGCATTTCCACTTTTCCGTTTACATAATATATTTATGTGTAATAGAAAAGGTCCATTGATATTTTGTTAGAAATATTATTCTTAAGTTGTTAAGAATATGAGTGACAATATTTCTAGCACAAAGTATCATAAATAGGTTCACAATCGAGGATACTTCATAATAAGGACATGACTTATCCAGAAAGATTGTATTCATGTTTGTTCCCAAGTTATTTATATGAGATATAAATAACATGGAATGGTGAGTCTCATGCCATATAACAAACATGATAGGCACTTATAAATGATAAGTAGGCCGAACCAGTGACACTTATGACAAGCACATGGAGTTTACTCTTGTCAATGTTTTGTCATAAATCATATCAGTGCATATAATTTTTAGACCTGAGATAGCACAGTTATCTTATATATAGGTAGTTTGAGTTTGATACTGCTTTCATACTTGTACTGTGTATGGGTATATGGGCATATGTTGGCTCCTACTAGTTATATATGGAGGTAGGTGTTGATAAAGATGGAATCTGTTCCTCTAAGTAAATAGAGATAAAATCCTATGTTCATTTAATTATTCTTGATGTTTCAAGTTCCTGGCAGACAGATAGATTTATTCGAGAAAGAGTTTCGATGAGAAAAATCTTTTAATCAAGAACTGGAATTAAAAGAGAACATAATATTCATAGCAAATGGAGTTTGACATAAACCATGACTCGGCTTGAGTTGGGATTTTGTAAAAGAGATATTCTAGTGCATGGTAACATATGATTATAGGTTCATTTAAGGTAAACCTTATTACTAATTGGGTGGCCATGGCATGCTATGCTAGGTGTTAACCATGGTCTATGAGGTTCATAAAATGATTTAGAGAAATCATTTATGGTAAGAAAGAGTTCTGATGATATTAAGAGTTGATATCATGTCTCATTGCCAATTAGTGATGAGCCTAGTAAGTCACACACATACACAAGTTATCACCTATTTAAATATGATTTAATTAATTAATTAAAGAATTTAATTGATTAATTAAATAGGTTTGGTTTTCAATTAAATTGCAAAGTCCCTAGCATGACTTGAAACCAAATCTAGATTATTGGATGTGTAGTATAAATTAAATTTATATTTAAAGTGTTTAAATATGAATTTAATTGATGAGAAATTAATTAATAGAGATTAATTAATTAATTTATATTTGATATAAATTAATTAGAAGAAGAAAAATAATTATTTTGGGTTGAGAACTCAAAATTAAGACACAGGGGCATTTTGGTCATTTTGCAGTGTGACACGTGGCACCATGAGATGGTGACACATGGCATAACACATAAGCTTGCCAAATGTTTTTTTAATCATGTAAGATGATTAAAATCAAGATTAAATATAGGTTTGACACTTGGCACAATGTGATTGGGTCACTTAAACCTAGAGCTAATCAAAGGGTGACATGTGGCAAGTGTTTAATGTGTTAACCTAGCTATTTAAGTGTGGTTATAAAAAGAAAAAAAAAACCAGCAGCCACTCCTCTCCTTTTTCACGCCACTTTGAGGGTTTTCATCTATTCTTCTTCATCTCTCATCAATTCAAAGAGATTAGCCATCAATCTCTTGAATTAAGAACGCTAGAAATTGTTTCTAGTGTCCTGTTTACATCTCTAATCTCTTAAAAGGCAGAACTTGAATTTCTAATTAATAGAAAAAGCTTTAGAGGCTGTTCAAGGGCTGCCATAGGTGTTCTTGGTGTGGACAAGCTAGAGGGACTACATCTGGTGTCCTGAATACGAATCTCAAAGGCGCAGACACGCTGCAGTGCATCAAGAGGTTAGTGTAATCGTTCTTGATTTAATCTACGGTTCTAAAATTAATCTGATTAATTTTAAAATCTTAAATGGCAAATACAGATCCAAAAACATATTAAAAGAGTTTTAATATGTTGTTTATCATTGAAATCAAATAGATAAAAACAAATCTTGCATGATGCATGTGACCCTAGGTGAAAATTTTTGAATTCAATGGTATAAACTTGTGTTTTTCACGCTTTCGCTCCTTCAGTCACACCATCGGTCACATATGTATCTCCCGATGTGCAATAGAACAGCTAATAAGCTGTAATAACTTTAGGCACAAGGCCAAGTCTCAACACAATGTCAGAATGGCTAAAAGCCATGAAATCACAGAATGGCATAATTCCATGTGCAGTACTGCTAACTGAACCCTATTGGCATGCCAACCTATCCAAACCAATCTTGCTAGGTGTACTAGGGCATCTTATAATTTTAAATTTTACAATTCTTGAAATTTAAGTTTAGGTGTTACTATTCATTTCATTAGTCAACTAAAATGTTGACTTTTGTATTGACAATAGGTATATTGGTTTAAATATCATCAACATACCACATTTTGCATTTTAAATTTGTTGGTATTGGTTGCCAATAACAATTCTAAGCTTAAAGTTAATTGGACAGAATTTTCAGTTTTCAAGCTTTGGGTTTACTGTTCCATTAGTCATTTTTACAGTGGGAATTTGGCAAAATGATCAACATGAAAGTTGTTCCTTATTTTGTCTAGTTGAATTTCTTTTCTTGAATCACTCCATTTAGAGTTTTGTAGCTCAAGTATGTTGACTTTTGTATTGATAATAGGTATATTGGTTTAAATATCATCAATATACCACATTTTGCATTTTAAATTTGTTAGTATTGGTTGCCAATACCAATTCTAAGCTTAAAGTTAATTGGACAGAATTTTCAGTTTTCAAGCTTTGGGTTTACTGTTCCATTAGTCATTTTTACAGTGGGAATTTGGCAAAATGATCAACATGAAAGTTGTTCCTTATTTTGTCTAGTTGAATTTCTTTTCTTGAATCACTCTATTTGGAGTTTTGTAGCTCAAGTTATGGCCCAAAGACCACAACTAGCCAGATTGAAAGTTTGTCCAGAATTTCTGGACTGACCAAATCTACAGTGTTATGAATAGTGACTGCAACTCACTTTTTGATTATGTTCTGGTCATAGTTTGGGTTAGGTTTCTGCATGAAAGTTGTTGGTCTATATCTCAGCTTGTTGCTGGTATAAGTTCAGGTCAATTGGACCTTTCTACACTGAGTTATGGCCAAATGACCAAACACTGTTCATTTGGTCATTTTGCCCAGGCAAACTGCTGGTCACCCGGATTAGGGCAAGCTTTTGGTCTACTTTGTTTTGTTTTATGGGCATGGTTTCTTCACCAAAGTTGTGCCATTATGTGTCTAGTTTCATGTTCAATTGGCCTTGCACCAACTGAACCTCTACAATTCAAGTTATGGCTGCCCAAACCTGCTGGACTCATACTCAGTCCTACAGGCCAGCCAATGCAGCCCACCTAAACTCAAATCCAACATCCTTACTCACTTCAATTCCTTCTCACACACATTCAAATGGTCACTAATTGACCATTACAAGGTTAGTAAACCATTACATGAGCAAACTCTATTATTGTTAATTGTCCACATTTTCCATGTTCATACATGCCTAAACTTTGTATTTCACTTACGCAATTAGGTTCAATTACTCATTTAATACCAAGTGCAGCCCATGAACCACTTTACTTCAAGCAAACTCATCAACCCTAATCAACCCTAAGCTGCCAAAATTATAGAAAATAAATACACATAATTTTTATTTTGTTTTTCTTACATTTTTTACTTATCTCATGGCATTAAGCATGAATTAAGTAAAAATAGTAAGAGTTTGGACACTAACCTTGTGAGCAGAATTTTTCCACTCAAAATTCCTTCACTTGCTTTGGCTTTCTTGGCAGCCAAACACCTTCCCAAGAGGTAAGGATAATTTTTAATGAAGAGAACTTAAGGTTTAGTGGTGAGAATTCAAGGCTTGGAAGAGAGAAAATGAAAGGAATTTTAGTGGAGGAAGAAATGGTTCACGGCTGAAAATGGGAAGAAGAAGAAAGCTGGGTTTTTCTTTCATTTTCTGCCCATTTTATTGATTTTAAATGGGTTAAGGACATGTGTCACAATATGATTGGTCATTGGGGTTTTAATGACATCATAATGATGTCAAAATTCTCATTTATTCTATTTTCTTTTCTTTTTCTTTTCTACTCATTTTCAATTCAATTTTAAGCAATATTTATTCATATTTTATGTTATCATAATTATTTACTTAACTAGACAAGTCGGCCAAAAATCATCTCTGAAGACGAAATGGCTAAAATGCCCTCCATTTGGCTTATTGAGCCAAAATTGTCTGTATCGATTGAAAAATTTTTCTAAGCATTTCCTTGGCATTCTAATGCCATGGAAACCTCAATGACCCTTCTCTGGAGTCTCAAAAATTATTTTATGAATTTTCCCCCGGGTCTAGGGCTCCCAGTTGCGAGAACTGCAACTTCCCACTAGGTTACCCATCGCTATGGCACTGGCTCATTTAACTTAATTGAATTTTTTTTCTAAAATTTTTTCTAAATTTTTCTTATTAATATTTGAGTTAATTATGGTTCCTCACTTTAGTTTAAATATTTTTCTGGACGTTCTAGCTATCCAGACCAACATTGGTCATCGGAATAGTAGAATGTACGGAGTTGCTACAGGGAGGGTGTTACACCTTAACCAAATGTATACATTTATTTCTCAGCTGCTTCACTTCTTGTGCTTAGATCTTTATGAGTTTCCCCATCATACGTTGAATTTAAATTCATTTCACTTTTTAGAGGTAAGCAATTCTTTGTACTAATGAATCCACTCTTTCTAGGACTCTGTTTGGTCCTATGGAGTGAGAACTTAGTTTTTCTCCTTTCCACGTAATGGTATAATCTTCTTTCCTTTAAGTTTATGTAAGACTTTTAACAATCTAATACAACATTTAATTTGTTTGTATAACGCTAATCTTCTCTTACTATTATTCTGTCTAATATTTCAATTCATGTTTCCTTATTGAATGACCATTGTGGTCATATTAAAATTATTTATCTAATCATGGGTCCTTTGACCATTCTAGTAAACAATCTTGCTAATTTTTGCAATATTTTTTTTGTTACATCTGAACCAACTATTCAAATTTTTACTTTCATAACTCTTTTATCTATCGATATTCAATAATTTATCATATTCTAGGTGATATCTTTCGCTAATAAACTCTTCCAAAACTAATTCTAAAAAGACTAGTCATTAACATGTCAAAATTGATTTTTATTCAAGGGATAGCAAGAAGGCAAGCAAAGCTGGCACTAACATAAAGGTGTGCAGACCTCGGGTCAATATATATATATATATATATATATCTTAATTAAAAATTGAGAAAGTATCAGCAATAATGTCAGAAGTCTCATTCTCTTCCCTCTCCCGCATAGCATATACTCTAGCTGGAGCATCACCTTGTTCTGGCTGATTCACAGTACTCTGACTTCAAGGTGTACTACCCTTACCTCTGCCTCTACCTCTACTAACTGATGGTGAACCCTTTGGGGCAGAAACTTGGGCTGATCCTTCTGATGTAGTAAATGATCCAGAACGGCGTGGACTTATACAATCCTTAGCAAAATGACTAGTTCCTCCACAATTAAAACATGCTCCCATGGCTATATAGCATACCCCACTAAGTGGTTTACCACAAGTTTCACAAAGTTGATCCAACAACGTATTTCTGGGTATCTGCTGAGTTTGCTGACTAGATCAGGGTGGTTTCTGTCTAGAAATCTACCTCTACCCAATTCACGTGAGCTAGATCCTCCAAAATGTTTCCTCTTTCCTAACCCACTATCAGGAACTTGATTAGTAGTCTTTCCAGTCTTCTCTTTCTCTTCTGTACCCCTTTTTAACTGTTATCTCATTCTCAATTCTTTCTAGTTCCAAGGCTTGTAATATTAGCTCTGAGAAATTCTGGTATCGAAACCCCACCACTTGCATTCTCAGACAAGGCCTTAACCTGGCCTCAAAACGTTTACATCTGTCTCTAGGAGTGGCAAGCAAGCTTCCTGCATAATGACTCAATCGAGAGAAGTTTCTTTCATACTCTGCTACTATTTTATCCTCTTGCTTTAAACTTAAAAACTCTTGCAGTTTCATGTCCACCATTCATAAGTGTAACACCCTCCCCGTAACAACTCCGTACAGTCTACTGTTCCGGTGACCGGTGTCGGTCCGGACAGCTAGAACGTCCGGAAAAATATTTAAACTAAAGTGAGGGACCAAAATTAACTCAAATATTAATAAGAAAAATATAGTAAAAATTTTAGAAATAAAATACAACCAAGTTAAATGAGCCGGTGCCCAAGCGATGGGTAACCAGAGGGAAGTTGCGGTTCTCGCAACGAGGAGCCCTAGACCCGGGGCAAAAAATTATAAAATAATTTTTGAGACTCCAGAGAAGGGTCATTGAGGTTCCTATGGCATTAGAATGCCAAGAAAATATTTAGAAAAATTTTTCAATCGGTACAGCCAATTTTGACCCGTTAAGCCAAACGGAGGGCATTTTGGTCATTTCGCCTTTAGAGGTGATTTTTGGCCGACTTGTCCAGTTAAGTAAATAATTATAATGATCTAAAATATGAATAAATATTGCTAAAAATTGAATTGAAAATGAGTAGAGAAAAGAAGAAAAGAAAATGAAGAAAAATGCTTAATTATGACATATGATGATGTCATTTAAAAGCCCCCTCCAATCACCATTTGACAAACCAATAAAAAGAGATAAAAATGACTTAAAATGAGATAAAAAAACAAAGGAAACCAGCAGTTTCCTTCTTCATATGGGCTGGAATAAGAGAGAAAGAGAGAGAAAAGGAAAAGAAAGAAAGAAAGGAAGAAGGAGAAGGAGATGAACAATAGCAGAAAAAGGGGTTCAGCAGGGTAGCACGTTTCTCTTCCGTCCAGGTGAGTTTGGCTCAACATATATGGCTGATTTTTGGATATGTTTGAGGTATGTATGTGTGGAAGTTATGGTTAAAATTTGGTGATTGTTCAACGGTTGGATTTGGAGAAATATATTGTTGAACACAGGCTGTCTGTAGGTTGAATTCTAAATTTTAGCTACTGAAATTTGAGAAAAATAAATAGTTAGGATGCTTATAAAATTATGAAATTTGGTACAAATGATATTTGGGATGTTGAAGCTGCTGGGTTAAAATTTGGTGAATTTTAGACTTGTGGTTTATGAGATATAAATTGTTTTGCATGAGCTGTCTGAGTAAGACTGATTTCTGCAACAATTCAAATTTTGAAGGGTTGAATGAAAGTTTGATATCTCATGATATAGAGATGATTTGATGCTGAAATTTTTACAGATATTGTATAGGGATGTCTTGAATATATGGTATAAATTTGGGATTTATCTAACGGTTAGATCATTATATATAAATTTGAATGCACAAGCTGCCAGATTGGGTATTAATGGGTTGTGGATTTAAGATTTATGATAGGAGTTTAGTCCAATTTAAGGGGAAATGCTGTTGAATTTTTATTGGATATTTAATTTAGGAAAGTGAAGTTATAATTGATTATGATTATTATGATTCTAGGAGAAATCTTGAAGAATAACAAGCTTAAGGTTGGTTTCAAAAAGGTTAGTGCCTATTTATACAAAAATCTTTCTTATTCCATGTTAATGACTTAAAATAAGTATGAATTTGTGAACCAAATGAATAAAAGTTAAGTGTATGTAGCCCATGGATTTTGGCTGCCCCTAAATAAGGAAGTTTTATCAAATTCCAACAGTAAATCGACCAATGAAACAGTGCAACTTCGGAGCACCAAAACCAAAAATTGGCAATTTTGCCAAAATGATCTAAGCTTTGAGAAAGTGACCAAAACCAACAAGTTTTAAATGAAAAATGTAGTATGTTGGAAGTGCCAAAGTCAATGTACATATTTTCTATGCAAAAGTCAACATTTTAGTTGACTAATGAAGTGAATAGTGACATAAAAACTTGAAATAAGCTTGGAAATGGATTTGGTAATTGATTCCAACAAGTTTTAAATGCAAAATGTGGTACATCGGGAGTGTTAAAACCAATGTACCTATTGTCTATGCAAAAGTCAACATTTTTGTTGATCAATGAGGTGAATAGTGACACCAAAACTTGAAATTCAAAATTTGAAATTAGAAATGCATCTAGGGGACTTTAAATTGCAATTGGCAATTAATACTAGTAAATGTAAAACTCAAAATGTGAGATCTTGGTATAATTAGAATTAATATATCCATTAAGTATAAAAGGGTCAACATTTTGGTTGACTAGTATGGTGAATAGTAATCAAAATGATTAGTGAATTAAGATGAAGACCTAGAACCAATTCTAAGCTTAAATGCTTAGAATTGTATGACAAATATGGACTATGCATCCTAGTCAAAATTGTTAAAAAGAAATTAGGCCATAAATTTGAAATCCATAAAATATTCATGGATTACTTGAAACATGAAAAATAAGTCACCTAATTGATGTGAATAGATAGTTAGGGCATATATGCCCATCACAAATGGAATTCATAAAATATTAGTAACTCAACTTGAAATATAAAATTTGTAATTACATAAGTAGACTCTTGAATGTATAAATGAGAAAGGAAAAATGTTTTGAATACAATGGTACATGTGAACCATTGTTTAGAATTGGGATCAATATGAATAACATAATGAATGGATAAATAAACCATATAAATGTATGAATGAGACATTAGTTCTCATTATTGTAAAGAGGAGAAGTATTTTGAGTACAATGGTATAAAAGGATAATTGATGTGAATTGTGATCATATAAATGATCAAATGAATGTATGAATTGTGATTGAAATTTATCATGAAATAATGAAGTCATAAAGCACAATATATTAATATTTTAAAGTATCAAATGCCCTAGTATACCTAACAAGATTGGTTTGGATAGTTTGGCATGCCAATAGGGTATTGTTTTAGCAGTACTGCGAAAGGAAAGGCTTTATGCCTGTATTCATGGCTTTATGCCCGTATCCATGGCTTTTATGCCCGTATTCATGGCTTTTATGCCGATTATGTGATATCATGGCTCTTTAGCCATACTGACTGCATACGTGGTTGACGTTCTGCGTCCCATGGTATGACGGCCGAACCGCGGTGTCGATGCCAACGACGTTATCGATCCGATCGTCTAGTATAGGTTACTTGGGCGATCAATTAAAGTATTATTCAATTCAGCACTAAGTTAAGTTAAGTATAATGAAAATCGATTACAATTAAATTAAGTATTGAATGAATAAGCAAAAGAGATTAGCAAAAGAAACATAACAAAAATATAAATTGCGAGAAATGCAGACTTGACATACAATACAGATAGAATAAATTATATACCTGCTAGTATTACTGAAAAGTTATAAACTAAGCACTTCCAAAGAGGAACAAACTAGTATATAAGATCGTTGATACTAGAAATACCATACCAAATTAAATTGACTCTGAATATCTGAATTATCATTTATTTCTTTCTTTACTTGTATATATTATTTATGGTTATATTATTGCACCACTAAGCAGAAATGCTTAGCGCGATGGAATTGCTTCCTCGCGCAGGTACTGAAGGTAAAACCAGTAGACTGTCGACTGAGATTTTTGGAGTCCAGATCTGCAGAAGTGTCAGAAGAGTTCAAGATTGTCACCTCCTCAGCAATGCATGTAGATAGGGCTCATTTTATACATGTTATGTATATTGTTCATTCCTAGCACATTGTAAATTATTTGTATATCTTGTACAAAATAAACTCATGTAATTAACCTATGAATTATGGAAGCTATTCAAAGTAAGTATTTTAGTATGTGAATTGAATTTGAGTTATAATGAGATTATACTTGTGAATATTGAGATATTGAAAATCTAATGAGATTTCAGAGAAATCTGAATACTGTATTGAGATACATTATGTTTGAAAATTTTTGAGACTATTAAGTTTGAGAAATTGAGTATATATTGAAATTGTCTTTGGCAGGTTCAGAAGAACTGTTAGTCCAAATTACAGCCAACACTTTGTCGGATTATCGTTAAAATTTTTGAAATTTCCAATTTAGTTAGATTTTGATAAAAGTAAAAATAGCCTAAATCTTCAATAAAGTTTTTGAATAAATAAATGAAGGACTGTAATGAAATCAGATAAAATAGAGTTCTCCGGCACACTGAGCGGCATAACTTGCTCGGCTACACTGTAGTCGGGTAAGGGGTGTCACAATAAGCATCCCCTTATAACAAAGAAACAATGTACTCGAACTTTAGTTCTTCTGTACAGTGTAACTTCTTAAACACCCTTTCCATTCTCTCCAACCATTGCTCAGCTTCTAATGGATCCGCAGTTCCTTTAAACTCGGTAGCCCCAAACTTCATCAATTTCTCATACTGCCTAGCTAGGGGCTGTGGTTGTGTTGCAGGGGCTTGTGTCTGGGCTGTTGTTGGTAGGTTCCCAGCCATTTATTGAAATAGCACAGCCAACTGCGGTGCAAACTGAGCAAGAAATTGTGGTGCTTGAGGAGCAGCTGGAGTGGCTGACCCACTCACATTCTGGAGTGCTGGGGCTTCCTCTTGTGCCTCAGCCTCAACAGATTATTCTACGGAATGATCTCCTTCTTCCATTCCACTTTCAGAAATTTTCTACTCCCTTGTCACACCTTATCCCTCTGTAAGGCATAACATGTTCCCGTAGTATACCTAATGAATTACCGAACTTCACCTACCGATAACCCATTAAATACACTACAAGGGATTTTTAAATAATTTTCTTACATTTCGCAGGTGGCGAGCACTTTTGGTAGGAATTAAAAACTTTATTTGAAGATAAACCACATATCAAATTTTCAATCAACTTAAAGTTTCTGCAATTTTATAAAAATTTCGGCAGAGTGCCGTCTATAATTGGGAAAAACCAATTCTTCAAAACCTGTGAAAACACTCCCATTAATCTCATTTCTCAACCCCAACCGCCAATATATCCTCAAATCAATACAATTCAACCAAATTTCAATTCAAAATTCACAACTCAAAAATTTTTCAAAATAATTTGATAAACTCATAAACATTGCATTAAATTAAATTTACACACACAAATCTTAATTTACAAAAAAAAATCAAAATTAATATTATTACAACTTTAATGTATAACTGCTCATCTAACTACTTAGATACATATGAACAAAAGATTATTTACATCAAGTCAAATTTACAAGGGTATAAATAAATACAAGTACAAAAAGTCAGTGTAGTCTTATCAATAGCAGCACACTCTGCTGCTTTCTCCTAGCTCTTATCTGCGACAGCAAAAGAAGCTATCGCTGACTATAAAAATACTCAGTGGTGCACAATAAAGTATAAAATGCATAATATAAAACATTTTTATCAATTCACAGTTCAAATATTTCACATTCACATTTCTATTTTCAAATCACATTTATAACAAATCACAATTTAAATATTTGATAATTTTCAAAGCTTAATATAATACAAATTTGATCAAACAATTTAATATATATAGTGTTGCCAATCAATAACACAACTTGGGCCATGACACAAAATTTCCAAACATGCCATGTTGTACACCACGATAAGGCAAACTCACCTCACTAATCGAAATCAATGAGGGAGGTGGCTAGCTAGCTAATGAGTACTCATCCAAACTCACGTCAGACTGGCATGCCAAAGAGGGAGAAAAGTGATCAAATATCAAATTCAACCCCACAAGTGGAGGAGGAACATAGTAAGGGACTGCTATGCCAAGTGTGAATAAAAAATAATTTAAAACTATGATGTTCAATTATAATTGATACAACAATTAAACAAACTTCATTTCATATCTTCATTTCTAAAGTAGGCAACACACAAATTCTCAAATAAAATTTCCAAGGCCATAACCAAATTCAAAACCATATTGTTCAAATATTTCATACAAATTAATAAATAATTTTCATTCCAAATTTCCATTGTAAAATAGGCAACACAACATTCTCGAAATTCATAATGAATAAAATACATTCACAATGTATAACAAATCAATTTTCATTGTGAAAACTATAATTTAAAAATTTTTGTGCACAAACCTGATGTGAGTCGCCTCTAGGCCTTGACTCAGTTTGCCCTATCCTTATCCAGGTCTTTTTCAGCTGAAACACGCAATTTATAGTGTTTTAGTATCTTGTAACACCCCTCACCCGACTACGGTGTAGCCGAGCAAAGTGTGCCATTCGGTGCCGGAGCACCCTATCTTATCTTACTTTATTCCTTTTATATTTTGATCTCGTTATATTTTAATATTAATTATTTTTCGACGGAGAAACCAGTGGAGTTTCCCCTATTTTATTACCAGTTGATGTGTTTTACTATTTACCTGTTTGAAAGTTTCAACAATATTTTCAGAATAAAGTCTTATCCATGCTAATCATAATTATCTCATCAATCATTCTCATAATTTTCTCATATTTCAAATCTCATTCATACATTTCAATTTCATAATCATTTCCATGCATACTCAATTCATATTTAAACATTCTCAAATTACATAAGCAAAATTTTCAAATTTCCTTAATTTACATAATTTACAAAATAATTACAAAATTTCATAATTTACATCATAATGCAATATCTAGCATTTTATACAAAATACAAAATAGGATCTATATGGGCCCTATCTACATGCATTGCTGAGGAGGTGACAACCTTGAATACTTCAGATACTTCCGCAGATCAAAACTCCCAAAATTCCCAGTCAAAAGTCCATTGGGTTCTAGCTTCAGTACCTGCGCGAAGGAAACAATTCCATCGCGCTAAGCATTGCTGCTTAGTGGTGCAATAATATAACAAGGAAATAATATACAAATAAAGATAGAAATAAAACATAATTCAAATAATCAAGATTTATTTATATTTCACATGTGGTTTCTAAAATTTAATGTGTTATATCCTAATTTAGTCTTCTTTGAAAGTGTTTATTTGCCAATGTACAGTAATAATGTACAAAGAAAAATGATTTGAAAATAATAAATTTATGCTTATATTGTTATATAAGCACATTTGCAATATTTATTTATGTTATAATTTTCTTTGCTAATCTTTTAGCATTTTCTCTATACTTGCTAGGTTGTCTCAGATTATTTCATAATAAGTAAATTTTGATATCTGTCCAGTTCATTTCGATTCTTTCTAATAAATAACTATCCTAATTTATTTTAGGTCATCTTACTCATTTATTTTATTTAATTTCTAATATTTTTAATTGCTAATATTCTTAACTTATCTCAATAAATTACATCGCCCAAGTAACCTATGACAGTGACTAAATCTGGATAACGTCGTTGGCCTTTGGACACCGATTGCCTCGGGCCGTCATACCATGGGACGCTTGAACGTCAACCACGTATGCATCGGTATGGCTAAAAAGCCATGATAACACATAATCGGGCATAAAAGCCATGAATGTTGGCATAAAGCAATGAAAACGGGAATAAAGCCATGAATACAGCATAAAGCCTTTCGCAAGATCGCTAAAACAATACCCTATTGGCATGCCAATCTATTCAATCTGACACACGTGTCTAGGCAATACAAGGGCACATAATATCATTAAATATTAATATATTGTGTTTTATGAATTCATTATTTCATGAGAAATTTCAATTATAATTCATACATTCATTTGATCATTTATATGATCACAATTCACATCAATTATCCTTTTATACCATTGTACTCAAAATACTTCTCCTTTCTATAATAATGAGAATTAATGTCTCATTCATACATTAATATAGTTCATTTATTCATTCATTATGTTATTCTTATTGATCACAATTCTAAACAATGGTTCACATGTACCATTATATTCAAAACATTTTCCTTTCTCATTTATACATTTAAGAATCTACTTATGTAGTCACAATTTTATATTTCAAGTAGAGATATTAATATTTTATGAATTCCATTTGTGATGGGCATATAAGCCCTAACTATCTATTCACATCAATTAGGTGACTTATTTTTCATGTTTCAAGTAATCCATGAATATTTCATGGATTTCAAATTTATGGTCTTAATTTCCTTTTAACAATTTTGACTAAGATACATAGTCCACATTTGTCATACAATTCTAAGCATTTAAGCTTAGAATTGGTTCTAGGTCTTCATCTTAGTTTGTTACTCATTTTGATTACTATTCACCATACTAGTCAACCAAAATGTTGACTTTTTCATACTTAAGGGATATGTTAATTCTAATTACACCAAGATCCCACATTTTGAGTTTTACATTTGCTAGTATTAATTGCCAATTGCAATTTAAAGTCCCCTAGATGCATTTCTAATTTTAAATTTTGAATTTCAAGTTTTGGTGTCACTATTCACCTCATTGGTCAATAAAAATGTTGACTTTTGGATAGAAAATAGGTGTATTGGTTTTAACACCCCAAACATACCACATTTTGTATTTAAAACTTGTTGGAATTGATTGCCATTACCATTTCTATGCTTAAAACCAAAAGGGCAGAATTTTCAGTTTTTGAAGCCTAACTTTACTGTTCCATTAAGCCCTGTTGCAGTGGGAATTTGAGGAAATGGTAAACATGAAAATTGTTCCTTATTTTGTCTAGTTGAATTTCCTTTTTTGAATCACTCCATTTGGAGTTTTGTAGCTCCAGATATGGTCCAAAAACCACAGCTGGACGGATTGCCAAAACTGCAGAATTACCAAATCTACAGTAACATGAACAGTGACTGTGACTGCCATTTGGGTTAGGTTCTGGCCATAATTTGGTGTAGGTTTCTTCATGAAAGTTATTTGTCTAGGTCTTAACTTGTTGCTGTAAAAATTTCAGGTCAATTGACCATTTCTACAGTGAGTTATGGCCAAATGAACAGTTACTGTTCATTTGGTCATTCTGCAGAATTGGCTTGCAGGGTACCCGGATTGGGGCCAACTTTTGGTCCTCTTGCTTTGGTCTTTTGGGCATGGTTTCTTCAGCAAAAATGTGACATTATAAGTCTAATTTCATGTCCAATTGGCCAAACACCAATTGGACCAACACAGTCAAAGATATGACAGTCCAAGTGGGCTGGAATCACAGCCACCCTGCTGCACTCATTAGGCAGCCCAGCAATTCAGTTTGCATCACTCTAAATCTCTTCAAATTATGGTGAACTTGCCTCAAATGGTCACTAATTGACCATTAAAATGTTCTTTCACAATTTCATAAGCTAAATCCAAGTTTCACTCCCAAACCCTAGCTCATTTTCAAGGATTACACCAATTACCTTAGTTAGCACACCAATTCATCATACATATATATATATACCTTAAACATCATCTCTAGTCCACTCTAAGTCCATCAAAAACACTTAATCTTGTTCCTCCCTAGGGCTGCCAAAATTCATTGTATACATACACATAAATTCCATTCATTTAATTCACAAATTCTTGCTTATTTTAGGTCTCTAATCATGGAAAGAGAAAGATGTATGCATAATAGGCACTAACCTCTTGTAGGGCAGAATTTTCCCAAGCTTGACTTCACTTTCTTTCACTTTCTTCTCTTCTAATGGCTGCCCAAATTTAGCTCTAGTGATAAGGAAATTTTTTTGTGAAGAGAGGGTGAGGTTTTGGTGTAGTTGGCCATGGAATCAAGCTCATTTGGAGCTTTAATGGTGGTTTTCCTCTTTTTGTTTTCTTTGGTGCGAGAATGAAATGAATGGGCTGCTGCTTTCTCTAATTTTTTTGGCCATATTTATCTCTTTTTATTTGTTAATTAAATGTTTGTTTAAATGTGATTGGTGGTAGCTTTTTAAATGACATCATCATATGTCATAATTTGCTTTTTATTTCATTTTTCTTTTCTTTTCATCACTACTCATTTTCACTTTAATTTTTAGTAATATTTATTCATATTTTAGACCATAATAATTATTTACTCAACTGGACAAGTCGGGCAAAAATCGTCTTTGAAGGCGAAATGACTAAAATGCCCTCCGTTTGGCTTAACGGGTCAAAATTGTCTGTACCGATTGAAAAACTTTTCTAAATATTTTCTTAGCATTCTAATGCCATAGGAACCTTAATGACCCTTCTCTGGAGTTCCAATAATTATTTTATGAATTTTTCCCCGGGTCTAGGGCTCCTCGTTGCGAGAACCGCAACTTCCCTCTGGTTACCCATTGCTTGGGCACCGGCTCGTTTAACTTGGTTGTGTTTTATTTCTAAAATTTTTCCTAAATTTTTCTTATTAATATTTGAGTTAATTATGGTTCCTGACTTTAGTTTAAATATTTTTCCGGACGTTCTAGCTGTCCGGACCGACATCGGTCACCGGAACAGTAGAATGTACGGAGTTGCTACTGGGAGGGTGTTACATATCTTATCTCATAATAAATCCAATAACTAATTCATATATACTTAATTTTAGCCCCAATATGCTTAAACTAATGTTCTTGGAAATTTTCATTTCGGAGTTACTATTCATGTCAATATGTTGACTTTCTTATGTTTGATAGATATGGAAATCCAATTATATCCACATACCACATTTTGGGTGCCAAATTTGTTGGTTTTGATTGTTTCTTCAAATTTTAGGTCTCTTAGGTATAATTTCAAAATTCTCAGATTTGATGTCTTATATTGTACTATTCCATTAGTCATATTGCTGTGGGAATTTGGCAAAGTTTTCTTCATAGAAGTTGTTCCTTATTGTCTTAAATTTAATTCCCTCTTTGAGTCACTCAATTTGGAGTTTTGTAGCCCAAGATATGACTATTTGAATGGGGCTGGCCGGATTTGGTGTTACCCAGAATTCTGGGCATTTTCTGGATACTGGTAGTTTTGGTGTGCTGACTGTAGGTGACTTTTCGGATAGGTTATGGTCAAAATTTGGGTTTGTTTTCTTCATAAAAGTTGTAGGACTATGTCTCTGCTTTCCATCGGGATAAGATTCAGGTCATTTGGACCTTCCTAGACTAAGTTCTGGTCATTTAAGTGACTACTATTCATTTAGCCATTTTTATATAGGGCTGTGTGCCAAAATCCGGATTTGGCCTAATTATTCACTAAGTTATGGTTATTTTCTGGGCATGATTCCTAAATGAAAAATGGTCCATTTTGTGTCTAATTTCATTCCCGATTGGTCTCACTCCAATTGGGTTGATAAGTTTTCACTTTTGGTCCCTGAAAGGGACCTAGATCAAGCTGTCAGGATACTGACCCTAACCAATCCGAATTGTAACTTGGTTATATCAATTCACACACACTACAAATGGTCTCAATTGACCATTTCTAACCCTCATTAAGATCATTTGCATCCATTGACTATTTTTTATAATTTTTTTTTCCAAACCCTAAGTGCCAAGAACCCTAATTTTTGCAAATGGCTCAATTAGTTAAATCAAAGCTACACACTCATTCAAGCATACTTACACATTTAATTCTACTAAAACACTATAAACCCCACTATTCCCATGGCTGCCAAATTTCCCATAAGTCCATACATGAATAAATTTCCAAATTTCTTTACATAATTTCATCAATTTCAAATATATTTCATGTATAGACCATGCATATGGTGAGAAAATTGGCTTACCTTATTGAAGCAATTTTTCTTCTTCTCCAATCTTCAATTTTCTTCTTCCTTTTTATTCCCAAGTGATGTAACTAGGCCTAAGATTGTGATTTTGTTTTTGAGTTTAAGAAATTTATGGGAAGAAATTAGAGAAAATTAAGCTTTCTAAGTCCAAAAATGGTGGAAATGAAGAGAAAATGAGAGAGAGAGATGAGAGAGAAACAATGGAGAAGATGGACTTTTAAATTTTCTTTTTGGTTTTTATTTGTTTAATTATCTTTATCCCACTTTAATTACATTAAAATAAAAATTCTTTATTGTATCATGCTTACATCACTTAAGTGATGTCATTAATCCTTATTTTCTTTTCTTTTCTTTTTCCTTTCTTTTTCCTCACTTCTTTAATTTAATTCTATATGTTAAAATTTTCATTTCTCCAATTTTATTGAATAGTTAGGTCATGAGTCACCTCTAGGGGTGAATTGACCGATTTGCCCCTCGCCGGTCTGATCCGATTTGTAAGTTATTCGATATTTCTTCCGGATCCCTGACCTAATTATTTGACCTGCTTAAAATTTCTTTTCTGTGATTTTCTCTTTTCTATTGTGTTCGCAATAGTCCTTAGGACCGCAGCGTTACATTTTTCGGTTCAAAATTCGAGTTAGGACTGACCTCGTAGTCACTTCCCGGAAAGGTCACCCATCGCTGTGACTCCCAGCTCATTTATCATTTTATGTTCTGTTTTTCTTATTTATACTTAGCCTTCTAGCATTCAATATTTATTTTCATTCAGGGCTTTTCTAGGTGTCTTAAATATAGCTCTAATCCTCTTAATTGTCCGGATCGACACCGGTCACCAGAACAGTATAATTTACCAGGCTATGCAAATAGGGGTGTTACAATTCTCCCCCCCTTAAAAGAAATTTCATCCTCGAAATTGTGTCTACTATCTGTCTTCAAATAGTCATACGTGTTGTTTTCTCATATTTTTCTCACATTTCTACGTAGCTTCATAGTCTAAATAATAGTCCATAGCACTTTAACCAATACTATTTATCTAATCATTGGTCCTCTAGTCCTCTGACCATTATAGTCAACAATCTTGCTAATATTCGTAACATTTCTTTATTACATTTGAACTAAATATTCAACTTTTTACTTCCATAACTCTTTTATCTATCGATATTCAATAATTTATTGTATTCTAAGTGATGTCTTTTGCTAACAAACTCTTCCAAAACTGATTCTAAAAAGACTAGTCACTAACATATCAAAATTGATTTTTATACATATATATATCTTAGTTAAGAATTGAGAAAATATCAGCAATAATGTTAGAAGTCTCATCCTCATCCCTCTGTCACATAGTGTATACTCTAGCTGGAGCATCACCTTGTCCTGGCTGATTCACAGTACTCTGACTTTCAGGTGTACTACCCCTACCTTAGCCTCTGCCTCTACCAACTGCTGGTGAACTCTTTAGAGTCGAGACTTGGGCTGATCCTTCTGACATGGTGAATGATCCATAACAACGTGGACTTATGCAATCCTTAGCAAAATGACCAGTCCCTCCACAATTAAAACATGCTCCAATAGCACTATAACATACTCCACTCTGTGTTTTAGCACAAGTCTCACAAAGTCGATCTGATAACGTATTTCTGTGTGTCTACTGAGTTTGCTGATCGGATTGAGGTGGTTTTTGTCCAGAAGATCTACCTCTACCTGATTCGCGTGAGCTATGTAACACCGCTATGTTCAGCAGTGCGTTCTACTGTTCCAGTGACAGTGTCTGTCTAGACAGCTAGGATGCCTAGAACTACACTTAGATATGGGTGAGGAGACATAAAATAATGAAATACAAGAAAAGAAAATACAAGAAAAATAAAGGAAAAATAATAGTAATGAAATGTAACCAAGTTAAACGAGCCGAGAACCATAGCGATGGGTGACCGCACTAGAAAGTTGCAATGTGAACCGTTGACTAGCCCTAGACCGCGAAGAACCCTGGAAAATATTTTTAAGACTTAAATAAACATCAATTGAAGTATAAATGTCATTAGAAATATTAAAGAAAAATTAATTAATTAGTACAAAGAAAAACAAGAAATTGAGAAAACGACAAAACTCGGTGTTACCGAAAAATAGGGAATGCAACCCGAATAGGGGCATTTTGGTCAATTGACATCTCGAGTTGCCTTTTGACCTAAATGTCTATTAAAAATAAATGATATTAAACTTTGAAAATTCCATGAAAAATTAAAATGAGATACATTATGTAAATAGTGAAAGTGTGGTGGCCAAATTGCAAAAATTGGAAAGTTTAACATTAAAATAGATTTTTAATCAATTAGTGCTCCACTAACATTACTAAGTGGACCTTTAATCAACCTTTGGATAGAAAATTTTGTCATCTTCAACCTTGGGACAAACTAGCCGAAACAAAGTGAGAGAAAATCTCTATGGCCGAGCTTGGAGGACCTCCATGCAACTTTGGTTAAGTCACTCTTTCCACTAGCTCCCTTTATTAAACTTGACCTCCATACCTTGGGCAGCATACTAGGAGCAAGAAAGTTAAGTTTTGGTGAGGTTTTGAAGAACTTCAAAAGTGGTAAGTGAGTGTTTTCAATTCTTGTTTCACTAAAAGTGTAACCAAAGTTGTGGGTAGTTGATTTATGGAAGAATTTTTTAAGTTTGATGTTTTAATGGAGTTGTACATTTTGGCAGCCATGGAAATTCAGTATATGTAGCTTGTTTTTACTTGTTTATGGTTGTTTAACATGTTGTTATTGATGGCAGCATGGATATGTGTATAATGGTTTGGAATTGGGTATGTAAATGGGGTATGTTCATGTGGTTAAATGATGTAAATGGACTTTGGAAAATTGTGTGTTATAGTGTGCATATTGAGAATGGTTACAAGCTGTCCAAAATGACCTAAATGTGTTGCTAAATGTGTTAATAGTAAGGTACAAACCAGAATTGGCATAAAGGAAGTAATTTGGTAAGTGTTGAACATGTAATTGGTAAGTGATGAGAAGTGTGTAGTAGGGCAGTGTGTGTTTTGGCTTAGAACCTTAAGTTTGTGACTCCAATTGGTATGAGACCAATCGGAGGTGAAACTAGGCACAAAATGTGCCAACTTTCATTGAGGAAGCTTACCTAAATTCTTCCTATATGGTGACTTAAAAAATGACCAAATCCGGATTAGTGACTTGAAAGCCTGAAAATTGACCATTTGGGCAGTAGGTAGTGTTTTGACCATAACTCACTCAAAACAGGTCCAATTAACCTGCAATTTTTACCATGAATAGTTTAGACATAGATCTACAATTCTTATGAAGATATCAAAGCCCAGAAATGGCCAGAACTAAGCCAAATAGCTTGCACAAGTTC
This sequence comes from Hevea brasiliensis, assembly GCF_030052815.1. NCBI lineage: Eukaryota > Viridiplantae > Streptophyta > Magnoliopsida > Malpighiales > Euphorbiaceae > Hevea > Hevea brasiliensis. The sequence goes on along the minus strand of NC_079493.1, from coordinate 89,912,800 downwards.
AGGTACCAAAACTGGCCGAACCAAAAGTGACCTAAAAATGAACTAAGCCTACCATTTTAGTGCATTTTGTCCAGTATTGGTAAATTGACCATATCTTGGTCTACACAACTCAGAATGACCTGAAATTTTGCCCTGCGTGCAATAAGACATAGATCTACAAGTTTATAGCTTAGACCAAAACCCAAAAACTGAGGGAACTAGGTCGTCTGGCTAGGTCAAAATAGTATACCGAAATCCGGTAAATTACAATAAAGTGCAATACACTTGAAAATGAAATTGGCAACATATACCAACACTAAAGGGCTCTAAAATGTGACATATTGGGAACATTGGAATTGACTCACTTAGAGTGCATCAAGGGTCAACATTATAAGTTGACTAATGAAATAAATTGAAGGGAATAGTACTAAGAAAATTTAGATATTGGATTTTATGGTTGGAAACAAATTCATTGAGTACTGAAATACTTTAAATTGTGTGTTTCAGTTGATAAGGATATTGAGAAGCATAAAGAACATTGAGTCAAGGCCTAGGAGGGACTCAAATCAGGTTTGTGCACAACTAGTTTTTAACTAATTTTATTCTGAATATTTCATATGATTAAATGACATATTTTTCTTATGTATTATGTTTAACAAGCATTGGATTTAATTCAATGATTATTGAAATTGTTATAGTATGTATGAATTTAGCTTTGTGAAATGGTATTTCCACAATTATTAAGTATTGTTGTGAATTGAATGAATTGTATTTTGGAAAATTGAGATAGAACATGTTTTGAATTGTGATGGGCAATTTGCATGGAAAAATGCAAATTTATGATTAGAATTGTGATGAGCATAAAAATTATTGGATATTGGAATTGACTTTGAATCGAATTGTATTGTGATTTATGCTCATTAAAAGGATTGTGATATTGTTTTATATCTCACTATAGATGCTTGACTAGGTTATTACCCGTCTCTCTCATTTGTTGAGAAGACAATGGAGCTAGTTGTGTTTTGATTACCATGGTACGTGCACAGGCTTAGATTCTCCTCTTATTAGAGGTTAGATCTAAGTTTTTTTTTTTTTTTTTTTTTATGTTATGGCCCTTTCGGAAGTTTCATTATTGTGATGTATACTGTGCACGATGATTCGACCTCCCCGACCATAGGGAGTTAGAATCCAATTCGACCTCCCCGACCATAGGGAGTTAGAATCATCCCGAAGATGGCCCTTTCGGATTAGTCTTGCATAGTTAGTGAGATAAAGAATGGTTTTTGAGATAAAGAATGGCTTTTGAGATAAAGAATGGTTTTTGAGATGAAGAATGGTTTTTGAGATAAATAATGGTTTTCGAGATAAAGAATGGTTTTCGAGATAAAGAATAGTTTTTGAATAGTAAAGAATTGTGATTTCAATTATGATTTATGCATAATTGATTTTGTTGGAATTACCTTAAATGGTTAATTATGATTTGATAAATTGAATTTCGTGATCAAAGTCATTTTATACAAATGATTTATATTATTGGCAATGAATATTTTGAGTTTTGGAATTTGATGAGTATCCAGATTTCCAAATTATTTGCTGTAATTTTTGTTAAGGTATATTGTACTATGTTTTAAATTATAGTTGTGCACCACTGAGTTCGCCACTCAGCGATAGCTTTGAATGCTATAGTAGGTGAAAAGAGCATAGAGCAATTGAGTAAGCTTCTTTGAAGAGACATTCAGATAAGCTCCAAGTATACCCATGTACGCAGGTTTTGAAGTATGCATGTAATAATATGTATGCAAATTATTTGAGCAGTTATATAAAAACTCTTGTAAAATATTTTGGTATGTAATTAAATGAAAATTATTATAAATGAAAATTTAAGATTTCATTTACCTGAATAGTTTTGTAATATTAATTTTGAGTATTGTAATTAATGAAATGTTTCTTTTATGATGAGGTTGGTTTGAAAATAAATTTATTTGATTATTGAGATTGAATTGTGAGATGAAATGAGGTTTATTGGAGTTGTATTTGAGAAACCATATTGGAAGTGTCACACCCTACCCCTCTGTAAGGCATAACATGATCCCGTAGTATACCTAATGAATTACCAACTCCGTCTACTGATAACCCATTAAATACACTACAAGGGATTTTAAAAACTTTTCTTACTTCTTTTACAGTGGTGAGCACTATTTACAGGTGTTAAAGACTTTGGTGAACTGAAGTGAAACAACTAACTCATTTGGTTTATTTGGAATTTCTGTAAAAATTTTGGTAGAGTGCCATCTATATTTTGGACAAAACGGTTCTTCAGAAAACCTGTAAAAAGCACTTCAATAATTTTCCAAATCTCAATTCCAATACATTTCTCAACACGACAATTTATCAACTCAATTCCATAGAAATTTTTCAAAGTCTGAGATAAGGAAATATAATACAGCTTTTACAAGTCAAAACAACTCATAATTATTTTACAACTTCAAGGTACAATTTGAATTTACAACTGCTCAAAACCAAAAACAAAATGTACATACAGTGTCATACATTACAGTACAAAATGCAAAATATTGGTATACTCACTATACCCAAAAATCTCTCGCTGACGGTATTAGCAGCCTAGTCTGCTGCCCTGTCTGTCTCTCTACCTGCGACAGCAATAAAAAGCTATCGCTGAGACAATGTCTCAGTGGTGCACAACATTAACCAAATACAAGTTTAAATCGCAATTCATAATTCAAATAAATGATGGATACGTAAAACCATAATTAAATTCAAGATAATAAATGTCATAAAGAATTTAACACAATATCACATTAAATCTCAGTAATCGAAACATAGTTAAATTCAAAAGACAGTAAATGTCAATAAGAATTTAAACTCCATTTCACAAATTATCAAATCGCATAATAACACAATTTAGTCAAATAATTTAAGAATACAGTGTTGCCAATTCATTCACAACTTAAGCCATGACACAAATTTCCGATCAATGCCACGTTGTACACCACGACAAAGCAATCACAACCCCACTAATCGAAATCAATGAGGAAGGGAGCTAGCTATATAATGAGTACTCATCCGATCACCTCAACTGGTAAACCAGAGAGGGAGAAAAATAAACGATCACGACTCCATAAATGGAGAAGGAAATAAACGATCACAACTCCATAAATGGAGAAGGAATGATATGATACTGTCATGCTAAGTGTGAACACAAAATCAATTCCAAACATTTTATTCAAATGATTCGTGAGAATCCAATAAATTTCCCAAGTCATAATTTCATTCACAAAATGGCAACACAATTCATAATTAACTTCAATTTTCACAAATCACACTAAACCAATTTTTCCACAATTTCAAACCATTTACAATGCTTTTTAAGCAATGAGTATCCATCAATATCATTCAAACAATTTCTCACAGTTTCAAATCATTTACAATGCTTTTCAAGCAATAAATATCCATTCAAACACATTTCCACAATTTAAAACAATAATGTACAAATAGTCAATATTTATTTCAATTGAAAAATTCAAAAGAAATAGTTGTTGTGCACAAACCTCTGATATTTGTCTCCTGGTCCTGACTCAGTATTTCTTTCCCTTTTGCTGAGTCCTTGTTAACTGAGAAACACAATTTGAAGTGTTTCAGTGCTAAATTAATTTGCCTCTAACGATAATGTTCGCTAAACAATTCACTGAATACCTTTATTTGCTAAATCACCTAATATACCGACCCTCGATGTTTTCTAGGTAAATTAGGTTTTAGTGTCATTAATATGTCACATTCGATAGGGTTTTAGGGTTGGTACGTTTTACCAAACTCATTTCTAGGTATACTGCGTTTCCTTGCATTTTATTGCAAATTGCTGGATTCCGGGATACTAGTTTGACCTAGCCGGACGACCTAGTTCCCTCGATTTTCCGGTTTCGGTCAAAACTACAAACTTGTAGATCTATGTCTTATGGACCGCGGTGCAAAATTTTAGGTCAATCCAAGTTAAGTAGACCAAGTTATGGTCATTATACTATTGCTGGTCAAATGGTATCAAATTAGGTCATTTTTAGGTCAATTTGGTCAACTTTGGTTCGGCCAGTTTTTGTACCCGAACTTGTGCAAGCTTTTTGACTTGCTTATGGTCATTTCTGGGCTTTGGTGTCTCCATAAGACTTGTAGGTATGGGTCTTAACTATTCATGGGTAAAATTGCAGGTCAATTGGATCTGTTTTGAGTGAGTTATGGCCTAAACACTCACTGCTGCCCAATTGGTCATTTTTCAGGTCCTAATTGCACCTAATCCGAATTGGTCATTTTCTTAGGTCACCTTGCAAGCAGAATTTTGGTATGTTTTCTCAATGAAAGTTGGCACATTTTGTGCCTAGTTTCACCTCCAATTGGTCTCATACCAATTGAGGTTACACATTTAAACTTATTGGCTAAAATGTACACTGCCCTTGGTTACTTTGCTTAACACACATCAATCACACACATTTACCTTGCAATATGTTTACTTCCCTACCAAATATGTTTTGGTACATTACCAAAACTATATATTACTTTACATTAACATCATTTTGGGCAGATTACAATTATCCTCAACACACCAAATATAACTCTAATTCCCAAAGTTCAAATACCATTACACATACACATAAACATCACTAGTTTTTACATACTCTTTACACAACAAGTTCACATACATATCCATCAATCCTTCTATGTCAATATTCTGCCAACACTTCCATGAATACATACATTTATTCAAGTGTCCCCAAGCTGCCGAAAATCTTCTTCAACACCAAATTGTCCTACAATTCATCAATTCCCATCCAAGTGCCAAAAATCACCATATAAATATGAAGTAATTCACTAGGTTTATTAAATCATCATAACTAACATAATTCTCATCAAATATATGTACAATTACTTCATCAATACATGATTACATGGCTGCCCAAAAATGGATATCTCAATACTCTTCAAACTTAAAAATTTCCTTCACAAAACCAACACCCATAACATGTATACAAAGTTTATCAAAGAAATCTTCAAAAATGCTAACTTACCTTATGGTTGGAGCTTGTTAAACCTTGCTTAAACTTCTTAAATTTGGTATCAAACTCTTCCTTGTGATGTGTAGACAAACTTTAATGAAGAACCCTAGGTGATTGGAGTTGAAATGGAGGAGTGCATGGAGCTTGATTGAAAAATGCCCTTGGAGGATTTTGGGGAGTTTTTCATTCACGGCAAATGGAGGTTTCAATGTTGAAGATGATCTTTTAGTGGAGCAATCTGCCCACTTATGCTGATTTTTAATTCATTTTATGATTCTTAGTGGTCCACTTACTTACTTTAAATCATATAATATATTGAATTTCCACATTAAACCCTTCATTTTTGCTATTTACTCTAGGTACCACTAAACTAATTTTTCATTTTATTTTCTAAGTGTAATATTATTTATTTTTAATGGACATTTAGGTCAAAAGACAATTCGGGATGTCAAATGACCATAATGCCCCTGTTCGGGTTGCATTCCCGATTTTTCGGTAATACCGGGTTTTGTCTGTTTTTCGATTTCTCACTTTTCCTTGTACTAATTATTTAATTTTTCTTTGATATTTCTAATGATATTTATTCTTCAACAAGGGTCTATTTAAGTCCTAAAATGTTTTCCAGGGTTCCCCGCAGTCCAGGGCTAGTCAACGGTCCACGCCGTGGCTTCCCGGTGCGGTCACCCATCGCTAGGGTTTTCGGCTCGCTTAACTTGGTTACATTTCTTTGCTATGATTTTTCCTTTGTTTTTCTTGTATTTTCTTTTCTTGTATTTCATTATTTTATGTCTCCTCATTCATATTGAAGTGTAGTTATAGGCATCCTAGCTGTCCGGACAGCACTGGTCACCGGAGCAGTAGAACGCACTACCGAACTTAGGGGTGTTACAATTCTCCCCCCTTTAAATAAATTTCGTCTTGAAATTTTATCCAATAGCCATCTTACAATAGCCATACGTTTATTTTCTCCTTTCTATACGATCATATAATCTTCTTTTTCTCAAATTTGTATAAGTCTTTTAACAATCTAATACAATGTTTAATTTGTTTGGATAACACCAATCTCCTCTTACTATTATGCTGTCTAATATTTCGGTTCACGTTGCTTCTTGAATGACCCTTGAGGTCATGTTAGAATCATTCATCAGTCATGGGTCCTCTGACCATTCTAATCCATAGTCTTCCTCACATTCGTAATATTTTTTTGTTATATATGAATCAACTGTTCAAATTTCTTCTTCCATAACTCTTTTTATCTGTCAATATTCTATAACTTCTTTTTGTACTGAACTATAACCTTTCGATATTCTAACTTTTAAGTTTTGGATCCCTAAGTAGGATTTTCAAACTTATTTCTAACAATTAAATTCTGTCCTGGCATAACTATACCAAAACAGATGCCATTGGCAACTATTCTCATCTAGATATACAATCGGGTAGTACGTAGCTCTACACAATAATCTCAAGTTAGTACTGAAATCTGCAGCTTACTCAATAGATCAAACTTTCCTATCTTCTATCCTTTTCGAATTCACTGATATCCGAACTTATTCTGATTACAATATCCATTAACAATTACTAACAGTAACATCTCTGCCTTCATCTAGAGCAATTCTATTTCTGTAAATTACTTTTACGTCCTCTTGCCTTACATTAAGTAGGCTCGCCAATTAGCTTTATAATTTATAGTGTGTCAGGAAATACTTTTCGCCGATAAACCCTTCCAAAACTAATTTCACTTATTATCACAATCCTTATCCTAAAGGACTAATCACTAATACATCAAAATTTATTTCTCTGACCTCCTGTCCTAGCGGACTTGTTACTAGCACCTCAAAGTCCATTTTTGTACATGGAACCGCAATGCAATCAATGATGCTAGCACACACATAAGAATGGGTAGAGCCCGGATCAAATAACACAAACACATCTTGGTTAAAAGTTGAGAAGGTACCAGCCACAACATCAGATGTCTCGGCCTCTTCCCTCTGTCTCATCGCATAGACTCTGACGGGAGCACTGTCTTGTTCTGAGTGTTTTACTGTGCCTTGGCTGCCTGCTGGGTTACCTCTACCCCTGCCTCTACCTCTGCTGGGTGGTTGCGAACCTCTGGTGACAGGGCTTTGAACTGACCCTTCTGCAGTAGTAGGAGGTGGTCCAACTCTGCGATTACTGGTGCAGTCCTTGGCAAAGTGTCCTGTGCCTCCACAGTTATAACAGGCTCCAATAGCCTTATAGCATATCCCACCATGATATCTTCCACAATTTTCACATTGGCGGGAATGATAGGAACCTCCGGTACTCTGCTGACCAGATAGAGGAGGTTTTTGTCCTGAATGTCTTCCCCTACCAGACTTCCTGCCACCTATGCTGTGTCCTTCATAGTTCTTCCTCTTTCCAGTGGGACCACTAGAACTCTGTTCTACTATTTTTTCCTCTTTCTCTGTCTTCTCTGACCTCTTCTTCTCAGGAGTAGTCTCAAACTCAATTCTTTCCAACTCTAGGGCTTGAGAAATAAGTTCAGAGAAGTTAGTGTGTTTGAAGCCAATCACTTGTACTCTGATACTGGGCTTCAAGCCAGTTTCAAACCTCTTGCATCTCTCCCTGCTGGTAGCAAGTAGACTTACTGCATAATGGCTAAGGCGGGAGAATTCTCTTTCATACTCAGCCACTGATCTGCCCCCCTATTTCAGACTTAGGAATTCTTGCAGTTTCTGGTCTACATAAGCATCAGGGACATATTTACTCAATTTCGAGAAAGTCACTCCGTGTTAGCACCGCAGTTCTACTGCATCGTGGGGAATGGTTTTCCACCAGTCATAAACATCCCCCTGTAATAGAGATACTGAGTATTCGAATCTGAGCTCCTCTGTGCAATGCAGTTTCTTGAATACCCTATCCATCCTCTCTAACCATTGTTCAGCTTCTAGAGGATCTACTGTTCCCTTAAACTCTGTAGCCCCATACTTCATCAATTTGTCATACTGCCTCGTAGGAGACTGTGGTTGTACCACTGGTGTCTGTATTGGGACTTGAGTAGGCACATTACCAGCCATTTGTTGGAACATTGCGACCATCTCACGAGCGAATCGAGCAGAAATCGCAGATCGCAGGGTTGGTCTCACAACCACTGACATTATGTACAGCTGGGGCATCCCCTTGCACCTCAGCCTCTATAGACTGATCGACTGAACGATCACCCTCTTCCATAGTTAATGCGAGGATCTTAGCTCTCCTAAACAAATAACACAAGGAGATTTCCTCCCGTTAGTGCATATTTATAATGTAATGTACTGTATGTATCAAACAATGATATTGAGCAGTTGTACTATGAAGAAAGAATATTCAAGTAACAGGTGAAAACAGAATTTAAAAACTTTGCTCTGATACCACTAAAACATGTCACACCCTACCCCTCTGTAAGGCATAACATGATCCCGTAGTATACCTAATGAATTACCAACTCCGTCTACTGATAACCCATTAAATACACTATAAGGGATTTTAAAAACTTTTCTTACTTCTTTTACAGTGGTGAGCACTATTTACAGGTGTTAAAGACTTTGGTGAACTGAAGTGAAACAACTAACTCATTTGGTTTATTTGGAATTTCTGTAAAAATTTTGGTAGAGGGCCATCTATATTTTGGACAAAACGGTTCTTCAGAAAACCTGTAAAAAGCACTTCAATAATTTTCCAAATCTCAATTCCAATACATTTCTCAACACAACAATTTATCAACTCAATTCCATAGAAATTTTTCAAAGTCTGAGATAAGGAAATATAATACAGCTTTTACAAGTCAAAACAACTCATAATTATTTTACAACTTCAAGGTACAATTTGAATTTACAACTGCTCAAAACCAAAAAAAAAATGTACATACAGTGTCATACATTACAGTACAAAATGCAAAATATTGGTATACTCACTATACCCAAAAATCTCTAGCTGACGGTATTAGCAGCCTAGTCACGCCTGCCTCTGTCTCTACCGCGATAAAGAATAAAGCTATCACGAGACAATGTCTCAGTGGTACACAACATTAACCAAATACAAGTTTAAATCGCAATTCATAATTCAAATAAATGATGGATACGTAAAACCATAATTAAATTCAAGATAATAAATGTCATAAAGAATTTAACACAATATCACATTAAATCTCAGTAATCGAAACATAGTTAAATTCAAAAGACAGTAAATGTCAATAAGAATTTAAACTCCATTTCACAAATTATCAAATCGCATAATAACACAATTTAGTCAAATAATTTAAGAATACAGTGTTGCCAATTCATTCACAACTTAAGCCATGACACAAATTTCCGATCAATGCCACGTTGTACACCACAACAAAGCAATCACAACCCCACTAATAGAAATCAATGAGGAAGGGAGCTAGCTATATAATGAGTACTCATCCGATCACCTCAACTGGTAAACCAGAGAGGGAGAAAAATAAACGATCACGACTCCATAAATGGAGAAGGAAATAAACGATCACAACTCCATAAATGGAGAAGGAATGATATGATACTGTCATGCTAAGTGTGAACACAAAATCAATTCCAAACATTTTATTCAAATGATTCGTGAGAATCCAATAAATTTCCCAAGTCATAATTTCATTCACAAAATGGCAACACAATTCATAATTAACTTCAATTTTCATAAATCACACTAAACCAATTTTTCCACAATTTCAAACCATTTACAATGCTTTTTAAGCAATGAGTATCCATCAATATCATTCAAACAATTTCTCACAGTTTCAAATCATTTACAATGCTTTTCAAGCAATAAATATCCATTCAAACACATTTCCACAATTTAAAACAATAATGTACAATTAGTCAATATTTATTTCAATTGAAAAATTCAAAAGAAATAGTTGTTGTGCACAAACCTCTGATATTTGTCTCCTGGTCCTGACTTAGTATTTCTTTCCCTTTTGCTGAGTCCTTGTTAACTGAGAAACACAATTTGAAGTGTTTCAGTGCTAAATTAATTTGCCTCTAACGATAATGTTCGCTAAACAATTCACTGAATACCTTTATTTGCTAAATCACCTAATATACCGACCCTCGATGTTTTCTAGGTAAATTAGGTTTCAGTGTCATTAATATGTCACATTTGATAGGGTTTTAGGGTTGGTACGTTTTACCAAACTCATTTCTAGGTATACTGCGTTTCCTTGCATTTTATTGCGAATTGCTGGATTCCGGGATACTAGTTTGACCTAGCCGGACGACCTAGTTCCCTCGATTTTCGGGTTTCGGTCAAAACTACAAACTTGTAGATCTATGTCTTATGGACCGTGGTGCAAAATTTTAGGTCAATCCGAGTTAAGTAGACCAAGTTATGGTCATTATACTATTGCTGGTCAAATGGTATCAAATTAGGTCATTTTTAGGTCAATTTGGTCAACTTTGGTTCGGCCAGTTTTTGGATCCGAACTTGTGCAAGCTTTTTGACTTGCTTATGGTCATTTCTGGGCTTTGGTGTCTTCATAAGACTTGTAGGTATGGGTCTTAACTATTCATGGTTAAAATTTCAGGTCAATTAGACCTGTTTTGAGTGAGTTATGGCCTAAACACTCACTGCTGCCCAATTAGTCATTTTTCAGGTCCTAATTGCACCTAATCCGAATTGGTCATTTTCTTAGGTCACCTTGCAAGCAGAATTTTGGTATGTTTTCTCAATGAAAGTTGGCACATTTTGTGCCTAGTTTCACCTCCAATTGGTCTCATACCAATTGAGGTTACACATTTAAACTTATTGGCTAAAATGTACACTGCCCTTGGTTACTTTGCTTAACACACATCAATCACACACATTTACCTTGCAATATGTTTACTTCCCTACCAAATATGTTTTGGTACATTACCAAAACTATATATTACTTTACATTAACATCATTTTGGGCAGATTACAATTATCCTCAACACACCAAATATAACTCTAATTCCCAAAGTTCAAATACCATTACACATACACATAAACATCACTAGTTTTTACATACTCTTTACACAACAAGTTCACATACATATCCATCAATCCTTCTATGTCAATATTCTGCCAACACTTCCATGAATACATACATTTATTCAAGTGTCCCCAAGCTGCCAAAAATCTTCTTCAACACCAAATTGTCCTACAATTCATCAATTCCCATCCAAGTGCCAAAAATCACCATATAAATATGAAGTAATTCACTAGGTTTATTAAATCATCATAACTAACATAATTCTCATCAAATATATGTACAATTACTTCATCAATACATGATTACATGGCTGCCCAAAAATGGATATCTCAATACTCTTCAAACTTAAAAATTTCCTTCACAAAACCAACACCCATAACATGTATACAAAGTTTATCAAAGAAATCTTCAAAAATGCTAACTTACCTTATGGTTGGAGCTTGTTAAACCTTGCTTAAACTTCTTAAATTTGGTATCAAACTCTTCCTTGTGATGTGTAGACAAACTTTAATGAAGAACCCTAGGTGATTGGAGTTGAAATGGAGGAGTGCATGGAGCTTGATTGAAAAATGCCCTTGGAGGATTTTGGGGAGTTTTTCATTCACAGCAAATGGAGGTTTCAATGTTGAAGATGATCTTTTAGTGGAGCAATCTGCCCACTTATGCTTATTTTTAATTCATTTTATGATTCTTAGTGGTCCACTTACTTACTTTAAATCATATAATATATTGAATTTCCACATTAAACCCTTCATTTTTGCTATTTACTCTAGGTACCACTAAACTAATTTTTCATTTTATTTTCTAAGTGTAATATTATTTATTTTTAATGGACATTTAGGTCAAAAGACAATTCGGGATGTCAAATGACCATAATGCCCCTGTTCGGGTTGCATTCCCGATTTTTCGGTAATATCGGGTTTTGTCTGTTTTTCGATTTCTCACTTTTCCTTGTACTAATTATTTAATTTTTCTTTGATATTTCTAATGATATTTATTCTTCAACAAGGGTCTATTTAAGTCCTAAAATGTTTTCCAGGGTTCCCCGCAGTCCAAGGCTAGTCAACGGTCCACGCCGTGGCTTCCCGGTGCGGTCACCCATCGCTAGGGTTTTCGGCTCGCTTAACTTGGTTACATTTCTTTGCTATGATTTTTCCTTTGTTTTTCTTGTATTTTCTTTTCTTGTATTTCATTATTTTATGTCTACTCATTCATATTGAAGTGTAGTTCTAGGCATCCTAGCTGTCCGGACAGCACTGGTCACCGGAGCAGTAGAACGCACTACCGAACTTAGGGGTGTTACAGGAAGTGTGTTTCTTTGTAGGTTTTGAAGAACTATTTTCTCAAAATACAGTCGGCACTCTGCCGAAATTTTGAAAAATTTTTATAACACCAGATTTTAATCAATGATTTAAATTTCACGAAAATTGATTTAAAATCCCTTGTTGTATATTTAATGGGTTATCGGTAGGCAAAGTACGGTAATTCATTAGGTGTACTACGGGATCATGTTACATCTTACGGAGGAGTAGGGTGTGATAAGCTAGATCCTCCAAAATGTTTTCTTTTCCCCGAACTACTTTCTGTAGTTTGACCAGTAGCTTTTTCTGTTTTCTCTTTCTCTTCTGTACTCTTTTTTACTGCCCCTTTTGATTCTATCCTTTCCAGTTCCAGGGCTTGTGAAATCAATTCAGAAAATTTCTAGTGTCAGAACCCCACGACTTGCATTCTCAAAGTAGGCCTCAACCCGGCCTCAAACCTCTTACATCGGTCTCTGGGGGTGGTGACTAAGCTTCCGACATAGTGGCTTAGTCGAGAGAAATCCCGCTCATACTCTGCTACAGTTTTGTCCCCTTGCTTCAAACTTAAAAATTCTTGTAGCTTCATGTTTACATAAGTGTCGGGGACCCATTTCTGTCTGAATTCTCTAAGAAAGTCTGTTCAAGAAAGAACTGGTGGCTCTACCAGGCTATAGGGGATGGTCTTCCACCATTCATATGCATCCCCTTAGAGAAGTGATACTGAAGATTCGAACTTTAACTCTTCAGCACACTGTAGTTTTCTAAAAACCCGTTCCATCCTCTCTAACGACTGTTTTGATTCTAGTGGATCCACTGTTCCTTTGAATTCTGTAGCCCCAAATTTCATTAACTTCTCATATTGTCTTGCTGGGGTCTGTGGTTGTGCTGTAGGTGCTTGCATCTGAGCTTGTGGTGGCACATTTCTCGCCATTTGTTGAAAAAACGCAGCCATCTGTTGTGCAAACTGAGTAGGAAACTGCGGTGCTTGAGGATGAGCTGAAGTGGCTGACCTAATCACATTTTGGAGTGCTGGGGCTTCTCCTTGAGCCTCAGCCTCGATAGATTGCTCTACGGAATGATCTCCCTCTTCCATTCTGTTTTCAAGAATTTCTACTTCCTAAGATCAAACACAAGGAGGTTGACCTCCATTAGTGCATATTCATGATGTAAATATGTCATATGTATCAAACATTTGAGCAGTTGTATTTACCGACAAAATATTTTAAATTCACAGTTCAAAATTCATTTTAAAACCATTGCTTTGATGCCACAAAACATGTCACACCTTACCCCTCTGTAAGGCATAATATGATCCTGTAGTATACCTAATGAATAACCGAACTTCACCTACCGATAACCCATTAAATACACTACAAGGGATTTTAAAACAATTTTCTTACTTTTCGCAGATAGCGAGCACTTTTGGTAGGAATTAAAAACTTTTATTTGAAGATAAACCACATATCAAATTTTCAATCAACTTAAAGTTTTCACAAATTTTATAAAAATTTTGACAGATTGCCATCTATAATTGGGAAAAACCAGTTCTTTAAAACCTGTGAAAACACTCCCAATAATCTCATTTCTCAACCTCAACTGCCAATATATCCTCAAATCAGTACAATTCAACCAAATTTCAATTCAAAATTCACAACTCAAAAATTTTTCAAAATAATTCAATAAACTCATAAACATTGCATTAAATTAAATTTACATACACAAATCTTAATTTACAAAAGAAAAATAAAAAATAATATTATTACAACTTTAATGTACAACTGCTCATCTAACTACTTAGATACATATGAACAAAAGATTATTTACATCAAGTCAAATTTACAAGGGTATAAATAAATACCCGTATAAAAAGTCAGTGTACTGTTATCAACAGCAGCACACTCTACTGCTTTCTCCTTGCTTCTATCTGCGATAGCAAAAGAAGCTATCGCTGAGTATAAAAATACTCAGTGGTGCACAATAAAGTATAAAATGCATAATATAAAATATTTGTTATCAATTCACAATTCAAATATTTCACAATCACATTTATAACAAATCACAATTTAAATATTTGACAATTTTTAAAGCTTAATACAACACAAATTTGATCAAACAATTTAAAAAACACAGTGTTGCCAATCAATAACACAACTTAGGCCATGACACAAAATTTTCAAACATGCCGTGTTGTACACCACGACAAGGTGAACTCACCCCACTAATCGAAATAAATGAGGGAGGTGGCTAGTTAGCTAATGAGTACTCATCCAACTTCACCTCAAACTGGCAAGCTAGAGAGGGAGGAAAGTGATCAAATATCAAACTCAACCCCACAAGTGGAGGAGGAACATAGTAAGGGACTGCCATGCCAAGTGTAAATAAAAAACAATTTAAAACTATGATGTTCAATTATAATTGATACAATAATTAAATAAACTTCATTTCAAATCTCCATTTCTAAAGTAGGCAATACATAAATTCTCAAATAAAATTTCCAAGGCAACATGTAACACCCTCCCAGTAGCAATTTCGTACATTCTACTGTTCCGGTGACCGGTGTCGGTCCGGACAGCTAGAACGTCCGGAAAAATATTTAAACTAAAGTCAGAAACCATAATTAACTCAAATATTAGTAAGCAAAATTTAGTAAAAATTTTAGAAATAAAATGCAAACAAGTTAAACGAGCCGGTGCCCTAGCGATGGGTAACCCAGAGAGAAGTTGCGGTTCTCGCAACTAGGAGCCCTAGACCCAGGGGAAAATTTATAAAATAATTTTTGGGACTCCAGAGAAGGGTCATTGAGGTTCCTATGGCATTAGAATGCCAAGAAAATATTTAGGAAAATTTTTCAATCGGTACAGACAATTTTGACCCGTTAAGCCAAACAGAGGGCATTTTGGTCATTTCTCCTTTAGAGGTGATTTTTGGCCGACTTGTCCAGTTGAGTAAATAATTATTATAACATAAAATATGAATAAACATTACTAAAAATTAAATTGAAATTGAGTAGTGATGAAAAGAAAAGAAAAATAAAAAAAAGGGCTCATTTATGACATAATGTGATGTCATTTAAAAAGCTCTACCCAATCATCATTTGACAAATAAATTAAAGGGACAAAAATGACATAAAATGGGACAAAAATAAAACCAATTCCAGCAGCTTCTTCCTCATTTCAGCCGTAGCTCTTCCTTTTCCAAAGCTTTCCACCATTATTACTCCCTTTAAGCTTAAATTTCCTTAAAATCTCACCATATTTCCCATAATCATCTTCATAAAAACTGAATATCTACCCTAGCTAGAGTGCTTGGAAGTAAAAGGAAGCAAGAATCTTGAAGTTGGCAAGAAAGGGACTTGGCTAAATTAAGGTTAGTGCACCTATCTACTTAAAACCCTTATTTTCCATGTTAGGGACTTGAAATCAACATGAATTTGTGAATTAAATGAACCAAATTTGTGTGTATGCCTACCATTAATTTCGGTAGCCCTAAGGAAGGAACAATGATGGAGTGTTTTTTATGGTTTTAATGGACTTAGAATGAATTAGAGATTGTATTTAAGGTGTATATACACATATATAATTAATGAAAGTACTTAACTAGGTGTATGGGTGAATTAAAAGGGAAAATTAGGGTTTTGGGAATGAAAAATTGGACTTGGCTTATGAAATGATTAATGGACATTCTAATGGTCAATTAGTGACCATTTGAGGCAAGTTAATCATAATTTGAACTGAACTAATGCATGGCAAAGTGAAATGTATAGGCTGCCTAGTGACATCAGCAATGAGGCTGTGATTCCAGCCCACTTAGACAGCCATAACTTTGGCTGTGTGGGTTCAATTGGTGTTTGGCCAAATGGAAATGAAACTAGACTTATAATGGCACATTTTTGCTAAAGAAACCATGCCCAAAAGACCAAAGCAAGAGGACCAAAAGTTAGCACCAATCCGGGTACCCTGCAAGCCAATTCTGCAGAATGACCAAATGAACAGTTAATTTGGCCATAACTCACTGTAGAAATGGTCAATTGACCTGAAATTTTTACAGCAACAAGTTAAGACATAGAAAAACAACTTTCATGAAGAAACCTACCCCAAATTATGACCAGAACCTAACCCAAATGGCAGTCACGATCCTTTGTTCATGGTACTGTAGATTTGGTAATTCTGCAGTTTTTCCAATCCGGCCAGCTGTGGTTTTTGGACCATATCTGGAGCTACAAAACTCCAAATGGAGTGATTTAAAAAAATAAATTCAACTAGACAAAATAAGGAACAACTTTCATGTTTACCATTTCCTCAAATTCCCACTGTAACAGTGCTTAATGGAACAGTAAAGTTAGGCTTCCAAAACTGAAAATTCTGCCCTCTTGGTTTTAAGTTTAGAAATGGTATGGGTGCTCAATCCCAACAAGTTTTAAATGTAAAATGTGGTACATTGGGAGTGTTAAAACCAATGTACCTATTTTCTATCCAGAAATCAACATTTTTGTTGACCAATGAGGTGAATAGTGACACCAAAACTTGAAATTCAAAAATTGAAGAATTCAGAACTATCAAATGCCCTACTATACCTAACAAGATTGGTTTGGATAGTTTGGCATGCAATAGGGTTCAGTTAGCAGTACTGCATATGGCAATATGCCATTCTGTGATTTTATGGCTTTTAGCCATTCTGACCTTGCATTGAGATTTGGCCTTGTACCTGATATTATTTACAGCTTGTTAGCTTACATTTGCTGCACAGGAGATGCATATGTGACCGATGGTGTGACGGCCAGAGGTACTTGATACCCAGTGCCAGTTTACCCGTTTATCCAGTCCAGTCGTCTAGTGTAGGTTACTTGGGCAATCAAATGAATGAAAGTGGACAAAGTTAATGATATACAAATTCAAAACAAATGAAACATATACATTCACTATATATTTATTTTCTTGCTATTTCTTTTATTTTATTATTGCACCACTAAGCATTATTGCTTAGCGCGTTGCTTTTGCCACGCGTAGGTTCTGGAGATACTGATCGTGAGCCCAATAGACCGCAGACTGGGTGAATCCATCCTGCGATTACGCCGCGATGTCCGTGTCACCTCAACCTGCGATTGCATTGGTAGGACACTAGGTGTCATTTTGGTATTTTGTAACTAAATTTCTATTTTCTCATATGTAAATGAACTTATGTAATGTATTTTGAGGTTCATGTAAATAATGAAGATTTATGGTTATGTATGGAAGTAATTTGAGTATTTATTTATTGTTTATATATGAGTACCCTGAGAAATGATGATTGAAAACATGATGTTGAAAAATATTGAGTTTGTGATGATATTGGAGTTTGAGATGATTGAATATGGTTATTGGAAGTGTTTTTCACAAGTTCCGAAGAACTGTTTTCTTCATTTTTAGCCGGTACTCTGCCGGATTTTCTTTAAAATTTTCAGAACCTCAAATAAATTAAAATTTCGATAAATGGCACAAATACATTATATTTCACAAGTTATATTCAAAAGCATGATAAAAAAATTAATTAAGGTATATTAGAGTGTGCCAGTACACCGTGTGACATTGCTTACTCGGGTATACTGTACACGGGAAAGGGGTGTCACATTTAGTGGTATCAGAGCACGGTTTAGGCGTTTCTGGGCCTAGATTGAGTCCATACCATGCATTGCATTTGTAAGAGTCAAGGTGACACTATTGCAGATCTGTTTTTCTTTCTTATTTTGAATAGGATATGGACCCTACATCTCAGAGGGCAGTTGAGGAGGAAGAGGAGAGTCATGCTCCACTGCGATGGCGAGGCCCGGGGGTAGGGGAGAACTCGCTCACTTGGTATAGCGAGCACCTTTCAGCCTCCACAAGCCATGTTCTAGCAAATGGCTAAATTTTTCAGACAAATGGCTGGGGTAATGCCAGCACCACCACCACCACCAGCTCCACAGCAGAAATCACACCTGGAAAGGCTAAGAAAGTTTGGAGCAGTGGATTTCTTCGGCAAGAGAGAAGATGACTCTGTTGCAGCCGAGAATTGGTTGAACAGAACGGGCAGAGTCTTAAAACAACTCCACTAAACCCCAGAGAAAAACCTAGAGGCTGCCATATCCCTATTGCAAGATGATGCCTACGAATGGTGGGACACTGTGTCCAGTGAAGTGCAGCCAGAAGCTGTAACTTGGGACTTTTTTCTCTCCGAGTTCAAGAAGAAATATGTGGGTACTGTATACCTGGAAGAGAGAAGAAGAGAGTTTATTAACCTGAGGCAGAGACAGCTATCAGTGGCCGAATATGAGAAGGAATTTGTTCGATTAAGCCGCTACGGAAGGGAGATAGTCCCTAATGAAGCTGAAAGATGTAAGAGATTTGAAGAGGGACTAAATGACAACATCAAGATCCAGCTCACTGCCTTGGGAATCACAGAATTTAGCATGTTAGTGGAAGCTGTAATAAGAGTTGAAAAAGTAATAATAAGTGAGCAGACCAGAAGGGTGAGACAGCAGAAGAGGGGCCCGGGTCAGTCTAGCTCATCTCCTGCACCTGTGAAGAAGTTCAGAGGTCCACCTGCACAGAGTTCAGGTCAGCCACATGGTCAGAGTCAGTCTCAGGGGCCCAGGCCACAGTTCACCCCTAGGAGAGGACAGTCCACACCATCAGTGGGCAGCTCTCCAGGGATAGGGTTCAGGGGACCAGCCCCAACATCTTCTGCATGTCCACACTGTCTGAAATGGCACAAGGGGGAGTGTTGGAGAGTGACTGGTGCCTGCTTGAGATGTGGGTCAACAGAGCATCAGTTGAAGAACTGTCCACGCAGAACTACTACAGCTGCTCCAACACAAGCATACAGACCTACTCCTGCACCACAGAGAGGTAGAAAATCTGGCAAATCTGACGCAGTGGGACCATCACAGAGGCCTACATCTGAGCCAGCAGAGAGGCCTGATAGCAGACCACCTGCCAGAGCTTATGCCATTAGAGCTCAGGAGGAGTAAGATGCCCCGGATGTCATCAGGGGTACGTTCTCCCTCTACAATACACCTGTGCATGCATTGGTGGATCTAGGATCCACTCATTCATACATCTGCATCAACTTACCCGTAGAAAGGGGGATACTAGTAGGGGAAAGTGACCAAGACATTCTGGTCACTAATCCATTGGGCCACAGTGTAGTGGTGAACAAAGTATACAAGGGTTGCCCGTTAAGGATTCAGGGGTGTGAATTCTTTGCAGACCTGATTGAGTTGCCCTTCCACGAGTTTGACGTGATTTTGGGAATGGACTAGTTGTCACGTCATTAGGCAATAGTTGATTGCAAATTGAAGAGAATTTCTCTAAAAACTTCAGAGGGTAATGAGATCACAGTTGTGGGAGAAAGGACAGATTTCTTGTCCAATGTCATCTCACCACGATTGCAAGGCGAATGATGAGAAAAGGTGTGAAGCCTACCTAGCACATGTGGTGGATACTAGGCGAGCTAAGCCAAACTGAGTGGTATACCCACGGTGAGAGACTTCCTGCAGGTATTTCTGAAGAGTTGCTGGTTTGCCACGAGAAAGGAAGTCGAGTTTGCTATTGAGACAACTGGGAAAAGGCACCCATTTCCAACGCTCCTTATAGGATGGCACCCACGAATTGAGGAGTTGAAAACTTCGTTGCAAGGATTCTTTGGATAAGGGGTTTATACGCGATGTGTCACCATGGGGAGCTCAAAGGTCTGTTTGTGAAAAAGAAGGATGGGACTTTGAGGCTATGCATCGATTCTGGCGATTGAATAAAGTGACTGTGAAGAATAAATATCCGTTGCCTAGAATTGATGATCTGTTTGATCAGTTGAAGGGAGCAGAAGTATTTTCTAAGATTGATCTCAGATCAGGGTATCATCAGTTGAGGGTGAAGGATGTAGATGTGCCCAAGACTGCATTCAGGACCCGATATGGGCATTATGAGTTTCTAGTGATGCCCTTTGGCCTAACAAATGCACCAGCGGCATTTATGGACCTTATGAACCGTATCTTCCATCCACACTTAGATCGGTTCGTAGTGGTCTTTATTGATGATATTTTGGTGTATTCCAAGACCAGAGAAGAACATGATGAACATTTGAGGATTGTTCTACAAACCCTGAAAGAAAAGAAGCTGTATGCTAAGTTGTCCAAGTGTGACTTTTGGTTGAATGAGATTGCATTCCTTGGACACATAGTGTCAGCTGATGGGATTAGAGTGGATCCAAAGAAAATAGAAGCAGTGATGGAATGGAAGCCTCCCAGGAATACAACTGAGGTCAGAAGCTTCTTGGGGTTAGCTGGGTACTACAGAAGATTTGTGAAGGGATTTTCCTTAATAGCTGCTCCAATGACCAAGTTGTTACACAAGAATGTCAGATTTGACTGGAATGACAAGTGTCAGACCAGTTTTGAGAAGTTGAAAGCTATGTTGTGAGGCACCGATGTGTTAACACAGCCAGTGTCAGGAAAGGACTTCGTGGTCTACAGTGATGCCTCTCATAACGGGTTAGGGTGTGTATTGATGCAAGAGGGGAAGGTGGTTGCTTATGCTTTCAGGCAGCTAAGGCCACATGAACAGAATTACCCTACCCATGATCTAGAGCTTGCAGCAATTATCTTCGCACTGAAGATATGGAGGCATTACTTGTATGGTGAAAAGTGCTACATTTATACGGACCACAAAAGCCTAAAATACTTGCCAACTCAGAAGGAGCTCAACCTTAGACAGAGGCGATGGATTGAGTTCCTGAAGGACTATGATTGTGAAATTGACTACCATCCTGGGAAGGCAAATGTAGTTGCTGATGTTTTGAGCAGAAAATCCATCACAGCTTTGAGATCATTGAATGCCCGTCTAACTTTGATTCGAGATGGAGCTATTTTGGCTGAGTTGCAAGTGAGGCCAAACCTGCTACAGCAGATTTTAAATGGGCAGAAGGTAGATGAGAAGCTAATGGCTATTATGAGCAAAATCTCAGAGGGAAAAGCGACTGACTATGGGATGAAAGCAGATGGGTGTCTGTATTACAAAGGAAGACTGTGTGTACCAGACGATGGGGAATTAAAGGCCAGTATTCTAAAAGAGGCACACACCAGTGTATATTCTATGCACCCAGGAAGTACAAAGATGTATCATCATCTGAAGCTTCAGTATTGGTGGCCTGGTATGAAGAAGGACATAGCTGACTATGTGACTAAATGCTTGACATGTCAGCAAGTCAAGGCAGAATATCAAGTTCCATCAGGTTTGCTACAGCCTATACGCATACCTGAATGGAAATGGGATCCGGTCACCATGGATTTTGTAAGTGGTCTACCTCTCACCCGGAAGAAACATGATGCAGTATGGGTGATAGTGGGCCAGTTGTGAAATCGACACACTTTCTGCCGATTAGGGTGACTACTCACTGGAGAAGTTAGCAGAATTGTATATCAGTGAGATAGTTAGACTGCATGGAATTCCACTTTCCATCATATCTGATCGAGACCCAAGGTTTACATCGAGATTCTGGAAGAAGTTACATGAGTCCTTGGGTACACAACTCCACTTCAGCACAGCTTTCCATCCTCAGACGGATGGGCAATCAGAAAAAGTAATCCAGGTAAACAATTGAAACCAATGGAATTGATACAAATATTGAATTAAAACGATAATAATAACATGAAATATATGTCAGGTCCTTGAGGATATGCTGAGGAGTTGTGTCATTGAGTTCGAGGGAAGTTGGGATAGATACCTCCCAATGACAGAATTTGCATACAACAATAGCTACCAAGCTAGCATCCAAATGGCCCCATATGAAGCACTGTATGGGAGAAAATGTAGAACTCCAGTGTGCTGGACTGAATTGGGCGAAGACAAACTGGTAGGGCCAGACATAGTGAAACAGGCTGAGGAGAAGGTAAAATCAATCAAAGCCAACTTAAAGTTGCCTCAGACAGACAGAAATCTTATGCCGACCTGAAGAGAAAAGAAATAGAATATGTGGTTGGCGACAAAGTGTTCCTCAAGGTGTCACCATGGAAGAAGGTATTGAGGTTTGGAAGGAAAGGTAAGTTGAGCCCTAAGTTCATTGGCCCATATGAAATCATCGAATGTGTGGGTCCAGTGGCCTATAGGCTAGCTTTACCACTAGAGCTGGACAAGATCCACAATATGTTCCATGTGTCTATGCTCAGAAGATACCGCTCAGATCCTTCACATGTCATCTCCAGAGAAGAAATTGAAATACAACCGGATTTGACATATGAAGAAGAACCTCTACGGATCCTGGCTCGGGAAGTGAAAGAGTTGAGGAATAAGCAAATTCCACTGGTGAAAGTGCTATGGAGGCACCACAACACCGAAGAGGCAACTTGGGAAAGTGAAGAGACGATGAGGCAACAGTTCCCTCAACTGTTTGCATCAGGTAAAATTTCGAGGACGAAATTTAAATTAGAGAGTAAGAGTTGTAACACCCTCCCAGTAGCAATTTCGTACATTCTACTATTCCGGTGACCGGTGTCGGTCCGGACAGCTAGAACGTCCGGAAAAAATATTTAAACTAAAGTCAGAAATCATAATTAACTCAAATATTAGTAAGCAAAATTTAGTAAAAATTTTAGAAATAAAATACAAACAAGTTAAACGAGCCGGTGCCCTAGCGATGGGTAACCCAGAGAGAAGTTGCGGTTCTCGCAACTAGGAGCCTTAGACCCAGGGGAAAATTTATAAAATAATTTTTGGGACTCCAGAGAAGGGTCATTGAGGTTCCTATGGCATTAGAATGCCAAGAAAATATTTAGGAAAATTTTTCAATCGGTACAGACAATTTTGACCTGTTAAGCCAAACGGAGGGCATTTTGGTCATTTCGCCTTCAGAGGTGATTTTTGGCCGACTTGTCTAGTTGAGTAAATAATTATTATAACATAAAATATGAATAAACATTACTAAAAATTAAATTGAAATTGAGTAGTGATGAAAAGAAAAGAAAAATAAAAAAAGGGCTCATTTATGACATAATGTGATGTCATTTAAAAAGCTCCACCCAATCATCATTTGACAAATAAATTAAAGGGACAAAAATGACATAAAATGGGACAAAAATAAAACCAATTCCAGCAGCTTCTTCCTCATTTCAGCCGTAGCTCTTCCTTTTCCAAAACTTTCCACCATTGTTACTCCCTTTAAGCTTAAATTTCCTTAAAATCTCACCATATTTCCCATAATCATCTTCATAAAAACTGAATATCTACCCTAGCTAGAGTGCTTGGAAGTAAAAGGAAGCAAGAATCTTGAAGTTGGCAAGAAAGAGACTTGGCTAAATTAAGGTTAGTGCACCTATCTACTTAAAACCCTTATTTTCCATGTTAGGGACTTGAAATCAACATGAATTTGTGAATTAAATGAACCAAATTTGTGTGTATGCCTACCATTAATTTCGACAGCCCTAAGGAAGGAACAAAGATTTATGGTTATGTATGGAAGTAATTTGAGTATTTATTTGTTGTTTATATATGAGTACCCTGAGAAATGATGATTGAAAACATGATGTTGAAAAATATTGAGTTTGTGATGATATTGGAGTTTGAGATGATTGAATATGGTTATTGGAAGTGTTTTTCACAAGTTCCGAAGAACTGTTTTCTTCATTTTTAGCCGGTACTCTGCCGGATTTTCTTTAAAATTTTCGGAACCTCAAATAAATTAAAATTTCGATAAATGGCACAAATACATTATATTTCACAAGTTATATTCAAAAGCATGATAAAAAAATTAATTAAGGTATATTAGAGTGTGCCGGTACACCGTGTGACATTGCTTGCTCGGGTATACTGTACACGGGAAAGGGGTGTCACACAACAACCAAATTCAAAACCATATTGTTCAAATATTTCATACAAATTAATAAATAATTTTTATTCCAAATTTCCATTGTAAAATAGGCAACACAACATTCTCGAAATTCATAATGAATAAAACACATTTACAATGTATAACAAATCAATTTTCATTGTGAAAACTACAATTTAAAAATTTTTTTGCACAAACCTGATGTGAGTTGCCTTTAGGCCTTGAATCAGTTTGCCCCATCCTTATCTAGGTCTTTTTCAGCTGAAACACGCAATTTATAGTGTTTTAGTATCTTATCTCACAATAAATCCAACAATTAATTCATATATACTTAATTCTAGCCCCAATATGCTTAAACTAACGTTCTTGGAAATTTTCATTTCGGGGTTACTATTCATGTCAATATGTTAACTTTCTTATGTTTAATAGGTATGGGAAATCCAATTATACCCACATACCACATTTTGGGTGCCAAATTTATTGGTTTTGATTGTTTCTTCAAATTTTAGGTCTCTTAGGTACAATTTCAAAATTTCCAGATTTAATGTTCTGTATTGTACTGCTCCATTGGTCATGTTGCTGTGGGAATTTGGCAAAGTTTTCTTCATAGAAGTTGTTACTTATTGTCTTAAATTTAATTCCCTCTTTGAATCACTCCATTTGGAGTTTTGTAGCCCATGATATGACTATTTGAATGGAGCTGGCCGGATTTGGTGTTACCCAGAATTCTGGGTATTTTCTGGATATTGGCAGTTTTGGTGTGCTGACTGCAGGTGACTTTTTGGACAAGTTATGGTCAAAATTTGGGTTTTTTTTCTTCATGAAAGTTGTAGGGCTATGTCTCAACTTTCCATCGGTATAAGATTCAGGTCATTTGGACCTTCCTAGACCAATTTATGATCATTTAAGTGACTACTATTCATTGGTCATTTTTGTATAGGGTAGTGTGCCCAAATCCGAATTTGGCCTAATTATTCACTAAGTTATGATCATTTTTTGGGCATGATTCCTGAATGAAAAATGGTTCATTTTGTGTCTAGTTTCATTCCCAATTGGCCTCACACTAATTAGGTTGATAAATTTTCAGTTTTGGTCCCTGAAATGCACCTAGGTCAAGCTGTCAACATACTGACCCTAACCAATCCGAATTGTAACTTAGTTTTATCAATTCACACATACCACAAATGGTCTCAATTGACCATTTCTAACCCTCATTAAGATCATTTGCATCCATGGACCATTTTCTACAATTTTTTTTCCAAACCCTAAGTGCTAAGAACCCTAATTTTTGCAAATGGCTCAATTAGTTAAATCAAAGTGCACAATCATCTTCTACACACTCATTCAAGCATACTTACACATTTAATTCTACTAAAACACCATAGACCCCACTATTTCCATGACTACCAAATTTCCCATAAGTCCATACATGAATAAAATTCCAAGTTTCTTTACATAATTTCATCAATTTCAATTATATTTCATGTATAGACCATGCATATGGTGAGAAAATTGACTTACCTTATTCAAGCAATTTTTCTCCTTCTCCAATCTTCAATTTCCTTCTTCCTTTTTATTCCCAAGTTATGTAACTAGGCCTAAGAGTGTGATTTTGTGTTGGAGTTTAAGAAATTTATGGGAAGAAACTAGAGAAAATTAAGCTTTCTAAGTCCAAAAATGGTGGAAATTAAGAGAAAATGAGAGAGAGAGATAAGAGAGGAAAGTGACGGCAAAACAATGGAGAAGATGGACTTTTAAATTTTCTTTTTGGTTTTTATTTGTTTAATTATCTTTATCCCACTTTAATTACATTAAAATAAAAATTCTTTATTGTATTATGCTTACATCACTTAAGTGATGTCATTAATCCTTATTTTCTTTTCCTTTTTCCTTTCTTTTTCCTCACTTCTTTAATTTGATTCTATACTTCAAAATTTTCATTTCTCATATTTTATTGGACAGTTAGGTCATGAGTCACCTCTAGGGGTGAATTGACCAATTTGCCCCTCGCCGGTCTGATCCGTTTTGCAAGTTATTCGATATTTCTTCCGGATCCCTGACCGAATTATTTGACCTACTTAAAAATTCTTTTATGTGATTTTCTCTTTTCTACTGTGTTCGCAATAGTCTTTAGGACCACGGCATCACATTTTCCAGTTCAAAATTTGAGTTAGGACTGACCTCGCAGTCACTTCCCGAAAAGGTTACCCATCGCTGTGACTCCCGGATCATTTAACCTTTTATGTTTTGTTTTTTTATTTATACTTAACCTTCTAGCACTCACTATTTATTTTCATTCAGAGCTTTTCTAGGTATCTTAAACATAGTTTTAATCCTCTTAATTGTCCGGACCGACACCGGTCACCGGAACAGTATAATTTACCAGGCTATGCAAATAGGGGTGTTACATCCCTGATATCAAACACAAGGAGATTGACCTCTGTTAGTGTATATTCATGATGTAAATATGTTATATGTATCAATTTAGGACATTTGAGCAGTTGTACTTATCAAAGGAAATATTCACATGCATAGTTAAAATTCATTTCAAAACCATGCTCTAATACCACTAAAACATGTCATAACTTACCCCTCTGCAAGGCATAACATGATCCCGTAGTGTACCTAATGAATTATCGCACTTCACCTGCCGATAATTTTCATTACTTTTTAAAACAATTTTCTTACTTTTTGAAGGTGATGAGCATTTTTAGTGGGTATTAAAAAATTTTAATTGAAGTTTAAAAACTAAGTAAAATATTTGACAAATTCTATTTTCCACAATTTTTATAAAAATTTAGGAAGAGTGCCGGTTATAATTAAGAAAAACAAAAAATTTTGACTTGTAAAAATACTTCCAAATAGTGCACTTCGTCAAATCTCAACCACCAATAACTCAATTCAACACAAATCAACTCAATCTCCACAATTCATAGTATTTTCAAAACAATTAAATAAACCTATTTACATGGAATTTAAAATATTTAATTTATAGACATAAAATCTCAAAAATAATATTATTACACATTGATTGTACAACTGCTCAGTTTACATTAATACATATGACACTAAGGTATTTACATCAAAATAATTACAAGGGTATAAATAAATTCCCGTAAAAAAGTCTTCAAACTGGGCTTCCCTATTACTGTAACAGCTCACTCTGCTGCTATGTTTTTTTCCCTATTTGCGACAGTAAAATAAAGCCATCGCTGAGTAAATTTTACTTAGTGGTGAACAATAAAAATTTAAAATGCTTAATATCAAACATTCATTGACAAATCACCATTCAAATATTTTACAATTTCCAAAGCTTGTTATAACACAAATTTAGTCAAATAATTTAATAAATATAGTATTGCTAATCAATAATACCACTTAGGTCATGAAACTAAATTTTCAAACTTTGCCGTGTTGTACACCACGATAATACAAACTCACCCCACTAATCGAAATCAATGAGGGAGGTGGCTAGCTAGCTAATGAGTACTCATCTAAACTCACCTCAGACTGGCAAGCTAGAGAGGGAGGAAAATGATCAAATATCAAACTCAACCCCATAAGTGGAGGAGGAACATAGTAAGACACTGTCATGCTAAGTGTGAATAAAAAATAATTTTAAATCACAATATTTAAATATTTCATACAAACCACAAATCACATTTTATCTCAAAATTTCCATTTACAAAGTAGGCAACACAATAATTTCCAAATAAAATTCCAAAGCCAAAATAATTAAAAACTATTCATATTACACACTAAATCAAATTTCAATAAGAAATACTTAAATAATTTTATTGTGTACAAACCTCATAATTAGTCTTTCTTTATTTCACTCCTGTCGATTCCTTTCCTCGGAAGGCCCTTTTTCCACTGAAGTACACAATTAAGATGTTTTAATATTTATCCAAATTATGTTTAACAATAATTTTAGCAATTGAAATTTTCATTTAAACATTACTTATATAATCTCATAAATTGAGTTTTTTGTGTTCTTGATTATGGTGGTTACAATTTATTTGACCATTGAGTCAAAATGTTGACTTTTTCACACTAAATAGGTATACCAATTCTCATTACACCCACATACCACATTTTGAGTGCCTAATTTGTTGGTCTTGGTTGCCATTTCAATTTCTAAGTCTCCTAAGAGAAAATTCAATTTTTCAGTTTTGGTGCCCTGTTTTGCACTATTCCACTGGTCTAGTTACTATGGAAATTTAGCTAAGTGTTTCTAATAAAAGTTATTCCTTATTGTCTTAACTTTAATTCCCCTTTTGAATCACTTCCTTTGTAGTTTTATAGCCCATGATATGGGCATTTTAATAAGGCTGGCCGGATTGGTGTTACCCATAATTTTTGGGCACTTTATTGGTTTTAGCAGTTTTGGACAACTAAATTTGGGTGACAATTTCACTTGGCTATGGGCAGAATTTGGGTTGGTTTTCTTCATGAAAGTTATAGTGCTATGTCATATATTTCCAATGCCACAAAAATCACGTTATTTGGACCTGCCCAGACTAAGTTATGGCCAAAAGAACAAGCACTGTTCATTTGGTCATTTTTGTACAGTGACAGTGCACAATATTCGGATTTAACCTAATTGTTCACTATCTTAATGTCATTTTCTGGGCATGGTCTCTGAATAAAAATTGTGTCTTTATGTGTCTAATTTCATTCTCAATTGGCCTCATACCAATTGGGTTAGTAAAATTTTAGTTTTGGTCCCTGAAAGGGACCTAGGTCAAACTGCTAGATTGGGACCCCTAACCAATCCGAATTGTATTTTGTTTCCACTCATTCCAACACATCACAATTGATCCCAATTGACCATTTCTAACCTCAATTAAGGTCATTTGCATCAATTGACCATTTCCTATAATTTTTCTCCCAATTTAAGAGGCTCAAGAACCCTAATTTTGTAACTCCTTCAATTAGTGCAATTAAAGTGTCTAAACATGGTTTACATACTTAATTAAGCTTAATTGCATCTTTAATTGCACCCAAATAAGTCAAACATTACTCCTCTTAATGTTGACCAAAATCCCCCAATTAGTCCACACAAGTTTATTTTGTTTCCATTTTCCATAATTTCCAGGTTATTTAAACTATAAACACATGAATTTAGCTAAAAATTACAAGTTTAATTCACTAAACTTTGAAGTTCCAATTCTTCAATTCACTCCTTTTCTTCCTTTCTTTTCTTCTTCAAGCTTCTTTTCTACTTGCCAAAGTAAGGTTTATCAAGAATAAAAGGGGAATTTATGGGGAATTTTAGGGTTCACTCAAGCTAAAAATAGTGTGTTAATGGAGGTTTTAAAGAGAGAGAGGGAGGAGAGTGGGGAAGACGGCAATTCATGGAGAAGAAGATAACAAAATTTTCTTTAGATTTTATGTATTTATTTTACATTTTGACTTAGTTAAAAATTTAATTAATTAAATTTTCTTTATTGCATCATGCATGATGTCATTATGGTGAGGTAATAATTCATTTTCTTTTCTTTTTCTTTTTCCTTTAATTTTTCCATTCTTTTTTAATTTAATTCTATATTCCAAAATTTTAAATTCTTTGATTTTATTAGACAGTTAGGTCAAGAGTCACCTCTAGGGGTGAATTGACAAATTTGCCCCTCGTCAGTTTGATCCAGTTTGCAAGTAATTTGATATTTCTTCTAGAGTCCTGACCTAATTATTTAACCTACTTATCAGCTCTTTTCTATGATTTTCTCTTTTCTACTAGATTCGCAATAGTTCTTAGGACTGCGGTGTCATAATTTCCCGTTCAAAATTAGGGTTAGGACTAACCTCGCAGTCACTTCCCGGGAAGGTTACCCATCACTGTGACCCTCGGCTCATTTAACTTTTTATGCTCTGTTTTTCTTATTTACACTTAACCATCTGGTAATCACTATTTATTTCTGTTCAGGGCTTTTCTAGGTGTCTTAAACATAGTTCTAATCCTCTTAATTGTCCGGACCGACAGTGGTCACCGGAACAGTAAATTACAGATAGCTATTCATATAGGGGCGTTACATTGATTATGGCTTTTTAGCCACACTGTTTGCACACCGGGAGGGAGATACTTTGTCACCGATGGTGTGACGGCCCAAGGTACTAGGTACCTAGTGCTATTTTATCCGTTTATCCAGTCTGATCAATATATAAGCTACATGGGCAGTTAATTTAAGTATTATTTAATTCAGATAGCTAAACTAAGTGTATTGACATACAATGCAACTAAATTAAGTATACATGAAATATGCTCAACAAAAACATGAAAAGCTTTAGAAGAACAATCTTATTAAAGATTACTGCAGAATTAGTCTATAAAGACTATTGGCATCAAAAATCATAAACAATTAATTTATTTTATTTTTGTGTATTTATCTTTATAATTGGCACCACTAAGCATAATTGCTTAGCGCGTTGCTTTTGTAACGTGCAGGCATTGGAGACACAGCTAGGGAGCCCAGCCGATCTACAATCAGGTGAGAGATCAGATCTGCACCGGAGTCCAGAGTCATCTGCACTGCATTGCATACATGGTAGGACTTAGGGATTCTTGTGTTTTGCACATCTTTTGTATTTTGAAATTTGGCCTTGTAATATGTAATATTATGAAACCTTAAGGTTTGTATTAATTTGTACATATTAAGTAACATGAGGATTATCTGGATGTATTATAAATATTATGGACTGTATTATGGAACTGTTTAAATACTGTGAAAGTCCATTGACTTTACTGAGACCTTGAGATTATGTACAAATTTAGAATTTTGAGAATATTATATTGAACTATTTTTAATAGGTGAAGAAGGACTGTTTATCCGAAATATAGACGACACTTTGCTGGATTTGTATTAAAAATCTTGCAACACTCAGTTTTATCAAAAACATAAAGTAATAAACAATCATGATGTAAATTTCACACAATAGTTTCCTAAACCAAATTGAGTATTCAGAAAATAAGATAATCATAGACTAGGTGCTCTAGCACACCGTGTGGCACGCCTTGCTCGGCTACACTATAGATGGGTGAGGGGTGTTACACTCCTGAAGAACAACCCAGACCCACATCCCTAACTTTCTCCTCTGTGACTGAGAATGTAGAAGCTGAATTAAATGTTCTTCAAAAGGATTTTTAGATTGACAAAGCTTATCTTCAAAAAGATTTTTATGCTCCTCATAATCATTAGAAAATACTTTGGTTTTTCAAACACTTCATGAATCAAAGGTAAGAAACCCAAGAAAGATTTTATGCATTCATTCATGAGCATCAAACGCATATTTTCTTTTTTGATTGGTTTGAAATTTATGCTTTTGAAAATAATATGGAATATCCTTTTTCTTCTAAAACCTTAAACCCACTCTCTGAATCAAATTCCTGGCAATCTTCAAGAGGTGAATGGATTCAATCTGTCCACCCACCTCTCAAAGAACTCCAGATTAAACACCACAGAACCACTCTCATAGCCTCCCCTTTCAAACTCAAAAGTGAGAAAAATATTGAGAGGGATCTTGAGAATATCATCCAATAGAACAACTGGACCAATAGTCATCTTCATACTATTAGAAATCAGTTAAATGATCTTCAAAAGTAGATTCAGCACCCACCTACCGTCACTTCCTCCGTGGAAACAAAGATGAAAGCTCCATCCTTCAAGCCCTTTGCAGTTTCAAGGAATTCTCTACCTAGTCTCTAACAAAAAAAAGGGGAATAATTTCTTCAAGCCATTCAGGATTGCCTAAATCAACTTCCGTCCACTTCTACAAAGTCCAATGTTGTCATTCCAGACACTCCTGAAGCCTCTGTTAATGTAATGGAACAATCTTCTGATGAAGAAAATGCTTTCTAAGAAGAAGCTCTTCCAAAAGTAAATAAAGTTCATTGGCAGAATTCTCAACAACTTTACTATCCAAGAGCCACTGCTCTAAATATCAATCTGGAAGACAAACCGAGTGCCCTCTCCCAAAGCCGCTATAATGCTTCTTCTTTCTATGAATGGAACATAGATGGAATGTCTGAATACAATATTCTCAACATCTTTCAGTAAATGACTATGGTCGCCGATGCCTATCGAACCCAGATAGGCACTACTGACCAAGTTATTGCTGAACTTCTCAAAGCAGGATTCTCAGGTCAACTTAAAGGATGGTGGGATTATTATCTCACTCCCTAGCAAAACCTTGAGATTCTGAAGTCTATCGAACTTGATGAAGATCAAGAACCAATACTTGATGAGCCTGACAGACCAATTCAAAATGTTATTGCAACTCTCATCTTAGCCTTGACTCTTCACTTTGTCAGAGATCCATCACATCTCAAAGACGAGAATGTTGAACTTCTATCTAATCTTCGGTGAAATGGTATAAGGATACTTTCCTTATAGGAGTTATGCTTCGAGAAGACTCTAACTTGCCATTTTGGAAGGAGAAATTCCTTACTGGCCTCCCTCCTTTCCTTAGTGAAAAGGTTCGACATAAGATTAAATAACAGAAAAATGAAAAATTCCTTATGATCAGCTCACTTATGGAGAACTCATCAGCTTCACCCAAAAAGAAGGCTTGAAGATTTGCCAAGATCTTAAGCTTTAGCAACAACTTCAATGGGAGCTCCAAAGAACCAAGAAAGAACTTGGAACCTTTTGCCAACAATTCGATATTTCCTACCAAAAGCCATCTTCCTCTTCAACCTCCAAACCTTGCACAGATTGTCAAACCAAAAGACATCGAAAGCACAAAAAAATACCTCTCTAAACCTAAATCTCCTTACTACCAAGACAGACCCTCCAAAAGAAAACCTTACTCTAGAAGACACCAAAAAGCTTCTCAAAAGCCCTATGATCCTTATTCCACTTCCAGAAGAGATGTTACTTGCTATAGATGTGGCAAGAAAGGTCACATTGCAAAATACTGTAAGCTCAATAGAAGAATCCATGAGCTCCAACTTGAAGAAGAAACCTTGTATAAACTTGAAGCCCTTTTGCTTGAATCTGATTCCGAAGACACTGTTTCAACTTCTTCAGAAGACAATTAAGCCCTCCAGCTTGACGAAATCCTCTCTGAATCTTCTACAACTAATGAACCCGGAAAACAACAGAATATGCTTGCAAAAGATCAAAAATTTTTGCTTGATGTTATTCAACATATCTAAGACCCTCAACTTTAGAAAGAATATCTCACTAACCTTCAACACTCTTTTGATGCATCATCTTTTGAAACCCCTTCTACCTTTACGCCATCCAAAGCCAATAACCCATATGACCTCACAACCATCTTACAGAAAGCCAAACTTCCAAGACAAAAACCTCTACGTCCACCATTCAAGAACTCTAGGCTGAAATTAAAACCATCAAGTCTGAACTCAAGCAACTCCAAACCAAACAGAAGGAAGACTCTGCTGTCATCCAACTTCTCCTTAAGAAATTTTTTGAAGAAGAAGAGGATTAACCAGAACCTGAAGCAGAAACACCACAACTAGCCAATCTTCAAGATATTTCAAACAATTTTCTTTTGATTTTAAAGCGAGTCACTTCCCAAAAATATTTGGTGAAAATAACTTTAAAAATTTCTGATGATTTTCGATTGGATACTATTGCTCTCTTTGATGAAGGAGCAGAAGCATGGAAATTAGTGCATTGGAGCATTGAATTTTAAAATTTTTCTTCTAGGGTTTCATGCATCATGCCACATCTCTTATGTGCCTAATTACTTTCAATGCTCAATTGCATATTAAAATACTTTTAATATGTATTAGGATCTTCATTTGCCATTTAAGATTGTGAATTAACAAATTAATTCAATTAAACCCTATTTTGAAAGAGGAATTTGGGCACTAACCTCTTTGATACACTATGGATTCAATTGACACCTTTAGGAAGCTCCAAGGACCCCAAGTGTTGTCCCTCTAGCTTGTCCACACCAAGATCACCAATGGCAGGCCCCAATTTTGCTTCTCAAGCCTTTGCCAACCAATTATAATTTGGGGTTTTGCTTTTAGAAAGGTTATATGTGTGTATAAGACACTAAAAACAATTCCTAGCAATTTTAATTCAAAGAAACTAAGGGATTTTTCTTTGAATCAAGTAAGAAAAGAAGAGAGGAGATGGAGAGAGCCTTTGTGCCGTCACATATGAGAGACAAGAGAGAGTATTTTATTTCTTCTTTCTTTTCCTTTTATAATTACGTCAAATAATCACTTAAACCCTTTGCCACATGTCACCACCACATTACATCTTATTTTTAATTGACTTAATCACATTAAGCCAAGTGTCAAAGCTAGACTTAATCTTGACTTGGATCATCTTACAAGATAAAAGACAAATGGCAAGCTTATATGGTGCCATGTGTTACCATCTCATGGTGCCACATGTCACTATGTGAAATGACCAAATTACCCTTATATTTTAATTTTGAGTTCTCAACCCAAAATCACTATTTCTCTTCTTCTAATCAATTTATATCAAATATAAATTAATTAATTAATCTCTATTAATTAATTTCTCACAAATAAATTTATATTTAAATACTTTAAATATAAATTTAACTTTTACTATACATCCAATAACCTAAATTTGGTTTCAAGTCGCTAGGGACTTTGCAATCTCATTGCAAACTAAACTTATTTTATTAATCAATTAAACTCTTTAATTAATCAATTAAATCATATTTTACTTGGTGATTAACTTGTGTATATGTGTGACTCACTAGGCTCATCACGTTATATGTGTGTATAAGACACTAAAAACAATTCCTAGCAATTTTAATTCAAAGAAACTAAGGGATTTTTCTTTGAATCAAGTAAGAAAAGAAGAGAGGAGATGGAGAGAGCCTTTGTGCCGTCACATATGAGAGACAAGAGAGAGTATTTTATTTCTTCTTTCTTTTCCTTTTATAATTACGTCAAATAATCACTTAAACCCTTTGCCACATGTCACCACCACATTACATCTTATTTTTAATTGACTTAATCACATTAAGCCAAGTGTCAAAGCTAGACTTAATCTTGACTTGGATCATCTTACAAGATAAAAGACAAATGGCAAGCTTATATGGTGCCATGTGTTACCATCTCATGGTGCCACATGTCACTATGTGAAATGACCAAATTACCCTTATATTTTAATTTTGAGTTCTCAACCCAAAATCACTATTTCTCTTCTTCTAATCAATTTATATCAAATATAAATTAATTAATTAATCTCTATTAATTAATTTCTCACAAATAAATTTATATTTAAATACTTTAAATATAAATTTAACTTTTACTATACATCCAATAACCTAAATTTGGTTTCAAGTCGCTAGGGACTTTGCAATCTCATTGCAAACTAAACTTATTTTATTAATCAATTAAACTCTTTAATTAATCAATTAAATCATATTTTACTTGGTGATTAACTTGTGTATATGTGTGACTCACTAGGCTCATCACGTTATATGTGTGTATAAGACACTAAAAACAATTCCTAGCAATTTTAATTCAAAGAAACTAAGGGATTTTTCTTTGAATCAAGTAAGAAAAGAAGAGAGGAGATGGAGAGAGCCTTTGTGCCGTCACATATGAGAGACAAGAGAGAGTATTTTATTTCTTCTTTCTTTTCCTTTTATAATTACGTCAAATAATCACTTAAACCCTTTGCCACATGTCACCACCACATTACATCTTATTTTTAATTGACTTAATCACATTAAGCCAAGTGTCAAAGCTAGACTTAATCTTGACTTGGATCATCTTACAAGATAAAAGACAAATGGCAAGCTTATATGGTGCCATGTGTTACCAT
The DNA here is from genome assembly GCF_030052815.1 of Hevea brasiliensis. Taxonomy (NCBI): domain Eukaryota; kingdom Viridiplantae; phylum Streptophyta; class Magnoliopsida; order Malpighiales; family Euphorbiaceae; genus Hevea; species Hevea brasiliensis. The sequence goes on along the minus strand of NC_079493.1, from coordinate 89,876,850 downwards.
CTCATGGTGCCACATGTCACTATGTGAAATGACCAAATTACCCTTATATTTTAATTTTGAGTTCTCAACCCAAAATCACTATTTCTCTTCTTCTAATCAATTTATATCAAATATAAATTAATTAATTAATCTCTATTAATTAATTTCTCACAAATAAATTTATATTTAAATACTTTAAATATAAATTTAACTTTTACTATACATCCAATAACCTAAATTTGGTTTCAAGTCACTAGGGACTTTGCAATCTCATTGCAAACTAAACTTATTTTATTGATCAATTAAACTCTTTAATTAATCAATTAAATCATATTTTACTTGGTGATTAACTTGTGTATATGTGTGACTCACTAGGCTCATCACGTTATATGTGTGTATAAGACACTAAAAACAATTCCTAGCAATTTTAATTCAAAGAAACTAAGAGATTTTTCTTTGAATCAAGTAAGAAAAGAAGAGAGGAGATGGAGAGAGCCTTTGTGCCGTCACATATGAGAGACAAGAGAGAGTATTTTATTTCTTCTTTCTTTTCCTTTTATAATTACGTCAAATAATCACTTAAACCCTTTGCCACATGTCACCACCACATTACATCTTATTTTTAATTGACTTAATCACATTAAGCCAAGTGTCAAAGCTAGACTTAATCTTGACTTGGATCATCTTACAAGATAAAAGACAAATGGCAAGCTTATATGGTGCCATGTGTTACCATCTCATGGTGCCACATGTCACTATGTGAAATGACCAAATTACCCTTATATTTTAATTTTGAGTTCTCAACCCAAAATCACTATTTCTCTTCTTCTAATCAATTTATATCAAATATAAATTAATTAATTAATCTCTATTAATTAATTTCTCACAAATAAATTTATATTTAAATACTTTAAATATAAATTTAACTTTTACTATACATCCAATAACCTAAATTTGGTTTCAAGTCGCTAGGGACTTTGCAATCTCATTGCAAACTAAACTTATTTTATTGATCAATTAAACTCTTTAATTAATCAATTAAATCATATTTTACTTGGTGATTAACTTGTGCATATGTGTGACTCACTAGGCTCATCACTAATTGGCAATGAGATATGATATTAACTCTTAATATCATCAAAACTCTTTCTTACCATAAATGATTTCTCTAAAACATTTTAGGCATCTCATAGACTATGGTTGACACTTAGCATAGCGTGCCAGAGCCACCCAATTAGTAATAAGGAATACCTTAAATGAACCTATAATCATATATTACCATGAACTAGAATCTCTCCGTTATAAAATCCCAATTTGAGCTGGAGTCATGGTTAATGTCAAACACCATTTGCTTTGAACATTATGTTCTCTTTTAATTTCAGTTCTTGATTAATTAGATTTTCTTGTCAGAAACTCTTTTATGACCAAATCTGTCTGTCCTGGCCAGGAACTTGAAACATCAAAAACAATTAAATGAACATAGGATTTTATCCCTATTTACTTAGGGTAATAGATTCCTTCTTGACAAATACCTATCTCCATATATAACTAGTAGGAGCCAACAAATGCCCATATACCCATACACAGTACAAGTATGAAAGTAGTATCAAACTCAAACCATGTCACACCCTACCCCTCTGTAAGGCATAACATGATCCCGTAGTATACCTAATGAATTACCAACTTCATCTACTGATAACCCATTAAATACACTACAAGGGATTTTAAAACTTTTCTTACTTCTTTTTACAGTGGTGAACACTATTTACAGGTGTTAAAAACTTTTTGAACTGAAATGATAGAACTAACACATTTGAATTATTAGGAATTTCTGTAAAAATTTTGGCAGAGTGTCATCTGTATTTTGGATAAAACAGTTCTTCAGGAAACCTGTAAAAAAAAACACTTAAATATATTTCTCAATCTCAACTCCAACAGTTAAACAACACAATATTTTCCTCAACTCAATTCCACAATAATTTTTCAAAGACTGAGATTAAAGAGATACAGTACAAATTTTAAAAGTTAAAATAACTCATAATTTATTTTACAACTTCAAGGTACAATTTTATTTTACAACTGCTCAAACCAAGAACAAAATATACATACAGTGAATAAACATTACAGTACAAAATGCAAAATGGAGTATACTCAATATACCCGATGCTCTCTTGCTGAATGCTCTAGCAGCCTAATCTGCTGCCCTGTCCGTCTGTCTACCTGCGACAGCAATGAAAAGCTATTGCTGAGACAATGTCTCAGTGGTGCACAACATTTACCAAATACAACTTTAAATGACAATTCATAAATTATATAAATAGTGGATACGTAAAACCATAGTTAGATTCAAGATAATAAATGTCATAAGGAATTTAAACTCTATTTTACAATATCACAATAAATCTCAGAAATCAAAACATAGTTAAATTCAAAAGACAGTGAATGTCAATAAGAATTTAAACTCCATTTCACAATCTTACAATACATATCAATAAATCACACAAAGCTTATTCATGTTCCAAAGTTCAATTCGTCCCAAAAGCCGATGGCTAATGAGGTATAACATAGCTAGCTAGCAAAAATATGAGTACTCATTCTATTCGTCCTCAACAGGCACACACCTCAACACTTCAGCCAGAGAGGGAATTCAATTCATCCCACTAGATAAGCTAGCGAGGAATACAATCAATATACATGATAGCTGTGGTTTCAAATCATTTCCAATGCTTTTCAATCAATAAGTATCCATCAATATCATTCAAACAATTTTTCACAGTTTCAAACCATTTACAATGCTTTTCAAGCAATAAATATTCATTCAAACACATTTCCACAATTTAAAACAATAATGTACAAATAGTCATAATTCATTTCAATTGAAAAATTCAAAAGAATTAGCTGTTGTGCACAAACCTCTGATAACTGTCTCCTAGCCTTGACTCAGTGTTTCCTTCCCTTTCCCTGAGTCTTTGCTAACTGAGAAACACAATTTGAAGTGTTTCAGTATTCATTTAAACTGTCTCTAACGATAATGCTCGATAATTAATTCACTGAATTCTATTATTTCCTTAGTCAACCTAATATGTTGACTCTAAATGCGTTCTAGGTAAATTAGGTTTTAATGTTACTAATTTGTCACATTCAATAGTCTTTTAGGGTTGGTACATGTTACCAAATTCATTTCTTTGTATATTGCATTTTCTTGCAATTTGCTGGATTCCGGGATACTAGTTTGACCTAGCCGGACGACCTAGTTCCCTCGGTTTTCAGGTTTTGGTCAAAACTACAAACTTGTAGATCTATTTCTTATTGCATGCGGGGCAAAATTTCAGGTTATTCTGAGTTATGTAGATCAAGTTATGGTCATTTTACTATTGCTGGTCAAAATGCATCAAAATTGGTCACTTTAGGTCATTTTAGGTCAATTTTGGTTCGGCCAGTTTTTGGACCCGAACTTGTGCAAGCTGTTTGACTTGCTTATGATCATTTATGGGTTTTGGTGTCTTCATAAGACTTGTAGATATGGGTATTAACTATTGATGGTCAAAATTTCAGGTCAATTGGACCTGTTTTGAGTGAGTTATGGCCTAAAAACTAACTGCTGTCCAAATGGTCAATTTTCAGGCCTTATTTGCACTTAATCCGGATTTGGTCATTTTTCAAGCTACCTTGCAAGCAGAATTTTGGCAAGCTTTCTTCATGAAAGTTGGCACATTTTGTGCTTAGTTTCACCTCTAATTGGTTTCATACCAATTGGAGCCACAAACTTAAGGTTCTAAGCCCAAAACACAAACTGCCTTATTGCATTTCTTTCATACACATCAAGGATCACTTTTAACACTTACCAAACTCAACATTCAAGCCAATTCTGGTTGTACCATAACCTAAACATAATTCACAACATATTATAGGTCATTTTGGCAGCTTACAATTACATTAAATGTGCACCATTTAGTACAGAATTTTTTCAAACCCAATTTACAACAATTCAATCACCTAACCATAACACTTTTACATGTCCAACCTCACACCATCATACATACACTCAAACTGCCATAACCACTATCACAATTCAACATTAATATTCCATAATCCAAACATGAAATAACATCCTTATGGTTCACCCAGCCAGGCTGCCGATTCATGCATTACATTCCCATAATTTCCAAGCATTCAAATTTCAATACACATTCACATATGCTAAGCATACATCACCCAAATAATTTCTTACACACATAAACATTTAATCAATCCTTTAATCCACCATTTTCAAGCAAAAATAAACTGTCTTCAAGGTGTTTCCATGGCTACCAAAAGTACACTTCCCCCTTTAAACATCAAACCTCAAAAATCTCTCCATAATTCAAACACCCATAACATCCTTACAAACTTTAATTAAACAATAATAAAAAACACCAACTTACCTCTTGATGAGGCTTGTTAAATCTGCACCAAACTCCCTTAAATTTAGTATCTACTTCTTCCTTGTGAGGTTTGGATCAAGATTAGTGAAGAAACTTTGGTGGTTGGAGGTGAGAATGGAGGAGATTAGGAAGCTTCATCAATTTCGGCCATGGAAGACTCTCAAGCTTTTCATTTCGGCCATGGTGTTTGAATGAAGAAGATGAAGGTGCTAGTGGGTTTACACCTGCCCACATAAGGTTAATTTAATCCCCAAAGTGCTCCACTCATCAATATTTAATGATTTAATAAGTTAAAAGTGTTAATTACCTAATTTGAACCCCATTTTTGCTATTTACATTAGGTACCACTAAATTAATTTTTCATTATATTTTCCAGATGTAATATTATTTATTTTTAATGGAAATTTAGGTCAAAAGACAACTCGAGGTGTCAAATGACCACAATGCCCCTGTTCGGGTTGCATTTCCTATTTTTCGGTAACACCGGGTTTTGTCCGTTTTTCGATTTCTCACTTTTCTTTGTACTAATTATTTAATTTTTATTTAATATTTCTTATGGTATTTATACCTCAATAGGGGTCTATTTAAGTCCTAAAAATATTTTTCAAGGTTCCCCGCAGTCCAGGGCTAGTCAACGGTCCACGCCGTGACTTCCCGGTGCGGTCACTTATCGCTAGGGTTCTCGGCTCGCTTAACTTGGTTACACTTCTTTGCTATTATTTTTCCTTTGTTTTTCTTGCATTTTCTTTTCTTGTATTTCATTATTTTATGTCTCCTCACTCATATCGAAGTGTAGTTCTAGGCATCCTAGCAGTTCGGACAACACTGGTCACAGGAACAGTAGAATGCGCTACCAAACTTAGGGGTGTTACAAACCACCTATATACAAGATAACTATGTTATCTCAGATCTAAAGACTATATGCACTGATATGATATATGACAATGCATTGACAAGAGTAAACTCCATGTGCTTGTCATAAGTGTTACTGGTTTGGCCTACTTATCATATATAAGTGCCTATCATGTTTGTTATGTGGCATGAGACTCACCACTCCATCTTATTCATATCATATAAATACCTTGGGAACAAACATGATTACAATCTTTCTGGATAAGTCATGTCCTTTGTGAAGTATTCTCGATTGTGAACCAATTTATGATACTTTGTACTAGAAATACTGCCACTCATATTCTTAACAACTTAAGAATAGAATTTCTAACAAAATATCAATGGACCTTTTTTATTACACATAAATATATTATGTAAACGGAAAAGTGAAATTGCCTTTTATTAATAAAATGTGTACTAGATACATACTAAATGATATGCTCTAAGGCATACTACTAACAATTGATACAGGTGCTGACCTTAATTGTATCAAGGAAGGAATAATTCCAAAAAGATTTTGAGAAGCCACCACTAAAAGGCTCAAGGTCGCCAATAACTCTTATCTCAAAGTTGATTTAAAAATTGATGCATACGTTTTGAATAACGGTTTGCAAATCAAAACTTCATTTTTACTTGTGCATAACATTCATCATACTGTCATACTCGGCACTCCATTCATAAATCTCATTATTCCTTATGTTGTTAATTATGATCATATTTTTGCTAAACTTAAAAAGAAAAAAATTGTTTTCCCTTTCATTGAAAAGCCCCAAACTCATAACTTACATATTATCAAAGCCTGTTCTGTTTATGAAAATCAACTCCATTGCTTGATTTTGTCAAAAGAAAAGGAACTTCAAAACTTAAAGCAAGTTACTTCAATTCAAAGGATTCAAAATCAACTTCAACTTCCTATTTTAAAGAAAAAGATTTCCCTTCTTCAGCAATAGATTGAAAATACTATTTGTTCTGATCTTTCAAATGCTTTTTGGGAAAGAAAACATGTTGTTGACCTTCCATATGAAACTGATTTTCATGAATCCCAAATTCTAATAAAAGCTCGCCCCATCCAAATGAACAAAGATCTTGAACTTCACTATCGAAAAGAAATTGCTGATTTGCTTTGAAAAGGTTTAATCTCTCCTTCCAGGTCCCCCTAGAGTTGTGCTGCTTTTTATGATAATAAATCTTTTGAAATTGAAAGAGGTGTTCCCCGACTGGTTATTAATTACAAGCATCTTAATCAAGCTTTAAAATGCATTAGGTACCCCATTCCAAATAAGAAAGTTCTTCAAAAACTTTTTACTACAAATATCTTTTCAAAAATTTGATACGAAATCTAGTTTTTGGCAAATTCAAATAGCTCTAAAAGATCGTTACAAAACTGCTTTCGCTGTTCCTTTTGGCCAATTTGAATGGAAAGTTATGCCATTTGGTTTGAAAAATGCTCCATCTGAATTCCAAAGAATTATGAATGATATCTTTAATCCATATTCTGCTTTCTGCATTGTTTATATTGATGATGTCTTGACTTTTTCATCCTCTGTTGAACAACATTTCAAGCATCTGAACACTTTTTTGCTTATTGCCAAAAGAAATGGTCTAATCGTCTCTAAAACTAAGATGAGTCTTTTCTAGACCAAAATTAGGTTTTTAGGACACTATATTTCGAACGGCACCATCTCTCCTATAGAAAGGTCTCTTGCTTTTGTTGACAAATTTCCTGATAAAATTCTTGAGAAAACCCAACTTCAAAGATTTCTAAGATGTCTAAACTATGTTTTAGATTTCTATCCAAATCTTACTAGGATCCTCCAACCTCTTCATGACAGACTCAGGAAAAATCCAAAGCCTTGGATGTAAGAACATACCCTTGTTGTTTAGAAAATCAAAGCCCAAATTACAGAAATTCCTTGCTTACACTTAACTAACCCCAGTGCTTTCAAAATTGTCAAAACTGATGCTTCTGAAGTTAGTTATGAAGGAATATTAAAACAAAAGAAAAAAGATAAAGAAGTTATAGTTCAATATGTTTACGGACATTGGGATAGTACCCAGAAAAAATATTCCACTATCAAAAAGTAAGTTTTGTCTATAGTCATATGTATTCAAAATTTTCAAAGCGATTTACTTAATTAAAAATTCCTTTTGAGAATAGATTGCAAATCTGCAAAAGAAATTTTGAAAAAAGATGTTCAAAATATTACTTCAAAACAAATTTTTGCTCGATGGCAAGCTATTCTGAGTATTTTTTATTTTGGTATTGAATATATTAAAGGAGATGTGAATTATGTCCCTAACTTCTTGACTCGTGAATTCTTGCAGACTCCTCACCATGATTCCTAGAAAACCACCAGGAGATTCACCAAAGGAGAAAAAAGAATCAAAAGCAAAGTCAACTTCCTCATTTAAACAAAGGCCTTCAAGCCAATCCCAAGCTCTTGCTTTAATCCAACCAAAAGCCACTCCTCAAAACCCTATCGTTTCTTGGAATTCCTTATTCCAAAAAGAGATAGATTAATTGCAAAACCCTTCCACTTCAAAAGCTTCTAAAGCCCTAGAGAAACTTCAAAAATCACAAGAAAGACAGCTACAGGAATGGTTAGCAAATCTTGTTAACCATCCTGAGCTTTGTCAGGTTCTGAAAGAGTCCCTTCCTGAAGGGCCATATAAAGATGCTATCACTGATATCTGCTTAAAAAATACAGAGAAAGAGATTGTTTTACATAAACCAAAACCTCTTTCTCAAACTGTTTCCCAAACTATTTTAACTCAACAAACTGCTTCTCAAAACTGATTTAACTCCAAAGCTTGTTTCTCTAATGAATTTAACTTTAAAGCCTGAGCAACCAATTGTTTCTCAAATTTTTTCACAAAATTCTGGTCCCTCTCCATAATGGTTTATCAAAGAATCTTTCCAAAAAATTTTAACTGTTGAAGATGGTTTTTATGATTCTAACCCAAGCTTGTTTGCAGCAAAGTTCTTCGGCTCTTGGCATTACAAACCCTGAGAACAATCTAAAGACCCATCTTATTATTAGAGTATTTTGATTGAGAATGGCTCAGTCAAAATAAAACACTTACCAGAAAACTCTTCCTCTCCAAATTACTCAACTTGCACCATCATTAAAGTTATCCACCCAATGGACTAGGGACAAAACCTTTCACTTCCCAAAAAATTCCAAGCCTTTCTGCCAACCAAACTTTCACTTACTGGGATTACCACTAAGCCTGGATTAATGCATTTTTAATCCAAAACTCTAATTTAACTCATACCTGGCTTTTCTTCTTTAACATTGTTTCTACTTTTCACTTTCCTAGAAGGTTTGCTCAATGGTAGGCATGGATGGGAGCCACACCTAAAATCTTACCTTCTGAAAATTTTCAAGGTTATACCACTTTTAAAGCCAGATATGTCCCTCCACCAGAAGAAGACTTGTTTCATCCATTGACTCTTTTTGCTTCAAAGTTCTTTATTCCTTGGGTTCTCGCCTGGGAATATAACTTTAAACCTGGACAACTTATTCAAGGCCCTATTCTGATCCGAAGATTCAAAGTCAAATGGTGGTCTAAGTTCCAAAAAAGTAAAAAGGCCTCCTTAGCAACTGTGAAAAAATGGCTTCTAAAATAGTCTGAGAACCATCAAAAGCAACTTCCCTCTACTTCAACTTCAACTTTCCTTGCACAGAAATCTCATGCAAGTGCCCTTCTTGCCCAAGCTAAGACAGAGGAAGAATATTTCACTATAATGAAGCAACTATTATCAAGCAAGACAGATTCTTCTGGAACTTCCAACAAAGCCAACATCTCATCAAAAGCAGTCAGCCTTGGAAACGATAATGAAGATGACTGTTTTGGCATTTTCTCCATTTTAAAGAACTCTTGAATCATCACATGAACACAGGAGTCTTCAATTTTTGGTAGACTTCACTTATTTTCTCTTTGACAAGGCTACAAAAAAGACATTTTATGAATAAATTTCTATTGTTTTTATTATGTAATGAACCAACAAGGTAATATGAATCCTTGTTATACATTGAATTCTTCAATGTTTGTCTTTGTACATCAACTTGTCTCCTCCATTCTCCCATTTCCTTATATTGGATCCGGTGGTTTGTAAATCACTTTGCAACTTCTTGCTTGATTATTAACCATATGTTTCTTGTATATATGGTAGGTATGATAATTTGAAATTGGAATAAAATACTAAAATTGTATGAGACACATAAAATACCTACATACACATATATAAACATATATATGCGCGCGCGTGTGTGTGTGTATGGATGTGTTAGTAGTATGCCCTAGAGCATATCATTTAGTATGTATCTTGTACATGTTTTATTAATAAAAGACATTTTCACTTTTCGATTTACATAATGTATTTATGTGTAATAGAAAAGGTCCATTGATATTTTGTTAGAAATATTATTCTTAAGCTGTTAAGAATATGAGTGATAGTATTTCTAGCACAATGTATCATAAATTGGTTCACAATCGAGGATACTTTACAATAAGGACATGACTTATCCAGAAAGATTGTAATCATGTTTGTTCCTAAGTTATTTATATGAGATGTAAATAAGATGGAATAGTGAGTCTCATACCATATAACAAACATGATAGGCACTCATACATGATAAGTAGGCTGAACCAGTGACATTTATGACAAGCACATGGAGTTTACTCTTGTTAATGTATTGTCATAAATCATATCAGTGCACATAGTCTTTAGACCTGAGATTTGAATGTGATTCAAATCTGAATTTTTAAATTTGTTTGAATGTGATTCAAATATGAATTTTTAAATTTGTTTGAATATGATTCAAATCTGAATTTTTAAATTTGTTTGAATCATATTCAAATCTGGATTTTTAAGTTGAATATGAGATATTCAATTTAATTTAAGTATGTATGTTTTATTTAATTGTTAAATAGTGATATGCATGATGGATGATCATGGACAATAAAAGACTAATGTGATTGGATTTATTTCTTTTATGTTCTTTGGGTTGTAAATTAATTAATTTATTTTAATTTATTTTGGGCATTTATTATAAAGATTGTAATATTTTTTGTTGTAATTTCATTTATTTAGTTCTTATAAATTTGCCTTGGTATGCCAAGGATTACTATGTAATTGGATTGCAAGAAGATCAAGGAGGTCAAGAGCATTGGTGGGACTAGTGGGAGGAATTCAAGATTAAGTGTTGATTATGTACTCCTTCAGCAACTCTTGTAATATGAATGAATGAAATGCACTTAGGAATGCCCTGATTCAATTCTTGGTGGCTTAGAATTGAATCCCTTAGAAAGTCCATGATTATACCATATTTATTTATTATCCATGAATGCATGAGATGTATGGGAATGTATGCAAGTATATGATATATGCATGCTAATTGGATAATGTGTAAAGTGAGACCTTAATAGTAAATAGGACGGCCACAAAATCTTCCAAACAAATGATTAAGTTGGAAATGGTATAATTAAAGTAATTATAACATGGGCCCTCCATTGAGGCAATTATTTTAAGAAATTTTAAATACTTGTATAAGATGCAATGAATTTAAGAGATTTTCTTAAGAATAATTGTTAAACATGAGATGTTGTAAATATGAAAATGGTTTGGTGGCCAATATTGGATGTATCTGAGGACATTAAAATTATTTGCATAATTATTGGCTCAATGGGATCAACTTAACTAATGCAAGATAAGTCAATAATGGATGTACCTGAGATTTTGAGCATGAGGGGCTAGGTAAAGGATTGAACCTCACATGAGATGTGATGGGTAAGGAGTTGCTCACTTATAGTTTATTGTAATTCTAATAATGGATGGACCTGAGGATGATCAATAGATTATAAGAATTCAATCACCCACTGGAAATCCATCCAACTAAGATTTTCGTTTTCTGCTTTGAAAGTGTAGGATTCTCTAAGTTAGTGGGAGGACCAATTTGATTAAAAGACCATAATTATTTTAGTTAAATACATGATACATTTACTGATTAATATGATTATTTTCTGCAGTTAATTTTCTGATAATAATGAGCACACCACAACCACCACCATCCAATATTCTTGCAAGCATACTTGATTGCAATAGGTTGATAGGACCTAATCTCTCTGATTGGCTAAGAAATTTGAAACTTGTCCTGAACCTTGAACATACAGGATATGTTCTAAACTCAAATGTTCCTAGTCCCTTACCTCCAGAGGCCACTCAAGAGGAACATGAAACTTTGGACAAGTGGAAGGAGCATGATATGAGAGCCAAGTATTACATGCTTGCTTCTATGAGTAATGAGTTACAGAAGCAACATGAGAACATGCAGAGTGCGAGTGAGATCCTCCTTCACCTATAAGAGTTATATGGTGAGCACAGTAGGAATGCTAGGTATGAGATATCTAGGCAACCGTTCTGCATGAGGATGTCTGAGGGACAGAATGTTAGGGATTGTGTCCATAAGATGATTCAGCTGATTGAGCAACTGGAACATCTTGACTTTAACATGGATTTCCAAAGGCAGACGGATTTGATCCTTCAGTCCCTTCCTGAGTCATTTGGGAATTTTGTGATAAATTTCCATATGACTAAGCAGTAATGCACCTTGGCTGGTTTACTCAACATGCTGGTTATTGCCCAAAAGAATATGTCGGGCAATAAAGGAAAGGAGGTAGCTTTGATTGCATCTTCTTCTACTAGAAAGTCCAACAAGAAGAAGGGCAATAAGAAAAATAAACCTCAGATTCCTGGTCCTTCCAAGAAAATAGCTAAATAGAAAGGGAAGACTAAAGCTTATGGAGGCAAAGGAAAGTATTTCCACTGCCAGAAGGATAGGCACAGGAATAGGAACTGCCCAGAGTATAGCAAGTAGTAGCAGCTTGCACTAACGAGATATTACACTCCGGGTTGGCAAAAGCTCAACTGTTGAAGCTTTAGCCATAGGATCTAAATCTTTATACATGTGTGGACATTTTTTGTTTTTAAATAAGATTTTGCATGTACCTGATGCCTTTTAAGAACATCATTTCTATATCTAGTTTGACTAGAGATGGTTATGAATTTCAGTTCAAAAATGATGTTTGCAAAATTTATTTTAGAAATAAATATGTTGGTTTCAGGTTACATGCATGATGGACTTTATCATCTAGATAATAATGTTAAATACAAATCTAATGCAAGCAATCTAAAAGAATGTAATGCCGTGATGAAAATCAACTCAAGTTCAAAATATATTTGGCACTTAAGGTTAGGTCATGTTGCAGAAGATAGGATTGCAAAGCTGGGGAAAATGAGGATTTTATCCTCATTGGGTTTTGGACCTACTCCAACTTGTGAATCCTGCCTTCAAGGCAAAATGACTAGATCACCTTTTGTTGGACAAGGACTAAAAGTTGAAAAATATTTTGGATCTAATACATAGTGATGTATGTGGTCTATTTAAGATAATGGCTAGAGATGGTTTTCATTACTTAATTACTTTTATTGATGACAAATCATGGTTTGGGTATTTTTATTTGATGAAATACAAACATGAATCCTTTGAAAAGTTCAAAGAATTTAAATCTGAAGTTGAAAATCAAACAAGAAAAAGTATTAAAGCACTTCGATCAGATCGAGGAAGTGAATACTTGAGTACTGAATTTGATGAATACTTAAAAACATGGCATTGTTTTCCAGCTGACTCCTCTAGGAACACCACAGCTGAATGGTGTATCTGAAAGGAGAAATCATACCCTATTGGATATGGTACGTAGTATGATGAGTTATACTGATATGCCAATCTCCTTTTGGAGATTTGCATTAGAATCAGCTTTGTATATTTTGAATAGGATTCCATCAAAATCAGTATCTTCCACACCTTATGAGATATGGTATGGAGGAAAACTAAGTCTTAAGCATGTTAAGATTTGGGGTTGTCCAGCTTATATCAAAAAGCTGAACACTAATAAATTGGAAATCAGATCAGAAAAGGATCGATTTATTGTATATCCAAAAGATAGTTTTAGATATTATTTTTATTTGCCTACATCACAAAAGGTTGTAGTAAGTAGAGATGCCACATTTCTTGAACAACAGTTTGTTCAAGAAGGAGGCAAAGGAAGGCAAATAGAGTTAGAATTGGAGAATTTTGACCAACCAACACATCAGATGGATATGGATCCATCTAGTCAACCTACACCTATTGATAAAAATCTACAGCTATTCCTCATAAATCAACTAGGGTATCTCACCCACCAGTGAGATATGATTTTCTTCATGAAGAAGAACAAGAGTTGTCTACTCATGAAGAAGTAGATCATGAAGATGATCCACTTACCTATGAAGAAGCTATATCAGATATAGACTCTTCAAAATGGATTGATGCTATGAAATCTGAGATTGATTCCATGTATAAGAATCAAGTTTGGGATCTTATTGACCTACCTGAAGGTATTGTACCTATAAGGAACAAATGGGATTTCAAGAAGAAAATTGGTTCTGATGGAAAGGTAGAGACCTATAAAGCAAGGCTAGAAGAAAATTGGTTCTGATGGAAAGGTAGAGACCTATAAAGCAAGGCTAGTAGCGAAAGGGTTTCGCCAAACGCAAGGAATCGACTATGAGGAGACTTTCTCACCTATTGCCATGCTTAAATCAATTAGGATTTTATTGGCAATAGCTGCATACTATGATTATGAGATTTGGCAGATGGATGCCAAAATAGCTTTTCTTAATGGATACATTGAAGAAAACATTTTCATGGAACAACCTAGGGGTTTTGAATCCCAAGATGGTTCCAAGTTATGCAACAAAAAATTATCCATTTATGGGTTAAAACAAGCTTCGAGGAGTTGGAACATCCATTTTAATGAAGCCATTAAGTCATTTGGTTTTATCAAAAATGAGGATGAGCCATGTGTATATAAGAAGGTTAGTGATAGTGCTGTCACTTTCCTTGTCTTATATGTGGATGATATTTTGTTGATGGGTAATGACACAGGTATGTTGGCAACTGTAAAGTTATGGTTGTCAAATACATTCTCTATGAAAGACTTAGGGGAGGCAACCGATATTCTTGGGATTTGCAACTATAAAGATAGAGGGAAAAGAATAATTGGTTTATCCCAAAGTCTATACTTAGGAAAGGTGTTAAAGAGGTTTAACATGCTTGATTCCAAGAGAGGATTATTACCAGTGAGATATGGTATCCACCTTTCTAAAGAGATGTCTCCAAAGACGCCTGAAAAAAGAGATAAAATGGTTAGGATTCCATATGCTTCGGCTATTGGAAGTTTGATGTATGCAATGTTGTGTACTAGGCTGGATATCGCATATGCTATTAGTTTGACTAGCAGGTATCAATCTAATCCAGGTTTGGAACACTGGATAGCTGTCAAGAATATCCTTAAGTACTTGAGAAGAACTAAAGATTTATTCTTGATATATGAAGGTGGTGACTTACAATTGGATGGTTATACTGATTCTGATTTCCAATCAGATATCGATGATAGAAAGTCTACCTCTGGGTATGTGTTTATTTGTAATGAAGGTACAGTCAGTTGGAAGAGTTCCAAACAAAGTACGCATCGCTAATTCCATCGCAGAGGTGAGTATATTCTTTGCATCGAATCTGCAAAGGAAGTTGTTTGGATAAAGAAGTTCATGACAGAACTTGCAGTAGTTCCTTCCATTGAGTCAGTAGCTCCACTCCACTGTGACAACAATGGAGCAGTCATACAGGCTAAGGAACCCCCGGTGTCACCAGAAATCCAAACACATAGAAAGGCGCTGCCACATTATCAGAGAGATAGTAGGGCGAGGCGATGTAGCCATGTAGAAAATAGCATCAGCTGAAAATCCAGCTAATCCATTCACTAACCCTATGTCACAAACTCAGCTAGACCGACATCTTGATAAGATAGGTCTAAGATATTGTAATGAATGGCTCTAGTGCTAGTGGGAGAGTTAGTAGTATGCCCTAGAGCATATCATTTAGTATGTATCTTGTACATGTTTTATTAATAAAAAGGTATTTTCACTTTTCCGTTTACATAATATATTTATGTGTAATGGAAAAGGTCCATTGATATTTTGTTATAAATATTATTCTTAAGTTGTTAAGAATATGAATGACAGTATTTCTAGCATAAGGTATCATAAATTGGTTCACAATCGAGGATACACAATAAGGAGATGACTTATCCAGAAAGATTGTAATCATGTTTGTTCCCAAGTTATTTATATGAGATGTAAATAAGATGGAATGGTGAGTCTCATGCCATATAACAAAAATGATAGGCACTTATACATGATAAGTAGGCCGAACCAGTGATATTTATGACAAGCATATGGAGTTTACTCTTGTCAATATATTTTCATAAATCATATCAGTGCATATAATCTTTAGACTTGAGATAGCACCGTTATCTTGTATATAGGTGGTTTGAGTTTGATACTGCTTTCATACTTGTACTGTGTATGGGTATATGGGCATGTGTTGGCTCCTACTAGTTATATATGGAGGTAGGTGTTGATCCAGATGGAATCTGTTACCCTAAGTAAATAGGGATAAAATCCTATGTTCATTTAATTGTTCTTAATGTTTCAAGTTCCTGGCCAGGACAGATAGATTTAATCAGAAAAGAGTTTTTCATGAGAAAATCTTTTTAATCAAGAACTAGAATTAAAAGAAAACATAATATTCATAGCAAATGGGGTTTGACATAAACCATAACTCTAGCTCGAATTGGGATTTTGTAACAGAGAGATTCTAGTGTATGGTAACATATGATTATAGGTTCATTTAAGGTAAACCTTATTACTAATTGGGTGGCCATGGCATGCTATGCTAGGTGTTAACCATGGTCTATGAGGTGCATAAAATGATTTAGAGAAATCATTTATGGTAAGAAAGAGTTCTGATGATATTAAGAGTTAATATCATGTCTAATTGCCAATTAGTGATGAGCCTAGTAAGTCACACATATATACAAGTAATCACCAAATTAAATATGATTTAATTAATTAATTAAAGAGTTTAATTAATTAATTAAATAGGTTTGGTTTGCAATTAAATTGCAAAGTCCCTAGCATGGCTTGAAACCAAATCTAGGTTAATGGATTATAATATAAGTTAAATTTATATTTAAAGTGTTTAAATATGAAATTTAATTATGAGAAATTAATTAATAGAGATTAATTAATTAATTTATTTATATTTGATATAAATTGATTAGAAGAAGAGAAATAGTTATTTTGTGTTAAGAACTCAAAATTAAGACACAGGGGTATTTTGGTCATTTCACAAGGTGACATGTGGCACTATGAGATGGTGACACATGGCGCTACACATAAGCTTGCCATATGTCTTTTAATCATGTAAGATGATCAAAGCCAAGATTAAGTATAGGTTTGACACTTGGCACAATGTGATTGGGTCAATTAAACCTAGAGCCAATCAGAAGGTGACATGTGGCAGGGGTTTTAAGTGGTGACCTAGCTATATAAAGGAAATGATGAAAAAGAAAAAAAATAATCTGCTCATTCTCTCTTTGGTGCCACTACCCTTGGTTGCCTCTTCATCTCTTAACAATTCAAAGAGTTTTGCCAACAATCTCTTCAATTAAAAATACTAGAAATCGTTTCTAGTGTCCTGTTTACATCTATAATCTCTCAAAACGCAAAACTTGATTTTCTAATTGATTAGAAAAGCTTTAGAAGCTATTCAAGGGGCTGCCATTGGTGATCTTGGTGTGGACAAGCTAGAGGGACAACATCTGGTGTCTTAAGCGCATTCCCAAGGTGCCAAACACACTGCAGTGCATAAGAAAGGTTAGTGCACTTGTTCTTGATCTAATCTAGGGTTCTAATGAATTAATCTATTAATTCTAAAATCTTAAATGGAAAATGTAGATCCAAAAATATATTCAAAGGGTTTTAATATACTGTTTATCATTGAAATCAAATAGATAAAAATGAATCTTGCATGATGCATGTGACCCTAGATAAAAAACTTTTGAATTCAATGATCTAAACTTGTGTTTTTCATGCTTTCGCTCCTTCAGTATGCATTTATGTATGTATATAAAATTGATTTGACTTAAAATTTTAATTTGATTTGGTCTAAATTCAGTTTAAATTTTGATAAAAAAAATAAAATTAAGAATAAATATATAAAGAGACAATAAAAAAAGGTGATGAGGAAAGCTAGGAAGTAGCAATTACCTATATATAGAGATGGGAAATGTCATGACCCAAATTATGGGCTGGATCGACACTAGTACTTGGGTTAGCATAAGGCCTCTAAAGCTTGTAGTAAGCCTAACTGATTTTAGCCCAACCATAAAGCCTATATCTAGAGCCCATTTTCAAGCAATCAACCGGACAAAGTTCGACCATAAACTAGACTACCCAATGGGGAGTTTTAGCTCACCCAACCTGTGATCACAAAATATATAAATTTGGAGAGCTTTGCTCACCCTTACAATCCTCAACATAACAATTATTTCAGATGGGAGCTTAACTCCGTCATCCAAGGTATATATTCATCCCATTCAACCACACATGCATAAATATAGGTTTACAATTTCAAAATAAATAATCTTTTACAGTCCCACTCCAAATATAATATTCCTAGAACATACAAAGTCTAGATTTTTAATCAATACTATAAAATATTGATATTTACTGCTAGTAGACCTGCGAGGAAAGAAGCAAGTTAATCACAAAGAAAAAGAACCTCCTATAACCTAAAAAAAAAAGGGTGAACAGGCATGAGCGTTCGACTCATAGAGTAAAATATTGATTTTAAATATAATTTCTATAACTATCTAGGGCTAATGCGTCCCTAAGGATGAAATGTAGTATATATCAACACATTCAACCAAGTTCAAATAATATTCACACAAAGAATAATTTGTAGCACTCACACACTCATGTGTCACATCAATCAAATATATATATGGGAGTCGATCCCCTACACAACTCTCTTAATTTTAACCTCTACCAGCGAGATCAACTCGAGCCAGACTTTCTCTTAATAATCCAAATGCGGGGGTCAGTGAGATCAACTTAAAGCTATACTCACCCTGACTTATCACAAAAAAGATCGGGCCCCAAGCGAGACTAGCTCAAGCCGATCTGCCCCTACCCATATTCAGTACCACACCTCATGCACGCTGACACACGCACACAGGTCCAAATAACCCTAAGGTGATACCTACATCAATTTCATCAAATAATAATGCAACACAAAGTGTGCCTATAATAGCTATATACATATAATTATAAGTAAATGCATGAGCATACCTTGTATGTATAATAATATTGAAATTATAACAGATTATCCAAATGTCACTGGGGCAGCTGGGTGGAAGAAGAAGGCTGATTCTGATCACCTAAATAATTATATTAATGAATTCATCAGTATCAACACAAAATAATTATTTAAAAATTTAAGGTGTTATATTCTTTCCCCCTTACAGAAAATTCATCCTCGAATTTTACAAAAGGTATAATAAAAACACAGAATTACATATTGAACAAGTATGGGTACTTGCTACACATAACCCACTCTAACTCCCAAGTGCATTCCTCCATAAATTGGCTCCTCTACAAGACTTTAACTATAGGGATCTACTTTGACTGAAGCCATCTCATTTGATAGTCCACTATGGCTACTGGCTACTCCTTGAAGTTTAAATCCTCATTTAACTCTACTGTATCTAGTTCCAGCATATGAGAAGGATCCAAAACATACTTCCTGGGCATGGAAATATAGAATATTAGGTGGAAATAAGAAAGATTTAGTGGTAACTCCAACTGATAGGCAACTGCTCCCACTCTGTCTATGATAGTAAAAGGTCCTATGTAATGGGGTGCCAACTTACCTTTCTTTCCAAATTCGTAGGAGAGACCTTTAAGAACACATAGTCACCCACTACAAATTCTACACCTTTCCTTCTCGGATCTATATAACTCTTCTGCTTGCTAAAAGTTGTCTTTAAATGTTCCCTGATCAAAGGAACAATCTCTAAAGTGTATTACATTAGATCTAAATCATGTACTTTTGCCTCTCTAACTTCTATCCAACATAAAAGGGACCTACACTTCCTGCCATATAATGCCTCATGGGGTGTTATTCCAATACTAAAATGATAGCTATTATTATAAGCAAACTCCACTAATGGTAGATGATCATCCCATTGCCCTCCAAAATCCATGACACACATTCGAAGCATATCCTCTAATATCTAAATTGTCCTTTCAGACTATCCATCTATTTGTGGGTGGAACGCCATACTAAAATTCAGCTGTGTGCCAAGTGCTTCTTGAAGTTTCCTCCAAAATCGAGAAGTCAGCTGGGGCCCTTTGTCAGATATTATAGATGTAAGAACTCCATACAATCTGACTATCTACTGAATGTACACCCTTGCACACTGACTAACAAAATAGGTAGTCTGTACAGGCAGAAAGTGAGTTGACTTAGTCACACGATCCATAATCACCCATATAGAGTCATACCCACGTGTAGTATGAGGCAACCCAGTCACGAAATCTATACTGATCATTTCCTATTTCCACTCTAGGATGGGAATCTCCTGTAACTTCCTTGACGGCCTTTAATGCTCAAACTTTACTTTCTGACAAGTTAAGTACTTGGACATAAAATCTGCTATGTCTCTCTTCATGCCATTCCATCAATATCTATCTTTCATATTTATGCAGAATTCAATCTTCCTATAAAGTGGTATCCCAGGAAGCTCCTTAGGAAAAACATCTATAAATTCCCTAACAATAGATATATTTTCCACACAAGTACCTTCAACAATGTGCCCCTCACTAGTGCCACACAACCTTGACAGCCATGCCTTAACATCTTTGTGGCACTTATGGTTGATACTAGATTGTATGGAGCTGCACTCTTGTCACCATCAAAGCTAAACTCTTCCACTCCAAGAATATGGAAATACACCTTTTTATTATTTCTTAATCTTAACTCTGCAATTGGTTTCCACCAGCATAGCCACCATATAGTATCATATTATAGTACTAACCTACTACTTATTTTATGGAACACAGGCCATTCACCATAAGTGATTCTTCCTATATCTCCTTCTTAACATGACCATCAAAACATTATCATTCCCTGCTGTCCTTTGTAGGGAACTACTCTTCATGGTTACAGAGGTATCCTTAAACTTATAATTTCCACCTGAACTATCATAGTAGTGAGAAATGGGTGTTATACCATAATCTCAAACAAGATGCTTTACGCATTCATTCTTTTTGATATAGCCACATCCATTGCCTACAGCTTTCTAGACTTCAGCCTCAAATTTACCCATATCTCTTGATCCTCCTCTTTAATTTTCATCATCTCTTCCCAATTATTATGCTCTGCCTACAGAATTTCACTGCACCAACTCCTTATTGTACCACTGCTCTGCCTGGCATATAATCTCATAATTTACTATATCTGTTTACACTTCATCTGTATTTCATACTTAGAATTATTGTCCTGTGTCCCTATCTTCTATAGTATTCTGGAAGATACCTCTTACTATCAAATCTTTCCAAAACTATCTCTAGTCTTACATTAATTACTTTAATCTTTGTACTTCTTAGTAACTTATAAGCAATATTTATACTTGTCCTATCCTCTACTATTGTTCTGTTACCTATTATCAAACTGTCACTCATGTTTCCTCGCAAAGTTACCCAGTTGGTCACACTGAAAACATTTGCCTAACTCTCGATTATAGACTCTAGGTCTCACCATTCTGAATTCTAGCATCAATTCTTTGTGCCATTATCCCTCATTCTTTTCTCTCATCAGACATAATTGAATCCATTAGGTTGAGTTTCATTCAACATACTATCTACTGACTTTGCTTCTTTTTCTGATAAGATGCTTCAAGTTACCATTGCACACTCTCTAGTTACTTCCTACTTTGGTTGCCTACCTCACCTAACTTTCCTCATACTATTAATAATCAAAAGGTCCTTGTCCCATCGCCCCTTATTCTACCATAGGGATAGAAAGCAAACAAAGTCTAATCCAGATCCTACTCTAGGTTTAGGCACCTAACACTGCATCAATTATGACCTGCTCTAAGTCTGCACTTCTAAGTTCCATGCCTTGATAAACATTTACCAATTATCGCCCTTTTCTAAGCTCTCTATCTTTGCTTTTCTGTTTACCTTATTTTCCTTTCCTAGAATCACATTTACCTCCTCTGTATCTTGACTTTACTCTTCCTAATATTATACTAATTTGGGCCTTTTAATTTGTTCTTTAGCTAACTCCTTTATCTTACGCAAAGCTGAGATTTAACTATTTTATTCTTTAGCTCTATTCTCTTTCTTAACCTAGCTATCATGTCAGAAAATTATATCCCTTCACTGTCTCTATCAAGTTATCAGCACCTTGATGTTGCTCAGAATTGGTCGTCTAACTGCTCTAGCTAGTACTTCTATTGGCATTCAGGTTATCTTTCCTGCTACATTTGATCCAATTATTTTATCTTTCCCTTATGCACTTCTTATATATATATATATATATACACATACATATTCTATGATTTATCTATGTTAACTTCTGTCCTTACCCTTTCCTTTACTTAGAGTATACTCTTGTCTTGAGCAATAAGAGGCTAAGGAGGAACTCAGGGAATAGTAATTGATCATTCACTGTGTAAAATCTATTCCTGTCCATTAGACTATATACTACCTTCTACTACCTCGAGATAGAGATTTACAGGGGTTCTTTTGTCCCATTTAAACTTAAATAGCCAAACTTAAGATACTAGGTGCCCAAACCTGTCATTAAATTCAAAGGCTTTATTTCCATTATGATTTGATTACTTATGATTTCTATAGTGGAAGTTGTATGCTCTCTAGTGTACCTGAGCTAATAACTCTCTACCACACTCCACAATCTCATTTTGGACATTATTCTGTAGATCACCATTAATAGTAGTAACCTTCTGTCTCTCTTGCAAGGATAAGATCATACCCCACATTACAACTGACTGTAATAAAGGTACTACATCTACCACCTTGCCACGACCATGTCAGCTATCTGCTCTTTTATCATAGTCTAAAATTCCCTAAAACATCATCTCACAAGTTATGAATATTATTCCTAGCCTTCGATCTCCTTGAGGCAGTAAGGTTGTACTTTGCACTTTACTGAACATGAAGGATATACTATTCTTACTAAACTTTAGGCAAAACATCCATTGTAATGAAAAAACTGTCCAAGATCCCACACCAAAGACTAGATGGTCTCATTCGTAAGTGTTACTTTTATTTTGCAACTAAACTAAAACCTCTAGTCTTATGGCAACTCCTTATATAAATCTAGCTTATGCTAGGGCAACCGAGTCACTGACTCTAGTTATCACCCAACTTTGACTTTTGATATTTTATCTTAAGAGTTTTAAACCCCTAACTAGGAGTTCCAAACTCTCCTGGAGAAATAAAACTATGTTCCGGCATAACTATACCAAAATAAAAATCGTCTGTAAACACCCTCATTATGGAACACCACGGGAAAGCATGTAGCTTTACATAATAATCCTATGTCATTACTGTAATCTATATCTTACAGTGCAAACATTGAGAACATTATATAGTTACTATGGTACGTCCCAACAGACCATGTTTTTCAATCTTTTATCTCTCTCAAACCATTGATACCTTCACCCCTATTTAGTGAAGCTACAGTATCATAACTCACCTTTAAGTACTCATGCCTTATGTTAGATAAGCATGCCACTTAGCCCCAAACTGATAGAAACACAATATTTCATGGACTATGTATCCCTACGAAAGACCTCAATATGTTTGCTAGCTCTAGTTCACATCACCATATACTCTAAAAAATCTGAGACGCTAAACTGAAGCACTCTTACACTACCCAAGGAATAACACAGAGTCTAGAAATAAGGAATTATAGAAGAAGATGAAATAGGATCCTATGCTCTGCATGTGACAACTCTAGGTATACATTTCCCATAAATCTAGAGCCTAAGCTCTAATACTAACTTTGTCATAACCTAAATTATGGGCTAGATTGGCACTAGGACTTGGGTCAGCATAAGGCCCCCAAAGCTTATAGTAAGCCTAACTGATTTTAGCCTAACCATAAAGCCCATATCTAGAACCCATTTTCAAGATATCAACCAGACAGAGTCCTACTATAAACTGTGTAACACCCCAAACCTCTGAGCTCTGAATAGTATTATTTTTTGTCTATAATTTATACTATTCAAAGACACTTTAGGTAGCAAAAATAAAATGAAAATTTATTGAGATAGACACAATAAAAATTCAAGTGACCCAAAAATATAAGGACTCATTGGGTATATTGAAAAAGAATGATTATGACTCGATGAGGGGCATTTTGGTCAATTTACTTCAAGAATTGATTTTTGACCAAAATGTCAATTAGATTAAATAAAATTAAAGCATTGAATTAGGAAGAAATTTTGAGGTAAATTCAAATAAAAATGTGTAAAGGAAATAAAAGAAATGAAAACTAAAAATTCTAATTCATTATGACATAAGCATGACCCCACCATGACACAATTAAAATTTATAATTTAAATAAACTAAAATTGGGGAAAATACATAAGAGGCAAGATAGAAATTTACTAAAAAGAAAAACTTATTTTCCCTCTTCTTCTTCCTTGGTGCCGCCACCCTTTCCCTATTCTCTCTCTCTCTCATTTCTTCATTCCACCATCAATAATCTCCCTCTACTCTTGATTTCCTACCTTTCATCCATGGGTTTTCTATCTAATCAATAGAAAAAATCAAGGAAAACCTTGATTTAGGGATTAAAGTAAGAAGATTTAGAGATTTGGAAGAGACATTGAAGATTGGAAAAGTCACTTGACGTAAGCAACTTTTGAACTTAATTATAGGTATATTACTTAGATTTAAGTCTATTTGAGTAGAAATAATATGTGAAATTGAAAGAAATCATGCATTTATGGAGAGGGAAAATTTTGGCCAATTTGGGGAAAATTAGGGTTTTCATTTGTTTTAGTTAAATTGATGATGAATTCAATTTTAATTGAAGTAGTTTACATGATTGGGTTAGTAAGATTGCATGGGATTTGCATAAATGGAATTATGAAAGATTAGGGTTCATGGAGAAATTAGGGCTTTGATGTTAGAGAGTGAAACTGATGTGTGTAGTATTAAATTATGGTCATTTGAGGTTCCTTTAGTTTGAATTGACATTGGGTTGATGAATGGAAGTAATAAAATAGTAGGATTAGGGAAAAGTGCAAACTAGGGATTTGAAAAATTAGGGTTTTTTTTGGCTATGAGTGCTATGGATGTATTAATGCTAAATTATGGTCATTTGGGATGAGTTAAATGTAAATTGATGTTGGTTAGTAGGAGCAATTGAAGGAAGTAACAATTGAACTATAGGGCAGAAATTGTGCACACTAAGTCCAGTGTGTTTAGCGGCTCAAAAGTTGAGTTACACAACTCCAATTGATATGAAACCAATCGCAAATGAAACTTCAGACATAGGGCTAGAATTTTCATGCAAATATCCTACCCAGAAAATGACCATAAACTGTCCTAAATGAACCTTGAAACTAGAAGTGAAATTCTGGACCTAACAGAGTTGGACCACGTAAACAGTAAACTTTGAATTGTCATAACTCAATCTAGAAAACTCCAATTTAGGTGATTCTTAAACTAATGGAAACCTAAAACATAGAAGAACATTTTATATGAAGAACTTAAGGCCAAATTATGAACTTAACCCAATCAAATTGCTAAGCAAAGTTGAGTCACCAAATCTGCCAAAACCTGAAAATCTACAAATTGATCATATGAATAGTAATTTTTGCATGGCCATAACTTTCTCTAAAAAACTCTGATTTAGGTGATTCTTAAACCGATGGAAACCTAAAACATAGCGGAACATTTCATATGAAGAACATGAAGCCTAATTATGAACTTAACCTAACCAAATTGCTAGCCAAAGTTAAGTCAATGAATCTGCCAAAACATGAATAGTAACATGAACAGTAACTTTTGCATGGCCATAACTTTCTCTAGAAAACTCCAATTTAGGTGATTCTTAAACCGATGGAAGCCTTAAACATAGTAGAACATTTCATATGGAGTATATAAGGCTAAATTATGAACTTAACTCAATCAAATTATTGGACAAAGCTAAGTCATCAAATTTGCTAGAATTAACCCCACATGAATAGTAATCACTATTTCGGTTATAACTTGAGGTACACAACTCCAAATTAGGTGATTCAAAAAGAAAAATAAATTTAAGACCTAGATGAACAATTTTCATGAAGAACACCCCATCAAAATATTATGGGAACTAGGTAAAAATCGGGTTCAAATATTAGGACACCAATATGTCCAAATGTCAAAACTCTTTGAAATTTTGCCAATCTAACTTAGGGAGGTATTAGATATTTATGAAATGAGTTTTTAGCAATAGTTAAGATGAATATTGAGACATTCTACTTGTATATTTTTAGTAGAAAAAGAGGTTGGGACGGACAAGGAGAAGTAAGTAAAGATAAAAGAGTTCATTGAAGGTTTATGCACAACTAATCTTTTTCTTCATTTTTAAACTTGTAAATTGTTTGGAATGTGTTTATTTGAATGAGTTTGCTTTGAACGAGTTTACTTTGAATAAAATATTATTTTTCTCTTGCATTTGAGAAATTTGGGTGTTGGCACCTCTATATGGATTTTATGATGATTTGAATGTGTTTATTGGGTTGCAAATGTGATTATTGAGTGGGAAACTTTTGGAAACTGTTTAAAACTACAGTTAGCATGACAGTCCCTTTTGGAACTCTCCAGTAATAATGGCTATTTGGGGTTGATAATTGATATTGATTTTATCTCCCATTAATAACGGTTAGTGGGGTAAGACTATATGAGTACTCATTAGCTAGCTAGCCCTTTCCTCATTAATAACGGTTAGTGAGGTTGAGATTGCTTTGTCGTGGTGTACAACATGACATTGATCATGAAATTTTATGTCATGGTTTAAATTGTATATAGATGTTAGCAATACTTATGTTTATGAATTATGAATCGTAAAGTATGATTTCTCATTCGAAATGTGATTTCAATAAATGATTCTTATGGACTCAGAAAGTTTTGTGATGCTATCATGATTATGCAAATATATGTTTTCTTGTATTTTGACCAGTTGTTTTTTACCTTAAGTTTTAAAGTTATTAGTTGTTCACCACTGAGTGATATACTCAGCGATAGCTTATTTATGCTATCGCAGGTAAAGGAAAGGAGAAGGCTATCGAGTGAGAGACTTAGAAGTAGCATTTTGGTTTTTACTGTGGGTATATATCGTAGGTATACACCTGTAATTTCATTTTAATATATTCTGTACCTATATGTATAAATGTACGGACATTGAGCAGTTTGCATTTAAAAGCATTACATTGCTATCACATTTTGAGTTTGTAACTATTTGTATTTTATTTTAATACTTATGCAAAATGTATCTTTTGTAATAATAAGTTTATTTCCTCTAATGAATGTCTACTTGATATGTAATTGAATTTTAACTATTCCCATGCAGTTTTCCGCAAAAGAATTGATAAGATAAAAAGCTATGTTGTGTTTAAAATCTCTTGTAGCATATTTAATGGGTTATCGGTAGGTGTAGTTCGGTAATTCATTAGGTATGCTACGGAAACATGTCATGCCTTACAAGGAATACGGTGTGACAAACTGGATGACCCAACCAGGAGTTTTAGCTTACTCGACCTGTGATCACAAAATATATAAATTTGGGGAGCTTTGCTCACCCTCACAATTCTGAACATAACATTTATATCAAATGGGAGCTCAGCTCCCTTATCTAAGGTATATATTCATCTCATTCAATTACACAAGCATAAATATAAGTTTACAATTTCAAAAAAAATAATCTTTTATAGTTCCATGCCAAATATAATATTTCTAGCACATGTAGAGTCTAGATTTTTTTATCAATACTATGAAATACTGATATTTGCTGCTAGTAAATTTATGAGTAAGGAAGTAGGTTAATTACAAAGAAAGAGAACCTCTTGTAACCTAGAAAAAAAAATAGGATGAACATGAGTGAGCGTTTGACTATCTAAGGCTAATGCATCCCTAAGGATGAATGTAGCATATATTAACACATTTAACCAAGTTCAAACAATATTCACACAAAGAATAATTTAGAGCACTCATACACCCATGTGTCATATCAATCAAATATATGTATGGGAGCTGATCCCCTACATAGCTCTCTTAATTCCAAACCTTTGCCAGTGAGATCAACTCAAGCCAGACTTTCTCTTAATAATCCAAATGCGGAGGTTAGCGAGACCAACTCAAAGCCGTATTCACTCTGACTTATGACAAAAAGGACTAGGCCCTAAGCCAAACTAGCTCAAGCCGATCTGCCTGTTCTACCCATATCTAGTACCACACCTCACGCATGTCGACACATGCACACAGCTCCAAATTACCATAAGGCAACTCCCACATTAATTTCATCAAATAATAATGCAACACAAAGCATACATATAATAGCTATATACATATAATTATAAGTGAATGCATGAGCATAACTTGTATGTATAATAATATTGAAATTATAAATAAAATCAATATCTACTCACAGATTTTCTAAATGTCACTAGAGCAGTTGGGTGGAAGAAGAAGGATGATTCTAATCACCTAAACAATTATATTAATGAATTCATCAGTATTAATACAAAATAATTATTTAAAAATTTGGGGTGTTACAGGAAAGGGATTGAAGAAAAAATAAAAAAAGAAGGGATTTGAATTCCACTAATCAAACTTAGGAACAAGTTGTCATGTCAATGCCTTTGCTAGAGCACACCTAATTGCAATTTGTATTCATCAATTTTATTGCATTTAGTGTAGTTGTCCTTGCAACAAAGTAGATTTAACTTAATGATGAAAGAAAAATGCACCTTAATATGCCTTAGGATGCAAAGTTAGCAATTTTAAATTTTTATAACCCTAGATTTCATACAACACATAAACACTTTATACTATTACATAAAACATGTTTCTCAATTGCTAACAAGCCTAATTAGCCATTAGGAAACAAAACCTCAAAATTTACAAGTTAGATTTATAGAGAAAACTCACCCTTAAAGGCGTAGAATCAAATTCTACCTTCAATCTGGGGAGTGAAGCCACCAAGTGTTGGCTCTCTAGCTTATCCACACAAGCCCTTTGATTAAAGCAACCTTAAAGTAAGCTAAACTCTTAATTTCTCTCCCTTCAGATTCAGCCAAGAATGGAGAAGAAAGTTAGGATTAGCTCTTTTAGGTTTTCTTGAAAGGAAGTGATGAGAAACTATTTCTCAAACCTTAATTCAAGAGTATTAACTCTTAATCTTCTTGAGTTAAGCAAAGGAAGATGAGAGAATTCTTTGGCTATGGTGGAACCAAGGTTTGGCCAAGAAGAAAAATGAAGAATATAAATTTTGTCTTCTTCCATTTTACTTTTATTAAATCAATTTCCTTAATTAAAAATCAATTAACAAGTATTCATCTCTCATTTAACTCTTAAATGAGTTTTCAAAATTTGATTGGTACACTTGTCAAAGATTAATTTTAATTAAGAAATTATTTTGATTAATTAGTATTCTTAAAACTAATTAATTTTCCTCCCATATTTGACCAAGTCAATATTTGGCCAAGACTAATCTCTAAATTAATTACATTAATTTTCTTCCTTAAACTTGGTTTATCAAGTTTATATTTAAACAGTTTAAATATTAACTTGAATAGTTTTGTAAGCAAATTTAGTTTCAAGTCATGCTAGAGACTTTGCAATCTACTTGCATACTAAATTTATTAATTCAATTAATTAATTAAATCATTTAATTAATTAACTAAATTAATTATGCTTTGATTATGTTGCTCCTATGTGTGTGACTTACTAGGTTCATTACTAATTGGCAATGAGAATAATATTAACTCCTTAATATTATTGGAACCATTCCAAACTTAAAATGAAATTCCCTTTTCATTTAAGTTCTCATAAATCATGGTTGACACCCAATCAATTATGAATTAATCCCCAATTCACGAACCTTGATCATACATACCATGCACTAAAATATCTCTGTTACAAAATCTCAATTCCAGTTAGAGTCATAGTTCATGTCAAACTCTTGTGCTTAGAATCATATGTCCTCTTTTAATTTTAATTCTTGATTAATAAGACTTTCCTGTTAGAAACTATTTTCAGACTAAGTCTATCTATCCTAGCTAGGAAATTGAATTCACTAAGAACAATTAAATGGACATAGAATTTTATGCCTATTTACTTAGGGTAACGGATCCCATCTTGACTAACGCCTATCTCCATATATAACTAGTCGAAACCAACATATGCATGTATACTCATACATAGTACAAGTATGAAAGTAGTATCAAACTCAAACCACCTATATACAAGATAACTGTGCTATCTTAGGTCAATGGATTATATGCACTATTATGATCCAGATGACATTATATTGACAAGAGTAAACCCTATGTAAAAGTCATCTTATGTCACTAGTTCGACCTACTTATCTTATAAGTGCCCACCATATTTGTCATATAGCATGAGATTCGTCATTCCATTCCATTTGTACGTCATATTAATCCATGAAAACAAACATAAGTGACAATCTTTCTGAATAAGTCATGCCCAATGAAGTCATTAGTAGTATGCCCTAGAGAATATCATTTAGTATGTATCTTGTACATATTTTATTAATAAAAGGCATTTCTACTTTTCCATTTATATAATATATTTATGTGTAATAGAAAATGTGACACCCCTTACCCGTGTACAGTATATCCGAGTAAGCAATGTCACACGGTGTATCGGCACCCTCTATTTTAACTTAATCAATTTTTGTCATAGTTTTGAATATAGTTTATGAAATATAATTTATTTAAGCCATTTATCGAAATTATTATTTATTTGAGGTTCCGAAAATTTTAAAGAAAATTCGGCAGAGTGCCGGCTAAAAATGGAGAAAACAGTTCTTCGGAACATGTTAAAAACACTTCCAATATTCATATCTCATCATTCTCAAACTCCAATGTCATCACAAACTCAATATTTTTCAACAACATTTCTCAATCAATCATTTCTCAGGGTACTCATATATAAGCAATGAATAAATACTCAAATTTTTCCATACATAACCACAAATCTTTATTATTTACATGAACATCAAAATACATTACATAAGTTTCATTTACACAAAGGAAAATAAAAATTGGTTACAAAATAACAAAATGAAGCCTAGTGTCCTACCAATGCACTGTGGAAGGTGAGGTGACACGGACACTGTGCAGAGCTGCAGGATGGACTCACCCAGTCTGCGGTCTACTGGGCTCACGATTAGTATCTCCAGAACCTACGCGTGGCAAAAGCAACGCGCTAAGCAATGATGCTTAGTGGTGCAATAATAAAATAGAAAGAAATAACAGAAATAAATATGCATTGAATGTATATGTCTTATTTGTTTTGTATCTGTATATCCATTTATTTCGTTAACTTTGTCCACTTTCATTCATTTAGTTGCCCAAGTAACCTATACTGAACGACTGGATTGGATAAACGGGTAAACTGGCACTGGGTATCAAGTACCTCGGGCCGTCATACCATCGGTCACATATGTTTCTCCCGGTGTGCAACAGAACAGTTAACAAGCTGTAAATAATATTAAGCACGAGGCCAAGTCTCAATACAATATCAAAATGGCTAAAAGCCATAAAATCACAGAATGGCATAATGCCATGTGCAGTACTGCTAACTGAACCCTATTGGCATGCCAAACTATCCAAACCAATCTTGTTAGGTATACTAGGGCATTTGATACTTTTGAATTCTTCAAATTTTAAATTTCAAGTTTTGGTGTCACTATTCACCTCATTGGTCAACAAAAATGTTGACTTTTTGATAGAAAATAGGTACATTGGTTTTGACACTCCCAACATACCACATTTTGCATTCAAAACTTGTTGGTATTAAGCATTAATACCATTTCTAAGTTTAAACCAAGAGAAGCAAAATTTTCAGTTTTTGTAACCCAAATTTACTGTTCCATTGGGCACTGTTGCAGTGGAAATTTGAGAAAATGGTAAACATGAAAGTTGTTCCTTATTTTGTCTAGTTGAATTTCTTTTTTTGAATCACTCCATTTGGAGTTTTGTAGCTCTCCAGATATGGTCCAAAAACCACAGCTGGCCGGATTTCCAATCTGCAGAATTTACCAAATCTACAGTACTATGAACAGTGACTGCCACTG
This sequence comes from Hevea brasiliensis, assembly GCF_030052815.1. NCBI lineage: Eukaryota > Viridiplantae > Streptophyta > Magnoliopsida > Malpighiales > Euphorbiaceae > Hevea > Hevea brasiliensis. The sequence goes on along the minus strand of NC_079493.1, from coordinate 89,845,205 downwards.
CCTTGTTGAATAGGTTCTGGTCATAATTTGGGGTAGGTTTCTTCATGAAAGTTGTTTTTCTATATCTTATCTTGTTTCAGTAAAAGTTTCAGGTCAAATGGACCATTCTACAGTGAGTTATGGCCAAATGAACAGTTACTGTTCATTTGGTCATTCTGCAGAACCTGTTTGCAGCGTATCCGGATTGGGGCCAATTTTTGGTCCACTTTCTTTGGTCTTTTGGACATGGTTTCTTCAGAAAAATTGTGCCATTATAAGTCTAGTTTCATTTCCAATTGGCCAAACACCAATTGAACCTACACAGCCAAAGATATGGCAGTCCAAACAGGCTGGACTCACAACCTCCCTGCTGCTGTCACTAGGCAGCCTACCAAAACTCTTTGTAACCCTCTAATGCACTTCAAATTATGGTCAACTTACCTCAAATGGTCACTAATTGACCATTAAAATGTTCTTTAACAATTTCATTAGCCAAGTCAAAATTTTACTCTCAAAACCCTAATTTCCATTATGAGTTTTCACAACATACTTTAATTAACTAACTAATCCATTATACTTATATTTACATACTTTAAATATAATCTCTAGTGCACTCCAAGTCCATCAAAAACACTCAATCTTATTCCTTCCTTAGGGGCAGTCGAAATCCATGGGCTACATACACTTAACTTTTATTCATTTGGTTCACAAATTCACACTTATTTTGAGTCATTAACATGGAATAAGAAAGATAGGTGTATAAATAGGCACTAATCTCTTTGCTCAACTTATTGAACTTGTGAAAACTCTAGAATTTCTCCTCTTTGTGGCTGCCTAGAGCTTCCTTAGGGTGTGTGGATAAGTTTTAATGAAGGTGACTTAGGATTTTAGGGTGAGGTGTGAGAGATTTTTAAGCTTGAATGGGGTGTTAATAGAGGTTTAGGGCAAGGCATAGGTTCGGCTGGTTTGGGGAGGAAGATGGCTGATGGCATTTTTAATTCCTTTGGTCTAATTTTATCTCTTTTATTGGTTAATTAATTGGTTGTTTAGTTATAATTGGTGGAAGCTTTTAAGTGACATCATAATGATGTCATATTTGGCATTTTATTGATTTTTCTTTTCTACTAGCTTTACATTAATTTTTCATCACCCGTAATTCATATTTTATGTTATAATAATTATTTACTCAACTGGACAAGTTGGCCAAAAATCACCTCTGAAGGCGAAATGACCAAAATGCCCTCCGTTTGGCTTAACAGGTCAAAATTGTCTGTACCGATTGAAAATTTTTTCTAAATATTTTTCTTGGCATTTTAATGCCATAGGAACCTCAATGACCTTTCTCTGGAGTCCCAAAAATTATTTTATGAATTTTTCCCCGGGTCTAGGGCTTCTAGTTGCGAGAACAGCAACTTCCCTCTAGGTTACCCATCGCTTGGGCACCGGCTCATTTAACTTGGTTGTATTTTATTTCTAAAATTTTTACTAAATTTTTCTTATTAATATTTGAGTTAATTATGGTTCCTCACTTTAGTTTAAATATTTTTCCGAACGTTCTAGCTGTCCGGACCGACACTGGTCACCGGAACAGTAGAATGTACGGAGTTGCTACCGGGAGGGTGTTACAACTCTTCCCCTCTAATTTAAATTTCGTCCTCGAAATTTACCTAATGCAAACAGTTGAGGGAACTGTTGCCTCATCGTCTCTTCTCTTTCCCAAGTTGCCTCCTCGGTGTTATGGTGCCTCCAAAGCACTTTCACCAATGGAATCTGCTTATTTCTCAACTCTTTTACTTCCTGAGCTAGGATCCGTAGATGTAACACCCTCCCGATAACCACTCCGTACATCCTACTGTTCCGGTGACCGGTGTCGGTCCGGACAGCTAGAACGTCCGGAAAAATATTTAAACTAAAGTCAGGAACCCTAATTAACTCAAATATTAATAAGAAAAATTTAGTAAAAAATTTTAGAAATAAAATACAACTGAGTCAAACGAGCCGGTGCCCAAGCGATGGGTCACCGGAGGGAAGTTGCGGTTCTCGCAACTAGGAGCCCTAGACCCGGGGGAAAAATTATAAAATAATTTTTGGGACTCCAGAGAAGGGTAATTGAGGTTCCCATGGCATTAGAATGCCAAGAAAATACCTAGAAAAATTTTTCAATCGGTACAGACGATTTTGACCCGTTAAGCCAAACGGAGGGCATTTTGGTCATTTCGCCTTCCGAGGTGATTTTTGGCCGACTTGTCCAGTTGAGTAAATAATTAATATAACATAAAATATGAATAAACATTACTAGAAATCAAATTGAAAATGAGTAGTGGAGAAAAGGAAAGAAAATGAGGAAAAAAGCTTAATTATGGCATCATGGTGATGTCATTAAGGTTATTTGGACCAATCACAATTTAACCACCCTTTGACTAACTAAATAAAAGACTAAATGAATACTAAATTTACCAAAATTTGCAGCAGCCCCTCTTCATTCCCTACCCAGCCGAAACACACCTAGAAACCTCCATTGAAGTTCAAATAAGCAAGCTCAAATCATAACCTAGCTTCACTAAAGTTTGTTCTAGTACCTTGCATGGTCTCTTGGCAGCCTAGAAGAAGGAAGAAATTGGAGTTTAGGGCTTTGGAAATTCTGCCCAAACAAGGTTAGTGCATATATGAAGTTTAAAACTCATTAGTTCTATGATCTATGCTTGTAATGAATGAAAAATTGTGAAATAATGAAACAAATCCATGTGTATCTCTACCAAAGAATTTAGGCAGCCCTATGGGAGATTGAGGTTGATTGTTTGATAAGCTTAGAATGGTTGGAAATCATGGTTAAAGTATTAATATGCATGGAGACTTAAGTAAGTATGTTAATCAAAGTGTATGAGTAATGAGTTTGGACATTAGGGTTGTGTAGGTGAAATTGTGACTTAGCTTAGGAAATGGTTAGGGAACTTTTTAATGGTCAATTAGTGACCATTTTAGGTAGGTTGACCCTAATTAGAACTGAAAAATGAGATGGTAAAGTAAAAGTATAAACTGCCCTATGGACAGCAGCATAGGGACTGAAATTTCAGTCCCTTTGCACTGCCATAACTTGGGCTGTGCTTGTCCAATTGATGTTTGGCCAATTGGACATGAAACTAGGCTTATAATGGCACATTTTTGCTGAAGAAACCATGCCCGAAAGACCAAAGCAAAAGGGTCAAAACTCAGCCACAATCCGGAACCCTGAAACTGCCTCTGCAGAATTTGACCAAATGAACAGTAACTGTTCATTTGGCCATAAGTCACTGTAGATTTGGTCAATTGGTCTGAAATTTTTACAGAAACAAGTTAAGACATAGACAAACAACTTTCATGAAGGAACCTACCCCAAATTATGGCCAGAACCCATTCAACCAAGTGACTCAAGTCACTGTTCATGCACTGTAGATGTGGTAAAATTCTGCAGACTGCATATCCGGACAGCCTGGGTTTTTGAGCCATATCTGGAGCTACAAAACTCCAAATGGAGTGATTCAAAAAATGAAATTCAACTAGACAAAATAAGGAACAACTTTCATGTTTTACATTTCCTCAAATTCCAACAGTAACAGTGTCCAATGGAACAGTGAAGTTGACTCACCAAAACTGAAAAATCTGTTTGTGTTGAGTTACACTTTGGAATGGCAAAAACACTTAATGCTAACAAGTTTTAAACACCAAATGTGGTATGTTGGGAGTGCCAAAGTTGATGTACACATTTTTATTCTAAAAGTCAACATTTTTGTTGACCAATGATGAATAGTAACACCAAAAAAATTGAAATTCACAAATTGATGAATTTAAGAGTTTCAAATGCCCTAGTATACCTAACAAGATTGGTTTGGATAGTTTGGCATGCCAATAGGGTTCAGTTAGCAGTACTGCACATGGCAAAAATGCCATTATGTGATTTTATGGCTTTTAGCCATTCTGACTTTGCATTGAGACTTGGCCTCGTGCCTGATATTATTTACAGCTTGTTAGCTGTTCTGTTGCACACCAGGAGATGCATATGTGACCGATGGTGTGACGGCCCGAGGTACTAGGTACCCAGTGCCAGTTTACCCGTTATCCAGTCCAGTCGTCTAGTGTAGGTTACTTGGGGCAACCAAATGAATAAAAGTGAACAGAGTTAATGAATTAATGAATATACCAAAATCAAACAAAGAAAGCATACACTTTGCATACACATTTATTTTCTTGCCAATTTCTTCTATTATATTATTGCACCACTAAGCATTATTGCTTAGCGCGTTGCTTTTGCCACGCGTAGGTACTGGAGATTCCGACCGTGAGCCCAGTAGACCACGCATCGGGTGAGTCCATCCGATTACGCTCAGTGTCCGTGTCACCTCACTACCTGCAGTGCATCGGTAGGGCACTAGGTGTCATTTTGTCATTTTGATATTTTGTAGTAGATTTGTATTTTCTCATATGTACTTGAACTCATGTAATATATTTTGATGTTTATGTAAATAATGAAAGTTATGACTATGAATGCAAGATTTGAGCATGTATTTATTGCTTGTATATGAGAAATGGATGTTGAGAAATGAAAAGGTTGTTGAAACTCAAATCAAAAATTGTTCAAATCTTGATATTGAGTTTTGTGATGATATTGAAGTTGAGAATGAATGAATTTGTTTATTGGAAGTGTTTTTAACGAGTTCAAGAACGGTTTTCTCCATTTTTAGCCAGACTCACTGGATTTTCTTTAAAATTTTCGGAACCTTAAATGAATAATACTTTTGATAAATGGCTTAAACAAATTGTATTTCATAAATTATATGCAAAAGTATGATATAAATTAATTGAGGAATATTAAAGTGTGCCGGTACACCGTGTGGCATTACTTACTCGGGTATACTGTACACGGGTAAGGGGTGTCACATTTAGTGGTATCAGAGCACGGTTTAGGCGTTTCTGGGCCTAGATTGAGTCCATACCATGCATTGCATTTGTAAGAGTCGAGGTGACACTAACGCAGATCTGTTTATCTTTCTTATTCTGAATAGGATATGGACCCGTCATCTCAGAGAGCCGTCGAGGAGGAAGTGGAGAGTCATGCTCCACCTGCAGCAGCTGAGACTGGGGGCATGAGAGAATCTGCTCCGCCAGCTCAAGCAGAACCTGCTCAGCCTCCACAGGCCATGTTTCAACAAATGGCCGATTTCTTTAGACAAATGGCCGGAGTAATGCCAGCACCACCACCACCACCACCAGCTCCACAGCAGAAATCACACTTGGAGAGGTTAAGAAAATTTGGGGCCGTGGATTTTTATGGCAAGAGAGAAGATGACTCTGTTGCAGCCGAGAATTGGTTGAACAGAACGGGCAGAGTCTTAAAACAACTCCACTGCACCCCAGAGCAGAACTTAGAAGTGTTAGTAGTATGCCCTAGAGCATATCATTTAGTATGTATCTTGTACATATTTTTAATAATAAAAGGCATTTCCACTTTTCCGTTTACATAATATATTTATGTGTAATAGAAAAGGTCCATTGATATTTTGTTAGAAATATTATTCTTAAGTTGTTAAGAATATGAGTGACAATATTTCTAGCACAAAGTATCATAAATAGGTTCACAATCGAGGATACTTCATAATAAGGACATGACTTATCCAGAAAGATTGTATTCATGTTTGTTCCCAAGTTATTTATATGAGATATAAATAAGATGGAATGGTGAGTCTCATGCCATATAACAAACTTGATAGGCACTTATAAATGATAAGTAGGCGAACGGTGACACTTATGACAAGCACATGGAGTTTACTCTTGTCAATGTTTTGTCATAAATCATATCGATGCATATAATCTTTAGACCGAGATAGCACAGTTATCTTGTATATAGGTAGTTTGAGTTTGATACTGCTTTCATACTTGTACTATGTATGGGTATATGGGCATGTGTTGGCTCTTGCTAGTTATATATGGAGGTAGGTGTTGATCAAGAAGGAATTTGTTCCTCTAAGTAAATAGAGATAAAATCCTATGTTCATTTAATTGTTCTTGATGTTTCAAGTTCTGGCCAGACAGATAGATTTATTCGTAAAAGAGTTTCTGATGAGAAAATCTTTTAATCAAGAACTGGAATTAAAAGAGAACATAATATTCATAGCAAATGGAGTTTGACATAAACCATGACTCCAGCTTGAGTTGGGATTTTGTAACAGAGAGATTCTAGTGCATGGTAACATATGATTATAGGTTCATTTAAGGTAAACCTTATTACTAATTGGGTGGCCATGGCATGCTATGCTAGGTGTTAACCATGGTCTATGAGGTTCATAAAATGATTTAGAGAAATCATTTATGGTAAGAAAGAGTTCTGATGATATTAAGAGTTGATATCATGTCTCATTGCCAATTAGTGATGAGCCTAGTAAGTCACACACATACACAAGTTATCACCTATTTAAATATGATTTAATTAATTAATTAAAGAGTTTAATTGATTAATTAAATAGATTTGATTTGCAATTAAATTGCAAAGTCCCTAGTATGACTTGAAACTAAATCTAGATTATTGGATGTGTAGTATAAATTAAATTTATATTTAAAGTGTTTAAATATGAATTTAATTGATGAGAAATTAATTAATAGAGATTAATTAATTAATTAATTTATATTTGATATAAATTAATTAGAAGAAGAAAATAATTATTTTGGGTTAAGAACTCAAAATTAAGACACAGGGGCATTTTGGTCATTTCACAGTGTGACACGTGGCACCATGAGATGGTGACACATGGCATAACACATAAGCTTGCCAAATGTTTTTTTTAATCATGTAAGATGATTAAAATCAAGATTAAATATAGGTTTGACACTTGGCACAATGTGATTGGGTCACTTAAACCTAGAGCTAATCAAAAGGTGACATGTGGCTAGGGTTTAATGTGTTAACCTAGCTATTTAAGTGTGGTTATGAAAAGAAAACATAACCAGCAGCCTCTCCTCTCATTTGTCACGCCATTTTGAGCCTCTCCAGCTATTTCTCTTCATCTCTCATCAATTCAAAGAGATTAGCCATCAATCTCTTGAATTAAGAACGCTAGAAATTGTTTCTAGTGTCCTGTTTACATCTCTAATCTCTTAAAAGGCAGAACTTGAATTTCTAATTAATAGAAAAGGCTTTAGAATCTGTTCAAGGGCTGCCATAGGTGTTCTTGGTGTGGACAAGCTAGAGGGACAACATCCGTGTCCTCAAGACGAATCTCAAAGGCGCAGACACGCTGCAAAGACATCAAGAGGTTAGTGTAATCGTTCTTGATTTAATCTAGGGTTCTAAAATTAATCTGATTAATTTTAAAATCTTAAATGGCAAATACATATCCAAAAACATATTAAAAGAGTTTTAATATGTTGTTTATCATTGAAATCAAATAGATAAAAATAAATCTTGCATGGTGCATGTGACCCTAGGTGAAAATTTTTGAATTCAATGGTATAATCTTGTGTTTTTCACGCTTCCGTTCCTTCAAGAAGCTGCTATATCCTTGTTACAAGACGATGCCTACGGATGGTGGGACACTGTGTCCAGTGAAGTGCAGCCCGAAGCTGTAACTTGGGACTTCTTCCTCTCTGAGTTCAAGAAGAAATATGTGGGTACTGTATACCTAGAAGAGAGAAGAAGGGAATTCATTAATCTGAGGCAAAGGCAGTTGTCAGTGGCCGAGTATGAGAAGGAATTTGTTCGATTAAGCCGTTATGGAAGGGAGATAGTCCCTAATGAAGCTGAAAGATGTAAGAGATTTGAAGAGGGACTAAATGACAACATCAAGATCCAGCTCACTGCCTTGGGAATCACAGAATTTACCAAGTTAGTGGAAGCTGCCATAAAGGTTGAAAAAGTGAGAATTAGTGAGTGGACTAGAAGAGAGAGACAGCAGAAGAGGGGACCGGGTCAGTCTAGTTCAGCTCCTGCATCAGGGAAGAAGTTCAAGGGTCCTCCTGCGCAGAGTTCGGGTCAGCCACAGGGTCAGGGTCAGTCTCAGGGGCCCAGGCCACAGTTCACCCCTAGGAGAGGTCAGTCCACACCATCAGTGGGCAGCTCTCCAGGGATGGGGTTCAGGGGACCAGCCCCAGCATCTTCTGCGTGTCCACACTGTCAGAAATGGCACAAGGGGGAATGTTGGAGAGTGACTGGTGCTTGCTTGAGATGTGGGTCGACAGAACATCAACTGAGGAACTGCCCACGCAGAACTACTACAGCTACTCCGACACAAGCAGACAGACCTGCTCCTGCACCACCAAGGGGTAGAAGGTCTGGTAAATCCGAAGCGGTGGGACCATCACAGAGGCTCGCATCCGAGCAGCAGAGAGGCCGGATAATGTGCCACCGCGTAAATTATGCCTTGAGAGCTTAGGATGAACAAGTTGCCCCGGTCGTCATCAGGGGTACGTTCTCCCTCTACTTTACTCCTGTGCATGCATTGGTGGATCCAGGATCCACTCATTCTTACATTTGCATCAACCTACCCGTAGAAAGGGGATATTGGTAGGGAGAGTGACCAAGACATTCGGTCACTAATCCATTGGGCCAAAGGTGGTAGTGAACAAAGTATACAAGGGTTGCCGTTGAGGATTCAGGGTATGAATTCTTGGCGCACCTAATTGAGTTGCCCTTCCATGAGTTTGACGTGATATTGGGAATGGATTGGTTGTCACGTCATCGTGCAATAGTTGATTGCAAATTGAAGAGAATTTCTCTAAAAACTTGAGGGTAATGAGATCACGATTGTGGGGGAAAGGATGATTTCTGTCCAATGTCATCTCACCACGATTGCAAGAAGAATGATGAGAAAGGTCGTGAAGCCTACCTAGCACATGTGGTGGATACTAGGCGTGCTAAGCCAAACCCGAGTGACATACCCACAGAAAAGACTTCCTGGATGTGTTTCTGAAGAGTTGCCCGGTTTGCCACCGTAAAGGGAAGTCGAGTTTGCTATTGAGACACCGCCGGCACAAAGCACCCATTTCTATTGCTCCTTATAGGATGGCACCCATCGAATTGAGGGAGTTGAAAACTCAATTGCAAGAGTTGCTGGATAAGGGGTTCATACGCCCATGTGTCACCATGGGGAGCTCGGTCTGTTTGTAAAGAAGAAGGATGGGACTTTGAGGCTATGTATTGATTAATGCGATTGAATAAAGTGACTGTGAAGAACAAGTATCCGTTGCCTAGAATTGATGATCTGCTTGATCACCAAGGGAGCAGGAGTATTTTCTAAGATTGATCTCGATCGTGGTATCATCACCGAGGGTGAAAGATGTAGATGTGCCCAAGATCGCATTCAGGACCGGTATGGGCATTATGAGTTTCTCGTGATGCCCTTTGGCCTAACAAATGCACCACGGGCGTTCATGGACCTTATGAACCATATCTTCCATCCATACCTAGATCGGTTCGTAGTGGTTTTTATTGATGACATTCCGTGTACTCCAAGACCAGTGAAGAACATGATGAACATTTGAGGATTGTTCTACAAACCCTGCGGGAAAAGAAGCTGTATGCTAAGTTGTCCAAGTGTGACTTTTGGCTGAGTGAAATTGCATTCCTTGGACACATAGTGTCAGCTGATGGGATTAGGGTGGATCCCAAGAAAATAGAAGCAGTGATGGAATGGAAGCCTCCCAGAAATACAACTGAGGTCAGAAGCTTCTTGGGGCTAGCTGGGTATTACATAAGATTTGTGAAGGGATTTTCCCTAATAGCTGCTCCAATGACCAAGTTGTTACACAAGAATGTCGATTTGATGGAATGACAAGTGTCGGACAGTTTTGAGAAATTGAAGGCTAGGTTGACAGAGGCACGGTGTTAACACAGTGTCAGGAAAGGACTTTGTGGTCTACAGTGATGCCTCACATAATGGGCTAGGGTGTGTATTGATGCAAGAGGGGAAGGTGGTCGCCTATGCTTCCAGGCAGTTAAGGCCACATGAACAGAACTACCCTACCCATGATCTAGAGCTTGCAGCAATTATCTTCGCACTGAAGATATGGAGGCATTACTTGTATGGTGAAAAGTGCTACATTTACACAGACCACAAGAGCCTGAAATATTTGCCAACCCAGAAGGAGCTCAACCTTAGACAGAGGCGATGGATTGAGTTCCTAAAGGACTATGACTGTGTAATTGATTACCATCCTGGGAAGGCAAATGTAGTTGCTGATGCTTTGAGCAGAAAATCCATGACAGCCTTGAGATCATTGAATGCCCGTCTATCTTTGGTTCGTGATGGAGCTATCTTGGCTGAGTTGCAAATGAGGCCAAACCTCCTACAGCAGATTTTAGATGGGCAGAAGGTAGATGAGAAGCTAATGGCTATTATGAGCAAAATCCCAGAGGGAAAAGCAACTGACTATGGGGTGAAAGCAGATGGGTGTCTGTATTACAAAGGAAGACTGTGTGTACCAGATAATGGGGAATTGAAGGCCAGTATTCTGAAAGAGGCACACACCAGTGTATACGCTATGTGTAGGAACGAAAGCGTGAAAAACACAAGATTATACCATTGAATTCAAAAATTTTCACCTAGGGTCACATGCACCATGCAAGATTTATTTTTATCTATTTGATTTCAATGATAAACAACATATTAAAACTCTTTTAATATGTTTTTGGATCTGTATTTGCCATTTAAGATTTTAAAATTAATCAGATTAATTTTAGAACCCTAGATTAAATCAAGAACGATTACACTAACCTCTTGATGTCTTTGCGTGTGCGCCTTTGAGATTCGTCTTGAGGACACGGATGTTGTCCCTCTAGCTTGTCCACACCAAGAACACCTATGGCAGCCCTTGAACAGCTTCTAAAGCCTTTTCTATTAATTAGAAATTCAAGTTCTGCCTTTTAAGAGATTAGAGATGTAAACAGGACACTAGAAACAATTTCTAGTGTTCTTAATTCAAGAGATTGATGGCTAATCTCTTTGAATTGATGGGAGATGAAGAGAAATAGCTGGAGAGGCTCAAAGTGGCGTGACAATTGAGAGGAGAGGCTGCTGGTTATGTTTTCTTTCATAACCACACTTAAATAGCTAGGTTAACACATTAAACCCTAGCCACATGTCACCTTTGATTAGCTCTAGGTTTAAGTGACCCAATCACATTGTGCCAAGTGTCAAACCTATATTTAATCTTGATTTTAATCATCTTACATGATTAAAAACATTTGGCAAGCTTATGTGTTATGCCATGTGTCACCATCTCATGGTGCCACGTGTCACAATCGTGAAATGACCAAAATGCCCCTGTGTCTTAATTTTGAGTTCTCAACCCCAAATAATTATTTTTCTTCTTCTAATTAATTTATATCAAATATAAATTAATTAATTAATCTCTATTAATTAATTTCTCATTAATTAAATTCATATTTAAACACTTTAAATATAAATTTAACTTATATTATACATCCAATAATCTAGATTTGGTTTCAAGTCATGCTAGGGACTTTGCAATTTTATTGCAAACCAAATCTATTTAATTAATCAATTAAACTCTTTAATTAATTAATTAAATCATATTTAAATAGGTGATAACTTGTGTCTGTGTGTGACTTACTAGGCTCATCACTAATTGGCAATGAGACATGATATCAACTCTTAATATCATCAGAACTCTTTCTTACCATAAATGATTTCTCTAAATCATTTTATGAACCTCATAGACCATGGTTAACACCTAGCATAGCATGCCATGGCCACCCAATTAGTAATAAGGTTTACCTTAAATGAACCTATAATCATATGTTACCATGCACTAGAATCTCTCATACAAAATCCCAACTCAAGCCGGAGTCATGGTTTATGTCAAACTCCATTTGCTATGAATATTATGTTCTCTTTTAATTCCAGTTCTTGATTAAAAGATTTTTCTCATCGTAAACTCTTTTCTCGAATAAATCTATCTGTCTGCCAGAACTTGAAACATCAAGAACAATTAAATGAACATAGGATTTTAACTCTATTTACTTAGAGGAACAGATTCCATCTTGATCAACACCTACCTCCATATATAACTAGCAGGAGCCAACACATGCCCATATACCCATACATAGTACAACTATGAAAGCAGTATCAAACTTAAACTACCTATATACAAGATAACTGTGCTATCTCGTGTCTAAAGATTATATGCCTCGATATGATTTATGACAAAACATTGACAAGAGTAAACTCCATGTGCTTGTCATAAGTGTCACTGGTTCGGCCTACTTATCATTTATAAGTGCCTATCATGTTTGTTATATGGCATGAGACTCACCATTCCATCTTATTTATATCTCATATAAATAACTTGGGAACAAACATGAATACAATCTTTCTGGATAAGTCATGTCCTTATTATGAAGTATCCTCGATTGTGAACCTATTTATGATACTTTGTGCTAGAAATATTGTCACTCATATTCTTAACAACTTAAGAATAATATTTCTAACAAAATATCAATGGACCTTTTCTATTACACATAAATATATTATGTAAACGGAAAAGTGGAAATGCCTTTTATTAATAAAATATGTACAAGATACATACTAAATGATATGCTCTAGGGCATACTACTAACAATCTCCCACTAGCACTAGAGCCATTCATTACAATACCTTAGACCCATCTTCTCAAGATGTCGGTTTAACTGAAATTGTGACAAAAGCTTAGTGAATGGATCAGCTGGATTTTTCAGCTGATGTTATTTTTCTGCATGGCTATATCGCCTTGCCCAACTATATCTCTCGATAATGTGGTAGTGCCTTTCTATGTGTTTGGATTTTGGGTGAGACCTTAGTTCCTTAGCTCAGTATGATCGCTCCATTGTTATCACAAAGGTAGTGGAACCGACTCAATGGAAGGAACTCTGTAAGTTCTCACACGAACTTCTTTATCCAAACAGCCTTCGCAAAGATTCGATGCAAAGAATATACTCGACTCGTAGTGGAATCTGCAATCGTGCTCGCTTTGGAACTCTTCCAACCGATCGCACCTCCATTACAAATGAACACATATCCAGAGGTAGACTTTCTATCATCGATATCCGATTGGAAATCGAATCGTGATAACCATCCAATTGCAAGTCTCCACCTCCATAAATCAAGAATAAATCCTTAGTTCTTCTCAAGTACTTAAGGATATTCTTGATACTATCGATGTTCCAAACCCGGATTGGATTGATACCGCTAGTCAAACTAACAAAGATATGCGATATCGGGCCTAGTACACAACATTGCATACATTAAACTTCCAATAGCCGAAGCATATGGAATCCTGGCCATCTTATCTCTTTCTTCAGGTGTCTTTGGAGACATCTCTTTAGAAAGGTGGATACCATGTCTCACTGGTAACAATCCTCTCTTGGAATCAAGCATGTTAAACCTCTTTAACACCTTTTCCAAGTATAGACTTTGGGATAAACCAATTATTCTTTTCGCTCTATCTCTATAGATGCGAATCCCAAGAATATAGGTTGCCTCCCCTAAGTCTTTCATGGAGAATGTATTTGACAACCATACCTTTATAGTTGTCAACATACCTGTATCATTACCCATCAACAGTATGTCATCAACATATAAGACAAGGAAAGTGATAGCACTGTCACTAACCTTCTTATATACACATGGCTCATCCTCATTTTTGATAAAACCAAAAGATTTAATGGCTTCATCAAAACGGATGTTCCAACTCCTCGAAGCTTGTTTCAACCCATAAATGGATCGCTTTAGCTTGCATACCTTGGAACCATCTTGGGATTCAAATCCCCTAGGTTGTTCCATGAAAATGTTTTCTTCAATGTATCCATTGAGAAAGGCTGTTTTGACATCCATCTGCCAAATCTCATAATCATAGTATGCAGCTATTGCTAATAAAATCCTAATTGATTTAAGCATGGCAACAAAGCAGAAAGTCTCCTCATAGTCTATTCCTTGCCTTTGGCGAAACCCTTTCGCTACTAGCCTTGCCTTATAGGTCTCTACCTTTCCATCGTAACCAATTTTCTTCTTGAAAACCCATTTGTTCCCTATAGGTACAATACCTTGTGTGGGTCAACAAGATCCCAAACTTGATTCTTATACATGGAATCAATCTCGGATTTCATAGCATCAATCCATTTTGAAGATTCTATATCTGATATAGCTTCTTCATAGGTAAGTGGATCATCTCCATGATCTACTTCTTCATGAGTAGACAACTCTTGTTCTTCTTCATGAAGAAAACCATATCTCACTGGTGGGTGAGATACCCTGGTTGTTCTACGAGGAACAATGTAGAAGTTTCATCAATGGGTATAGGTTGACTAGATGGATCTATATCCATCCGATCGTGGTTGGTCGAATTCTCCAATTCTAACTCTATTTGCCTTCCTTTGCCTCCTTCTTGAACAAACTGTTGTTCAAGAAATATGGCATCTCTACTTATCACAACCTTTTGTGAAGTAGGCAAATAAAAATAATATCCAAAACTATCTTTTGGATATCCAACAAATTGACCTCTTTACGATCCGGTCTCCAATTTATCGTTGTTGACTTTTGATATAATTTGGACAACCCCAAATCTTAACATGCTTAAGACTTGGTTTTCTTCCATGCCATATCTCATAAGGTGTGGAAGAAACTGATTTTGATGGAATCCTATTCGAATATATAAAGTGATTCTAATGCAAATCCCCAAAAGGAGATTGGCATATCAAGATAGCTCATCATACTACGTACCATATCCAATAAGGTACGATTTCTCCTTCAGATACACCATTCACCGTATGGCGTTCTGGAGGAGTCACCGAGAAACAATGCCATGCTCTCTCAAGTATTCATCAAATTCAAGACTCAAATATTCACCTCCACGATCCGATCGAAGAGCTTTAATACTTTTTCTGTTTGATTTTCTACTTGATTTAAATTCTTTGAACTTTTCAAAAGATTCATGTTTGTATTTCATCAAATACAAATACCCAAACCTTGATTTATCATCAAGAAAGGTAATAAAATAATGAAAACCCCTTCTAGCCATTTCTTTAAACGGACCACATACATCACTATGTATTAGTTCCAAAATATTTTCACTCTTAGCCCTTGTCCAACAAAGGGTAATCTAGTCATTTTGCCTTGAAGGCAAGATTCACAAGTTGGAGTAGGCTCAGAGCCCAATGAGGATAAAATCCCCATTTTCTCCAATTTTGTAATCCTATCTTACGCAACATGACATAACCTTAAGTGCCAAATATATTTTGAACTTGAGTTGGTTTTCACCATGGCATTGCATTCATTTAGATTACTATACCGCCGGTGGAAACACTTTCTTCGACAATGGAAACACTTTCTGTTGGCAATGGAAACACTTTCTGGCGGTGGAGACACTTTCCTTTGCCTTTATCACTTTAATCTTCCTTTTCTGTTTAGCTATTTTCTTGGAAGGACCAGAATCTGAGGTTTCTTTTTCTTATTGCCCTTCTTCTTGTTGGACTTTCCAGTGAAGAAAATGCAACCAAAGCTACCTCTTTTCCTTTATTGCACGGCATATTCTTTTGGGCAATAACCACATGTTGAGTAATTCAGCTAAGGTGCATTCTGTTTAGTCATATGGAAATTTGTCACAAAATTCCCAAAAGACTCGTGGAAGGGATCAAGGATCAAATCCGTTTGTAGTTGGAAATCCATGTTGAAGTCAAGATGTTCCAACCGCTCAATCACCGAATCATCTTGTGGACATGATCCCCAACATTACATCCTTGACATCCTCATACGGAATAACTGCTTTAGATATCTCATACCTAGCATTCTCTTTGTGCTCACCATACAACTCTTGTAGGTGAAGGAGGATCTCACTCGCACTCTGCATGTTCTCATGTTGCTTCTGTAACTCATTACTCATGGAAGCAAGCATGTAACACTTAGCTCTCATATCATGCTCCTTCCACTTGTCCAAAGTTTCATGTTACTCTTGTGTGGCCTCTGGAGGTAAGGGACCAGGAACATTTGAATCTAGAACATATCCTATATGTTCAAGGTTCAAGACAAGTTACAAATTTATTAGCCAATCGCATGATTAGGTCCTGTCAACTGTTGTGATCAAGTATGCTTGCAAGGATATTAGATAGTGGTGGTTGTTCTGTGCTCATTATTATCATAAAATTAATTGCAGAAAATAACCAGATTAATTAGTAAATGTATCATGTAATTAACCAAAATGATTATGGTCTTTTAATCAAATTGGTCCTCCCACTAACTTAGCGAATCCTACACTTCCAAAGTAGAAAACGGAAATCCTAGTTGGATGGATTTCTAGTGGGTGATTGAATTCTTATAATTCTATTGATCATCCTCAGGTACATCCATTATTGGAATTACAATAAACTATAAGTGAGCAACTCCTTGCCCATCACATCTCATGTGAGGTTCAATCCTTTACCTAGCCCCTAATGCTCAAAATCTCAGGTACATCCATTATTGACTTATCTTGCATTAGTTAAGTTGATCCCATTGAGTCAGTAATTATGCAGATAATTTTAATGTCCTCAGGTACATCCAATATTGGCCACTAAACCATTTACATATTTACAACATCTCATGCTTAACAATTATTCTTAAGAAAATCTCTTAAATAAATTGCATCTTATACAACTATTTAAAATTTCTTAAAATAATTGCCCCAATGGAGGGCTTATGTTATAATTACTTTAATTATACCATTTCCAACTTAATCATTTGTTTGGAAGATTTTATAGCCATCCTAATTACTATTAAGGTCTCACTTTGCACATTATCCATTTAGCATGCATATATCATATAATTGCATACATTCCATACATCTCATGCATTCATGGATAAGCGATAAGAAATATGGTATGATCATGGACTTTCTAAGGATTCAATTCGAGCCACCAAGAATTGAATCAGGGCATTCCTAGGTGCATTTCATTCATTCATTTTACAAGAGTTGCTGAAGGAGTACATAATCAACACTTGATATTGAATTCCTTCCACTGGTCCCACCAATGCTTTTGACCTCCTTGAACTTCTTGCAATCCAATATTACATAGTAATCCTTGGCATACCAAGGCGAATTTACAAGAACTTAAATAAATGAAATTACAACTCAAAAATTATTACAAACTTAATAATACATGCCCAAAATAAATTAAAATAAATTAATTAATTTACAATCCCAAAGAAACATAAAAGAAATAAATCCAATCACATTGGTCTTTTATAGTCCATGATCATCCATCATGCATATCACTATTTAACAATTAAATAAAACATACATACTTAAATTAAATTGAATATCTCATATTCAACTTAAAAATCCAGATTTGAATATGATTCAAATAAATTTAAAAATTCAGATTTGAATCTCATTCAAACAAATTTAAAAATTCATATTTGAATCACATTCAAACAACTTCAAAAATTCAGATTTGAATCACATTCAAACATTTTTTAAAAAATCAGATTTGAATCACATTCAAATATTTCTTAAAAATCAGATCTGAATTTTATTGAATCAATTTTAAAAAATCAGATTTAAATATGATTCAAACAACTTTAAAAATTCAGATTTGAATCACATTCAAACAACTTTTAAAATTCAGATTTGAATCACATTCAAACAATTTTTAAAATTCTGATTTGAATCATAATTTAATTGTGTGATTAAAACAACTAATTAAACACTTTAATTAGTCAAAGAATAGGCCTTAGATCATACAACAATTGCAGAATTAAAAGCCAAACCTTGAACCACCCATGGAACCATTGTTGCCGCCACCAATGGTGGCTTCACCATGTGTGACGCCACATCTCATGATCCAACCAGCAATGAATCTCTTGATCTCATGATCAAACACACAATTAAATTATATAATCAACAATCTAAATGGCAAATATAGTGGCTCTGATACCAATTGTAGGAACGAAAGCGTGAAAAACACAAGATTATACCATTGAATTCAAAAATTTTCACCTAGGGTCACATGCACCATGCAAGATTTATTTTTATCTATTTAATTTCAATGATAAACAACATATTAAAACTCTTTTAATATGTTTTTGGATCTGTATTTGCCATTTAAGATTTTAAAATTAATCAGATTAATTTTAGAACCCTAGATTAAATCAAGAACGATTACACTAACCTCTTGATGTGCGACCGCGTGTCTGCGCTTTGAGATTCGTCTTGAGGACACGGATGTTGTCCCTCTAGCTTGTCCACACCAAGAACACCTATGGCAGCCCTTGAACAGCTTCTAAAGCCTTTTCTATTAATTAGAAATTCAAGTTCGCCTTTTAAGAGATTAGAGATGTAAACAGGACACTAGAAACAATTTCTAGTGTTCTTAATTCAAGAGATTGATGGCTAATCTCTTTGAATTGATGAGAGATGAAGAGAAATAGCTGGAGAGGCTCAAAGTGGCGTGACAATTGAGAGGAGAGGCTGCTGGTTATGTTTTCTTTTCATAACCACACTTAAATAGCTAGGTTAACACATTAAACCCTAGCCACATGTCACCTTTTGATTAGCTCTAGGTTTAAGTGACCCAATCACATTGTGCCAAGTGTCAAACCTATATTTAATCTTGATTTTAATCATCTTACATGATTAAAAACATTTGGCAAGCTTATGTGTTATGCCATGTGTCACCATCTCATGGTGCCACGTGTCACACTGTGAAATGACCAAAATGCCCATGTGTCTTAATTTTGAGTTCTCAACCCAAAATAATTATTTTTTCTTCTTCTAATTAATTTATATCAAATATAAATTAATTAATTAATCTCTATTAATTAATTTCTCATTAATTAAATTCATATTTAAACACTTTAAATATAAATTTAACTTATATTATACATCCAATAATCTAGATTTGGTTTCAAGTCATGCTAGGGACTTTGCAATTTAATTGCTAAACAAACATATTTAATTAATCAATTAAACTCTTTAATTAATTAATTAAATCATATTTAAATAGGTGATAACTTGTGTATGTGTGTGACTTACTAGGCTCATCACTAATTGGCAATGAGACATGATATCAACTCTTAATATCATCAGAACTCTTTCTTACCATAAATGATTTCTCTAAATCATTTTATGAACCTCATAGACCATGGTTAACACCTAGCATAGCATGCCATGGCCACCCAATTAGTAATAAGGTTTACCTTAAATGAACCTATAATCATATGTTACCATGCACTAGAATCTCTCTGTTACAAAATCCCAACTCAAGCGGGAGTCATGGTTTATGTCAAACTCCATTTGCTATGAATATTATGTTCTCTTTTAATTCCAGTTCTTGATTAAAAGATTTTTCTCATCAGAAACTCTTTTCTGAATAAATCTATCTGACCTGGCCAGGAACTTGAAACATCAAGAACAATTAAATGAACATAGGATTTTAACTCTATTTAATTATAGGAACAGATTACATCTTGATCAACACCTACCTCCATATATAACTAGCATGAGCCAACACATTCCCATATACCCATACATAGTACAAGTATGAAAGCAGTATCAAACTTAAACTACCTATATACAAGATAACTGTGCTATCTCAGGTCTAAAGATTATATGCACTGATATGATTTATGACAAAACATTGACAAGAGTAAACTCCATGTGCTTGTCATAAGTGTCACTGGTTCGGCCTACTTATCATTTATAAGTGCCTATCATGTTTGTTATATGGCATGAGACTCACCATTCCATCTTATTTATATCTCATATAAATAACTTGGGAACAAACATGAATACAATCTTTCTGGATAAGTCATGTCCTTATTATGAAGTATCCTCGATTGTGAACCTATTTATGATACTTTGTGCTAGAAATATTGTCACTCATATTCTTAACAACTTAAGAATAATATTTCTAACAAAATATCAATGGACCTTTCTATTACACATAAATATATTATGTAAACGGAAAAGTGGAAATGCCTTTTATTAATAAAATATGTACAAGATACATACTAAATGATATGCTCTAGGGCATACTACTAACACTATGCACCCAGGAAGTACAAAGATGTATCATGACCTGAAGCTTCAGTATTGGTGGCCTGGTATGAAGAAAGACATAACTGACTATGTGACTAGATGCTTGACATGTCGGCAAGTCAAGGCAGAACATCAAGTTCCATCGGGTTTGCTACAGCCTATACGCATACCTGAATGGAAATGGGATCGGGTCACCATGGATTTTGTAAGTGGTCTGCCTCTCACCCAGAGGAAACATGATGCAGCATGGGTAATAGTGGATAGATTGACAAAGTCAGCACACTTTCTGCCAGTTAGGACTGACTACTCACTAGAGAGGTTAGCAGAATTGTATATCAGTGAGATAGTTAGACTGCATGGAATCCCACTTTCCATCATATCTGATCGAGACCCAAGGTTTACATCGAGATTTTGGAAGAAATTGCATGAATCCTTGGGTACACAACTCCATTTCAGCACAGCTTTCCATCCTCAGACGGATGGGCAATCAGAAAGAGTAATCCAGGTAAACAATTGAAACCCATGAAATTGATACAATATTGAATTGAAATGATAACAATAACGTGAAATACTTGTCAGGTCCTTGAGGATATGCTGAGGAGTTGTGTCATTGAGTTTGAGGGAAGCTGGGATAGATACCTCCCACTGGCAGAATTTGCATACAACAATAGCTACCAAGCTAGTATTCAAATGGCCCCGTATGAAGCACTGTATGGGAGAAAATGTAGAACTCCAGTGTGCTGGACTGAATTGGGAGAAGACAAACTGGTAGGGCCAGACCTGGTGAAACAGGCTGAGGAAAAAGTGAAAATAATCAAAGCCAACTTGAAGGTTGCCTCAGACAGACAGAAATCTTATGCCGACCTGAAGAGAAAAGAAATAGAATATGTGGTTGGCGACAAAGTGTTCCTCAAGGTGTCACCATGGAAGAAGGTATTGAGGTTTGGAAGGAAAGGTAAGTTAAGCCCTAGGTTCATTGGCCCATATGAAGTCATTGAACGTGTGGGTCCAGTGGCCTATAGGCTAGCTTTACCACCAGAGCTGGACAAGATCCACAATGTGTTCCACGTGTCTATGCTCAGAAGATATCGCTCAGATCCTTCGCATGTCATCTCCAGAGAAGAAATTGAAATACAGCCGGATTTGACATATGAAGAGGAACCTCTACGGATCCTTGGCTCTGAAGTAAAAGAATTGAGGAACAAGCAAATTCCATTGGTGAAAGTGCTTTGGAGGCACCACAACACCGAGGAGGCAACTTGGGAAAGTGAAGAGTCGATGAGGCAACAGTTCCCTCAACTGTTTGCATCAGGTAAATTTCGAGGACGAAATTTAAATTAGAGGGGAAGAGTTGTAACACCCTCCCGATAACCACTCCGTACATCCTACTGTTCCGGTGACCGGTGTCGGTCCGGACAGCTAGAACGTCCGGAAAAATATTTAAACTAAAGTCAGGAACCCTAATTAACTCAAATATTAATAAGAAAAATTTAGTAAAAATTTTAGAAATAAAATACAACTGAGTCAAACGAGCCGGTGCCCAAGCGATGGGTCACCGGAGGGAAGTTGCGGTTCTCGCAACGAGGAGCCCTAGACCCGGGGGAAAAATTATAAAATAATTTTTGGGACTCCAGAGAAGGGTAATTGAGGTTCCCATGGCATTAGAATGCCAAGAAAATACCTAGAAAAATTTTTCAATCGGTACAGACGATTTTGACCCGTTAAGCCAAACGGAGGGCATTTTGGTCATTTCGCCTTCCGAGGTGATTTTTGGCCGACTTGTCCAGTTGAGTAAATAATTAATATAACATAAAATATGAATAAACATTACTAGAAATCAAATTGAAAATGAGTAGTGGAGAAAAGGAAAGAAAATGAGGAAAAAAGCTTAATTATGGCATCATGGTGATGTCATTAAGGTTATTTGGACCAATCACAATTTAACCACCCTTTGACTAACTAAATAAAAGACTAAATGAATACTAAATTTACCAAAATTTGCAGCAGCCCCTCTTCATTCCCTACCCAGCCGAAACACACCTAGAAACCTCCATTGAAGTTCAAATAAGCAAGCTCAAATTCCTACCTTGTTTCACCATAAAATCATAACCTAGCTTCACTAAAGTTTGTTCTAGTACCTTGCATGGTCTCTTGGCAGCCTAGAAGAAGGAAGAAATTGGAGTTTAGGGCTTTGGAAATTCTGCCCAAACAAGGTTAGTGCATATATGAAGTTTAAAACTCATTAGTTCTATGATCTATGCTTGTAATGAATGAAAAATTGTGAAATAATGAAACAAATCCATGTGTATCTCTACCAAAGAATTTAGGCAGCCCTATGGGAGATTGAGGTTGATTGTTTGATAAGCTTAGAATGGTTGGAAATCATGGTTAAAGTATTAATATGCATGGAGACTTAAGTAAGTATGTTAATCAAAGTGTATGAGTAATGAGTTTGGACATTAGGGTTGTGTAGGTGAAATTGTGACTTAGCGTAGGAAATGGTTAGGGAACTGTTTAATGGTCAATTAGTGACCATTTTAGGTAGGTTGACCCTAATTAGAACTGAAAAATGAGATGGTAAAGTAAAAGTATAAACTGCCCTATGGACAGCAGCATAGGGACTGAAATTTCAGTCCCTTTGCACTGCCATAACTTGGGCTGTGCTTGTCCAATTGATGTTTGGCCAATTGGACATGAAACTAGGCTTATAATGGCACATTTTTGCTGAAGAAACCATGCCCGAAAGACCAAAGCAAAAGGGTCAAAACTCAGCCACAATCCGGAACCCTGAAACTGCCTCTGCAGAATTTGACCAAATGAACAGTAACTGTTCATTTGGCCATAAGTCACTGTATATTTGGTCAATTGGTCTGAAATTTTTACAGCAACAAGTTAAGACATAGACAAACAACTTTCATGAAGGAACCTACCCCAAATTATGGCCAGAACCCATTCAACCAAGTGACTCAAGTCACTGTTCATGCACTGTAGATGTGGTAAAATTCTGCAGACTGCATATCCGGACAGCCTGGGTTTTTGAGCCATATCTGGAGCTACAAAACTCCAAATGGAGTGATTCAAAAAATGAAATTCAACTAGACAAAATAAGAAACAACTTTCATGTTTTACATTTCCTCAAATTCCAACAGTAACAGTGTCCAATGGAACAGTGAAGTTGACTCACCAAAACTGAAAAATCTGTTTGTGTTGAGTTACACTTTGGAATGGCAAAAACACTTAATGCTAACAAGTTTTAAACACCAAATGTGGTATGTTGGGAGTGCCAAAGTTGATGTACACATTTTTATTCTAAAAGTCAACATTTTTGTTGACCAATGATGAATAGTAACACCAAAAAAATTGAAATTCACAAATTGACGAATTTAAGAGTTTCAAATGCCCTAGTATACCTAACAAGATTGGTTTGGATAGTTTGGCATGCCAATAGGGTTCAGTTAGCAGTACTGCACATGGCAAAAATGCCATTCTGTGATTTTATGGCTTTTAGCCATTCTGACTTTGCATTGAGACTTGGCCTCGTGCCTGATATTATTTACAGCTTGTTAGCTGTTCTGTTGCACACTAGGAGATGCATATGTGACCGATGGTGTGATGGCCCG
The DNA here is from genome assembly GCF_030052815.1 of Hevea brasiliensis. Classification (NCBI taxonomy): domain Eukaryota; kingdom Viridiplantae; phylum Streptophyta; class Magnoliopsida; order Malpighiales; family Euphorbiaceae; genus Hevea; species Hevea brasiliensis. Next base: position 89,821,575 of record NC_079493.1, on the reverse strand, counting down.
AGGTACTAGGTACCCAAAGGCTTTACCCGTTATCCATCCGATGTCTAGTGTAGGTTACTTGGGGCAACCAAATGAATAAAAGTGAACAGAGTTAATGAATTAATGAATATACCAAAATCAAACAAAGAAAGCATACACTTTGCATACACATTTATTTTCTTGCCAATTTCTTCTATTATATTATTGCACCACTAAGCATTATTGCTTAGCGCGTTGCTTTTGCCACGCGTAGGTACTGGAGATTCCGACCGTGAGCCCAGTAGACCACAGATTGGGTGAGTCCATCCGGCGATTACGCTCGATGTCCGTGTCACCTCACTACCTGCAGTGCATCGGTAGGGCACTAGGTGTCATTTTGTCATTTTGATATTTTGTAGTAGATTTGTATTTTCTCATATGTACTTGAACTCATGTAATATATTTTGATGTTTGTGTAAATAATGAAAGTTATGACTATGAATGCAAGATTTGAGCATGTATTTATTGCTTGTATATGAGAAATGGATGTTGAGAAATGAAAAGGTTGTTGAAACCTGAAACTGAAAAATTGTTCAAATCTTGATATTGAGTTTTGTGATGATATTGAAGTTGAGAATGAATGAATTTGTTTATTGGAAGTGTTTTTAACAGGTTCCGAAGAACGGTTTTCTCCATTTTTAGCCGGTACTCCGCCGGATTTTCTTTAAAATTTTCGGAACCTTAAATGAATAATACTTTTGATAAATGGCTTAAACAAATTGTATTTCATAAATTATATGCAAAAGTATGATATAAATTAATTGAGGAATATTAAAGTGTGCCGGTACACCGTGTGGCATTACTTACTCGGGTATACTGTACACGGGTAAGGGGTGTCACAGTAGAGGTTCTTTTTCATATGTCAAATTCGGTTGTATTTCAATTTCTTCCCTGGAGATGACATGTGAAGGGTCTGAGCGGTATCTTCTGAGCATAGACACGTGGAACACATTGCGGATCTTGTCCAGCTCTGGTGGTAAAGCTAGCCTATAGGCCACCGGACCCACACATTCAATGACTTCATATGGGCCAATGAACCTAGGGCTTAACTTACCTTTTCTTCCAAACCTCAGCACTTTCTTCCATGGTGACACCTTGAGGAACACTTTGTCGCCAACCACATATTCTATTTCTTTTCTCTTCAGGTCGGCATATGATTTCTGTCTGTCTAAGGCAACCTTCAGATTGGCTTTGATTAGTTTCACTTTCTCCTCAGTCTGTTTCACCAGGTCTGGCCCCACCAGTTTGTCTTCGCCCAATTCAGTCCAGCACACTGGAGTTTTACATTTCCTCCCATACAATGCTTCATATGGGGCCATTTGGATACTAGCTTGGTAGCTATTGTTGTATGCAAATTCTGCCAGTGGGAGGTATCTATCCCAACTTCCCTCAAACTCAATGACACAACTCCTCAGCATATCCTCAAGGACCTGACATATATTTCATGTTATTATTATCATTTTAATTCAATATTTGTATCAATTCCATTGGTTTCAATTGTTTACCTGGATTACTCTTTCGGATTGCCCATCCGTCTGAGGATGGAAAGCTGTGCTGAAGTGGAGTTGTGTACCCAAGGACTCATGCAACTTCTTCCAAAATCTCGATGTAAACCTTGGGTCTCGATCAGATATGATGGAAAGTGGAATTCCATGCAGTCTAACTATCTCACTGATATACAATTCTGCTAACTTCTCTAGTGAGTAGTCAGTCCTAACTGGCAGAAAGTGTGCTGACTTTGTCAATCTATCTACTATCACCCATACTGCATCATGTTTCTTCTGGGTGAGAGGTAGACCACTTAGAAAATCCATGGTGACCCGATCCCATTTCCATTAAGGTATGCGTATAGGCTGTAGCAAACCTGATGGAACTTGATGTTCTGCCTTGACTTGCTGACATGTGAAGCATTTAGTCACATAGTCAGCTATGTCCTTCTTCATACCAGGCCACCAATCTCAAGCTTGGATCATGATACATCTTTGTACTTCACAGGTGCATAGCATATACACCGGTGTGTGCCTCTTTTAGAATCTCGCCTTCAATTCCCCATTATCCGGTACACAGTCTTCCTTTGTATCTGACACCCATCCGCTTTCATCTCATAGTCAGTTGCTTTTCCCTCTGAGATTTTGCTCATAATAGCCATTAGCTTCTCATCTATCTTCTGCCCATCTACAATTTGGTGGAACAGGGGTGGCCTCACTTGCAACTCAGCCAAAATCGCTCCCTCTCGCATCAAAGTTAGACGGGCATTCAATGATATCAAAGTTGTCATGGATTTTCGCTCAAAGCATCAAGAACTACATTTGCCTTCCTGTGATGGTAGTCAATTACACAATCATAGTCTTTCAGGAACTCAATCCATCGCCTCTGTCTAAGGTTGAGCTCCTTCTGGGTTGGCAAGTATTTTAGGCTTTTGTGGTCCATGTAAATGTATCACTTTTCACCATACAAGTAATGCCTCCATATCTTCAATGCGAAGATAATTGCTGCAAGCTCTAGATCATGGGTAGGGTAGTTCTGTTCATGTGGCCTTAGTTGCCTGGAAGCATAAGCGACCACCTTTCCCTCTTGCATCAATACACACCCTAACCCATTATGAGAGGCATCACTGTAAACCACGAAGTCCTTTCCTGACACTGGCTGTGTTAACACTGGTGCCTCTGTCAACATAGCCTTCAACTTCTCAAAACTGGTCTGACACTGTTATTCCAGTCAAATCTGACATTCTTGTGTAACAACTTGGTCATTGGAGTAGCTATTAAGGAAAATCCCTTCACAAATCTTCTATAATACCCAGCTAGCCCCAAGAAGCTTCTGGCCTCAGTTGTATTTCTGGGAGGCTTCCATTCCATCACTGCTTCTATTTTCTTGGGATCCACCCTAATCCCATCAGCTGACACTATGTGTCCAAGGAATGCAATCTCATTCAACCAAAACTCACACTTGGACAACTTAGCATACAGCTTCTTTTCTCTCAGGGTTTGCAGAACAATCCTCAAATGCTTATCATGTTCTTCCCTGGTCTTGGAATACACCAAAATATCACCAATAAAGACCACTACGAACCAATCTAAGTGTGGATGGAAGATACGGTTCATAAGGTCCATGAATGTCGCTGGTGCATTTGTTAGGCCAAAGGGCATCACTAGAAACTCATAATGCCCATATCGGGTCCTGAATGCAGTCTTTGGCACATCTGCATCCTTCACCCTCAACTGATGATACCCTGATCTGAGATCAATCTTAGAAAATACTCCTGCTCCCTTCAACTAATCAAACAAATCATCAATTCTAGGCAACGGATACTTATTCTTCACAGTCACTTTATTCAACTGCCGGTAATCGATGCATAACCTCAAAGTCCCATCCTTCTTTTTCACAAACAGCACTGGAGCTCCCCATGGTGACACACTGGGGCGTATAAACCCCTTATCAAGCAACTCTTGCAACTGAATTTTCAACTCCCTTAATTCAGTGGGTGCCATCCTATAAGGAGCAATGGAAATGGGTGCTGTACCCGGCAGTGTCTCAATAGCAAATTCAACTTCCCTTTCTGGTGGCAAACCAGGTAACTCTTCAGGAAATAGCTCTGGGAAGTCTCTTACTGTGGGTATATCACTCAGGTTTAACTTAGCTTTCCTAGTATCCACCACATGTGCTAGGTAGGCTTCACAGCCTTTTCTCATCATTCTTCTTGCAACTGTGGCTGAGATGACATTGGACAAGAAATCTGTCATTTCCCCCACAACTGTGATCTCATTACCCTCAGAAGTTTTCAAAGAAATTCTCTTCAATTTACAATCAACTATTGCTTGATGACGTAACAACCAGTCCATTCCCAAAATCACGTCAAACTCGTGGAAGGGCAACTCAATCAGGTCTGCCAAGAATTCATACCCCTGAATCCTTAATGGGCAACCCTTGTATACTTTGTTCACCACTACACTGTGGCCCAATGGATTAGTGACCAGAATGTCTTGGTCAATCTCCCTTACTAGTATCCCCTTTTCTACGGGTAAGTTGATGCAGATGTATGAATGGGTAGATCCTGGATCCACCAATGCATGCACAGGTGTATTGTAGAGGGAGAATGTACCCCTGATGACGTCTGGGGCATCTTGCTCCTCCTGAGCTCTAATGGCATAGGCTCTGGCAGGTGGTCTGTTATCTGGCCTCTCTGCTGGCTCAGATGCAGGCCTCTGTGACGGTCCTACTGCCTCAGATTTCCCAGATTTCCTACCCCTTTGTGGTGCAGGAGCAGGTCGTTCTGGTTGTGTTGGAGCAGCTGTAGTAGTTTTGCGTGGACAGTTCTTCAACTGATGCTCTGTTGACCCACACCTTAAGCAGGCACAAGTCACTCTCCAACACTCCCCCTTATGCCATTTCAAACAGTGTGGACATGCAGAAGATGCTGGGGCTGGTCCCCTGAACCCCATCCCTGGAGAGCTGCCCACTGATGGTGTGGACTGACCTCTCCTAGGGGTAAATTGTGGCCTGGGCCCCTGAGACTGACCCTGACCTTGTGGCTGGCCTGAACTCTGTGCAGATGGACCCTTGAACCTCTTCCCAGGTGCAGGAGATGAACTAGACTGACCCGGGCCCCTCTTCTGCTGTCTATCCCTTCTGGTCTGCTCATTGATTCTTACTTTTTCAACCGTTATTGCAGCTTCCACTAACTTGGTAAATTCTGTGATTCCCAGGGCAGTGAGCTGGATCTTTATGTTGTCATTTAGTCCCTCTTCAAATCTCTTACACTTATCAGCTTCATTAGGGACTATCTCCCTTCCGTAGCGGCTCAATCGGACAAATTCCTTCTCATATTCGGCCACTGACAGCTGTCTCTGCCTCAGGTTAATGAATTCCTTTCTTCTCTCTTCTAGGTATACAGTACCCACATATTTCTTCTTGAATTCTGAGAGGAAAAAGTCCCAAGTTACCATTTCTGGCTGTACTTCACTTGACACCGTGTCCCACCATTCATAAGCATCATCTTGCAACAGAGATACATCAGCTTCTAGATTTTGCTCTGGGGTGCAGTGGAGTTGTTTTAAAACTCTGCCTATTCTGTTCAACCAATTCTCGACTGCAACAGAATCATCTTCTCTCTTGCCAAAGAAATCCACTGCTCCAAACTTTCTTAGCCTTTCCAGGTGTGATTTCTGCTGTGGAGGTGGGGGTGGTGGTGGTGGTGCTGGCATTACCCCAGCCATTTGTCTGAAGAATTCGGCCATTTGCTGAAACATGGCCTGTGGAGACTGAGCAGGCTCTGCTTGAGCTGGCGGAGCAGGTTCTCCCATACCCCCAGTCTCAACTGCTGCAGGTGGAGCATGACTCTCCACTTCCTCCTCAACTGCCTTCTGAGATGTAGGGTCCATATCCTATTCAAAATAAGAAAGACAAACAGATCTACATTAGTGTCACCTCGACTCTTACAAATGCAATGCATGGTATGGACTCAATCTAGGCCCAGAAACGCCTAAACCGTGCTCTGATACCACTAAATGTGACACCCCTTACCCGTGTACAATATATCCGAGTAAGCAATGTCACACGGTGTATCGGCACCCTCTATTTTAACTTAATCAATTTTTGTCATAGTTTTGAATATAGTTTATGAAATATAATTTATTTAAGCCATTTATCGAAATTATTATTTATTTGAGGTTCCGAAAATTTTAAAGAAAATCCGGCAGAGTGCCGGCTAAAAATGGAGAAAACAGTTCTTCGGAACCTGTTAAAAACACTTCCAATATTCATATCTCATCATTCTCAAACTCCAATGTCATCACAAACTCAATATTTTTCAACAACATTTCTCAATCAATCATTTCTCAGGTTACTCATATATAAGCAATGAATAAATACTCAAATTTTTCCATACATAACCACAAATCTTTATTATTTACATGAACATCAAAATACATTACATAAGTTTCATTTACACAAAGGAAAATAAAAATTGGTTACAAAATAATAAAATGAAGCCTAGTGTCCTACTAATGCACTGTGGAAGGTGAGGTGACACGGATACTGTGCAGAGTTGTAGGATGGACTCACCCAGTCTGTGGTCTACTGGGCTCACGATCAGTATCTCCAGAATCTACGCGTGGCAAAAGCAACGCGCTAAGCAATGATGCTTAGTGGTGCAATAATAAAATAGAAAGAAATAACAGAAATAAATATGCATTGAATGTATATGTCTTATTTGTTTTGTATCTATATATCCATTTATTTCGTTAACTTTGTCCACTTTCATTCATTCAGTTGCCCAAGTAACCTATACTGAATGACTGGACTGGATAAACGGGTAAACTGGCACTGGGTATCAAGTACCTCGGGCCGTCACACCATCGGTCACATATGTATCTCCTGGTGTGCAACAGAACAGCTAACAAGCTGTAAATAATATTAGGCACGAGGCCAAGTCTCAATACAATATCAAAATGGCTAAAAGCCATAAAACCACAGAATGGCATAATGCCATGTGCAGTACTGCTAACTGAACCCGATTGGCATGCCAAACTATCCAAACCAATCTTGTTAGGTATACTAGGGCATTTGATACTTTTGAATTCTTCAAATTTTGAATTTCAAGTTTTGGTGTCACTATTCACCTCATTGGTCAAAAAAAATGTTGACTTTTTGATAGAAAATAGGTACATTGGTTTTGACACTCCCAACATACCACATTTTGCATTCAAAACTTGTTGGCATTAAGCATTAATACCATTTCTAAGTTTAAACCAAGGGAAGCAAAATTTTTAATTTTTGTAACCCAATTTTACTGTTCCATTGGGCACTGTTGCAATGGAAATTTGAGGAAATTGTAAACATGAAAGTTGTTCCTTATTTTGTCTAGTTGAATTTCTTTTTTTGAATCACTCCATTTGGAGTTTTGTAGCTCCAGATATGGTCCAAAAACCACAGTTGGCCGGATTTCTAATCTGCAGAATTTACCAAATCTACTATAGTATGAACAGTGACTGCCACTGCCTTGTTGAATAGGTTCTGGTCATAATTTGGGGTATCTTTCTTCATGAAAGTTGTTTTTATATATCTCATCTTGTTGCTGTAAAAATTTCAGGTCAAATGGACCATTCTACAGTGAGTTATGGCCAAATGAACAGTTACTGTTCATTTGGTCATTCTGCAGAACCTGTTTGCAGGGTATCCGGATTGGGGCCAATTTTTGGTCCACTTGCTTTGGTCTTTTGGACATGATTTCTTCAGAAAAATTGTGCCATTATAAGTCCAGTTTCATGTCCAATTGGCCAAACACCAATTAAACCTACACAGCCAAAGATATGGTAGTCCAAACAGGCTGGACTCACAGCCTCCCTGCTGCTGTCACTAGGCAGCCTACCAAAACTCTTTGTAACCCTCTAATGCACTTCAAATTATGGTCAACTTACCTCAAATGGTCACTAATTGACCATTAAAATGTTCTTTAACAATTTCATTAGCCAAGTCAAAATTTTACTCTCAAAACCCTAATTCCCATTATGAGTTTTCACAACATACTTTAATTAACTAACTAATCCATTATACTTATATTTACATACTTTAAACATAATCTCTAGTGCACTCCAAGTCCATCAAAAACACTCAATCTTGTTCCTTCCTTAGGGGCAGCCGAAATCCATGGGCTACATACACTTAGCTTTTATTCATTTGGTTCACAAATTCACACTTATTTTGAGTCATTAACATGGAATAAGAAAGATAGGTGTATAAATAGGCACTAACCTCTTTGCTCAACTTATTGGACTTGTGAAAACTCTAGAATTTCTCCTCTTAGTGGCTGCCTAGAGCTTCCTTAGGGTGTGTGGATAAGTTTTAATGAAGGTGACTTAGGGTTTTAGGGTGAGGTGTGAGAGATTTTTAAGCTTGAATGGGGTGTTAATGGAGGTTTAGGGCAAGGCATAGGTTCGGCTGGTTTGGGGAGGAAGATGGCTGACGGCATTTTTAATTCCTTTGGTCTAATTTTATCTCTTTTATTGGTTAATTAATTGGTTGTTTAGTTATAATTGGTGGAAGCTTTTAAGTGACATCATAATGATGTCATATTTGGCATTTTATTGATTTTTCTTTTCTACTAGCTTTACATTAATTTTTCATCACCCGTAATTCATATTTTATGTTATAATAATTATTTACTCAACTGGACAAGTTGGCCAAAAATCACCTCTGAAGGCGAAATGACCAAAATGCCCTCCGTTTGGCTTAACAGGTCAAAATTGTCTGTACCGATTGAAAATTTTTTCTAAATATTTTTCTTGGCATTCTAATGCCATAGGAACCTCAATGACCTTTCTCTGGAGTCCCAAAAATTATTTTATGAATTTTTCCCCAGGACTAGGGCTTCTAGTTGCGAGAACCGCAACTTCCCTCTGGGTTACCCATCGCTTGGGCACCGACTCATTTAACTTGGTTGTATTTTATTTCTAAAATTTTTACTAAATTTTTCATATTAATATTTGAGTTAATTATGGTTCCTCACTTTAGTTTAAATATTTTTCTGAATGTTCTAGCTGTCCGGACCGACACTGGTCACCGAAACAGTAGAATGTACGGAGTTGCTACCGGGAGGGTGTTACAGAAAAGGTCCATTAATATTTTATTAGAAATTCTATTCTTAAGTTGTTAAGAATATGAGTGACAGTATTTCTAGTACAAAGTATCATAAATAGGCTCACGATTGGGGATACTTCATAATAAGGACATGACTTATCCAGAAAGATTGTATTCATGTTTGTTCCCAAGTTATTTATATGAGAAATAAATAAGATGGAATGGTGAGCCTCATGCCATATGACAAACATGATAGGCACTTATAAATGATAAGTAGGCTGAACCAGTGACACTTATTACAAGCACATGGAGTTTACTCTTGTCAATGTTTTGTCATAAATCATATCAGTGCATATAATCTTTAGACTTGAGATAACACAGTTATCTTGTATATAGGTAGTTTGAGTTTGATATTGCTTTCATACTTGTACTGTGTATGGGTATATGGGCATGTATTGGCTCCTACTAGTTATATATGGGGGTAGGTGTTGATCAAGATGGAATCTGTTCCTCTAAGTAAATAGAGATAAAATTCTATGTTCATTTAATTGTTCTAGATGTTTCAAGTTCTTGGCCAAGACAGATAGATTTAATTAGAAAAGAGTTTCTGATGAGAAAATCTTTTTAATCAAGAACTGGAATTAAAAGAGAACATAATATTCATAGCAAAAGGAGTTTGACATAAACCATGACTCCAGCTTGAGTTGGGATTTTGTAACAGAGAGATTCCAGTGCATGGTAACATATGATTATAGGTTCATTTAAGGTAAACCTTATTACTAATTGGGTGGCCATGGCATGCTATGCTAGGTGTTAGCCATGGCATGCTATGCTAGGTGTTAACCATGGTCTATGAGGTGCATAAAATGATTTAGAGAAATCATTTATAGTAAGAAAGAGTTCTGATGATATTAAGAGTTGATATCATATCTCATTGCCAATTAGTGATGAGCCTAGTAAGTCACACACATACACAAGTTATCACCTAATTAAATACGATTTAATTAATTAATTAAAGAGCTTAATTGGTTAATTAAATAGGTTTGGTTTGCAATTAGATTTCAAAGTCCCTAGCTTGACTTAAAACCAAATCTAGATTATTGGATGTATAGTATAAGTTAAATTTATATTTAAAGTATTTAAATATGAATTTAATTAATGAGAAATCAATTAATAGAGATTAATTAATTAATTTATATTTGATATAAATTGATTAGAAGAAGAGAAATAATTATTTTGGGTTAAGAACTCAAAATTAAGGCACAGGGGCTTTTTGGTCATTTCACTGGGTGACATGTGGCACCATGAGATGGTGACACATGGCATTATACATAAGCTTGCCAAATGTCTTTTAATCATGTAAGATGATTAAAATTAAGATTAAATATAGGTTTGACACTTGGCACAATGTGATTGGGTCAATTAAACCTAGAACCAATGAGAGGGTGACATGTGGCAAGGACTTAATGTGTTGACCTAGCTATATAAGTATTGTTATGAAAAGAAATTAATACAACCAGCAGCTCCTCATCCTTGGTGCTGCCACCCAAGAGTCTTCCTTCTCTTCCTCTTTATCTCTCATCTATTCCAAGAGATTAGCAAACAATCTTTTGAATTAAAAATATTAGAAATCGTTTCTAGTGTCCTATTTACATCTTTAATCTCTTAAAAGACAAAACTTGATTTTCTAAATTATAGAAAAAGCTTTAGAAGCTATTCAAGGTCTGCCATAGGTGTTCTTGGTGTGGACAAGCTAGAGGGACAATATCTGGTGTCCTGAAGACGAATCTCAAAGGCGCAAATACACTGCAGTGCATCAAGAGGTTAGTGTGTTTGTTCTTGATTTAATCTAGGGTCCTAAAATTAATCTAATTAATTCTAAAATCTTAAATGGCAAATACAGATCCAAAAACATATTAAAAGTGTTTTAATATGTTGTTTATTATTGAAATCAAATAGATAAAAATAAATCTTGCATGAAGCATGTGACCCTAGGTGAAAATTTTTGAATTCAATGGTATAAACTTGTGTTTTTCACGCTTCCGCTCCTTCAATTGGTATCAAAGCCACTATATTTGCCATTTAGATTGTTGATTATATGATTTAATTGTATGTTTTGATCATGAGATGATTTATCCATTACTGGTTGCAATGGATGTGCGGCGGCATGCTTGAAGAACACCATCAATGGTGTGCATGGTTTGGCTTCATGGGTGGTGCAAAGGTTTGGCTTTTTAATTTGCAATTGTTGTATGATCTAAAAGCTCATCCTATGTCTAATTAAATTGTTTAATTAGAATTTTAATCACACAATTAAATTTTGATTCAAATCAGAATTTTAAAAATTGTTTGAATGTGATTCAAATATGAATTTTAAAAGTTGTTTGAATGTGATTCAAATATGAATTTTTAAAGTTGTTTGAATCATATTTAAATCTAATTTTTTAAAGTTGTTTGAATAATATTCATATCTGAATTTTTAAAAATTGTTTGAATGTGATTCAAATCTGATTTTTTAAAAATTTTTTGAATGTAATTTAAATCTGAATTTTTAAGGTTGTTTGAATGTGATTCAAATCTGAATTTTTAAATTTGTTTGAATGAGATTCAAATCTGAATTTTTAAATTTGTTTGAATGAGATTCAAATCTGAATTTTTAAATTTGTTTGAATGAGATTCAAATCTAAATTTTTAAATTTATTTGAATCATATTCAAATCTGGATTTTTAAGTTGAATATAAGATATTCAATTTAATTTAAGTATGTATGTTTTATTTAATTGTTAAATAGTGATATGAATGATGGATGATCATGGACTATAAAAGACCAATGTGATTGGATTTACTTCTTTTATATTTCTTTGGGATTGTAAATTAATTAATTTATTTTAATTTATTTTGGGCATGTATTATTAAGGTTATAATAATTTTTGGGTTGTAATTTTATTTATTTAATTCTTATAAATTTGCCTTGGTATGCCAAGGATTACTATGTAATATTGGATTGCAAGAAGTTCAAGGAGGTCAAGAGCATTGGTGGGACCAGTGGGAGGAATTCAACATCAAGTGTTGATTATGTATTCCTTCAGCAACTCTTATAAAATGAATGAATGAAATGCACCTAGGAATGCCCTGATACAATTCTTGGCGGCTTAGAATTGAATCCCTTAGAAAGTCCATGATCATACCATATTTACTGCTTATCCATAAATGCATGAGATGTATGGGAATGTATGCAATTATATGATATATGCATGCTTAATGGATAATGTGCAAAGTGAGACCTTAATAGTAATTAGGATGACCATAGAATCTTCCAAACAAATGATTAAGTTGGAAATGCTATAATTAAAGTAATTATAACATGGGCCATAAGATGCAATTAATTTAAGAGATTTTCTTAAGAATAATTGTTAAGCATGAAATGTTGTAAATATGCAAATGGTTTGGTGGCCAATATTAGATGTACCTGAGGACATTAAAATTTTTGCATAATTATTGGCTCAGTGGGATCAACTTAACTAATCCAAGATAAGTCAATAATGGATGTACCTGAGATTTTGAGCATTAGGGGCTAGGTAAAGGATTGAACCTCACATGAGATGTGATGGGCAAGGAGTTGCTCACTTATAGTTTATTGTAATTCCAATAACGGATGTACCTGTGGATGATCAATAGAATTATAAGAATTCAATCACTCACTAGAAATCCATCCAACTAGGATTTCCGTTTTCTACTTTGGAAGTGTAGGATTCGCTAAGTTAGAGGGAGGACCAATTTCATTAAAAGACCATAATCTTTTTCGTTAATTACTTGATAAATTTACTAATTAATCTGGTTATTTTTTGCAGTTAATTTTTTGATAATAATGAGCACAGAACAACCACCACCATCCAATATCCTTGCAAGCATAGTTGACCGCAATAGGTTGACAGGACCTAATCTCTCTGATTGGCTAAGAAATTTGAAACTTGTCTTGAACCTTGAACATATAGGATATGTTGTAGATTCAAATGTTCCTGGTCCCTTACCTCCAGAGGCCACTCAAGAGGAATATGAAACTTTGGGCAAGTGGAAGGAGCATGATATGAGAGCTAAGTGTTACATGCTTGCTTCCATGAGTAATGAGTTACAGAAGCAGCATGAGAACATGCAGAGTACGAGTGAGATCCTCCTTCACCTACAAGAGTTGTATGGTGAGCACAGTAGGAATGCTAGGTATGAGATATCTAGGCAGCTATTCCGCATGAGGATGTCTGAGGGACACAATGTTGGGGATTATGTCCACAAGATGATTCGGCTGATTGAGCAGTTGGAACATCTTGACTTCAACATGGATTTCCAACTACAGATAGATTTGATCCTTCAGTCCCTTCCTGAGTCTTTTGGGAATTTTGTGACAAATTTCCATATGATTAAACAGGAATGCACCTTAGCTGGTTTACTCAACATGCTGGTTATTGCCCAAAAGAATATGCTGGGCAATAAAGGAAAAGAGGTAGCTTTGATTGCATCTTCTTTAGCTGGAAAGTCCAACAAGAAGAAGGGCAATAAGAAAAAGAAACCTCAGATTCCTGGTCCTTCCAAGAAAATAGCTAAACAGAAAGGGAAGAGTAAAGCTGATGGAGGCAAAGGAAAGTGTTTCCATTGTCAGAAGGATGGGCACTGGAAAAGGAACTGCCCAGAGTATCTTGCTTCGCTGAAGGATAAGAAGGATAAACCTTCGGAAGGTATGTCCATAACTTGTTATTTAGATTCTGATGATACTCATAGTTTATCTATGGCTTGGATTTTAGATACTGGTGCCAGTTCTCACATTTCTAATGATATGCAGGAACTAGCAAATAGTAGCAGCTTGCGTTCTCAAGATGCTAGAGTCCCGATTGGCAATGGTTCAACTGTTAAAGCTTTAGCCATAGGATATAAATCTTTTTACATGTTTGGACATATTTTGTGTTTGGATAATATTTTATATGTACCTGATACTTTTAAGAACATCATTTCTATATCTAGTTTGACTAGAAATGGCTATGAATTTCAATTCATAGATGATGTTTGCAATATTTATTTTGGAAATAAAAATGTTGGTTCGGGTTATATGAATGAAGGTCTTTATTATTTAGATAATAATGACAAACACAAAATGAATGCAAGTGATCTAAATGAATGTAATGCCATGGTGAAATCCAACTCAAGTTCAAAACATATTTGGCACTTAAGGTTATGTCATGCTGCAGAAGATAGGATTGCAAAACTGGAGAAAATGGGGATTCTATCCTTATTGGGCTCTGAGCCTACTCCAACTTGTGAATCTTGCCTTCAGGGCAAAATGACTAGATCACCCTTTGTTGGACAAGGGCTAAGGGATGAAAATATTTTGGAGCTAATACATAGTAATGTATGTGGTCCATTTAAGGAAATGGCTAGAGGCAGTTTTCATTACTTTATTACCTTTGCTGATGATAAATCAAGGTTTGGGTATTTGTATTTGATGAAATACAAATATGAATCTTTTGAAAAGTTCAAAGAATTTAAATCTGAAGTAGAAAATCAAACAGGAAAGAGTATTAAAGCTCTTCGATCAGATCGTGGAGGTGAATATTTGAGTAATGAATTTAATGAATACTTGAGAGAGCATGGCATTGTTTCCCAGCTGACTCCTCCAGGAACACCATAGTTGAATGGTGTATCTGAAATGAGAAATCGTACTCTATTGGATATGGTACGTAGTATGATAAGCTATACAGATATGCCAATCTCCTTTTGGGGATTTGCATTAGAATCAGCTTTGTATATTCTAAATAGGATTCCATCAAAATCAATTTCTTCCACACCTTATGAGATATGGCATGGAAGAAAACCAAGTCTTAAGCATGTTAAGATTTGGGATTGTCCAGCTTATATCAAAAAGCTGAACACTGATAAATTGGAAACCAGATCAGAAAAGAGTCGATTTGTTAGATATCCAAAACATAGTTTCGGATATTTTTTTTATTTGCCTACATCACAATAGGTTGTGGTGAGTAGAGATGCCACATTTCTTGAACAACAGTTTGTTCAAGAAGGAGGTAAAGGAAGGCAAATAGAGTTGGAATTGGAGAATTCTGACCAACCAACAGATCAGATGGATATAGATCCATCTAGTCAACCTACACCCATTGATGAAACATCTACAGTTGTTCCTCGTAGAACAACCAGCGTATCTCTGTAACACCCCTATGTTCGATAGTGCGTTCTACTATTCCTGTGACCAGTGTTGTCCAGACAGCTAGGATGCTTAGAACTGCACTTAGATATGGATGAGAAGACATAAAATAATGAAATACAAGAAAATAAAATACAAGAAAAACAAAAGGAAAAATAATAGCAATGAAATGTAACCAAGTTAAACGAGCCGAGAACCCTAGCGATGGGTGACCGCACCGGGAAGTTGCGGCGTGGACAGTTGACTAGCTCTGGACCGCGAGGAACCCTGAAAAATATTTTTAAGAATTAAATAGACATCTATTGAAGTATAAATATCATTAGAAATATCAAAGAAAAATTAATTAATTAGTACAAAGAAAAAACGGGAAATGGAGAAAATGACAAAACTCGGTGTTACTGAAAAATTGGGAATGCAACCCGAATAGGGGCATTGTGGTCATTTGATACTCCGAGTTATCTTTTGATCTCAATGTCCATTAAAAAAACATGATATTACACTTGGAAAATGTCATAAAAAATTAAATTGGTGGTACCTAATTCAAATAGCAAAAGATAGGAGCTTAATGTAAGAATTTGGAAATTTAAGATTAAACAAATATTAAACTTTTATTAGTGCTCCACTAACACCACCTAAGTGGAGTTTTAATCAGCTTTGGACAGAAGATTTCAGCATCTTTAACCTTTGAGACAACCAGCCGAAATTAAAGTGAGAGAAACTTCCATAGCCAAAACCTTTCCAAGCTCCGTGAAAGCTCTATTCTCCCATCTCCAAGCCAATTTTCTTACCTTTTCCTTCACTAAAATTGTTCTACACAACTTTGGCAGTAGATAGGCAGCAATAAGATCAAGTTTTGGTGAGGTCTTGAAGAGTTTCAAAAGTGGTAAGTATGTGTTTTTTTATTATTGTTTCATTAAACTTTGAATGGGTGTTGTGGGTAGTTGAATTGTGGAAGGATTTTTGAAGTTTGATGAGTTAAGGGAGAGGTACATTTTTGACAGCCATGGAACTTCAATAAGGGCAGTTTATCTTTGCATGTAAATGGTGGATTAAAGTGTTGACGTAAGTATTTATATGTGTAGGAATAAATTGGATATTGGATGTGTGATAGTACACTTGATTTTGGAAGTTTGGAAAGCTAATTGAAGAAGATTACAATCAGCAACTTGAAGTGTAAATCAAAATATGTTGTTTCATGGGTTGGTTTATGGAATTATATTGTTGAATTATGGTGCTTGTTATAGCAGCATGTATTTGTGTATAAAGGTTTGAGTTTGGACATGTAAATGAGCTAGGCTATGTGGTTAAATTGTTTGTAATTTGAACTTGGAAAATTCTGGACTATAATGTCCATATTGAGTGTGGTTATAAGCTGCCAAAATGACCAAAAATGTGTTGTGAAATGTGTTTATGTTATGATACAAAACAGAAATGGCATGAAGGAAGTGACTTGGTAAGTGTCGAATGTGTCCTTTGGTATGTAATGAAGAGTATGTTGCAGGGCAGTGTATATTTTGGCTTAGAACCTTAAGTGTGTGGCTCCAATTGATATGAGACCAATTAAAGGTGAAACTAGGTACAAAAAGTGCCAACTTTCATGAAGGAAGCTTACCAAAATTCTGCTTAAAAGGTAACTTGAAAAATGACCAAATCCGGATTAGTGCTTTGAAAACCTGAAAATTGACCATTTGGGCAGCAGTTAGTGTTTTGCCCATAACTCACTCAAAACAGGTTCAATTGACCTGAACTTTTTACCATGAATATTTAAGACATATATCTACAACTCTTATGAAGACACCAACACCCAGAAATGACCATAAGCAAGCCAAATAGCTTGCATAAGTTCGGGTCCAAAAACTGGCCGAACCAAAAGTGACCTAAAGTGACAATTTTGATGCATTCTGACCAGCATTGGTAAATTGACCATAACTTGGTCTGCATAACTCAGAATGACCTGAAATTTTGCCCCGCGAGCAATAAGACATAGACCTACAAGTTTGTAGTTTTGACCGAAACCCGAAAACTGAGGGAACTAGGTCACCAGGCTAGGTCAAATTAGTATACCAGGATCTGACAAATTGCAATAAAATGCACCATACATGAAAATGAATTAGGTAACATGTACCAACACTAAAAGGCTATTAAATATGACACATTGGTAATATTAAAACCTAATTCACCTAGACTGCATCGAGGGTCAACATCTTAGGTTAACTAAGGAAATAATATAATTCAATTAATTAATTATTAAGCATTATCGTTAGAGACAGTTTAAATGAGTACTGAAACACTTCAAATTGTATTTCTCAGTTAGCAAAGACTCAGGGAAAGGGAAGGAAACACTAAGTCGGAGCCAAGAGACAGTTATCAGAGGTTTATGCACAACAGTTATTTCTTTTAAATTTTTCAATTGAAATAAATTATGACTATTTGTATATTATTGTTTTAAATCGTGAGAAATTGTTTGAATGATATTTGATGGATACTTATTGATTGAAAAGCATTGTAAATGGTTTGAAACCACAACTATCATGTATATTGATTGAATTCCTCGCTAGCTTGTCTAGTGGGATGAATTGAATTCCCTCTCTGGCTGAAGTGTTGAGGTGTGTGCCTGTTGAGGATGAATAGAATGAGTACTCATATTATTGCTAGCTATGTTATTCCTCACTAGCCAGCTATGTTATTCCTCACTAGCCATCGGCTTTTGGGATGAATTGAATTCCTTACTTGCCATCGACTTTTAGGAGGAATTGAACTTTGACAACATGATTAAGCTGTGTGTGTGTATGATTTATTGATATTTATTGTAATATTGTGAAATGGAGTTTAAATTCTTATTAACATTCACTGTCTTTGAATTTAACTATGGTTTTAAGTATCCACTATTTATATGACTTATGATTTGTGATTTAAAGTTGTATTTAGTTAATGTTATGCACCACTGAGACAATAGCTCAGTGATAGCTTTCCATTGCTGTCGCAGGTAAATAGACTAACAGGGCAGCAGACTAGGCTGCTAGTACTACACTGAGAGGTCATCGGGTATATTAAGTATACCATATTCTGCATTTTGTATTGTAATGTATGTTCACTGTATGTATATAGTATTCTTGGTTTTGAGCAGTTGTAAATTAAAATTGTACATTGAAGTTGTAAAATAAATTGTAAATTATTTTGGTTTGTAAATTTTGTGATATATTTCTTTTATCTCAGCCTTTGAAAATACTGAAAAATTATTGTGGATTTGAGTTGAGAACCATATTGTGTTTATTAAATGTTGGAGTTTGAGATTGAGAAATATATTTGAAGTGCTTTTTACAGGTTTTTAAAGAACTATTTTATTCAAAATACAGATGGCATTCCGCCAAAATTTTTATAGAAATTACTAATAATTCAAATGTATTAGCTGTTTCACTTCAGTCCAAAAATTTTTTTTAACAACTGTAAATAGTGCTTACCACTGTAAAAAGAAGTAAGAAAAGTTTTAAAATCCCTTGTAGTGTATTTAATGGGTTATCAGTAGATGAAGTTGGTAATTCATTAGGTATACTACGGGATCATGTTATGCTTTACAGAGGGGTAGGGTGTGACAATCTCACCCACTAGTGAGATATGGTTTCCTTCATGAAGAAGAACAAGAGTTGTCTACTCATGAAGAAGTAGATCATGGAGATGATCCACTTACCTATGAAGAAGCTATATCAGATATAGACTCTTCAAAATTGATTGATGCTATGAAATCTGAAATTGATTCCATGTATAAGAATCAAGTTTGGGATCTTGTTGACTCACCTGAAGGTATTGTACCTATAGGGAACAAATGGGTTTTCAAGAAGAAAATTGGTTCTGTGGGAAAGGTGGATACCTATAAGGCAAGGCTAGTAGCGAAAGGGTTTCGCCAAAGGCAAGGAATCGACTATGAGGAGACTTTCTCACCTGCTGCCATGCTTAAATCAATTAGGATTCTATTAGCAATAGCTGCATACTATGATTATGAGATTTGGCAGATGGAAGTCAAAACAGCTTTTCTCAATGGATACATTGAAGAAAACATTTTCATGAAACAACCTAGGGGTTTTGAATCCCAAGATAGTTCCAAGGTATGCAAGCTAAAGCGATCCATTTATGGGTTGAAGCAAGCTTTAAGGAGTTGGAACATCCGTTTTGATGAAGCCATTAAATCCTTCGGTTTTATAAAAAATGAGTATGAGCCATGTGTATATAAGAAGGTTAGTGACAGTGATATCACTTTTCTTATCTTATATGTGGATGACATACTGTTGATGGGTAATGACACAGTTATGTTGACAACTGTAAAGGTATGGTTGTCAAATACATTCTCCATGAAAGACTTAGGGGAGGCAACCTATATTCTTGGGATTTGCATCTATAGAGATAGAGCGAAAAGAATGATTGGTTTATCCCAAAGTCTATACTTAGAAAAGGTGTTAAAGAGGTTTAACATGCTTGATTCCAAGAGAGGATTGTTACTAGTGAGACATGGTATCCATCTTTTTAAAGAGATGTCTCCAAAGACACCTGAAGAAAGAGATAAGATGGCCAGGATTCCATATGCTTCGGCTATTGGAAATTTAATGTAGGCAATGTTGTGTACTAGGCCGGATATCGTATATGTTGTTAGTTTGACTAGCAGGTATCAATCCAATCCAGGTTTGGAACACTGGATAGCTGTTAAGAATATCCTTTAGTACTTGAGAAGAACTAAGGATTTATTCTTGATCTATGGAGGTGGAGACTTGCAATTAGATGGTTATACTGATTCTGATTTCCAATCAGATATCGATGATAGAAAGTCTACCTCTGGATATGTGTTCATTTGTAATGGAGGTGCAGTCAGTTGGAAGAGTTCCAAATAGAGCACAACTACAAATTCCACTATCGAGGCTAAGTATATTGCTACATCAGATGCTGCAAAGGAAGCTGTTTGGATAAAGAAGTTCATGATAGAACTTACAGTAGTTCCTTCCATTGAGTCAGCAGTTCCACTACACTGTGATAACAATGGAGTAGTCATACAGGCTAAGGAACCAAGGTCTCACCAAAAATCCAGACACATAGAAAGTTGCTACCACATTATCAGAGAAATAGTTGGACGAGGCGATGTAGCCATGCAGAAAATAGCATCAGCTGAAAATCCAGCTGATCCATTCACTAAGCCTATGTCACAGACTCAGCTAGATCGACATCTTGAGAAGATGGGTCTAAGATATTATAATGAATTGCTCTAGTGCTAGTGGGAGATTGTTAGTAGTATACCCTAGAGCATATCATTTAGTATGTATCTTGTACATGTTTTATTAATAAAAAGCATTTTCACTTTTCCGTTTACATAATATATTTATGTGTAATAAAAAAGGTCCATTGATATTTTGTTAGAAATTCTATTCTTAAGTTGTTAAGAATATGAGTGACAGTATTTCTAGTACAAAGTATCATAAATAGGTTCACGATCGAGGATACTTCATAATAAGGACATGACTTATCCAAAAAGATTGTATTCATGTTTGTTCCCAAGTTATTTATATAAGATATAAATAAGATGGAATGGTGAGTCTCATGCTATATGACAAATATGATAGGCACTTATAAATGATAAGTAGGCCGAACCAGTGACACTTATGACAAGCACATAGAGTTTACTCTTGTCAATGTTTTGTCATAAATCATATCAGTGCATATAATCTTTAGACCTGAGATAGCACAGTTATCTTGTATATAGGTAGTTTGAGTTTGATACTGCTTTCATAGTTGTACTATGTATGGGTATATGGGCATGTATTGGCTCCTACTAGTTATATATGGAGACAGGTGTTGATCAAGATGGAATCTGTTCCTCTAAGTAAATAGATATAAAATCCTATGTTCATTTAATTGTTCTTGATGTTTCAAGTTCCTGGCCAGGATAGATAGATTTAATCAGAAAAGAGTTTCTGATGAGAAAATCTTTTTAATCAAAAACTGGAATTAAAAGAGAACATAATATTCATAGCAAATGGAGTTTGACATAAACCATGACTCCAGCTTGAGTTGGGATTTTGTAATAGAGAGATTCCAGTGCGTGGTAACATATGATTATAGGTTCATTTAAAGTAAACCTTATTACTAATTGGGTGGCCATGGAATGCTGTGCTAGGTGTTAACCATGGTCTATGAGGTGCATAAAATGATTTAGAGAAATCATTTATGGTAAGAAAGAGTTCTAATGATATTGAGAGTTGATATCATATCTCATTGCCAATTAGTGATGAGCCTAGTAAGTCACACACATACACAAGTTATCACCTAATTAAATACGATGTAATTAATTAATTAAAGAGTTTAATTGATTAATTAAATAGGTTTGGTTTGCAATTAGATTACAAAGTCCCTAGCATGACTTAAAACCAAATCTAGATTATTGGATGTATAGTATAAGTTAAATTTATATATAAAGTGTTTAAATATGAATTTAATTAATGAGAAATTAATTAATAGAGATTAATTAATTAATTTATATTTGATATAAATTGATTAGAAGAAGAGAAATAATTATTTTGGGTTAAGAACTCAAAATTAAGACACAGGGGCATTTTGGTCATTTCACTGGGTGACATGTGGCACCATGAGATGGTGACACATGGCATTACATATAAGCTTGCCAAATGTCTTTTAATCATGTAAGATGATTAAAATTAAGATTAAATATAGGTTTGACACTTGGCACAATGTGATTGGGTCAATTAAACCTAGAACCAATCAGAGGGTGACATGTGGCAAGGGTTTAATGTGTTAACCTAGCTATATAAGTGTTGTTATGAAAAGAAAATAATACAACCAGCAGCTCCTCATCCTTGGTGCTGCCACCCAAGAGTCTCCCTTCTCTTCCTCTTCATCTCTCATCTATTCCAAGAGGTTAGCAAACAATCTTTTGAATTAAAAATACTAGAAATCGTTTCTAGTGTCCTGTTTACATCTTTAATCTCTTAAAAGGCAGAACTTGATTTTCTAAGTAATAGAAAAAGCTTTAGAAGCTATTCAAGGTCTGCCATCGGTGTTCTTAGTGTGGACAAGCTAGAGGGACAACATCTGGTGTCCTGAAGACGAATCTCAAAGGCGCAAATACACTGCAGTGCATCAAGAGGTTAGTGTGTTTGTTCTTGATTTAATCTAGGGTTCTAAAATTAATCTGATTAATTCTAAAATCTTAAATGGCAAATACAGATCCAAAAACATATTAAAAGTGTTTTAATATGTTGTTTATCATTGAAATCAAATAGATAAAATAAATCTTGCATGAAGCATGTGACCTTAGGTGAAAATTTTTGAATTCAATGGTATAAACTTGTGTTTTTCACGCTTCCGCTCCTTCAGAAGTATCATAGATTGTGAATCGAAATTTAAAATATTTATAGCAGAATATTTTGTCACTCATATTCTTAACAACTTAAGAATAGAACATCTAACAAGATATTAAAGGACATTTTCAATTTAATTCAAAATATTCAAATTTAAAAGAAAATAATATTTGCCATTAATGGGAAATAAATATTTATAAGATACAATACAATTATATGCTTTAGGGCATACTACTAACAAATGCATGTGTATAACTTACATAAAGATAAGCAATTATAAAGTAGTGGATAATCTAAATCCAAAACAAGAATTATATAATGATTATGTTGTTTAGCTAGCTCATGGGTTTTAGCGTATTTTCATTATTAATCTGTAACGCCCTTACTGTAGGTAGTCTGTATATTCTACTATTCTGATGACCAATGTCTGTTCGGACAGCCAGAATATCTGGAATTACACTTAAACTATAGTGAGGAGACATAAATTGATTGAATAAATGTTAAGAAACTATAAGAAAAATTAACAGAAAATAAAGGAAATGATATATAATTAGGTTAAATGAGCCGAGGTTCTGACGATGGGTGACCGTACCGGAAAGCGACTGCGAAGACAGTTGCCGACCTTAGACCCACGAGGAACCCTAGGAAATAATTTTGAGGACTTAATTAAAAGTTTACTGAGGTATAAATGACATTAAAAATGTCAAAGAAAATTCAAGAAAATTTATTAATCAATACAGACAAAAATAACCCGACAAGTATAACAAAGAGTATTTTAGTCATTTCAACCCCATAGTAAAATTTTGACCTAAATGGCAATTAAAATGAGAGAGATTAAAACACATAAAATAAATTAAATTGTGAAATTATGTATAAAAATAGGAAAAGAAAAGAAAATAAAGAGAAATAAAATTATTGCATAAGCATGATGCCATAATGATATCATTAAAATTAGTGACCAATTAAATGTTAACAAATGCTTATAAAGGGATAAGGAAGAAAATTAAAAGAGACAAAATTAACTAAAGCTTGTCATCTTCCTCTTTGAAACTTCCATGGCCGAAATTCCTAAGAGCTCTCTCTCCTCCATTTTTCTTTCTCAAGCTTAAAATTCTCCCCTTTCTCACCATAAAACCCTAAACTCATTTCATTAAAAATTGTCCCCACACCTTAGAGAAGCTTTTGGCTGCCAAGAAGTGAAGAAATTTCAAAGTTTATACAAGTCTAAGAAGCGTCCACAAGAGGTTAGTGCACTAAAAACCTTCCTTTCAATTCTAGGTGTGGTAAGCATGCCAAATTAGGTGGAAAATTCAAGAAATTGAAAGAAAAGGTTAAGGAATTAAACACCCCTAAATTCGGCAGCCTTGGTAACCATATGGGGTTTGATGAATTCTTGCATATACATATGATTAATGATGATGATTGATGATTATTAAGTATATTAGAAGTTGAATGAATTGTGTTTGTACAAATTGGACAATTGAATTAGGGTTTTGACCATAAATTAGGGTTCTTGTGTTATTGTTTGAAATTGACCTTGTTGAAATGAATTTTTGATTAATAGAAGTGCCATGTATGCCAAATTATAGTTTGGGAGATTGGAGGAAATGAGTTGGGAGTGTACTCTTTATGCAGGTTGTGAGACTTTTTGAGTTTAGTGTTGATTTTGACCTATAACTAGAAATGTGTTGCTTCAATTGGTATGAAGCCAATCGGAGATGAAACTAAGGTCAAAATGCCCCATCTTTAATGGAGAAACCATGCCCAAAAACTGTCTCCAAATTGACCTAAAAACTACTTGAATTCGGCTGACCATAACCTAAACCCAGAAAAATGACTAGTTGAACAGTACATGTTCATTTGGCCATAACTCCCTCTAGAAAGATCAGAATGACCTGATTTTTATACCATTGGAAAGGTTAGACATAGGAGCACAACTTTCATGAAGAAATAGAACCCAGAATTGCTTCAAACCAAACAATTTGCTAATACAATTTAGGTCATAAAACTGTCCAAAACCAAACTGCCTAGAATTTTTTGGACATGAACCTATCTGACCAGTTTTGGCAAAAAGACCATAACTTAGTCTACAAAAATCTAAATGCATTGAAACTAGTGGAAAAATTTTCTTGAGACATAAATCTACAATATTGGTATTTTGACCAAAACCCATAAACCAAGGGAACTAGGTCAATTGGCTAGGTCAAGTTAGTATACAAATTCTGGAAATTGCCTAAGTTACCACTTGACCCCAGAACAGTCTTTAAGTCATATCTCCCACTAGGAAACTCCAATTGGGATGAGCCATACTGTTATGGAAACCTAAGAAATAGGGATCCATCTTTGGTTCAGAAACTTTCCTCAAATTGTGAGTGTAAGGACCCTGAAAGTGGAGTCAAAGCCACTGACCTGAACCTACAATCCTGTTGGCATAGGGTACATGAGTCTAGGCTAGTTTATTGGCTATAATTAATACTACAAAACTTGAAAAATTGTAATTCAAAAATGTGGGAAATCTTAAGACATAGGGTAACAACTTCTATGGAGAACATTAGGCCTAGAAGTGGCAGTAACATGTCCAATTAATTAGCCAAATATTAACTCCAAAATTTGCCCAATTCATGACCCAGAAAGAAATAGTGAACCAGCTGTGGTTGTTTGACCATAACTTGAGTTCTAAATCTCCAAATGACATGATTCAAAAAGGAAACAAAAATAAGACATTGAGAAACAACTTCCATGAAGGGAGTGTGAACAAACAATGGCCACATTTTGTTCAATTTGCTAGGTGAACATGGGATACCAAAACTGAACCTAAAGAAGAGTTCAAGAAACTGCCTAATGCATAAAATATAAATTACTTACATAAATTACCAAATGCATAAGTTACATGAAAATGTAAGTGGGACCTACTTTCCACTACAAATTAACATAAAATTTATAAAGTGATTAATAATAGTAATTTGCCTAAAGTATACCCAGACTTATGTATATAGCTTGGATACCAAATAGGGACTACAGATTGCAGTACTGCTCACATGAATGATCATTGATTCACAATAAATGTCTGAGATGGTTGTTCTACTGGCTTTATGCTTGCCCGTTGGCCATAGTGCCTAGTATCATTTCTGGCTTTATGTCTACCCACTGGCCATGTGCCTGACATGACCGATATATACTTGATAGACATACGGATGTCTAACTAGTATACTCCCGGGTATCCAGCCTTTATAATTTGTTATAGGTTACTTGGGTACTGATATGAATTAAACAAGACTAACCTTGGAGTAAGTAAGCAAAAAAGATCCAAATAAATGTAATTGTTCCCAAAGTGCAATAAAAAAAATGTGTAAATGACCTAGATTTTTTATGAAATTATACATAGAAATAATATTTTTAATTATTTAATTACTTCTATTTTAATTTATGCACCACTAAGCAATTTGCTTAGCGCATTGGTTTTCCATCGTGTAGGTACTGGAGACCAGTCACAGCCACAACAGCAGCTACAGTAGTAGTGCTCTGATAGTGTTTGACCATATCTACCATTGTTTGCTAGTCACCCCAGCGATTTGTATTTTGTTGGTAGGGTCCATGTATTAGATTTTGTATTTTTGGATCATTGTACATAAATAGAGTGTAATTCATTTTGATATTGTAAATTGTATTATATGAATCTTTTATGAATTAATGAATGAATTATATATGACATGATGACATATGGAACATGAAATAGATATGATATTGATTTTAACAGTGAATAGTGGAAATCGCCATGTACTAATATAATAGAGAAAACTCTGTCCAGATCTCCACAGAAATAAATTGTGATAAAAAAAATTTTCACGCATGGATAATATGAATAAAAAGGAGTCTAAATTAACAATGTACATGATAAGATAAGATAGGCTGCTCCAACACCGAATGTGGCATACTTTGCTCGACTACACTATAGACAGGTAAGGGGTGTCACATTTAGTGGTATCAAAGCAATGGTTTAGGCGGTCCTAGACCTAGATAGATAGAAAGAGATAGTGTGCATAACATGCGTGGGCCTTAACTTAGAGTCGAGGTGACACTAATACAGATTTATTCTTTGTCTATTTATAGGATCGATGGCATCCGATCCCTTAGAGCATGGGTCTCTTAAACCGGTAAAGGAGGAGGTAAAGTCTCATGCACCCGCACTTGATCCTAGTTGGGAGCAAAGTAATAGAGTAGAGTCATCACGTGGTGTTGTGGGGAGAGCATAGCAGGCCTTCCTAGAGTAGATGACTCATATGCTCCATTAGATTACCGGAGCCATACCACAGCCACAACCACCTCCACCTTTACAGCATCAGCCACCGCCACCACCACCTGTACAGCCACCACCACTACCACCTCCACAGCCACAGCCAGTATAGAGGTCCCCATTGGAGAAGTTGAGGAAGTATGGGGCTATCAATTTCGAGGGTAAGAAGGAGGATGACCCAACTGCCGTGGAGTATTGGCTAGAGCGGACTGAGAGAGTATTATAGCAGCTGCATTTCACTCTAGAGCAGCAGTTGGAGTGTGCTCTGGCATTGCTTCAAGAGGAGGCATACCAGTGGTGGGCGATAGTGTCGAGAGTCGTACAGCCTACACAGATCACCTGGGATTTCTTTCTAGTTGAGTTCAGAAAGAAACATATCAGCCATGTGTACATAGAGGCCAGAAGGAGAGAATTCCTGGCATTAAGACAGAGGCAGCTTACAATCTCCAAATATGAGCAGGAATTCATGAGACTTAGCAGATATGCATGGGAGATAATTCCCACAGAAACTGATAAATGCAGGAGGATTGAGGATGGACTAAATGACAGCATCCGATTGATAGTGACATCTCACCACTTCACAGATTTCTCCCTGTTAGTAGCATCAGTTCTTGATGTGGAGAAAGTGAGAGATGAGGAGCAGTCTAGGAGGGACCAACATCATAAGAGGGGTTTTGGATCCGGTCAGTCTGGTTCAGCAGCCACTAGTAGTAAGAAGCCCAAGGAGTCTCAGGGTCAGACTTAGGGTCGAGGTAAGAAGCAGAGATCCCGATTTGCCCCAACGAGAGGAGGATAGTCTGGTGCATTAGTGGGTAGTTCTCCTAGTGCAGCTACACGGGTATCAGCCCAGATACCAGCTTGTATACATTATAGGAGGAGCCACCGAGGAGAGTGTAGACTATTGACTGGGGGATGCTTCAGATGTGGGTCTGCGGATCACTTCTTGAAGGATTTTCCACAGAGGAGTGCTAGTTCTCCCACTGCTCCACCCCAGATAGAGAGGTTTACCCCAACAGCACAAAGGGGTAGAAGACCTGCTAGGCCTGATACAGCTGGTACATCACAAAGGCCTACTATTGAGACAGTTCAGAGGTAGGAGACCAGGGTAACAGCTCGTGCTTATGCTATGAGAGCTCGGGAGGAGCCAGAGCCAACTAATGTCATAAGGGGTACCTTTTTACTTCATGATTTATTTGTGTGTGCTTTAATTGATCCTGGTTCCACGCACTCTTATGTGTGCATAAGACCACCGGTTAGTAAAGAGGTACAGATAGAGGAGTTAGAGGAGTACATATTGGTTACCAACCCTTTAGGCCATAGTGTTATGGTGAAAAAGGTCTATAAGGGTTATCCTCTGAGAATACAGGGTCATGAGTTTCCAGCTAACTTGATTAAACTACCATTCCATGAGTCTGATGTGATACTGGGAATGGATTGGTTATCACGTCATTAGGCGATGGTGTATTATCAGCTGAAGAGGATTTCATTATAGACAGTGGATAGGGATTAGCTTACAATTGTGGGTGAAGGAACGGGTTGTCTTTCTACCATTATATTAGCCACAGCAGCCAGGAGATTGATAAGGAAGGTCTGTGAGGCTTTCTTAGTACATGTGTTTGATACCAAGAAGACTAGCCCGAGTTTGCAGAACATGCCCACTATATGTGATATTTCGAATGTATTTTCAAAAGAATTGTTGAGTTTGCCACCAGAGAGAGAGATGGAGTTTGCTATAGAGGTTATGCGAAGTACTGCACCAATTTCCATTACTCCATATAGGATGGCACCCATTGAACAGAGAGAGTTGAAAGTTCGATTACAGGAGTTACTAGACAAGGGTTTCATATGCCCTAGTGTGTCACCCTGGGGAGCACTGGTATTATTTGTGAAGAAGAAGGATGGTACACTCTGACTTTGTATAGACTATCAGCAACTAAATAAGGTAACTGTGAAAAATAAACATCCTTTACCATGGATAGATGATCTATTTGATAAACTGAAGGGAGTCGATGTATTCTCCAAAATAGATCTCAGATTAGGCTATCATCAGCTAAGGGTAAAGGAGGCAGATGTGCCTAAAACTGCTTTCAGGACTTGGTATGGGCACTACGAGTTCCTAGTGATGCCATTTGGGCCAATGAATGCACCAGCAGCTTTCATGGACCTAATGAACTGTGTATTTCATTCTTACTTGGATCGGTTCATATTGGTCTTTTTAAATGATATTTTGGTGTATTTTAAGAACTGGGAACAGCATGATGAACACCTGAGAGTAGTACTATAGACACTGCAGAAAAAACAATTGTATGCCAAGCTGTCCAAGTGTGACTTATGGTTAGATGAGATATCTTTCCTTGGGCACATTGTATTAGCAGATGGGATCAGGGTAGATCCAAAGAAGATTGAAGCAATAGTTGAGTGGAAGCCTCCCAGAAATGCAATAGAAGTAAAAAGCTTTTTAGGATTAGCTGGTTACTATAGAAGATTTGTGAAGGGGTTTTCCCTCATAGCTACTCCATTGACTAAACTGCTGCATAAGAATGTTAAGTTTGACTGGAATGATAAATGCCAAGCTAGCTTTGAAAAGCTAAAGGTTATGCTTATAGAGGCTCCAATGTTGACACAGCTAGAGTCAAGGAAAGACTATGTGATTTACAGTGATGCCTCTTATGATAGGCTTGGGTGTGTTCTGATGCAAGAAGGTAAAGTGGTTGCCTATGCTTCTAGACAGCTAAGGCCACATGAAAAGAATTACCCAACATATGATCTAGAATTAGCAACAATAATATTTGCACTGAAGATATGGAGGCATTATCTGTATGGTGAGAAGTGCTACATTTACATGGATCGCAAGAGTCTGAAGTATTTGCCAACCCAGAAGGAACTCAATCTGAGATAGAGGAGATGGATTGAATTACTTAAGGATTACGACTGTGTGATTGACTATCTCCTGGGAAGGCAAATGCAGTGGCCAACGCACTGAGCAGGATGTCCATGATGGTTTTAAGAGCACTGAATACATGGTTGTCTTTAGCATAAGATGGGGCTCTTTTGGCTGAGTTCCATGTAAAGCCAAACTTACTACATCAAATACAAGAAGCACAGATCAGGGATGAAAAGTTCCTAACTGTTATGGGCAGAGTTAAAGAGGGGAAGGAGATTGATTATGAGCTAAAAGGAGATGGGTGCTTATATTATAAAGGCAGAATATGGGTGCCAAGAGATGAAGAACTAAAGAAGAATATCTTGAAAGAGGCACACAGTAGCTTCCATGCCATGCACCCATAAAGTACCAAGATGTATCATAATTTGAAGGCACACTATTAGTGGGCTAGAATGAAGAAAGAGATTGGTGATTTTGTGACCAAATGTCTGACATGCCAGCAGGTTAAGGCTGAGCATCAGGTTCCATCAGGGTTGTTGCAACCTATATCCATACTAGAGTGGAAATGGGACTGTATCACTATGGATTTTGTCACTAGGCTTCCATTGACACATAAGAAACATGATACCATCAGGGTAATTATTGATAGATTAATGAAGTCAGCTCACTTCCTACTAGTTAGAGCCGACTACTCACTGGAGAGATTAGCAAAGATCTACATAGCTGAGATAGTATGGTTACATGGAGTGCCAACATCGATCATATCTGACCGAGACCCGAGGTTTACTTCGAGGTTTTAGAAGAAGTTACAAGAGTCATTGGGCACTCAACTGCACTTCAGTATGACTTTTCATCCTCAGACTGATGGACAGTCTGAAAGGGTGATTCAAGTAACCCTTAGAACTTAGTAAATTCTTATAATGGTTAAAGAAATGATAATAATAATGGCATGACATGAATTACATGATAGGAACTGAAAGATATGCTTCAAAGCTGCATCATTGATTTTGAAGGAAGTTGGGAGAAGTATCTTCCCTTGGTAGAGTTTGCCTACAATAACAGCTACCAAGCCAACATAAAAATGGCTCCATATGAAGCATTATATGGGAGGAGATGCACAACTCCCTTGTGCTAGACAGAATTGGGTGAGGACAAGATAGTGGGCTCAGATTTGGTAAGGCAGACTAAAGAGAAAGTGAAACTCATTAGAGACAACTTGAAAGCCGCCTCAGATAGACAGAAGTCATATGCCGACCTAAGGAGAAAGTCATAGAGTATGAGGTTAGCGATAAGGTGTTTCTCAAGGTATCACCTTGGAAGAAAGTGTTAAGATTTAGTAAGAAGGGTAAGTTAAGCCCTAGGTTTATTGGTCCATACGAGGTTATTGAACGTGTGGGTTCAGTAGCCTACAGGCTAGCTTTACCACCAGAGTTGGACAAGATTCACAACGTATTCCACGTGTCGATGCTCAGGAGATACAGATCAGATCCTTTACATGTCATTTCAGTAGAAGAGATCATTTGTAACCTGACTTGACATATGAAGAAGATCCGATTAGGATATTGGCATGGGAAGTAAAAGAACTCAGAAATAAGAAAATTCCATTAGTGAAAGTCCTATGGAGACACCACAACATAGGAAAGTTGACATGGGAAAGCGGGGGGCACAATGAAGCAGTAGTTCCCTCAGCTCTTCACATCAGGTAAATTTTGAGGATAAAATTTTTATTTAGAGGGGAAGAATTGTAACGCCCTCACTATAGGCAATCAGTACATTCTACTGTTCCAATGACCAAGGTCTGTTCAGGCAGCCAGAATGTCTGGAACTACACTTAAACTATAGGGAGGAGACATAAACTGATGGAATAAATGTTAAGAAAATATAAGAAAAATTAAGAGAAAATAAAGGAAATGATATGTAACTTGGTTAAATGAGCCGAGGTTCCAGCGATGGGTGATCGTACCGTAAAGCGACTGCTCAAACAGTTGCCGACCTCAGACCTGCGAGGAACCCTAGAAAATAATTTAAGGACTTAATTAAAGGTTTATTGAGGTATAAATGACATTAAAAAAGTCAAAGAAAATTTAAGAAAATTTATTAATTGATACAGACAAAAATAACCTGATA
Source organism: Hevea brasiliensis (assembly GCF_030052815.1). Classification (NCBI taxonomy): domain Eukaryota; kingdom Viridiplantae; phylum Streptophyta; class Magnoliopsida; order Malpighiales; family Euphorbiaceae; genus Hevea; species Hevea brasiliensis. The sequence continues at coordinate 89,790,113 of NC_079493.1, read as the reverse complement.
AGCATAACGAAAGGCATTTTGGTCATTTCAACCCCAGAGTTGAATTTTGACCCTAAATGTCAATTAAAATGAGAGAGATTAAAACACATAAAATAGATTAAATTGTGAAATTATGTATAGAAATGGAAAAAGAAAAGAAAAGAAAGAGAACTAAAATTATTGCATAAGCATGACGTCATAATGACATCATTAAAATTAGTGACCAATTAAATGTTAACAAATGCTTATAAAGGGATAAGGAAGAAAATAAAAAGAGTCAAAACTAACTAAAGCTTGTCATCTTCCTCTTTGAACCTCCCATGGCCGAAATTCCTAAGAGCTCTCTCTCCTCCATTTTTTTTTCTTGTCAAGCTTAAAATTTTCCCCCTTTTCACCATAAAGCCCTAAACTCCTTTAATTAAAAATTATCCCCACACCTTGGAGAAGCTTTTGGCTGCCAAGAAGTTAAGAAAATTCAAAGTTTATACAATCCTAATAAGTGTCCACGAGAAGTTAGTGCACTAAAAACCTTCCTTTCAATTCTAGGTGTGGTAAGCATGCCAAATTAGGTGGAAATTTCAAGAAATTGAAAGAAAAGGGTAAGGAATTAAACACCCCTAAATTCGGCAACCCTGGTAACCATATGGGGTTTGATGAATTCTTGCATATACATATGATTAATGATGATGATTGATGATTATTAAGTATATTAGAAGTTAAATGAATTGTGTTTGCACAAATTGAATAATTGAATTAGAGGTTTGACCATAAATTAGGGTTTTTGTGTTATTGTTTGAAATTGACCTTGTTTAGATGAATTTTTTATCAATAGAAGTGCCATGTATGCCAAATTGTAGTTTGAGAGATTAGAGGAAATGAATTGGGAGTGTACTCTTTATGCAGGTTATGGGACTCTTTGAGTCTAGTGTTGATTTTGACCTATAACTACAAATGTGTTGCTTCAATTGGTATGAGGCCAATTAGAGATGAAACTAGGGTCAAAATGCCCCATTTTTCATGAAGAAACCATGCCCAAAAACTATCTCCAAATTGACCTAAAAACTGCTTAAATTCGGCTAACCATAACTTAAACCCAGAAAAATGACCAAATAAACAGTACCTGTTCCTGTTCATTTGGCCATAACTCCTTCTAGAAAGGTCAAAACGACCTGATTTTTATACCATTGGAAAGGCTAGATATAGGAGCACAACTTTTATGAAGAACACAAAACCCGGAATTGCCTCTAACCAAACCAATTTGCTAGCATAATTTAGGTCACAAAACTGTCCAGAACCAAACTGCCTAGAATTTTCTGGACATGAACCTACCTGACCAGTTTTTGCAAAAGGGCCATAACTTAGTGTAAAAAAATCCAAATGCAATGAAAATAATGGAAAATTTTTCATAAGACATAAATATACAATATTGGTATTTTGACCAAAACCTAGAAACCAAGGAAACTAGGTCAATTAGCTAGGTCAATTTAGCATACAAATTATGGAAATCGCTTAAGTTACCACTTGACCCCAGAACAGTCTTGAAGTCATATCTCTGTCACGCCTTATCCCTTGTAAGGCACGACATATTCCTGTAGCATACCTAATGAATTACCAAACTCCACCTACCGATAACCGATTAGTTATGCTACAAAGGAATTTAAAACAAACCATAGCTTTTTATCTTATCAATTCTTTTGTGGAAAACTATATGAGAATAGTTAAAATTCCATGTAAACATTCATTGAAAATAATGATAGACTAAATATTGCAAAAGTTACATTTTCATAAGTCTCAAAGTAAAATACAAAATAGTTACAAACTCAAAATGTGATAGCAATGCAATGCTTTTAAATACAAACTGCTCAATGTCCGTACATCCATCCAATTAGGTACAAAATACATCCAAAGGAGTCACAAGGGTATACCTAATGTAAATACCCACAAACAATACCAAAATGCTACTTTCAAGTCTCTCACTCGGTAGCCTTCTCCTTTCCCTTACCTGCGACAGCATAAAGAAGCTATCGCTGAGTATATCACTAAATGGTGCACAAGTAATAACTTTAAAACTTAAGGTAAAACACAATTTGTCAAAGCATAATAAATCACATTTTTCTTAAGCATGAAAACTTCACAATAGTTCTAAGTCCATAAAGGCCATTTATTGGAATAACATTTCAAATGAGAAATCACACTTCAAAAATCACAATTCACAAAGCATTAGTGTTGCCAACATCAATACACAATTTAGGCCATGACACAAAATTTCATGATCAGTGCCGTGTTGTACACCACGACAAAGCAATCTCAACCTCACTAACCATTATTAATAAGGGAAGGGCTAGCTAGCTAATGAGTACTCATAGTCTTACCCCACTAACCGTTATTAATGGGAGACGTAATTAATATCAATTATCAACCCCAAGTAGCCGTTACTACTGGGGAGTTCCGAAAGGGACTGTCATGCTAACTGTGGTTTCAAAACAATTTCTAAAAATTTCTCACTCAACAATCACATTTATAAATCAATAAACACATTTAAATTCATCATAATATCTATATAAAGGTGGCAACACCCAAATTTCTTAAATGCAAGAGAAAAACCATATTTCAGTCAAAGTAAACTTGTTTAAAGCAAACTCATTCAATTTAACACATTCTAAGCAATTTACAAGTTTAAAAATGAAGAAAAGATTAGTTGTGCACATACCTTCAATAATTCTCCTTTCTTGTTACCTACTTCTCCTTGTCCATTCAAAATTCTTTTTCTACTGAAAATACACAAATATAATACCTCAATACCAATCTCAATTGCTACCAAGAACTCATTACATGCATGTCTAATGCATCCTAAGTTAGCTTTGAAAATTTTAGAATATTTTGGTTTTGGGCAGCTTGGTGCCCCAATCTTTGAACCCAATTTTTGCCTAGTTTTGATCAAAATTTGGTGAGGCATTCTTCATGAAAATTGTTCATTTAGGTCTTAACTTTATTTTCGTTTTTGAATCACCTAATTCAGAGCTGTGTAGCTCAAGTTATGACCAAAACACGGTTACTGTTCACATCACTGTTCATCCTGTAGATTCTGTTCTGGCAGATTTATCGATCCAACTTCGTTCAGCAATTTGATCAAGTTAAGTCCATAATTTGGTCTAATGTTCTCCATACAAAATGTTCTACTATGTCTTAGGTTTCCATCGGTTTAAGAATTGCCTAAATCAGAGTTTTCTAGAGAGAGTTATAACCATGCAAAGTTTACTGTTCATATGATAAATCTACAGATTTTCATATTTCTGTAGATTCAGTTAGTCAACTTTACTTAGTAGTTTGATTGGGTTAAGTCCATAATTTGGCATCAAATTCTTCATATGAAATGTTCTACTATGTCTTAGGTTTCTACCGGTTCAAGAATCACCTAAATCGGAGTTTTCTAGAGAGAGTTATGGCCATACAAATTTTACTGTTCATATAGTCAAATTCTACAGGTTCCAGAATTTTATCTCTAAGCTCAAGGCTGATTTCAGATAGCTTAAGGTCATTTTCGGAGCAGGGTATCTTTACGAAAACTCTAACCTTATGTCTTAAGTTTCGTTTCCAATTGATTTCACACTAATTAGAGTTGTGTAACTTAAGTTATGGGCTTCCAAACACATTAAATTCTGTGTGCAAAATTCTGCCCTAAGTTCAATTTTTCATTTCTTCAATTACTTCCATTAACCAACCTCAATTCACATTTAATTCACCCAAAATGACTATAATTTAGCATTGACACATCAATGGCACTTCCTAGCACAAACCCCATAATTTTCAAACACCAAAGTTTGTAATTTTCTCTAATCCTACCATTTCATTACTTCCATTCATCAACCCAATGTCAATTCAAACTAAATAAACCTCAAATGATCATAATTTAACACTACACACACTAATTTCACTCTCTAGCACCAAAACCCAATTTTTCCATGAACCCTAATCTTCCATAATTCAATTTATGCAATCTCATGAAATCTTACTACTCCCAATCATGCATACTATTTCAATTTAACTTAGATTTATCATCAATTTAACTAAAATATATAAAAACCCTAATTTTCCCTAAGTTGGCCAAAACCCTATTTTAGATTTCCATACATGTTTCCTTTCAATTTCTCATGTTATTTCATCACACCCAAACTTGATTTAAAGCATACTTGGTAAATCAAGCATGAAAGAGAGAGCTTGCCTCACTTGATAATTTTTCCCACTTCTAATCTCTTCCAAATCTTGTTCCTCTTCTAATATCTTATTTCCCCTTGCTTTTAATCTCTAAATCAAAGATTAATTTGATGTTCTCTACCAATTAGATGGAAAACCCATGGAGGAAAAGCAAGGAATTGAGTTTGGAGAATGGGTGTCAATGGAGAAAGAAGGAAGAAGAAGAAAGAAAGAAAGAGAGAAGGAGAGAGAGTGGGTGGTAACTTAATGGGAAAGAAAGGGAAGAAATAGCTTTTTAATTTGTCTTATCTTTTATATATATTTATTCCCAAAATTAGTTTATTTCAATTAAAAATTTTAATTGTGTTAAAAATGTCATAAAACTTATAATTTTATTTCCTTTCTTTTCTTTTTATATTTATACTAAATTTTCCTCAATATTTCTTCATAATTCAATAATTTATTTTTATTTAATTAAATTGACCTTTTGGTCAAAAAAATCAACTCTTAAAGTGAATTGACCAAAATGCCCCTTATCGGGTCATAATTCATCTTTTACAATATTCCTAGTGAATCCTTATATTTTTAGGTCACTTGAATTTTTATTGTGTCTATCTCAATTAATCTTCTATTTATTTTTGGTCCTCAAGGTGTCTTTGAATAATACTAGCCACGGACCAAAAATGATACTATTCATAACTCGGAGGTTCGAGGTGTTACAATCTCCCACTAGGAAACTCCAATTGGGATGAGCCATACAGTTATGGAAACCTAAGAAACAGGGATCCAGCTTTGGTTCAGAAACATTCCTCAAATTATGAGTGTAAGGACTCTGAAAGTGGAGTCAAAATCAATGACCTAAACCTAGAATCCTGTTGGCACATGGTAGATGAGTCCATGTCACACCCTACTCCCCCATAAGATGTAACATGATCCCGTAGTACACTTAATGAATTACCGTACTTTGCCTACCGATAACCCATTAGATACACTACAAGGGATTTTAAAGCAATTTTCATGAAATTTAAATCATCGATTAAAATCTGGTGTTATAAAATTTTTTCAAAATTTCGGCAGAGTACCGGCTATATTTTGAGAAAACAGTTCTTCAAACCTGAAAAAGAAAACACTCCCAATATGTTTTCTCAAATACAACTCCAAGAAACTTCATTTCATCTCACAATTCAATCTCAATAAACAATCAATTCATTTTCAAACCAATCTCATCAGAAAAAAATATTTCACTGATTACAAGACTCAAAATTTATATTACAAAACTATTCAAGTAAATAAAATCTCAAATTTATATTTACAATAATTTACATTTAATTATATACCAAAATATTTTACAAGAGTTTTTATACAACTGCTCAAATAATTTACATACATATTATTACATGCATACATCAAAATCTATGTACATGGGTATACCTATGATATACTTGGAGCTGATCTGAATGTGTCTTCAAAGAAGCTTACTCAACTGTTCTATGCTCTTTTTACCTGTGACAGCATATAAAGCTATTACTGAGTGGTGAACTCAGTGGTGCACAACTATAACTTAAAACCTAGTTTAATATACCTTAGCAAAATTACAACAAATAATTTGGAAATCAGGATACTCATCAAATCCCAAAAAATCAAATTATTCATTGTGAATAACATAATCATTTGTATGAAATGACTTTGATCACGAAATTCAATTTATCAAATCACAACCAAATATTTAAGGTAATTCCAACAAAATCAATTATACATAAATCATAATTGAAATCACAATTCTTTACTATTCAAAACCATTCTTCATCTCACTAACTATGCAAGACTAATCCGAAAGGGCTATCTTCGGTGTGATTCTAACTCCCTATGGTCGGGGAGGTCGAATCGGATTCTAACACCCTATGGTCGAGGAGGTCAAATCATCGTGCACAGTACACATCACAATAATGAATCTTCCAAAAGGGCCATAATATAAAAAGATTTAGATGTAAACTCTAATAAGAGGAGAATCTAAGCCTATGCACGTACCATGGTAATCAAAACACAACTAACTCCATTGTCTTCTCAACAAATGAGAGAGACGGGTAATAACCTAGTCAAGCATCTATAATGAGATATAAAACAATATCACAATCCTTTAGTGAGCATAAATCACAATAGAATTTAATTCAAAGTCAATTCCAATATCCAATAATTTTTATGCTCATCACAATTCAAATCATAAATTTGCATTTTTCCATGCAAATTGTCCATCACAATTCAAAACATGTTCTATCACAATTTTCCAAAACATAATTTATTCAATTCGCAACAATGCTTAACACTTGTTGAAATACCATTTCACAAAGCTAAATTCATGCATACTATAACAATTTCAATAATCATTTAATTAAATCCAATGTTTGTTAAACATAATAAATAAGAAAAATATGTCATTTAATCATATGAAATATTCAGAATAAAATCAGTTAAAAACTAGTTGTGCACAAACCGGATTTGAGTCGCTCCTAGGCCTTCACTCAATGTTCTTTATGCTTCTCAATATCCTTATCAACTGAAACACACAATTTAAAGTGTTTCAGTACTCAATGAATTTGTTTCCAACCTTAAAATCCAATATCTAAATTTTCTTGGTACTATTCCCATCAATATATTTCATTAGTCAACTTATAATATTGACCCTTGATGCACTCTAAGTGAGTCAATTCTAATGTTACCAATATGTCACATTTTAAAGCCCTTCAGTATTGGTATCCATTACCAATTTCATTTTCAAGTGTATTGCATTTTATTGTAATTTACCGGATTTCGGTGTACTATTTTGACCTAGCCGGACGACCTAGTTCCCTCGGTTTTCGGGTTTTGGTCCAAACTACAAACTTGTAGGGTCCATGTCTTATTGCACACGGGGAAAAATTTTAGGTTATTCTGAGTTGTGTAGACAAAGTTATGGTCAATTTACCAATGCTGGATAGAATGCATTAAAATGGTAACTTTAGGTCATTTTCAGGTCACTTTCGGTTCGGTCAGTTTTGGTACCTGAAATTGTGCAAGCTATTTGGCTTGGTTCTGGCCATTTCTGGGCTTTGGTGTCTTCACAAGAATTGTAGATATATGTCTAAACTATTCATGGTAAAAATTTCAGGTCATTTGGACCTATTTTGATTGAGTTATGGTCAAAACACTAACAACTACCCAAATGGTCAATTTTCAGGCTTTCAAGTCACTAATTCGGATTTGGTCATTTTTCAAGTCACCTTCTAGGCAGAATTTTGGTAAGCTTCCTTCTTGAAAGTTGGCAAATTTTGTGCCTAGTTTCACCTCCAATTTGTCTCATACCAATTGGAGTCACACACTTAAGGTTCTAAGCTAAAATGTACACTGCCTTATTACACATTGTTTATCCTTACCAATTACACATCCAACACTTACCAAATTAATTCTTCCATGCCAATTCTAGTTTGTACCATAACATTAACACACTTTAATTCACATTTTTTGTCATTTTGGCAGCTTGTAACCATTCTCAATATGCACACTATAATACAAAATTTTCCAAAGTCTATTTACATCATTTAACCACATGAACATACCCCATTTACATTCCCAATTCCAAACCATTATACACATATCCATGCTGCCATCAATAACAACATCTTAAACAACCATAAACAAGTAAAAACAAGCTACATATACTGAATTTCCATGGCTGCCAAAATGTACATCTCCATTAAAACATCAAACTTCAAAAATTCTTCCATAAATCAACTACCCACAACCTTGGTTACACTTTTAATGAAACAAGAATTGAAAACACTCACTTACCACTTTTGAAGTTCTTCAAAACCTCACCAAAACTTATCTTTCTTGCTCCCAATAATTTGCCCAAGAGGTATACACCACTTTTAATAAAGAAATTTGCAAGAAACCATGGCTCAATCATGGTAGATGGAGGTTGTGGTATGGTGCGGCCATGGAAGAATTTTTGAGAGAATTTGGTTTGGCTTGGAGAAGAATGTAGAAGAAGAAGAAGATGGAGTTAGTTGAGTTGGCTGTCCACTTAAGTGATGTTAGTGGAGCACTAATTGATTAAAAATCTATTTTAATGTTAAACTTTCCAATTTTTGCAAATTGGCCACCACACTTTCACTATTTACATAATGTATCTCATTTGTATTTTTCATGGTATTTTCAAAATTTAATATCATTTATTTTTAATGGAAATTTAGGTCAAAAGGCAACTTGGGGTGTCAAATGACCACAGTACCCCTATTCGGGTTGCATTCCCGATTTTTCGGTAACACCGAGTTTTGTCGTTTTCTCGATTTCTTGTTTTTCTTTGTACTAATTAATTAATTTTTCTTTGATATTTCTAATGATATTTATACTTCAATAGATTTTTATTTAAGTCCTAAAAATATTTTCTAGGGTTCCCCGCAGTCCAGGGCTAGTCAACGGTTCACGCCATAACTTTCTGGTGCGGTTACCCATCGCTATGGTTCTTGGCTCGTTTAACTTGGTTACATTTCATTGCTATTATTTTTCCTTTGTTTTTCTTGTATTTTCTTTTCTTGTATTTCATTATTTTATGTCTCCTCATCAATATTTAAGTGTAGTTCTAAGCATCCTAGCTGTCCGGACAACACTGGTCATCGGAACAGTAGAATGCACTACTGAACATAGGGGTGTTACAATTCTCCCCCCCTTAAAATAAATTTTGTCTTGAAATTTTACCTGGCATCAGTCTTTGAACAGCTGTGGGTGCTATCTCCTCATATCCTCTTCATGTTCCCAAGTAGTTTCCTGGCCTGAATGATGGTTCCACAGTACTTTAACCATATGTATCTGTTTATTCCTCAGCTGCTTCACCTCATATGCCAGAATTTCTATGGGTTCTTCCTCATATGAGAGGTCTGGATTTATCTCAATCTCTTCAACAGATAGTACATGAGATGGGTCAGATCTGTACCTCCTCAACATGGACACATGGAAGACACTGTGTATCCTTTCTAGCTCTGGAGGTAATGCTAACCGATATGCCAAAGGACCCACTCTTTCTAGAACCTCTTATGGTCCGATAAAATAAGGACTCAGTTTCCCCTTTCTGCCAAATCTCATAATCCTCTTCCAAGGAGAAACTTTAAGGAATATCTTAGTACCCACTGCATATTCAATATCTCTTCTCTTCAGATTAACATAGGACTTCTGAAGGTCTGATACAGCCTTGAGTCGATCTCTAATCAATCTGATCTTTTCCTCTGTCTGTTGAACAATTTCTGGCCCAATCATCTTCCTTTCACCTACTTCATCCCAACATAGGGGAATTCTGCACTTTTTGCCATATAAAGCTTCATATGGAGGCATTCCAATGCTTGATTGGTAGCTGTTGTTATAAGCAAACTCAATCAAAGGCAAGTGTATATCCCAACTACCTTCAAACTCAATCGCACAAGCCCGTCGCATATCCTCCAATATATGAATTACCCTCTCAGACTGGCCATCTGTCTGTGGGTGGAATGCTATGCTGAAATTCAATCTAGTTCCTAGGGCTTTCTGAAGACTACCCTAGAATCTAGAAGTGAACCTAGGATCTCTGTCTGATACAATCAATACTAGCACTCCATGTAGTTTTACAACCTCATTTATGTACAATCTGGCCAATCTCTCTAACTATAGTCCATCCGGACTTGCAAAAAGTGAGCAAACTTGGTTAGTCTATTAACTATGACCCATACTACATCATGACTATTCTGTGTCCTCGGAAGTCTCATCACAAAATCCATAGTTATCCGTTCCCTTATAATGTTTCATAGGGTATCGTTTGTATGCTAGCTTGACACTTATTATTGTATACAAATTCTGTTAGTGGGAGGTATCTATCCCATCTCCCCTCGGATTTAAGGACACTAGTTCTTAGTATATTCTCGAGGGCTTATTACATATTACAGGTTATTATTATCATTTCATTTCATTATTTACAGAAACTCAATGAGTTTCAGAATTTACCTGAATTACTTGTTTCGACTGTCCATCCGTCTGAGGATGATAAGTTGTACTGATATCTCTTAACTTATAGCAATTACTGTGGTACAGGTAGTTCACATTATTGTAATCGAGTTACTGACTCTAGCTACCTTACAAGTGTAGTCTTTTGACTGTATCAATTTATAGATTACTTACAAATATTCTTATTTTATTATACCACGAGGAAGCACATAGCTTTACACAATAATCCCATGTCGGTACTGTAATCTTCAGCTTACAATACAAATATCTAGAACATTATATAGTCACTACATTATAACCTCATGGACTAGGTTTTCTAACATCTTATCTGTACACTTATTTCCTTCTCTGTCTTTTAAAGTCATATCAGTGGTCTCTTTATGTAATTATTTAAATCTAAAACTCATTACTTATATTTATGCCCAAGTAACGTATCAAAGCACTTGCAGGCGTTATGTATCGCCGTCCCTGCAAGCCCCTTCTCTGTCTTTGGTGGCAATTAAGGGTACCTATCAAAGCACCTATAGGCGTTACGTATCGCCATCCCTGCAAGCCCCCTGATACTGATATTCATTGTCTTTTAAAATCATATCAACCATATATTGTTAATCCATGACTTCCATATAGGCAGTACTGCTATTTGTAATCCCTAATTGGTATACCAATTGATCCATACAATATACATAAGCCTAGGTTTACTTTGAGCAATTAAGCATTATCAATTGTGTAATAAAATCTTCATGTCCATGTGTTGTGGAAAAGGTGGGTCCCATATCACTATTTTGTGTGATTTAGTATGTAGTGATAATGAAATTTCCAAATCAATGTACAGTGAGAAAGTGGGTCCCACATACCTGTTTCAAGTAATTTAGTATATAGTGACTTAATAGGGATAAGCCAATAATGTTTTTCAAGAACCTTTCTTTAGGTTCAATTTCGAGATTTTAACTTTGCATATCACTTTGGATAGTTTGTGGCCACTGTTTGGCCCCATTTCCTAAAAGGAAATTGTTCTTTTATGTCTTGCTTTTATTTCCCAGATGATTATTCAAGCTCTGACTCATAGGTTTCTCCCTCTTCTCTATTTCACATTGCACTTGTGGGGTTGGGTTTTGCACTTGGGCTTGGGCTGACAGATTATCAATCATTTGTTGAAAGAAAGTGGCCATTTGTGTAGTAATTTGTACAGGTGGGGCTGATAAAGTCGGACTTCCTTCTCTCTGGGGGTTGGGGTCTCACCTTATACTTTCGCTGTCATAGACTGTTCTATTGTCTCATTCTTCTCTTCCATTCTTTTCACAGGATTTTCTATTTCCTGTACAACTAACGCAAGGAGATTCCTCTTCATCAATTCATATTTATGATGTAAATGTACTATATGTATCAAACATTTAAGCAGTTGTAGTTACAGACAAAAAAATTTCAAATTTACAGTTCGAAATTTACTTTAAAACCATTGCTCTGACACCACAAAACATGTCACACCCTACTCCCCTGTAAGATGTAACATGATCCCGTAGTACACCTAATGAATTACCGTACTTCGCCTACCGATAACCCATTAGATATACTACAAGGGATTTTAAAACAATTTTCATGAAATTTAAATCATCGATTAAAATCTTGTGTTATAAAATTTTTTCAAAATTTCGGCAGAGCGCCGGCTGTATTTTGAGAAAACAGTTCTTCAAACCTGAAAAATAAAATACTCCCAATATGTTTTTTCAAATACAAAACCAAGAAACTTTATTTCATCTCATAATTCAATCTCAATAAACAATCAATTCATTTTCAAACCAATCTCATCATAAAGAAATATTTCATTGATTACAAGACTCAAAATTTATATTACAAAACTATTCAAGTAAATGAAATCTCAAATTTACATTTACAATAATTTACATTTACAATAATTTACATTTAATTATATACCAAAAAATTTTACAAGAGTTTTTGTACAATTGCTCAAATAATTTACATACATATTATTACATGCATACATCAAAACCTATGTACATGGGTATACCTATGATATACCTGGAGTTGATCTGAATGTGTCTTTAAAGAAGCTACTCAATTGTTCTGTGCTCTTTTTACCTGCGACAATATACAAAGCTATCGCTGAGTGGTGAACTCAGTGGTGCACAACTATAACTTAAAACATAGTTTAATATACCTTCGCAAAATTAGAACAAATAATTTGGAAATCAGGATACTCATCAAATCCCAAAAAATCAAATTATTCATTGCCAATAACATAATCATTTGTATGAAATGACTTTGATCACGAAATTCAATTTATCAAATCACAACCAAACATTTAAGGTAATTCCAACAAAATCAATTATACATAAATCATAATTGAAATAACAATTCTTTACTATTCAAAACCATTCTTTATCTCACTAACTATGCAAGACTAATCCGAAAGGGCCATCTTCGGTGTGATTTTAACTCCCTATGGTCGGGGAGGTCGAATCATCGTGCATAGTATACATCACAATAATGAATCTTCCAAAAGGGCCATAACAGAAAAAAAACTTAGATGTAACCTCTAATAACAGGAGAATCTAAGCCTGTGCACGTACCATGATAATCAAAACACAACTAACTCCATTGTCTTCTCAACAAATGAGAGAGACGGGTAATAACCTAGTCAAGAATCTATAGTGAGATATAAAACAATATCACAATCCTTTTAGTGCGTATAAATCACAATACAATTCGATTTAAAGTCAATTCCAATATCCAATAATTTTTATGCTCATCATAATTCAAATCATAAATTTGCATTTTTCCATGCAAATTGCCCATCACAATTCAAAACATGTTCTATCATAATTTTCCAAAACATAATTTATTTAATTCGCAATAATGCTTAACACTTGTTGAAATACCATTTCACAAAGCTAAATTCATGCATACTATAACAATTTCAATAATCATTTAATTAAATCCAATGCTTGTTAAACATAATACATAAGAAAAATATGTCATTTAATCATATGAAATATTCAGAAAAAAATTAGTTAAAAACTAGTTGTGCACAAACCTGATTTGAGTCGCTCCTAGGCCTTGACTCAATGTTCTTTATGCTTCTCAAAATCCTTATTAATTGAAACACACAATTTAAAGTGTTTCAGTACTTAATGAATTTGTTTCCAATCATAAAATCCAATATCTAAATTTTCTTGGTACTATTACCTTCAATTTATTTCATTAGTCAACTTATAATGTTAACACTCGATGCACTCTAAGTGAGTCAATTCCAATGTTACCAATATGTCACATTTTAGAGCTCTTTAGTATTGGTATATGTTACCAATTTCATTTTCAAGTGTATTGCATTTTATTACAATTTATTGGATTTCGGTGTACTATTTTGACCTAGCCGGATTACCTAGTTCCCTCGGTTTTCGGGTTTTGGTCCAAACTACAAACTTGTAGGGTCTATGTCTTATTTCATGCGAGGTAAAATTTCAGGTTATTCTGAGTTATGTAGACCAAGTTATGGTCAATTTACCAATGCTGGACAGAATGCATCAAAATGGTAACTTTAGGTCATTTTTAGGTCACTTTTGGTTCAGCCAGTTTTGGTACCTGAACTTGTGCAAGCTATTTGGCTTGGTTCTGGCCATTTTTGGGCTTTGGTGTCTTCAAAAGAATTGTAGATATATGTCTAAACTATTCATGGTAAACATTTCAAGTCATTTGGACTTGTTTTGAGTGAGTTATGGTCAAAACACTAACTACTCACCAAATGGTCAATTTTCAGGTTTTCAAGTCACTAATATGGATTTGGTCATTTTTCAAGTCACCTTCTAGGCAGAATTTTGGTAAGTTTCCTTCATGAAAGTTGGCACATTTTGTGCCTAGTTTCACCTCCAATTGGTCTCATACCAATTGGAGTCACACACTTAAGGTTCTAAGCTAAAATGTACACTGCCCTATTACACATTGTTTATCCTTACCAATTACACATCCAACACTTACCAAATTAATTATTCCATGCCAATTCTGGTTTTACCATAACATTAACACACTTTACTTCACATTTTTGGTCATTTTGGCTGCTTGTAACCATTCTCAACATATGCACACTATAATACAGAGTTTTCCAAAGTCCATTTACATCATTCAACCACATGAACATACCCCATTTACATACCCAATTCCAAACCATTATACACATATCCATGCTGCCATCAATAACAACATCTTAAACAACCATAAACAAGTAAAAACAAGCTACATATACTAAATTTCCATGGCTGCCAAAATGTACATCTCCATTAAAACATCAAACTTCAAAAATTCTTCCATAAATCAACTACCCACAACCTTGGTTACACTTTTAATGAAATAAGAATTAAAAACACTCACCACTTTTGAAGTTCTTCAAAACCTCACCAAAACTTATCTTTCTTGCTCCCAATAATCTGCCCAAGAGGTATACACCACTTTTAATGAAGAAATTTGCAAGAAACCATGGCTTAATCATGGTAGATGGAGGTTGTGGTATGGTGCGGCCATGGAAGAATTTTTGAGAGAATTTGGTTTGGCTTGGAGAAGAATGTAGAAGAAGAAGAAGATGGAGTTAGTGGAGTTGGCTGTCCACTTAAGTGATGTTGGTGGAGCACTAATTGATTAAAAATCTATTTTAATGTTAAACTTTCTAATTTTTGCAAATTGGCCACCACACTTTCACTATTTACATAATGTATCTCATTTTAATTTTTCATGGTATTTTCAAAATTTAATATCATTTATTTTTAATGGAAATTTAGGTCAAAAGGCAACTCAGGGTGTCAAATGACCACAATACCCCTATTCGGATTGCATTCCCGATTTTTCGGTAACCCCGAGTTTTCTCGTTTTCTCGATTTCTCGTTTTTCTTTGTACTAATTAATTAATTTTTCTTTGATATTTATAATGATATTTATACTTCAATAGACATTTATTTAGGTCTTAAAAATATTTTCTAGGGTTCCCCGAGGTCCAGGGTTAGTCAACGGTCCAAGTCGCAACTTTCCGGTGCGGTTACCCATCGCTATGGTTCTCGGTTCGTTTAACTTGGTTACATTTCATTGCTATTATTTTTCCTTTATTTTTCTTGTATTTTCTTTTCTTGTATTTCATTATTTTATGTCTTCTCATCAATATTTAAGTATAGTTCTAGGCATCCTAGCTGTCCGGACAACACTGGTCACCGGAATAGTAGAACGCACTACCGAACATAGGGGTGTTACAATCCAGGCCAATTAATTAGCTATAATTAATTCTACAAAACTTGAAAAATTGTAATTCAAAAATGTGAGCAATCTTAAGACATAGGGTAACAACTTCTATGAAGAACATTAGGTCTAAATGTGGCTGTAACATGTCCAATGAATTAGCCAAATATTGACACCAGAATCTGCCTAATTCTGGACCTAGAAAGAAATAGTGAACCAGTTGTGGTTGTTTGACTATATCTTGAGTTCTAAAACTCTAAATGACATGATTCAAAAAGGAAAGCAAAAATAAGACATAGAGGAACAACTTCCATGAAGGGAGTGTGACCAAACAATGGCCACATTTTGTTCAATTTGCTAGGTGAACATGGGATACTAAAACTGAACCTAAAGAAGAGTTTAAGAAATTGCCTAATGCATAAAATATAAATTACTTACTTGGATTACCAAATGCATAAGTTACATGAAAATGTAAGTGGGACCTACTTCCCACTACAAATTGACATAAAATTTATAAAGTGATTAATAATACTAATTTGCCCAAAGTATACCTAGACTTATGTATATAGCTTGGATACCAAATAAGGACTACAGATTGCAGTACTACTCACATGAATAATCATTGACAGACAACAAATATCTAAGATGGTTGTTCTACTAGCTTTATGCCTGCTCATTGGCCATAGTGCCTATTATCATTTTTGGCTTTATGCTTGCCTGCTGGCCTTGTGCCTGACATGATCGATATATACTTGATAGACATACGGATGTCTAACTAGTATACTGTTAGTAGTATGCCCTAGAGCATATCATTTAGTATGTATCTTGTACATATTTTTTTATTAATAAAGGCATTTCCACTTTTCCGTTTACATAATATATTTATGTGTAATAGAAAAGGTCCATTGATATTTTGTTAGAAATATTATTCTTCAATTGTTAAGAATATGAGTGACAATATTTCTAGCACAAAGTATCATAAATAAGTTCACAATCGAGGATACTTCATAATAAGGACATGACTTATCCAGAAAGATTGTATTCATGTTTGTTCCCAAGTTATTTATATGAGATATAAATAAGATGGAATGGTGAGTCCCATGCCATATAACAAACATGATAGGCACTTATAAATGATAAGTAGGCCGAACCAGTGACGCTTATGACAAGCACATGGAGTTTACTCTTGTCAATGTTTTGTCATAAATCATATCAGTGCATATAATCTTTAGACCTGAGATAGCACAGTTATCTTGTATATAGGTAGTTTGAGTTTGATACTGCTTTCATACTTGTACTATGTATGGGTATATGGGCATGTGTTGGCTCCTACTAGTTATATATGGAGGTAGGTGTTGATCAAGATGGAATCTGTTCCTCTAAGTAAATAGAGATAAAATCCTATGTTCATTTAATTGTTCTTGATGTTTCAAGTTCCTGGCCAGGACAGATAAATTTATTCAGAAAAGAGTTTCTGATGAGAAATCTTTTTAATAAAGAACTGGAATTAAAAGAGAACATAATATTCATAGCAAATGGAGTTTGACATAAACCATGACTCCAGCTTGAGGTGGGATTTTGTAACAGAGAGATTCTAGTGCATGGTAACATATGATTATAGGTTCATTTAAGGTAAACCTTATTACTAATTGGGTGGCCATGGCATGCTATGCTAGGTGTTAACCATGGTCTATGAGGTTCATAAAATGATTTAGAGAAATCATTTATGGTAAGAAAGAGTTCTAATGATATTAAGAGTTGATATCATTTCTCATTGCCAATTAGTGATGAGCCTAGTAAGTCACACACATACACAAGTTATCACCTATTTAAATATGATTTAATTAATTAATTAAAGAGTTTAATTGATTAATTAAATAGGTTTGGTTTGCAATTAAATTGCAAAGTCCCTAGCATGACTTGAAACCAAATCTAGATTATTGGATGTATAATATAAGTTAAATTTATATTTAAAGTGTTTAAATATGAATTTAATTAATGAGAAATTAATTAATAGAGATTAATTAATTAATTTATATTTGATATAAATTAATTAGAAGAAGAAAATAATTATTTTGGGTTCAGAACTCAAAATTAAGACAAAGGGGCATTTTGGTCATTTTGCAGTGTGACACGTGGCATCATGAGATGGTGACACATGGGATTACACATAAGCTTGCCAAATGTTTTTTAATCATGTAAGATGATTAAAATCAAGATTAAATATAGGTTTGACACTTGGCACAATGTGATTGGGTCACTTAAACCTAGAGCTAATAAAAAAGGTGACATGTGGCTAGGGTTTAATGTGTTAACTTGGCTATTTAAGTGTGGTTATGAAAAGAAAAATAGCCAGCAGCCTCTCCTCTCATTTGTCACGCCACTTTGAGGCTCTCCAGGCATTCTTCTTCATCTCTCATCAATTCAAAGAGATTAGCCATCAATCTCTTGAATTAAGAACACTAGAAATTGTTTCTAGTATCCTGTTTACATCTCTAATCTCTTAAAAGGCAGAACTTGAATTTCTAATTAATAGAAAAAGCTTTAGAGGCTGCTCAAGGGCTGCCATAGGTGTTCTTGGTGTGGACAAGCTAGAGGGACAACATTTGGTGTCCTGAAGACAAATCTCAAAGGCGCAGACACGCTGCAGTGCATCAAGAGGTTAGTGTAATCGTTCTTGATTTAATCTAGGGTTCTAAAATTAATCTGATTAATTTTAAAATCTTAAATGGCAAATACAGATCCAAAAACATATTAAAAGAGTTTTAATATGTTGTTTATCATTGAAATCAAATAGATAAAAATAAATCTTGCATGGTGCATGTGACCCTAGGTGAAAATTTTTGAATTCAATGGTATAATCTTGTGCTTTTACGCCTGCCTCCTTCAATTGGTATCAAAGCCACTATATTTGCCATTTAGATTGTTGATTATATAATTTAATTGTGTGTTTGATCATGAGATCAAGAGATTCATTGCTGGTTGGATCAAGAGGTGTGGTGGCACACATGGTGAAGCCACCATTGGTGGCGGCAACAATGGTTCCATGGGTGGTTCAAGGTTTGGCTTTTAATTCTACAATTATTGTATGATCTAAGGCCTATTCTTTGACTAATTAAAGTGTTTAATTAGTTGTTTTAATCACACAATTAAATTATGATTCAAATCAGAATTTTAAAAATTGTTTGAATGTGATTCAAATCTGAATTTTAAAAGTTGTTTGAATGTGATTCAAATCTGAATTTTTAAAGTTGTTTGAATCATATTTAAATCTGATTTTTTAAAATTGATTCAATAAAATTCAGATCTGATTTTTTAAAAAATATTTGAATGTGATTCAAATCTGATTTTTAAAAAAATGTTTGAATGTGATTCAAATCTGAATTTTTGAAGTTGTTTGAATGTGATTCAAATCTGAATTTTTAAATTTGTTTGAATGAGATTCAAATCTGAATTTTTAAATTTATTTGAATCATATTCAAATCTGTATTTTTAAGTAGAATATGAGATATTCAATTTAATTTAAGTATGTATGTTTTATTTAATTGTTAAATAGTGATATGCATGATGGATGATCATGGACTATAAAAGACCAATGTGATTGGATTTATTTCTTTTATGTTTCTTTGGGATTGTAAATTAATTAATTTATTTTAATTTATTTTGGGCATGTATTATTAAGTTTGTAATAATATTTTGGGTTGTAATTTCATTTATTTAAGTTCTTGTAAATTCACCTTGGTATGCCAAGGATTACTATGTAATATTGGATTGCAAGAAGTTTAAGGAGGTCAAGAGCATTGGTCGGACTAAAGGGGAGGAATTCAAGATCAAGTGTTGATTATGTACTCCTTCAGCAACTCTTGTAAAATGAATGAATGAAATGCACCTAAGAATGCCCTGATTCAATTCTTGGTGGCTCAGAATTGAATCCCTTAGAAAGTCCATGATCATACCATATTTACTGCTTATCCATGAATGCATGAGATGTATGGGAATGTATGCAATTATATGATATATATGCATGCTAAATGGATAATGTGCAAAGTGAGACCTTAATAGTAATTAGGATGGCTATAAAATCTTCCAAACAAATGATTAAGTTGGAAATGCTATAATTAAAGTAATTATAACATAAGCCCTCTATTGGGGCAATTATTTTAAGAAATTTTAAATAGTTGCATGAGATGCAATTAATTTAAGAGATTTTCTTAAGAATAATTGTTAAGCATGAGATGTTGTAAATATGTAAATGGTTTGGTGGCCAATATTGGATGTACCTGAGGACATTAAAATTATTTGCATAATTACTGGCTCAATGGGATCAACTTAACTAATGCAAGATAAGTCAATAATGGATGTACATGAGATTTTGAGCATTAGGGGCTAGGTAAAGGATTGAACCTCACATGAGATGTGATGGGCAAGGAGTTGCTCACTTATAGTTTATTGTAATTCCAATAATGGATGTACCTGAGGATGATCAATAGAATTATAAGAATTCAATCACCCACTAGAAATCCATCCAACTAGGATTTCCGTTTTCTACTTTGGAAGTGTAGGATTCGCTAAGTTAGTGGGAGGACCTATTTGATTAAAAGACCATAATCATTTTGGTTAATTACATGATACATTTACTAATTAATCTGGTTATTTTCTGCAATTAATTTTCTGATAAAAATGAGCACAAAACAACCACCACCATCCAATATCTTTGCAAGCATACTTGATCACAATAGGTTGACAGGACCAAATCTGTCTGATTGGCTAAGAAATTTGAAACTTGTCCTGAACCTTGAACATATAGGATATGTTCTAGATTCAAATGTTCCTTGTCCCTTACCTCCAGAGGCCACACAAGAGGAACATGAAACTTTGGACAAGTGGAAGGAGCATGATATGAGAGCTAAGTGTTACATGCTTGCTTCCATGAGTAATGAGTTACAAAAGCAACATGAGAACATGCAGAGTGCTAGTGAGATCCTCCTTCACCTACAAGAGTTGTATGGTGAGCACAGCAGGAATGCTAGGTATGAGATATCTAGACAGCTATTCCGTATGAGGATGTCTGAGGGACAAAATGTTGGAGATCATGTCCACAAGATGATTCGGCTGATTGAGCAGTTGGAACATCTTGACTTCAACATGGATTTCCAATTACAAATGGATTTGATCCTTCAGTCCCTTCCTGAGTCTTTTGGGAATTTTGTGACAAATTTCTATATGACTAAACAGGAATGCACCTTAGCTGAATTACTCAACATGCTGGTTATTGCCCAAAAGAATATGCCAGGCAATAAAGGAAAAGAGGTAGCTTTGGTTGCATCTTCTTCTGCTGGAAAGTCCAACAAGAAGAAGGGCAATAAGAAAAAGAAACCTCAGATTCATGGTCCTTCCAAGAAAATAGCTAAACAGAAAAGGAAGACTAAAGCTGATGGAGGCAAAGGAAAGTGTTTCCACTGCCAAAAGGATGGGCACTGGAAAAGGAACTGCCCAGAGTATCTTGCTTCTCTGAAGGACAAGAAGGATACACCTTCGGAAGGTATGTCCATATCTTGTTATTTAGATTCTGATGATACTCATAGTTCATCTACAACTTGGGTTTTAGATATCGTGCGCTTCTCACATTTCTAATGATATGCAGGAACTAGCAAACAGTAGCAGCTTGCGTTCTCAAGATATTAGAGTCCGGATTGGCAATGGCTCAACTGTTGAAGCTTTAGCCATAGGATCTAAATCTTTTTACATGTTTGGACATGTTTTGTGTTTGGATAATATTTTATATGTACCTGATGCTTTTAAGAACATCATTTCTATATCTAGTTTGACTAGAAATGGCTATGAATTTCAGTTCACAGATGATGTTTGCAATATTTATTTTGGAAATAAATATGTTGGTTCGGGTTATATGAATGATGGTCTTTATTATTTGGATAATAATGACAAACACAAATTGAATGCAAGTGATCTAAAAGAATACAATGCCATGGTGAAAACCAACTCAAGTTCAAAATATATTTGGCACTTAAGGTTATGTCATGTTGCAGAAGATAGGATTGCAAAATTGGAGAAAATGGGGATTCTATCCTCATTGGGCTCTGAGCCTACTCCAACTTGTGAATCTTGCCTTCAAGGCAAAATGACTAGATCACCCTTTGTTGGACAAGGGCTAAGAGCTGAAAATATTTTGGAACTAATACATAGTGATGTATGTGGTCCGTTTAAAGAAATGGCTAGAGGGGGCTTTCATTATTTTATTACCTTTACTGATGATAAATCAAGGTTTGGGTATTTGTATTTGATGAAATACAAACATGAATCCTTTGAAAAGTTCAAAGAATTTAAATCTGAAGTAGAAAATCAAACAGGAAAGAGTATTAAAGCTCTTCGATCAGATCGTGGAGGTGAATATTTGAGTACTGAATTTGATGAATACTTGAGAGAGCATGGCATTGTTTCACCGACTCTCCAGGAACGCCACAGCTGAATGGTGTATCTGAAAGGAGAAATTGTACCCTATTGGATATGGTACGTAGTATGATGAGCAATACTGATATGTCAATCTTCTTTTGGGGATTTGCATTAGAATCAGCTTTGTATATTCTGAATAGGATTCCATCAAAATCGCTTTTCCACACCTTATGAGATATGGCATGGAAGAAAACCAAGTCTTAAGCATGTTAAGATTTGGGGTTGTCCAGCTTATATCAAAAAGCTGAACACTGATAAATTGGAGACCAGATCAGAAAAAGGTCGATTTGTTGGATATCCAAAAGATAGTTTTGGATATTATTTTTATTTGCCTACTTCACAAAAGGTTGTGATAAGTATAGATGCCACATTTCTTGAACAGTTTGTTCAAGAAGGAGGCAAAGGAAGGCAAATAGAGTTAGAATTGGAGAATTCGACCAACCAATGCATCGATGGATATAGATCCATCTAGTCAACCTATACCCATTGATGAAACATCTATAGTTGTTCCTCGTAGAACAACCAGGGTATCTCACCCACCAGTGAGATATGGTTTTCTTCATGAAGAAGAACAAGAGTTGTCTACTCATGAAGAAGTGGATCATGGAGATGATCCACTTACCTATGAAGAAGCTATATCAGATATAGACTCTTCAAAATGGATTGATGCTATGAAATCCGAGATTGATTCCATGTATAAGAATCAAGTTTGGGATCTTGTTGACCCACCTGAAGGTATTGTACCTATAGGGAACAAATGGGTTTTCAAGAAGAAAATTAGTTCTAATGGAAAGGTAGAGACCTATAAGGCAAGGCTAGTAGCGAAAGGGTTTCGCCAAAGGCAAGGAATAGACTATGAGGAGACTTTCTCGCCTGTTGCCATGCTTAAATCAATTAGGATTTTATTAGCAATAGCTGCATACTATGATTATGAGATTTGGCAGATGGATGTCAAAATAGCTTTTCTCAATGGATACATTGAAGAAAACATTTTCATGGAACAACCTAAGGGATTTGAATCCCAAGATGGTTCTAAGGTATGCAAGCTAAAGCGATCCATTTATGGGTTGAAACAAGCTTCGAGGAGATGGAACATCCGTTTTGATGAAGCCATTAAATCTTTTGGTTTTATCAAAAATGAGGATGAGCCATGTGTATATAAGAAGGTTAGTGACAGTGCTATCACTTTCCTTGTCTTATATGTGGATGACATACTATTGATGGGTAATGATACAGGTATGTTTACGACTATAAAGGTATGGTTGTCAAATACATTCTCCATGAAAGACTTAGGGGAGGCAACCTATATTCTTGGGATTCGCATCTATAGAGATAGAGCAAAAAGAATAATTGGTTTATCCCAAAGTCTATACTTGGAAAAGGTGTTAAAGAGGTTTAACATGCTTGATTCCAAGAGAGGATTGTTACCAGTGAGACATGGTATCCACCTTTCTAAAGAGATGTCTCCAAAGACACCTGAAGAAAGAGATAAGATGGCCAGGATTCCATATGCTTCGGCTATTGGAAGTTTAATGTATGCAATGTTGTGTACTAGGCCGGATATCGCATATGCTGTTAGTTTGACTAGCAGGTATCAATCCAATCCAGGTTTGGAACATCGATAGTCACAAGAATATCCTTAAGTACTTGAGAAGAACTAAGGATTTATTCTTGATTTATGGAGGTGGAGACTTGTAATTGGATGGTTATACTGATTCTGATTTCCAATCAGATATCGATGATAGAAATTCTACCTCTGGATATGTGTTCATTTGTAATGGAGGTGCAGTCAGTTGGAAGAGTTCCAAACAGAGCACGACTGCAGATTCCACTACTGAGGCTGAGTATATTGCTGCATTAGATGCTGCAAAAGAAGCTGTTTGGATAAAGAAGTTCGTGACAGAACTTACAGTAGTTCCTTCCATTGAGTCAGCAGTTCCATTACACTGTGACAATAATGGAGCAGTCATGCAGGCTAAGGAACTAAGCTCTCACCAGAAATCCAAACACATAGAAAGGCGCTACCACATTATCAGAGAAATAGTTGGGCGAGGCGATGTAGCCATATAGAAAATAGCATCAGCTGAAAATCCAGCTGATCCATTCACTAAGCCTATGTCACAGACTCAGTTAAACCGACATCTTGAGAAGATAGGTCTAAGATATTGTAATGAATGGCTCTAGTGCTAGTGGGAGATTGTTAGTAATATGCCCTAGAGCATATCATTTAGTATGTATCTTGTACATAATTTTATTAATAAAAGGCATTTCCACTTTTCCGTTTACATAATATATTTATGTGTAATAGAACAGGTCCATTGATATTTTGTTAGAAATATTATTCTTAAGTTGTTAAGAATATGAGTGACAATATTTCTAGTACAAAGTATCATAAATAGGTTCACAATCGAGGATACTTCATAATAAGGACATGTCTTATCCGTAAAGATTGTATTCATATTTGTTCCCAAGTTATTTATATGAGATATAAATAAGATGGAATGGTGAGTCTCATGCCATATAACAAATATGATAGGCACTTATAAATGATAAGTAGGTCAACTAGTGACACTTATGACAAGCACATGGAGTTTACTCTTGTCAATGTTTTGTCATAAATCATATCGATGCATATAATCTTTAGACACGAGATAGCACAGCTTATCTTGTATATAGGTAGTTTGAGTTTGATATCGCTTTCATACTTGTACTATGTATGGGTATATGGGCATGTGATGGCTCCTGCTAGCTATATATGGAGGTAGGTGTTGATCAAGATGGAATATGTTCCTCTAAGTAAATAGAGATAAAATCCTATGTTCATTTAATTATTCTTGATGTTTCAAGTTCCTGGCCAGGACAGATAGATTTATTCGTAAAAGAGTTTCGATGAGAAAATCTTTTAATCAAGAACTGGAATTAAAAGAGAACATAATATTCATAGCAAATGGAGTTTGACATAAACCATGACTCACTTTGAGTTGGGATTTTGTAATGAGAGATTCTAGTGCATGGTAACATATGATTATAGGTTCATTTAAGGTAAACCTTATTACTAATTGGGTGGCTATGGCATGCTATGCTAGGTATTAACCATGGTCTATGAGGTTCATAAAATGATTTAGAGAAATCATTTATGGTAAGAAAGAGTTCTGATGATATTAAGAGTTGATATCATGTCTCATTGCCAATTAGTGATGAGCCTAGTAAGTCACACACATACACAAGTTATCACCTAATTAAATATGATTTAATTAATTAATTAAAGAGTTTAAATTGATTAATTAAATAGGTTTGGTTTGCAATTAGATTGCAAAGTCCCTAGCATGACTTGAAACCAAATCTAGATTATTGGATGTATAATATAAGTTAAATTTATATTTAAAGTGTTTAAATATGAATTTAATTAATGAGAAATTAATTAATAGAGATTAATTAATTAATTTATATTTGATATAAATTAATTAGAAGAAGAAAATAATTATTTTGGGTTAAGAACTCAAAATTAAGGCACAGGGGCATTTTGGTCATTTCATACAGACACGTGGCACCATGAGATGGTGACACATGGCATAACACATAAGCTTGACAAATGTTTTTTAATCATGTAAGATGATTAAAATCAAGATTAAATATAGGTTTGACACTTGGCACAATGTGATTGGGTCACTTAAACCTAGAGCTAATCAAAGGGTGACATGTGGCAAGGGTTTAATGTGTTAACCTAGCTATTTAAGTGTTGTTATGAAAAGAAAAAAACAACCAGCAGCCTCTCCTCTCATATGTCACGCCACTTTGAGCCTCTCCAGCTATTTCTCTTCATCTCTCATCAATTCAAAGAGATTAGCCATCAATCTCTTGAATTAAGAACACTAGAAATTGTTTCTAGTGTCCTGTTTACATCTTTAATCTCTTAAAAGGCAGAACTTGATTTTCTAATTAATAGAAAAAGCTTTAGAAGCCATTCAAGGGCTGCCATAGGTGTTCTTGGTGTGGACAAGCTAGAGGGACAACATCTGGTGTCCTAAAGACGAATCTCAAAGGCGCAGATATATGCCGCAAAGACATCAAGAGGTTAGTGTAATCGTTCTTGATTTAATCTAGGGTTCTAAAATTAATCTGATTAATTTTAAAATCTTAAATGGCAAATA
Organism: Hevea brasiliensis; assembly: GCF_030052815.1. Classification (NCBI taxonomy): domain Eukaryota; kingdom Viridiplantae; phylum Streptophyta; class Magnoliopsida; order Malpighiales; family Euphorbiaceae; genus Hevea; species Hevea brasiliensis. Next base: position 89,764,077 of record NC_079493.1, on the reverse strand, counting down.
CAGATCCAAAAACATATTAAAAGAGTTTTAATATGTTGTTTATCATTGAAATCAAATAGATAAAAATAAATCTTGCATGGTGCATGTGACCCTAGGTGAAAATTTTTGAATTCAATGGTATAAACTTGTGTTTTTCACGCTTCCGTTCCTTCAGTAGCCATGCAGAAAATAGCATCAGCTGAAAATCCAGCTGATCCATTCACTAAGCCTATGTCACAGACTCAGTTAGACCGACATCTTGAGAAGATAGGTCTAAGATATTGTAATGAATGGCTCTAGTGCTAGTGGGAGATTGTTAGTAGTATGCCCTAAAGCATATCATTTAGTATGTATCTTGTACATATTTTTTTATTAATAAAGGCATTTCCACTTTTCCGTTTACATAATATATTTATGTGTAATAGAAAAGGTCCATTGATATTTTGTTAGAAATATTATTCTTAAGTTGTTAAGAATATGAGTGACAATATTTCTAGCACAAAGTATCATAAATAGGTTCATAATCGAGGATACTTCATAATAAGGACATGACTTATCCAGAAAGATTGTATCCATGTTTGTTCCCAAGTTATTTATATGAGATATAAATAAGATGGAATGGTGAGTCCCATGCCATATAACAAACATGATAGGCACTTATAAATGATAAGTAGGCCGAACCAGTGACACTTATGACAAGCACATGGAGTTTACTCTTGTCAATGTTTTGTCATAAATCATATCAGTGCATATAATCTTTAGACCTGAGATAGCTCAGTTATCTTGTTTATAGGTAGTTTGAGTTTGATACTGCTTTCATACTTGTACTATGTATGGGTATATGGGCATGTGTTGGCTCCTACTAGTTATATATGGAGGTAGGTGTTGATCAATATGGAATCTGTTCCTCTAAGTAAATAGAGATAAAAATCCTATGTTCATTTAATTGTTCTTGATGTTTCAAGTTCCTGGCCAGGACAGATAGATTTATTCAGAAAAGAGTTTCTGATGAGAAAATCTTTTTAATCAAGAACTGGAATTAAAAGAGAACATAATATTCATAGCAAATGGAGTTTGACATAAACCATGACTCCAGCTTGAGTTGGGATTTTGTAACAGAGAGATTCTAGTGCATGGTAACATGTGATTATAGGTTCATTTAAGGTAAACCTTATTACTAATTGGGTGGCCATGGCATGCTATGCTAGGTGTTAACCATGGTCTATGAGGTTCATAAAATGATTTAGAGAAATCATTTATGGTAAGAAAGAGTTCTAATGATATTAAGAGTTGATATCATTTCTCATTGCCAATTAGTGATGAGCCTAGTAAGTCACACACATACACAAGTTATCACCTATTTAAATATGATTTAATTAATTAATTAAAGAGTTTAATTGATTAATTAAATAGGTTTGGTTTGCAATTAAATTGCAAAGTCCCTAGCATGACTTGAAACCAAATCTAGATTATTGGATGTATAATATAAGTTAAATTTATATTTAAAGTGTTTAAATATGAATTTAATTAATGAGAAATTAATTAATAGAGATTAATTAATTAATTTATATTTGATATAAATTAATTAGAAGAAGAAAATAATTATTTTGGGTTCAGAACTCAAAATTAAGACAAAGGGGCATTTTGGTCATTTTGCAGTGTGACACGTGGCATCATGAGATGGTGACACATGGGATTACACATAAGCTTGCCAAATGTTTTTTAATCATGTAAGATGATTAAAATCAAGATTAAATATAGGTTTGACACTTGGCACAATGTGATTGGGTCACTTAAACCTAGAGCTAATAAAAAAGGTGACACGTGGCTAGGGTTTAATGTGTTAACTTGGCTATTTAAGTGTGGTTATGAAAAGAAAAATAGCCAGCAGCCTCTCCTCTCATTTGTCACGCCACTTTGAGGCTCTCCAGGCATTCTTCTTCATCTCTCATCAATTCAAAGAGATTAGCCATCAATCTCTTGAATTAAGAACACTAGAAATTGTTTCTAGTGTCCTGTTTATATCTCTAATCTCTTAAAAGGCAGAACTTGAATTTCTAATTAATAGAAAAAGCTTTGGAGGCTATTCAAGGGCTGCCATAGGTGTTCTTGGTGTGGACAAGCTAGAGGGACAATATTTGGTGTCCTGAAGACGAATCTCAAAGGCGCAGACACGCTGCAGTGCATCAAGAGGTTAGTGTAATCGTTCTTGATTGAATCTAGGGTTCTAAAATTAATCTGATTAATTTTAAAATCTTAAATGGCAAATACAGATCCAAAAAAATATTAAAAGAGTTTTAATATGTTGTTTATCATTGAAATCAAATAGATAAAAATAAATCTTGCATGGTGCATGTGACCCTAGGTGAAAATTTTTGAATTCAATGGTATAATCTTGTGTTTTTCGCGCTTCCGTTCCTTCATATACTCCCAGGTATCCAGCCTTTATAATTTGTTATAGGTTACTTGGGCACTAATATGAATTAAACAAGACAGACCTTGGAATAAGTAAACAGAAAGGATCCAAATAAATGTAATTGCTCCCAAAGTGCAACAAAAAAAAAATGTGTAAATGACTTAGAGTTTTTATGAAATTATACATAGAAATATTATTTTTAATTATTTAATTACTTCTATTTTAATTTATGCATCACTAAGCAATTCGCTTAGCGCGTTGATTTTCCATCGCATAGGTACTGGAGACTAGCCACAGCCGCAGCAACAGTGTTCTGACAGCCTTTGACGAAATCTGCCATTGTCTGCTAGTTACCCCAGCAGTTTGTATTTTGTTGGTAGGGCCCATGTATTAGATTTTGTATTTTTGGATCATTGTACATAAATAGAGTATAATTCATTTTGATATTGTAAATAAATTGTAAATTGTTCTATATGAATCTTTTATGAATTAATGAATGAATTATATATGACATGATGACATATGGAACATGAAATAGATATGATAATGATTTTAATAGGTGAATAGTGGAAATTGCCATATGCTAATATAACAGAGAAAACTCTGTCCAGATCTCCACAGAAATAAATTGTGATAAAAAAAAATTCACGCATAGATAATATGAATAAAAAGGAGTCTAAATTAACAATGTACATGATAAGACAAGATAGAGTGCTCCGGCACCGAATGTGACACACTTTGCTCAGCTACATTGTAAACGGATAAGGGGCGTGACATAATCATTCTTTATTTGGAGACAAGTGTTTAGCATTAATATCCATTTACACCAAGGCATCAGGGCCTACTTTAATTAGTTTTTTATTTTATGCCATTTATATGTATATGGGTTAATTAGATAGATGGAGATATAATTTGAATCGAAGTATTTCATATAGTAAGTATTGATGAAAAATTAAACTTTAAAGGATGAAAAAAATAGTAGGTTATTGATAATATGAACAAGGGTTGTCTCATATTGAAGGACATTATATAAAATAATAGGAATTTTTTGAAGGAAAAAAAAATCAAAATAATATACCTTTTTGCAATAATTGTGTTAATTGTTTTTTAAAATTATCAATAGTAACAACCTAACAATAAACTTTATGTAACACCCTCACTGTAGCAATTCCGTACATTCTATTATTCCGGTGACCGATGTCGGTTCGAACAGCTAGAACGTCTAGAAAAATATTTAGACTAAAGTGAGGAGTCATAAATAACTCAAATATTAATAAGAAAAATTTAGGAAAAATTTTAGAAATAAAATACAATCAAGTTAAATGAGCCGGTGCTCTATCGATGGGTAACCTAGTGGAAAGTTGCGGTTTTCGCAGCTAGAAGCCCTAAACCTAGAAGAAAATTCATGAAATAATTTTTGAGACTCTAGATAAGAGTCATTGAGGTTTCTATGGCATTAGAATGCCAAGAAAATGCTTAGAAAAAATTTTCAATCGGTATAGACAATTTTAATCTATTAAGCCAAACGGAGGGCATTTTGGTCATTTCGTCTTCATAGATGATTTTTGGCCAACTTATCCAGTTAAGTAAATAATTATTATGACATAAAATATGAATAAATATTGCTAAAAATTAAATTAAAAATGTGTAGAGAAAAAAAGAAAAGAAAATGAAAGAAAATACCTAATTATGACATCATGTGATGTCATTAAAAACCGATCCACCAATCACAATTAAGCACCACTTAAATTAAACAATAAAAGAGGATAAATGATACAAAAAAAATCAAAAAGCAATCTGTTCTTCTTCACCCAAACTAGGCGTCACTTACTCTCCCTAACCCATTCCTCCATGGAAGCTTAAGGCAAGCTTGAGACAACCCACCAAATCACCTCCAAACCCTAACTTCTCTTCATGAAAAATTATCCCTACCACTAGAGCAAGCATTGGACAGCAATTTGAAGAGGAAAAAGAAAAGTTTTGGCAAGCTTGGGAGTAGCTCCAACAAGGTTAGTGCCTATACTCACTTCCTTATCTTTTTAATCCTTATTAGTAAGACAAATTAAATGAGAATTTATTGTAAAATTGAATAAAACAATTATATTAAAGTGTGTATGAAAATTTATAGCCATGGGAGAAGGATGAGATTTGTTGATTTGTATGACTTGAATTGTTTAGAAGTGATTTGTGATGAGATAAGTTGAGTTAGATGTTGAATTATGTGTGTTGGATGTGTTAGATGACATGAAAAGCATGAAATGGACACTTGGTAATTATGGTTTGTGAAAAAATTGGAGTTTTGCTCATGTAATGGTATATTAACATTGTAATGGTCAATTAGTGACCATTTGAATGTGTGTGAGGAGGAATTGAAGTGAGTAAGGATAATGGAGTTGAGTTTAGGCATGCTACCCCTGGTGACCTACAGGACTGGTTGTGAGTCCAGCAGGTTTGGGCAGCCATAAATGTAGTTATATAGGTTCAATTGGTGCAATGCCAATTGGACAAGAAACTAGACACATAATGGAACAACTTTGGTGAAGAAACCCTACCCAGAAAACTAAACCAAGTTGACTTAAAAATTACCCTAATCCGGGTGACTTACATTCTGCCTGGGCAAAATGACCAAATGAATAGTGTTCATTCATTTGGTCATAACTCAGTGTAGAAAGGTCCAATTGACCTAAAATTTTACAAGCAGCAATCTGAGACATAGCCCTACAACTTTCATGAAGAAAACAAACCCAAATTTTGACCATAACAAGTCAAAATTTTGACCTGCAATTAGTGTACAAAACCAACAGAATTGGTTCTGCCCAGAAAAATCTGGAAATTTGCAATCCGGCCAGTTATGGTGTTTAGGCCATAACCTGAGCTACAAAACTCCAAATGGAGTGATTCAAAAAAATAAATGTAACTAGATACAATAAGGAACAACTTTCATGAAGATAATTTTGTGAAATTCCTACCGTACAAATGACCAATGGAACAGTAAACTTAGTGCTTGAAATTTGAAAATTGTAAAGTAACCAACACTAAGCTTTGAAATGGTATTGGCAACCAATACCAACAACTTTAGAATGCAAAATGTGGTATCTTGGTAAACTTAGGTTCAATAAATTTATTATGTATTAAAAAGTCAATAATTTGAGTGAATAGTAATGTGAATAGGAATACAAAGACACAATGTGTAAGAACTATATTGTTAAAGGAAAATTAAGGCCATAAATTTAAAATCCATGAAATGTTATGGATTGCTTAAAACATGAAAAGTAAGCCACCTAATTGATGTGAATAGGTAGTTAGGGCTTATATGCCAATTACAAATAGAATTCATAAAATGAATAAATGAGAAAGGAAAAATGTTTTGAATACAATGGTACATGTGAACCATTGTTTTGAATTGTGATCAATATGAATAACATAATGAATGAATAAATGAACCATATTAATGTATGAATAAGACATTAGTTCTCATTAATGTAGAAAGGAAAAGTACTTTGAGTACAATGGTATAAAAGGATAATTGATGTAAATTGTGATCATATAAATGATCAAATGAATGTATAAATTATAATTGAAATTTATCATGAAATAATGAAGTCATAAAACATAATATATTAATATTTAATGATATTATGTGCCCTTGTATTGCCTAGACATGTGTGTCAGATTGGATAGTTTGGCATGCTAATAGGGTATTGTTTTAGTAGTACTGCGAAAGAATTTATACCTGTATTCATGGCTTTATGCCCGCATTCATGGCTTTATGCCCGCACTCATGGCTTTTTATGCCCGATTATGTGATATCATGGCTTTTTAGCCATACTGACTGCATACGTGGCTGACGTCCTGCGTCCAATGGTATGACGGCCCGAGGCACCGCGGTGTCCAGTGCCAACGACCCGTTATCCAATTTAGTTAGCCTGTCATAGGTTACTTGGGCAGTCTAATTTATTAAAATAAGTTACGAAAATTAGCAATTAAAAATGCTAGAAAGCCAATAAATGAGTATTAAGTTCTGAAATAAATTAGATTAGCACCAAAAATTTGTTTCTTAGAATGGTCTGAAGTAAATGAAATTAGTTCTAAAAGAAAAAAAATTTTAAATATTATGAAATGATTATAAACAACTTAGAAAGTATCAAGGAAGTGATAAAAAGACTAGTAGAATTGTAACTTAATAACATTACAAATGTGACATACATAAGAATATAAGTATAAGTTTAAATTTTAGATTAATTATATCTGGTACATCATTAATGCAAATTTCTGAACTGAGCACCTCCAAAGAAGAACATGGCAGGATAGAGGATAGTTAATATTAGAAACTAAATTAATTATAAATCTAAATTATTCGAACTATGGTTTATTTCTATCTTCATTTGTATATTATTTTCTTGCTATATTATTGCACCACTAAGCAGCAATGCTTAGCGCGATGGATTTGTTTCCTCGCGTAGGTACTGAAGTTAAAGCCAACGAATACCAAACAGAGATTTTGGAGTTCTGATCTGCAGAGTGTTCAAGGTGGTCACTTCCTCAGCAATACATGTAGATAGGGCCCATATATATCATATTATGTATTTTGTATATTATAATTAGTTATTATTTATAGTGTAAACTATGAATTGTATGTTGAAATATAGATTATGGAACTGTAATTAATTTTTAGATCATGTAAATTATGAATTTATGTAATTAGTCTGTAAATCATGTAAATTAATGAAACTTATGAATTTATATATATAAATTGTGCATGAATGGAAATGCATGGAAATAAATATGAAATTGAGATATATGAATGAGATGTGAATTACAAGAATTGAAAGTGAGATGAATATGATGTGCATGAATGATATATTTTTTGTAAAATATTATTGAAAATTTCAAGCGGGTAAATAGTGAAATACGTCAACTGATAATAAAATAGGGAAAACTCCACTGGTTTCTCCGTGTAAAAAATAATTGATATTAAAATATAATGAGATCAAATTATTAAAAGAATAAAGTAAGATGAGAATAAGGTGCTCTGGCACAGAATGTAGCACGCCTTGCTCGGTTACACTATAGTCGGGTGAGGGGTGTTACACTTTAGCATTATAGAACCATTTACTTTATCTGTTTAATCCATTTGCCCTTGATTAACGTAGCATGCTTATATTAACTAGTTAATGTAATAAATTTTAAGCTACCTAAAAAAAAAATGAAGTTGGTTAAGACATTTTCAACAAATAATTTCCCCATATTTCAATAAATTTTAATTTATTAATAAATAAAAATAATTTTTTAATATAATAATCCCATGAATAAAGTCATGAATGTAAACCGGTGGTATAACCTACTACTTAAGATGAGTCCATTTAAAAATGGGGGTCAAGGATTGAATTCATTAAATACAAATTATTATATTATAATATATTTTTGTCCTTAAAGTATTTACTGATGGGATTTCTTTTTTTCGGAACTTTAGACTGTTATGACTATAAAAGGATAGTCAAACTGTAATGGAAGAGAGTGACTGGTAATGGGAGCATATGCGGGAGGAGCATATGCAACAAATGATGTAGCATGATGGCACAGGGTCTACAGCCCGAGCTCCCAATCTACTCATTAGGATGATGCTAGAGATACCGATGGTGGTGATGACATTGTTAAAATCGATTAGCTTGTTCTTTTGTTCTTATGATTACTTTTTCATATAGTACATTATTATTATAACCTTTCATTGTGATATTTATACATAATAATTATTGATATTTGATAGTTTAATAGGACAAATATTATTGATGTTTGATATTGTAAATAACTAAAAAAAATTAAAAATTTTACAATTATTTGAAACAGAATTTTCATTTCTAATCCGAAACTAAAAGCATTTAGTTTCAAAATACAAAGGAATTTATTTTTTTATTTTATCATATTTAGAAATGGATTTAAAATGGAAATTCCATTTCTATTTAGAAAAAGAATGTATTTTAGTTTCAAAAAGTGTTCTATTTTTGTTTTGTTTATAGTACACGTTTGAAACTGATAGGAAACGAAAATCTGTTTCAAGGCACTAGAAACCAGAGATGTCACGACCCAAAATTATGAGCTGTGACCAACATATAATTTAAGTATTCTTAAATCATGCAAGCCTTATTAGAGTATCTTGAATAAATGTATTGTCACTTACTAATCCCAAAAAAAATAGACAAAATCTAAATAAACAAAGTACTGAATAAACATCATAAATATCCCATAAGTAAACTGCGGAGTTTCTACAGATTTCAAATAAAAACTTAAACTGTTTAATAAACTAAACTAATTATTAGCCCGAGGAAACATGAATTCGGGCATACCATGAGATCAAATCAAAGATTGTTCCTCTCTAAAAAATGGACTGAATATTTGGATCAGCTGCAGAATTCTACTGATCTGAAACAGATAACAGACAAAGAAAACGTAGTTTGAGCTAATGCTTAGTGAATGATCATTATAGTACACAACGGAATAGGAACAGACAGACGCTTGATTAATTTCACAATAAATTTTTCATTCAATAAAATCATGCTCATGCTATCAAAATCATTAAGAAAATAATTTTATAAAACATATATATAAAAGAAGTTCATTCAATAAAATTTTATGGTATAGTACACCAGAGTAATAATACCCCACATCACCAAAGGCCAAATGGTAAGCGCGCTACCAGATATTAGATACTTTCCTCCTCCTTCACAGATATCAATGCATATGATACTAATGCAAACCATAAAGTGCAATGATGCATGACTCAATAATACAACCTAATACCGTGATAGTCCACACGGTGGGGCCAGATAGCAGATATAGATACTGGGCACAGGTACCAATTCAAAACAGAAAATCAAATTGTACAAATCAATCAAAATCCAAGAAAAAATTCAAATATCAAATAATAACTGATAGTGCAATTCCAACAGTTTATTTCAATAATTTCAGAGAGTCAATAAGATCAAATCAATCTCAAATAAATTTAATGTAATACATTGATAAATTTTATATTCAGATATCAATAAAGACATTAAAGCCCTATTCCTAGGATCTTAATGGCTCTAATGCAGAGATAATTGACAAAATCAATTATTTAATCAAAATCAGAATAAAATTCAATAATAAAATAAAACTCTAGAACCTCACATGTAAAATAATTGTTAAAATACTGATTTAAAATTTCATTCAATAACAATTTTAATGCTAAGGAATTTTAAAAGGGACTAAAACGGTACCATGTACTATAATTACCACTCACTTGGAACCTCCAAAACAATAGTTATACTTAATAGAAGAGAGACAATTTCAACTGACAGATTGAATATTCGAATATTCTACACACCCAAAATATAAAAGAAAACTATCAAATAATAATAAAATAAAATAACTTATATATATATATATATATATATATATATATATATATATATATATATAAAATTTCAAAGTTATTATTTTACAGTAATAATGATCAATCCAATTCAATACCAATGGTCAAAATAATAATAATAATAATAATAATAATAATAATAATAATAATAATAATAATAATAATAATAATAAATTTCTAGGGTAGTTGTAACAATTCAAGGAAAGAAAATGAAATTAAATTCACCCATTATTGAACAAAGAAAAGAAATTTTTACCTTGAAGATAGAATCCAATGTGATAAATAAAGAAGTAAAAATTTAGGGATTCTCTACACACATCAGATTATAAATCGTAATATATATGTATGTATGTATATATATATATATATATATATATATATATATATATATAAGATGATGAAAATAACTGTTGAGTATATTTGGTATAAAAAGAGGTGATAAATAGGTTTTGAGAGCAAAGTTTAGCAGAAAGAGATTATTAGGGTATATGTATTTCAAGAGTTTCTTTAGGTGTAGAATGGGATAAAAGTTATTATTGAACTAGGCTGTTCAGATTACAGATATATATTTAAATTCAAAAATAATAAATAAATAAATAAATAAATAAATATGTATATATATATATATATATATATATATATATATATATATATATATATATAAGCATGCCATCCAATAAAATATATTTTTTAGATAATATATTAAATTATTGTTAGCTAATTAAAATAAATAAATAAATAGATAAAAATATTGGGTTTCCACATACTTTCCCTCTTAAAAGAAATTCGGTCCCTGAATTTAAACAGACAAATTCCTAACCTGAAGAATCAAATAAGTGAGGATATTTGATTCGCATTTCAGATTCTGCCTCCCATGTGGCCTTACTACTTGAGTGATTATACCACAAGACTTTGACCAAAGCTACTTCCTTAGACCAGAGTTTCCTAATTTATCGATCTAAAATCTTTGCTGGTTGTTCCTCATATGACATATCATCCCTAAATTGTATGGTCTGAGGTTACAAAATATGAGATGGATCTAGTACATACTTCCTAAGCATAAAAATATGGAAAACTGGATGTACATTTGCAAAACTAGGTGGAAGGGCTAAACGGTAAGCAACTGCTCCAATCTCTCCAAAATTTCAAATGGACCAACAAAACGAGGGCTAAGCTTCCCTTTGTTCCCAAACCTCATGATTCTTTTAATAGGAGAAACTCTCAGAAATACATGATCACCAACCATAAACTCTACATCTTTAAGCTTAGGGTCAACAAAACTTCTCTGTCAACTATGAGCAGTCAAAAGTTTATTATGAATCAACCGAACCTTCTCTGAAGTTAAATGTATCAACTCTGGTCTAGTAAGCCTTCTTTCTCCAACTTCATCCCAACAAATTGGTGACCTACACCTTTAACCATATAATGCCTCGTATGGAGCGTTCTCTATACTTGTCTGATAACTATTATTATAAGCAAACTCCACTAAAGGCAAATGATTATCCCAATAGCCACTAAAATCCATAACACATGCACGAAGCATGTCTTCTAATATCTGTATGGTCATTTCTAACTGTCCATCTGTCTGAGGGTGAAAAGCAGTACTACAGTCTACCCGTGCTCCTAAAGCTTCTTGGAATTTCTTTTAAAATCGAGAAGTAAATTGAGTACCACTATCAAAGAAAATGGAAACTGAAACACCATGAAGACTAATAATCTTGTATATATACAACTGTGCAAGTTTAGCAAAGTCATATGTAGTTTTCACAGGAAGGAAATGAGCAGATTTTGTCAATCTGTCCACTATCACGCAAATTGCATTGTAACCACCTCATGTACCAAGTAAACCCACAACAAAGTCCATAGTAATGTGCTCCCACTTCCACTCGGGAATAGGTAATGGCTACAGTAACCCAGATGGTCGCTGATGTTCTACCTTAACCTGTTAACAAGTCAAACATTTAGCAATAAAGTCTGCAACATCCCTCTTCATGCCAACCCACCAATAATGCTCCCTTAAATCACGCTACATCTTAATTGAACCTGGGTGTACTGTGTAAGCAGAATGGTGTGCCTCCTCCATGATTTCTCTTCTCAACTCATCAACATTGGGGACATAAAGTCTAGTGCCATAACGAAGAACTCCATCATCATTTAACATGAACCCTTGAGCTTGGCCTTGATGAATACTATCTATAATCTCACACAACTGAGAATCCCTCTTCTGAGCAGCCTTAATTCGATCAATAAAGATAGGCCTAACTAAAAAATGTGCTAAGAATGATCCAGCTACAATTTCAAACTCTACTCCCTGATCTAACAACTCATGTAATTCACCAATCAGAGGCCTACTCTTGGTAGATATATGGGCTAAACTACCAAAAGACTTCCTACTTAGAGCATCAACCAACACATTAGCTTTTCCTGGGTGATACTGTATGGTGCAATCACAATCCTTCAGCAATTCTACCCATCTCCTTTGCTTAAGATTAAGATCACGTTAGTCAAAGATGTATTTGAGACTTTTATGGTGAGTGAAAATTTCACAAGTCTCACTATACAGATAGTGCCTTCAGATTTTTAAAGTAAAAATTACTGCAGCCATTTCCAAATCATGAGTTAGATAATTCTGCTTGTGCCTTTTCAACTGGTGAGAAGCATATGCAATAACCCATCCATGTTGCATCAAAACACATCCTAAACCAATCCTAGAAGCATTACAATACACTGCATAACCCCCTGAACCAGATGGAATGGCTAACATTGGTGCAGTAGTTAAATGAGTCTTAAGCTTCTAAAAACTTTTTTCACAAGCCTCAGACCACTAAAGTTTCATATTCTTCTATGTCAACTTAGTTAAAGGTGCTGCAATACGAGAGAAGTCTTGAACAAACCATCTATAATACCCTGTTAAACCCAAGAAACTACTAATCTATGACACAATTGCGGGTCTAGGCCAATGAAGCACTACCTCAACTTTCTACTTATCAACACACACCCTATCCTTGGACACTATATGGCCTAGGAAAGCCACAATATCTAACCAGAACTCACATTCGGAGAACTTGGCATATAACTTGAGTACACTAGAATGTCATTGATGAACACTATAACAATTTGATCTAAGAAAGGCTTGAAAACTCTATTCATGAGATCCATAAAAGCGGCTGGAGCATTGGTAAGACCAAAAGGCATTACAAGATATTCATAGTGTCCATACCTAGTCCTAAAGGCAGTTTTAAGTACGTCTTCTTTCTTGACCCTCAATTGATGATACCCAGATAGAAGATCAATCTTGGAAAAACACTTTGCACCTTGAAGTTGGTCAAACAGGTCATCTATGCATGGAAGAGGATACTTATTACACATAGTCACCTTATTCAATTGCCTATAACCAATGCACATTCTCAAAGACCCATCCTTCTTCTGCACAAATAACACAAGAGCACCCTATGGAGAAATACTAGGGTGAATAAACTGATGCACTTGAATTGTATAGATGTTTTTAAACACAATTGTATATTATCTCATAGCATTTAGGTAAGTAATCTCATGCATAGTAGTTAATTTCATTTGTTTTTGTAATTTCTATTATCAAGCCCTTAATTCCATGTTTTCTGCATCATTTCAGGTGTTTGGGTGAAGCCCCAGTGTATAGGAGTGCAAAAGGAAAGCTTGGAGAAGTCAAAAGACTCAGAATTTCTGCTGATGCAAAGCCACAAACCCGTGTAAGTCTCTGCCAGACAAAAGCCAGAGAGTCAATGGAGAAACAAAAGTACACGGGTTATGTAATTGGACCCATGTAATCTACAGGGACCCGTGTAAGTCTTTGCCAGGAACAAGCTTAAAGAACTTTTGAGAACAAAAGTACACGGCCCGTGTAACCAGGCTCGTGTAGCCAGCGCAGACCCGTGTAAGTCTCTGTGTCTTGCGACAACCAGTTTTCAAACCCGAATTCCCGCTCTTGTTTACACATTAAAATCAGACTCCTAAGGCTTTTGGGACTCAAAATGACCTAACCCTAGAATAGTTATTATAAATAGAAAGAGAAAACATCCTGGGGAGAGGAGGATCCTTTGACAGCACCTTTAGGAGTTTTAAAGAGACTCGCATTCTGCACTCTCTCCAACCGTTTTGAGGAGAAGAATATCAGTATCGAGGGGAGTTTTCCAGCCAAAGTCCCACAAGATCAAAGCTGCAAACTCTCTTTGGTTCCTTCATTCCATCTCCTTAAACGGATTTTTATTGTTTTATTTCTTCAATATGATTTCTTTTTACTGTCTTTACCTTTTTATCATGATGTTTGTTGAACTCATGAGTGAGTAGTTTTTATATTCTGGAATTGGGAGAGTAATGCTTGTAATTATTGTTATGGATAAACATTAAGTTTTATTTATTGGATTTGAGATTTGTTACTTGATTTAATTTCTTGTGATCATAATGCATGCTATGTGCTGGAACCCACTTAATATTAATTGTAGATATTAATTGAAAGATTGAAAGGTGAAGATTAATATTAGAAAATCAAGATCTTGAACCTAGGAATTGACCTAGACATAGGCTGATACTTTTATGGAACTTTAAAATTAGTCAAAGACCTTAAGGGATTTTAATTAATTTGATCGCCACGAAAGTCAGGTTTAAGTTAATTAGAATACACCCTAGGTACCTTGAGAGAGGACTTAGGATACCTTAGGACTAAGTTCCATCAAGGTAAATGATTCTCAAAACCAGTAAATAAATAACATCTATAGCAAGATTCAGGTGTGAAATCTTAATTCTGGAATTGTTTGAAAATAGATTACTTCATTTTAAGTTTATCATTTTGGAGTTTAAAATAGGCAACTTCCATTCCTTCATTGTTCGAGAGCCTAAATAGTCAAAATTACTGTGTAGATTGGTACTTACTAATCAAATTCCTCATGGGAATGATACTTTACTCATCACTTTATTGTTAGCGATCCATGCACTTGCCATGGTTGTAAAACCAGTAAATAAGTTTTTGGCACCGTTGTCGGGGATCTTTGGCTTTAGTAATATCGAGCGATAAGCAATTTAGCTGATTTAGGCAACTATATTTATTATCTAATTTTATTTGATTTGTTTTATTCCTCTTCTTTTCTCTCAGGTGCCCGATCTAGTACATGACCAGAATAAGGCCAGAAGAAGAAATTTTAGACTGTGATCCAGAGATAGACAGAATTCTAAGAGCCATCAGGAGAGAAAAGGAAACATCAAGAGCACGACCAAGAAGATCTTGAAATTCCAACCATGGCCAATAATAATGACAGACCAAGACTCTTGAGAGACTACGGAGCTCCATCTGTCCAAGAATTTTAGCCCAGTGTCACTAGACCCACAGTGGAAGCGCACAACTTTGAATTAAAACCAGCATGGCTTCAAATGATTCAATAAACCCAGTTTGCGGGTTCACTAACAGAAGATCCACATTATCATCTCCAGTGCTTTCTTGCCCTTTGTAACACATTTAAGATGAATGGAGTGTCTGAACAAGCCATAAGACTCAGAGCATTTCCATTCTCCCTTCGAGACAGAGCAAGGAAGTGGTTATTTTCTCAACCAGCTGGAACGTTCACCACTTGGGAAAACCTCTCACAAGCTTTTCTAGCAAGGTATTTTCCACCTGCAAAGATTGCAAAACTGAGACTTGAGCTCAACACCTTCAGACAAAAGGAAGGTGAATCACTCTATGATGCATGGGAAAGGTATAAAGACCTGCAGAGGGAATGTCCACACCATGGCATAGAGGATTGGCTACTAGTGCAAAATTTCTATAATGGGTAACTACCCTCTACAAGGAGCACAGTTGATTCAGCTGCAGAAGGTGACTTAATGGAGAAAAAAATGACACAAACACTTGAACTTCTAGAAAGGGTTGCATACCATAATTTTGAGTGGTCAAATGAAAGAAGAAATGCAAAGAGAACAGCAAGAGTCCTGGAAGTAGACGACCTAAGCATGATAAATGCTCAATTTGATTAGCTCACAAGGAGGCTTGATAAAATGCAAGCCAATATAGTAGGGATAAATAGTCAACATGAGGACAGCTATGGAGGAGGATATTCAAAATATAACAACTTTAATAAACCCTCTATAGAACAGATGAACTATGTAAATAATGAAGGAAACTTCAACCAGAGACGGCCCAACAATCCATATTCAAACACTTATAACCCTGGTTGGAGGAACCACCAAAATTTCTCATGGTCCAATCAACAAAACTAGCCAATAAACAAGCAATAGGGGTACAAACTACCAGTACCCCCTAGATTTCAGAACAGAGGCCAAAACTTTGCACAGTCACCACTGCCTCCTCAACCTCAGCAACTTGAACTGAAGATGACCATGGAATCCATGATGGAAGGGTTCCTAGCAACTCAACAACAACAGAATGAATTGATTAAATAGCTGACTTCCAAAATGGACCAACTTGCTACCCATAACAAGATGCTGGAGAATTAAATTGCTCAGCAAGCAAGTTCTTCAAGTCAAGCTGCTGGTAAGCTACCTAGTCAACCGGAGATGAACCCAAGGAAGCATTGTAAGGTAGTTACATATAGGAATGGGAGAACTTTAGTACAATTAGAGAAAGAACCAACATATGAGACCTTAGGAAAATCTGAAAGCCAAGCTAAGAAAAAGGAGGGAAAAGCCAAGAAAGATCAGGAAGAGGAAGTAGAGAAGAAAATGAGAGTACCAGAGCCATATCAGCCTCCCCTACCTTTTCCTCAGAGATTTCAAAAAGCCAAACTGGACAAGCAGTTTGGGAAGTTTTTAGAAGTTTTATAAAAACTTTATATCAACATCCCCTTCACTGAAGCACTCTCTCAAATGCCATCCTATGCTAAATTTCTTAAGGAAATTTTGTCAAAGAAAGGAAAGCTAGAAGATTATGGGACAATAGCTCTAACAGAGGAATGCAGTGCCATACTACAAAACAAACTGCCTCCAAAGTTGAAAGATCCAAGAAGCTTCTCCATACCCTACCTCATTAGAAAAAAGAAAATAGATAAGGCTCTCTGCAATCTTGGGGCAAGCGTGAGTTTAATGCCTCTATCAATATGCAAAAAGCTGGAGATCGGAGAACTAAGGCCCATGACCATTTCATTGCAATTGGCTTATTGATCTGTTAAATATCCAGTGGGCATACTTGAGAACATCCCTATCAAAGTGGGCAAATTCTTCATTCCAGTAGACTTTGTTGTCCTTAAAATGGAAAAAGATGTTCAGATCCCTGTCATCTTGAGAAGACCATTCTTGGCAACCGCCGGAGTCGTCATAGAAGTAAAAAATGGGTGACTAACCCTCAAGGTAGGAGAAAAAGAAGTGGAATTCAACTTGTTTGACACAATGAAACACAAATTCGAACCTGATGAATGCTTCAAGGTTGACATAATTGACAAATAAGTTGAAGTGGAATTTCATAAGACACATTCTAAAGATCCTCTTGAAGCATGTATTATGCACAGCCACACAGTGAATGATGAAAACACAGAAATAGTAGCCTGTGTACAACAGTTAGCAGCTCATCCACCCCTACCACCCCTAGCTAAAGCCTCCGAGATGGAGGAGTTAAAGTAGGAATAGCCCAAGATCAAGCTCCAGGAAAATGCCAAACAGGTAGAGCTTAAGCCTCTCCCGTCCTCGCTAAGGTACGCATTTCTGGACTGAAACTCTAAATATCCTGTTATAATTAATGCTAGACTGTCTAAGTTAGAAGAGGAAAAATTGTTAAGAGAGCTTAGGATCCATAACAAGGCCATAGGGTATAAAATAGAAGACCTAAAAGGAATCAACCCCTCGATTTGCATGCATAGGATACCCATGGAAGAAAACAGTAAACCCAGTATCAAGCACCAAAGAAAACTTAACCCAAACATGAAAGAAGTAGTCAAGAAAGAAATTTTAAAGCTATTAGATGCAGGTATCATATAGCCAATTTCTGATAGTAAATGGGTTAGTCCAGTACATGTAGTTCCTAAGAAGGGTGGGACAACTATTATCCAAAATGCAAACAATAAACTAATCCCTACTAGGGTAGTCACTGGTTGGCGAATGTGCATAGATTATAGGAAATTGAACAGTGCTACCAGAAAAGACCATTTTCCTCTCCCTTTCATCGACCAAATGTTAGAAAAGTTAGCAAAGCACTCTTATTTCTGTTATCTAGATGCGTATTTGGGATTCTTCTAAATTCCCATTCACCCAGAAGACCAAGAAAAGACCACATTCACTTGCCCTTATAGAACATTTGCATATAGGAGAATGTCTTTTGGTCTTTGTAATGCCCCTGCTACCTTTCAAAGATGCATGATGGCTATTTTTTCTGATTATATTGAAAATATCATAGAAGTTTTTATGGATGATTTTTCTATCTATGGAATTACTTTTGATGATTGCCTAGCTAATTTATCTAAGGTATTGCAAAGATGTGAAGAATCAAACCTAGTCCTAAATTGGGAAAAATACCACTTCATGGTAACGGAAGGTATAGTTCTGGGACATTTGATATCAGAAAGAGGAATTAAGGTTGATAAGGCAAAAACCGAGATCATTGAAAACATGCCATCACCAACATCAGTCAAGGGAATGCGAAGTTTTTTGGGACATGCATGGTTCAACAGAAGATTCATTAAAGATTTTTCCAAAATAGCTAAGCCACTTACCAACCTGTTAAGTCAAGATGTTCCCTTTCATTTTGATGAAAATTGCCTTGTTTCTTTTAACAAGATCAAAGAAGCCCTGATCTCAACACCAATAATGCAGCCACCGAATTGGGAGCTACCATTCAAGGTGATGTGCAATGCGAGTGACTTTGCAGTTGGAGCAGTGCTTAGGCAAAGAAAAGATAAAAAGCTCCATGCCATTTATTATGCTAGCAAGACACTCGATGATGTGCAAATCAATAATGCTACCACAAAGAAGAAATTCCTAGCAGTAGTGTTTGCAATGGACAAATTCAGATCTTACCTAATTAGGTCAAACGTCATTGTATTCACAGATCATGTTGCAATCCGATACCTTTTGAACAAGAAGGAAGCAAAACCACGGCTGATTTGATGGATTCTACTCTTGCAAGAATTTAACCTTGAAATCAAGGATAAAAAAGGATCTGAAAATGTAGTGGCTGACCATCTTTCCAGGCTAAAATTGGAGTACACAGGAGACTTCGAGGATTTGCCAATTGATGACTCATTTCCTGATGAGCAATTACTTGCATTCTCCAAGGCTCCATGGTATGCTGACTTTGTTAATTTTCTTGTATGCAGGGTATTGCCTCCAAACATGACTTACTAGCAAAGGAAGAAATTCCTACATGATGTGAGATATTACATATGGGAGGAACCCCTACTGTACAAGAGATGTAATGATGGGCTAATAAGAAGATGCATACCAGAGAAAGATATGGAAAGTATCCTTCATCACTGCCATTCATCACTATATGGAGGACATTTTGGCGCCTCAAAAATAGCAGCCAAGATCTTGCAAGTAGGATTTTACTAGCCACATTTGTTTAAAGATGTGAGATCCTTTGTCCTAACTTGTGATCAATGCCAAAGAACAGGTAACACTTCAAGTAGGAATGAAATGCCATTGCATGGTATACTTGAGGTAGAATTGTTTGATGTATGGGGGATAGACTTCATGGGCCCATACCCCTCTTTCCATGGAAACAAGTATATTCTGGTTGGTGTTGATTATGTGTCAAAATGGGTAGAAGCAATAGCCACACTAACAAACAATGCTAGAGTGGTCACAAGGTTCTTTAAGAAGAATATCTTCACAAGATTTGGCACACCACAAGCAATAATAAGCGATGGAGGAAGTCACTTCTGCAACCAACAATTCAAAATACTAATGAAAAGTATGGAGTGACTCACAAGGTGACCACACCTTATCATCCTCAAACCAGCGGCCAAGTAAAAATCTCAAACAGGGAACTGAAGCGGATTTTAGAGAAAACTGTAAACAGATCTAGGAAGGACTGGTGCATGAAGTTAGATGATGCATTGTGGGCATATCGAACTGCATATAAAACCCCCATTGGCACAACACCCTTCCGACTGGTTTATGGAAAATCTTGCCATATCTCTATTGAACTTGAGTATAAAGCTTACTGGGCAATTCAGATCCTAAACTTTGACCTTAAAGCTGCTGGTGAAAAAAGGCTTCTACAACTGAATGAGTTGGAAGAAATCCGACAGGATGCATAGGAAAATGCCAAAATCTTCAAGGATAAAACCAAAAGATGGCATGATAGGCACATAGCAAGGAAAGAAATAAAAGAAGGAGATCATGTCTTGTTATTCAACTCTAGATTGAAACTCTTTCTAGGGAAGCTGAAATCAAGATGGTCTAGACCTTTTAAGGTCACTCAAGTCTTTCCATATGGAACAGTAAAAGTGTGGAGCGAAACCTCAGGAGCATTTAAGGTCAATGGCCATAGGCTGAAACCTTACTTTCAGGGAGAACCCATAGAAATGGGAGTCAATTACACCCTCGACCATCCTACTGATAGACCATAAACAAGCAAATTCCAGCTAAAGACTATAAACAAGCGCTTTTTGGGAGGCAACCCAAAATTTTTCTGAACTTTTCTTCTTTTCCTTTTTCATATTGATTTTTTGCTTCATACTCATTAGTATTTCATTTTGTAGGACCTTCTGGAAAAGAAAAAAAAGGGGAGTAGAGAACAAGAGAGAAGAGGAATCACAAAGTCAGAACAACAAAAGAGAAGATTGAACAAAACTGGGGAAGTAGCTCTATTGCTAATCTTTGCATCCATTTCATGTGTTGTGATAGTAAATAATTTTAATTTGGGAAAATTTTGGAAAATTAGACAAGTACAAGGGTCGTGTACTGGTTTCACACCCCCCATGTAACTTGTTGGAAGTCCGTAAATTTCTTGTAATTTTAGCTTTGAGGGAGACAGAAAGTTACACAGGTTCATAGCTCAATTTACACAGACCGTGTAATGTTGCTAGCAGAATAGCTTGAAGATAGAAAGTTACACGGGTCCTCTTTGTACTTGACACAAGCCGTGTAACACATTCAACAAAGTAACTAGAGAGGCAGTAAGTTGCACGGGTCCCAAAACTTCATTTACACTGGCCGTTTACTATGATAGAATTTAAAATTTTCGAGCAAAAATTTACATGACCCTACATGTCGAGACCCATGTAGTGATACACGACCCGTGTATCATGTTGCAGATGCGACTCCTAGGGAGCGAAATGAGCAAAACAAAGAGTCTTAACGGCTCTTTAAATGCACCCCTCACATTAAACCCGTTCATAAAGGCAAAACCCTTCATCTCCACCCCTCCTAGTCTATAACAACCTCTCAAATCTCTTCTCCCTTCACCAAACCCTACTCTTCTCCTTCCCAAAAACTCATCAATGGCTCTTGCAAAGAGATCTGCGTGAAGAATGGGCCTTTCCTTAAGGCACGGAGGGGAATCCTCACCTTCTCTCCCTCAGCCGACAACCCAACGCCCAAGAACAAGGGCAGCCTCTCCTCAACCATCTCAACCAGCCCATCCTCCACTGCGACCCCAACCACAAGCCAATCTGTAACCAGAAATCTCCATTCCTTGGGGATTCTGTGATGATGCCCGCAAGGCAATGTGCACTCGGCTTCACACCCAGAAAATAAGCTCCACAAAATACATGGATTTTGCATTGCTGGAGCAAATCGGGCTTCAGAATGAGATCAATAGGCTACTTGATAGCATCGGGTGGACAAGGTTCACCCAAATCCAGTTCCAGCATACTGGGACACCACATTGGAGTTTTTGGGCGGTTTCAAGGCCACCTTATGGCCTATCGATAGGGAAGACAAAGGCAAAATTGAATTTCGCCTTCTAGGTCTCGATCGGGTAATGAACATAGATGAGTTCAATGCCATCTTCGGCTTTGATAGTGCCGGCCACCAAGAGCACGACATAGGCTTAGTGAATGGATCAGCTGGATTTTCAGCTGATGCTATTTTTTGCATGGCTACATCGCCTCGCCCAACTATATCTCTGATAATGTGGTAGTGCCTTTCTATGTGTTTGGATTTTGGTGAGACCTTAGTTCCTAAGCCTATATGACTGCTCCATTGTTGTCACAGTGTAGTGGAACTGCTGACTCAATGGAAGGAACTACTGTAGGTTCTGTCACGAACTTCTTTATCCAAAAAGCTTCCTTTGCAGCATCTGATGCAGCAATATACTCAGCCTCTATAGTGGAATCTGCAGTCATGCTCTGTTTGGAACTCTTCCAACTGACTGCACCTCCATTATAAATGAACACATATCCAGAGGTAGACTTTCTATCATCGATATCTGATTGGAAATCAGAATCAGTATAACCATCCAATTGCAAGTCTCCACCTCCATAAATCAAGAATAAATCCTTAGTTCTTCTCAAGTACTTAAGAATATTCTTAACAGCTATCCAGTGTTCCAAACCTGGATTGGATTGATACCTGCTAGTCAAACTAACAGCATTTGCGATATCCGGTCTAGTACACAACATTGCATGCATTAAACTTCCAATAGCCGAAGCATATGGAATCCTGGCCATCTTATCTCTTTCTTCTGGTGTCTTTGGAGACATCTCTTTAGAAAGATGGATATCATGTCTCACTGGTAACAATCCTCTCTTGGAATCAAGCATGTTAAACCTCTTTAACACCTTTTCCAAATATAGACTTTGGGATAAACCAATTATTCTTTTTGCTCTATCTCTATAGATGCGAATCCCAAGAATATAGGTTGCCTCCCCTAAGTCTTTCATGGAGAATGTATTTGACAACCATACCTTTATAGTCGTCAACATACCTGTGTCATTACCCATCAATAGTATGTCATCCACATATAAGACAAGGAAAGTGATAGCACTGTCACTAACCTTCTTATATACACATGGCTCATCCTCATTTTTGATAAAACCAAAGGATTTAATGGCTTCATCAAAACGGATGTTCCAACTCCTCGAAGCTTGTTTCAACCCATAAATGGATCGCTTTAGCTTACATACCTTGGAACCATCTTGGGATTCAAATCCCCTAGGTTGTTCCATGAAAATGTTTTCTTCAATGTATCCATTGAGAAAAGTTGTTTTGACATCCATCTGCCAAATCTCATAATCATAGTATGCAACTATTGCTAGTAAAATCCTAATTGATTTAAGCATGGCAACAGGCGAGAAAGTCTCCTCATAGTCGATTCCTTGCCTTTGGCGAAACCCTTTCGCTACTAGCCTTGCCTTATAGGTCTCTACCTTTCCATCAGAACCAATTTTCTTCTTGAAAACCCATTTGTTCCCTATAGGTACAATACCTTCAGGTGGGTCAACAAGATCCCAAACTTTATTCTTATACATGGAATCAATCTCGGATTTCATAGCATCAATCCATTTTGAAGAGTCTATATCTAATATAGCTTCTTCATAGGTAAGTGGATCATCTCCATGATCTACTTCTTCATGAGTAGACAACTCTTGTTCTTCTTCATGAAGAAACCATATCTCATTGGTGGGTGAGATACCCTGGTTGTTCAACGAGGAACAGCTGTAGATGTTTCATCAACGGGTATTGGTTGACTAGATGGATCTATATCCATCTGATCTGTTGGTTGGTCAAAATTCTCCAATTCTAACTCTATTTGCCTTCCTTTGCCTCCTTCTTGAACAAACTGTTGTTCAAGAAATGTGGCATCTCTACTTATCACAACCTTTTGTGAAGTAGGCAAATAAAAATAATATCCAAAACTATCTTTTGGATATCCAACAAATCGACCTTTTTCTGATCTGGTCTCCAATTTATCAGTGTTCAGCTTTTTGATATAAGCTGGACAACCCCAAATCTTAACATGCTTAAGACTTGGTTTTCTTCCATGCCATATATCATAAGGTGTGGAAGAAACTGATTTTGATGGAATCCTATTCAGAATATACAAAGCTGATTCTAATGCAAATCCCCAAAAGAAGATTGGCATATCAGTATAGCTCATCATACTACGTACCATATCCAATAGGGTAAGATTTCTCCTTTCAGATACACCATTCAGTGTGGCGTTCTGGAGGAGTCGGTGAGAAACAATGCCATGCTCTCTCAAGTATTCATCAAATTCGATTACTCAAATATTCACCTCCATGATCTGATCGAAGAGCTTTAATATTCTTTCCTGTTTGATTTTCTACTTCAGATTTAAATTCTTTGAACTTTTCAAAAGATTCATGTTTGTATTTCATCAAATACAAATACCCAAACCCTGATTTATCATCGATAAAAGGTAATAAAATAATGAAAACCCCCTCTAGCCATTTCTTTAAATGGACCACATACATCACTATGTATTAGCTCCAAAATATTTTCACTCTTAGCCCTTGTCCAACAAAGGGTGATCTAGTCATTTTACCACGAAGGCAAGATTCACAAGTTGGAGTACGCTCGAGCCCAATGAGGATAGAATCCCCATTTTCTCGGTTTGCAATCATATCTTCTGCAACATGACATTTCCTTAATTTCCAAATATATTTGAACTTGAGTTGGTTTTCACCATGGCATTGCATTCTTTTAGATCACGTGCATTCAATTTGTGTTTT
Source organism: Hevea brasiliensis (assembly GCF_030052815.1). NCBI lineage: Eukaryota > Viridiplantae > Streptophyta > Magnoliopsida > Malpighiales > Euphorbiaceae > Hevea > Hevea brasiliensis. The sequence continues at coordinate 89,739,659 of NC_079493.1, read as the reverse complement.
TCATTATTATCCAAATAATAAAGACCATCATTCATATAACGAACCAACATATTTATTTCCAAAATAAATATTGCAAACATCATCGATGTTGGAAATTCATAGCCATTTCTAGTCAAACTAGATCTAGAAATGATGTTCTTAAAAGCATCAGGTACATATAAAATATTATCTAAACACAAAACATGTCCAAACATGTAAAAAGATTTAGATCCTATGGCTAAAGCTTCAACAGTTGAGCCATTGCCAATCCGGACTCTAATATCTTGAGAACACAAGCTGCTCTCTTGTTTGCTAGTTCACGCATATCATTAGAAATGTGAGAACGCACGATATCTAAAACCCAAGTGTAGATGAACTATGAGTATCATCGAATCTAAATAACAAGATATGGACATACCTTCCGAAGGTGTATCCTTCTTGTCCTTGAGAAGCAAGATACTCAGGCGGTTCCTTTTCCAATGCCCATCCTTTTGGCAGTGGAAACACTTTCCTTTGCCTCCATCAGCTTTAGTCTTCCTTTTCTGTTTAGCTATTTTCTTGGAAGGACCAGGAATCTGAGGTTTCTTTTTCCTATTACCCTTCTTCTTGTTGGACTTTCCAGCAGAAGAAGATGCAACCAAAGCTACCTCTTTTCTTTTATTGCCTGGCATATTCTTTTGGGCAATAACCAGCATATTGAGTAAACCAGCCAAGGTGCATTCCTGTTTAGTCATACGTAAATTTATCACAAAATTCCCAAAAGACTCAGGAAGGGACTGAAGGATCAAATCCGTCTGTAGTTAGAAATCCATGTTGAAGTCAAGATGTTCCAACTGCTCAATCAGCCGAATCATCTTGTGGACATGATCCCCAACATTCTGTCCCTCAAACATACTCATACGGAATAGCTGTCTAGATATCTCATACCTAGCATTCCTGCTGTGCTCACCATACAACTCTTGTAGGTGAAGGAGGATCTCACTCGCACTCTGCATGTTCTCATGTTGCTTCTGTAACTCATTACTCATGGAAGCAAGCATGTAACACTTAGCTCTCATATCATGCTCCTTCCACTTATCCAAAGTATCATGTTCCTCTTGTGTGGCCTCTGGAGGTAAGGGACCAGGAACATTTGAATCTAGAGCATATCCTATATGTTCAAGGTTCAGGACAAGTTTCAAATTTCTTAGCCAATCAGACAGATTAGGTCCTATCAACCTATTGTGATCAAGTATGCTTGCAAGGATATTGGATGGTGGTGGTTGTTTTGTGCTCATTTTTATCAGAAAATTAATTGCAGAAAATAACAAGATTAATTAGTAAATGTATCATGTAATTAACCAAAATGATTATGGTCTTTTAATCAAATTGGTCCTCCCACTAACTTAGCAAATCCTACACTTCCAAAGTAGAAAACGGAAATCCTAGTTGGATGGATTTCTAGTAGGTGATTGAATTCTTATAATTCTATTGATAATCCTCAGGTACATCCGTTATTGGAATTACAATAAACTATAAGTGAGCAACTCCTTGCCCATCACATCTCATGTGAGGTTCAATCCTTTACCTAGCCCCTAATGCTCAAAATCTCAGGTACATCCATTATTGACTTATCTTGCATTAGTTAAGTTGATCCCATTGAGCCAGTAATTATGCAAATAATTTTAATGTCCTCAGGTACATCCAATATTGGCCACCAAACCATTTACATATTTACAACATCTCATGCTTAACAATTATTCTTAAGAAAATCTCTTAAATTAATTGCATCTCATGCAACTATTTAAAATTTCTTAAAATAATTGCCCCAATGGAGGGCCTATGTTATAATTACTTTAATTATAGCATTTCCAACTTAATCATTTGTTTGGAAGATTTTATGGTCATTCTAATTACTATTAAGGTCTCACTTTGCACATTATCTATTTAGCATGCATATATCATATAATTGCATACATTCCCATACATCTCATGCATTCATGGATAAGCAGTAAATATGGTATGATCATGGACTTTCTAAGGGATTCAATTCTGAGCCAGCAAGAATTGAATCAGGGCATTCCTAGGTGCATTTCATTCATTCATTTTACAAGAGTTGCTGAAGGAGTACATAATCAACACTTGATCTTGAATTCCTCCCACTGGTCCCACCAATGCTCTTGACCTCCTTGAACTTCTTGCAATCCAATATTACATAGTAATCCTTGGCATACCAAGGCAAATTTACAAGAACTTAAATAAATGAAATTACAACCCAAAAATTATTACAAACTTAATAATACATGCCCAAAATAAATTAAAATAAATTCATTAATTTACAATCCCAAAGAAACATAAAAGAAATAAATCCAATCACATTGGTCTTTTATAGTCCATGATCATCTATCATGCATATCACTATTTAACAATTAAATAAAACATACATACTTAAATTAAATTGAATATCTCATATTCAACTTAAAAATCCAGATTTGAATATGATTCAAATAAATTTAAAAATTCAGATTTGAATCTCATTCAAATAAATTTAAAAATTCAGATTTAAATCACATTCAAACATTTTTAAAAATTCAGATTTGAATCACATTCAAACATTTTTTAAAAAATCAGATTTGAATCACATTCAAACATTTTTTAAAAAATCAGATCTGAATTTTATTCAATCAATTTTAAAAAACCAGATTTAAATATGATTCAAACAACTTTAAAAATTCAGATTTGAATCACATTCAAACAACTTTTAAAATTCAGATTAGAATCACATTCAAACAATTTTTAAAATTTTGATTTGAATCATAATTTAATTGTGTGATTAAAACTACTAATTAAACACTTTAATTAGTCAAAGAATAGACCTTAGATCATACAACAATTGCAGAATTAAAAGCCAAACCTTGAACCACCCATGGTAGCCAAACCATGCACACCATTGATGGTCTTTTTTAAAGTATGCCGCCACCTTGCTTTGCAACCAGCAATGATCTTTTGATCTCATGATCAAACACACAATTAAATCATATAAACAACAATCTAAATGGAAAATATAGTGGCTCTGATATCAATTGAAGGAACGGAAGCGTGAAAAACACAAGTTTATACCATTGAATTAAAAAATTTTCACCTAGGGTCACATGCATCATGCAAGATTTATTTTTATCTATTTGATTTCAATGATAAACAACATATTAAAACTCTTTTAATAAGTTTTTGGATCTGTATTTGCCATTTAAGATTTTAAAATTAATCAGATTAATTTTAGAACCCTAGATTAAATCAAGAACGATTACACTAACCTCTTGATGCACTGCAGCGTGTCTGCGCCTTTGAGATTCGTCTTCAGGACACCAGATGTTATCCCTCTAGCTTTTCCACACCAAGAACACCTATGGCAGCCCTTGAACAGCTTCTAAAGCCTTTTCTATTAATTAGAAATTCAAGTTCTGTCTTTTAAGAGATTAGAGATGTAAACAGGACACTAGAAACAATTTCTAGTGTTCTTAATTCAAGAGATTGATGGCTAATCTCTTTGAATTGATGAGAGATGAAGAAGAATAGAGGGAGGGCTGCAAAATGAAGTGACAAAGGAGTGTGGCTGCTGGTTGTATTTTATTTTCTCATAACAACACTTAAATAGCTAGGTTAACACATTAAACCCTTGCCACATGTTACCCTTTGATTAGCTCTAGGTTTAAGTGACCCAATCACATTGTGCCAAGTGTCAAACCTATATTTAATCTTGATTTTAATCATCTTACATGATTAAAAAAACATTTGGCAAGCTTATGTGTTATGCCATGTGTCACCATCTCATGGTGCCACGTGTCACTGTACAAAATGACCAAAATGCCCTGTGTCTTAATTTTGAGTTCTCAACCCAAAATAATTATTTTTCTTCTTCTAATTAATTTATATCAAATATAAATTAATTAATTAATCTCTATTAATTAATTTCTCATTAATTAAATTCATATTTAAACACTTTAAATATAAATTTAACTTATATTATACATCCAACAATCTAGATTTGGTTTCAAGTCATGCTAGGGACTTTGCAATTTAATTGCAAACCAAACCTATTTAATTAATCAATTAAACTCTTTAATTAATTAATTAAATCATATTTAAATAGGTGATAACTTGTGTATGTGTGTGACTTACTAGGCTCATCACTAATTGGCAATGAGACATGATATCAACTCTTAATATCATCAGAACTCTTTCTTACCATAAATGATTTCTCTAAATCATTTTATGAACCTCATAGACCATGGTTAACACCTAGCATAGCATGCCATGGCCACCCAATTAGTAATAAGATTTACCTTAAATGAACCTATAATCATATGTTACCATGCACTAGAATCTCTCTGTTACAAAATTCCAACTCAAGCAGGAGTCATGGTTTATGTCAAACTCTATTTGCTATGAATATTATGTTCTCTTTTAATTCCAGTTCTTGATTAAAAAGATTTTCTCATCAGAAACTCTTTTCTGAATAAATCTATCTGTCCTGGCCAGGAACTTGAAACATCAAGAACAATTAAATGAACATAGGATTTTATATCTATTTACTTAGAGGAACAGATTCCATCTTGATCAACACCTACCTCCATATATAACTAGTAGGAGCTAACACATGCCCATATACCCATACACAGTACAAGTATGAAAGCAGTATCAAACTCAAACTACCTATATACAAGATAACTGTGCTATCTCAGGTCTAAAGATTATATGCACTGATATGATTTATGACAAAACATTGATAAGAGTAAACTCCATGTGCTTGTCAAAAGTGTCACTGGTTCGGCCTACTTATCATTTATAAGTGCCTATCATGTTTGTTATATGGCATGAGACTCACTACTCCATCTTATTTATATCTCATATAAATAACTTGGGAACAAACACGAATACAATCTTTCTGGATAAGTCATGTCCTTATTATGAAGTATCCTCGATTGTGAACCTATTTATGATACTTCGTGCTAGAAATATTGTCACTCATATTCTTAACAACTTAAGAATAATATTTCTAACAAAATATCAATGGACCTTTTCTATTACACATAAATATATTATGTAAACGGAAAAGTGGAAATGCCTTTTATTAATAAAAATATGTACAAGATACATACTAAATGATATGCTCTAGGGCATACTACTAACAATCTCCCCCTAGCACTAGAGCCATTCATTACAATATCTTAGACCTATCTTCTCAAGATGTCGGTCTAACTGAGTCTATGACATAGGCTTAGTGAATGGATCAGCTAGATTTTCAGTTGATGCTATTTTTTGCATGGCTACATCGCCTCGCCCAACTATTTCTCTGATAATGTGGTAGCGCCTTTCTATGTGTTTGGATTTCTGGTGAGACCTTAGTTCCTTAGCCTGTATGACTGCTCCATTATTGTCACAGTGTAGTGGAACTGCTGACTCAATGGAAAGAACTACTGTAAGTTCTGTCACGAACTTCTTTATCCAAACAGCTTCCTTTGCAGCATCTGATGAAGCAATATACTCAGCCTCTGTAGTGGAATATGCAGTCGTGCTCTGTTTGGAACTCTTCCAACTGACTGCACCTCCATTACAAATGAACACATATCCAGAGGTAGACTTTATATCATCGATATCTGATTGGAAATCAGAATCAGTATAACCATCCAATTGCAAGTCTCCACCTCCATAAATCAAGAATAAATCCTTAGTTCTTCTCAAGTACTTAAGGATATTCTTGTGACTATCGATGTTCCAAACCTGGATTGGATTGATACCTGCTAGTCAAACTAACAGCATATGCGATATCCGGCCTAGTACACAACATTGCATACATTAAACTTCCAATAGCCAAAGCATATGGAATCCTGGCCATCTTATCTCTTTCTTCAGGTGTCTTTGGAGACATCTCTTTAGAAAGATGGATACCATGTCTCACTGGTAACAATCCTCTCTTGGAATCAAGCATGTTAAACCTCTTTAACACCTTTTCAAAGTATAGACTTTGGGATAAACCAATTATTCTTTTCGCTCTATCTCTATAGATGTGAATTCCAAGAATATAGGTTTCCTCCCCTAAGTCTTTCATGGAGAATGTATTTGACAACCATACCTTTATAGTCGTCAACATACGTGTGTCATTACGCATCAACAGCATGTCATCCACATATAAGACAAGGAAAGTGATAGCACTGTCACTAACCTTCTTATATACACATGGCTCATCCTCATTTTTTATAAAACCAAAGGATTTAATGGCTTCATCAAAATGGATGTTCCAACTCCTCAAAGCTTGTTTCAACCCGTAAATGGATCGCTTTAGCTTGCATACCTTGGAACCATCTTGGGATTCAAATCCCCTAGGTTGTTCCATGAAAATGTTTTCTTCAATGTATCCATTGAGAAAAGCTGTTTTGACATCCATCTGCCAAATCTCATAATCATAGTATGCAGCTATTGCTAATAAAATCCTAATTGATTTAAGCATGGTAATAGGCGAGAAAGTCTCCTCATAGTCGATTCCTTGCCTTTGGCGAAACCCTTTCGCTACTAGCCTTGCCTTATAGGTCTCTACCTTTCCATCAAAACCAATTTTCTTCTTGAAAACCCATTTGTTCCCTATAGGGATAATACCTTCAGGTGGGTCAACAAGATCCCAAACTTGATTCTTATACATGGAATCAATCTTGGATTTCATAGCTTCAATCGATTTTGAAGAGTCTATATCTGATATAGCTTCTTCATAGGTAAGTGGATCATCTCCATGATCTACTTCTTCATGAGTAGACAACTCTTGTTCTTCTTCATGAAGAAAACCATATCTCATTGGTGGGTGAGATACCCTGGTTGTTCTACGAGGAACAGCTGTAGATGTTTCATCAACGGGTATTGGTTGACTAGATGGATCTATATCCATCGATGCATTGGTAGTCGAATTCTCCAATTCTAACTCTATTTGCCTTCCTTTGCCTCCTTCTTGAACAAATTGTTGTTCAAGAAATGTGGCATCTCTACTTATCACAACCTTTTGTGAAGTAGGCAAATAAAAATAATATCCAAAACTATCTTTTGGATATCCAACAAATCGACCTTTTACGATCGGTCTCCAATTTATCGGTGTTGACTTTTTGATATAAGCTGGACAACCCCAAATCTTAACATGCTTAAGACTTGGTTTTCTTCCATGCCATATCTCATAAGGTGTGGAAGAAAGCGATTTTGATGGAATCCTATTCGAATATACAAAGTGATTCTAATGCAAATCCCCAAAAGAAGATTGGCATATCGGTATAGCTCATCATACTACGTACCATATCCAATAGGGTACGATTTCTCCTTCAGATACACCATTCGGTGTGGCGTTCTGGAGGAGTCGGTGAGAAACAATGCCATGCTCTCTCAAGTATTCATCAAATTCAGTACTCAAATATTCACCTCCACGATCTGATCGAAGAGCTTTAATATTCTTTCCTGTTTGATTTTCTACTTCAGATTTAAATTCTTTGAACTTTTCAAAAGATTCATGTTTGTATTTCATCAAATACAAATACCCAAACCTTGATTTATCATCAGTAAAGGTAATAAAATAATGAAAACCCCCTCTAGCCATTTCTTTAAATGGACCACATACATCACTATGTATTAGCTCCAAAATATTTTCAGCTCTTAGCCCTTGTCCAGCAAAGGGTGATCTAGTCATTTTGCCCTGAAGGCAAGATTCACAAGTTGGAGTAAACTCAGAGCCCAATGAGGATAGAATCCCCATTTTCTCCAATTTTGCAATCCTATCTTTTGCAACATGACATAACCTTAAGTGCCAAATATATTTTGAACTTGAGTTGGTTTTCACCATGGCATTGTATTCATTTAGATTGCTATACTCTGGCTAGTGGAAACACTTTCTTACTGGCAATGGAAACACTTTGCTGTTGGCAATGGAAACACTTTCTTACTGGCAATGGAAACATTTTCCTGTTGGCAATGGAAACACTTTCCTTTGCCTCCATCAGCTTTAGTCTTCCTTTTCTGTTTAGCTATTTTCTTAGAAGGACCAGGAATCTGAGGTTTCTTTTTCCTATTGCCCTTCTTCTTGTTGGACTTTCCAGCAGAAGAAGATGCAACCAAAGCTACCTCTTTTCCTTTATTGCCTGGCATATTCTTTTGGGCTATAACCAGCATATTGAGTAAACCAGCTAAGGTGCATTCCTGTTTAGTCATATGGAAATTTATCACAAAATTCCCAAAAGACTCAGGAAGGGACTGAAGGATCAAATCCGTCTGTAGTTGCAAATCCATGTTGAAGTCAAGATGTTCCAACTGCTCAATCAGCCGAATCATCTTGTGGACATGATCCCCAACATTCTGTCCCTCAGACATCCTCATATGGAATAGCTATCTAGATATCTCATACCTAGCATTCCTGCTGTGCTCACCATACAACTCTTGTAGGTGAAGGAGGATCTCACTCGCACTCTGCATGTTCTCATGTTGCTTCTGTAACTCATTACTCATGGAAGCAAGCATGTAACACTTAGCTCTCATATCATGCTCCTTCCACTTGTCCAAAGTATCATGTTCCTCTTGTGTGGCCTCTGGAGGTAAGGGACCAGGAACATTTGAATCTAGAACATATTCTATATGTTCAAGGTTCAGGACAAGTTTCAAATTTCTTAGCCAATCAGACAGATTAGGTCCTGTCAACCTATTGTGATCAAGTATGCTTGCAAGGATATTGGATGGTGGTGGTTGTTTTGTGCTCATTTTTATCAGAAAATTAACTGCAGAAAATAACCAGATTAATTAGAAAATGTATCATGTAATTAACCAAAATGATTATGGTCTTTTAATCAAATTGGTCCTCCCACTAACTTAGCGAATCCTACACTTCCAAAGTAGAAAACGGAAATCCTAGTTGGATGGATTTCTAGTGGGTGATTGAATTCTTATAATTCTATTGATCATCCTCAGGTACATCCATTATTGGAATTACAATAAACTATAAGTGAGCAACTCCTTGCCCATCACATCTCATGTGAGGTTCAATCCTTTACCTAGCCCCTAATGCTCAAAATCTCAGGTACATCCATTATTGACTTATCTTGCATTAGTTAAGTTGATCCCATTGAGCCAGTAATTATGCAAATAATTTTAATGTCCTCAGGTACATCCAATATTGGCCACTAAACCATTTACATATTTACAACATCTCATGCTTAACAATTATTCTTAAGAAAATCTCTTAAATTAATTGCATCTCATGCAACTATTTAAAATTTCTTTAAATAATTGCCCCAATGGAGGGCCTATGTTATAATTACTTTAATTATAGCATTTCCAACTTAATCATTTGTTTGGAAGATTTTATAGTCATTCTAATTACTATTAAGGTCTCACTTTGCACATTATCCATTTAGCATGCATATATCATATAATTGCATACATTCCCATACATCTCATGCATTCATGGATAAGCAGTAAATATGGTATGATCATGGACTTTCTAAGGGATTCAATTCTGAGCCACCAAGAATTGAATCAGGGCATTCCTAGGTGCATTTCATTCATTCATTTTACAAGAGTTGCTAAAGGAGTACATAATCAACACTTGATCTTGAATTCCTCCCACTGGTCCCACCAATGCTCTTGAGCTCCTTGAACTTCTTGCAAACCAATATTACATAGTAATCCTTGGCATACCAAGGCGAATTTACAAGAACTTAAATAAATGAAATTACAATCCAAAAATTATTACAAACTTAATAATACATGCCCAAAATAAATTAAAATAAATTAATTAATTTACAATCCCAAAGAAACATAAAAGAAATAAATCCAATCACACTGGTCTTTTATAGTCCATGATCATCCATCATGCATATCACTATTTAACAATTAAATAAAACATACATATTTAAATTAAATTGAATATCTCATATTCAACTTAAAAAATCCAGATTTGAATATGATTCAAATAAATTTAAAAATTCAGATTTGAATCACATTCAAACAACTTCAAAAATTCAGATTTAAATCACATTCAAACATTTTTTAAAAAATCAGATTTGAATCACATTCAAACATTTTTTAAAAAATCAGATTTAAATATGATTCAAACAACTTTAAAAATTTAGATTTGAATCATATTCAAACAACTTTTAAAATTCAGATTTGAATCACATTCAAACAATTTTTAAAATTCTGATTTGAATCCTAATTTAATTTTGTGATTAAAAATCCTAATTAAACATTTTAATTAGTCATATGATGAACCTTTCACCATACAACAACTGCAGAATTTAATAACAACCATGCGCACCATGATCTTCCAAAGCCATGCACACCATGTTGGAGTTCATCAAGCATGCCGCCACACCTCTTGATCCAACCAGCAATGGATCAATCATCTCATGATCAAATCACACAATTAAATCTTATAATAAACAATCTAAATGGCAAATATAGTGGCTCTGATACCAATTGAAGAAACGGAAGCTTGAAAAACACAAGTTTATACCATTGAATTCAAAAATTTTCACCTAGGGTCACATGCACTATGCAAGATTTATTTTTATCTATTTGATTTCAATGATAAACAACATATTAAAACTCTTTTAATATGTTCTTGGATCTGTATTTGCCATTTAAGATTTTAAAATTAATCAGATTAATTTTAGAACCCTAGATTAAATCAAGAATGATTACACTAACCTCTTGATGCACTGCAGCGTGTCTGCGCCTTTGAGATTCGTCTTCAGGACACCAGATGTTGTCCCTCTAGCTTGTCCACACCATGAACACCTATGGCAGCCCTTGAACAACTTCTAAAGCCTTTTCTATTAATTAGAAATTCAAGTTCTATCTTTTAAGAGATTAGAGATGTAAACAGGACACTAGAAACAATTTCTAGTGTTCTTAATTCAAGAGATTGATGGCTAATCTCTTTGAATTGATGAGAGATGAAGAAGAATAGAGGGAGGGCTGCAAAATGGCGTGACAAAGGAGTGTGGCTGCTGGTTGTATTTCATTTTCTCATAACAATACTTAAATAGCTAGGTTAACACATTAAACCCTTGCCACATGTCACCCTTTGATTAGCTCTAGGTTTAAGTGACCCAATCACATTGTGCCAAGTGTCAAACCTATATTTAATCTTGATTTTAATCATCTTACATGATTAAAAAAACATTTGGCAAGCTTATGTGTTATGCCATGTGTCACCATCTCACAGTGCCACGTGTCACACTGCAAAATGACCAAAATGCCCCTGTGTCTTAATTTTGAGTTCTCAACCCAAAATAATTATTTTTCTTCTTCTAATTAATTTATGTCAAATATAAATTGATTAATAATCTCTATTAATTAATTTTTCATTAATTAAATTCATATTTAAACACTTTAAATATAAATTTAACTTATATTATACATCCAACAATCTAGATTTGGTTTCAAGTCATGCTAGGGACTTTGCAATTTAATTGCAAACCAAACCTATTTAATTAATCAATTAAACTCTTTAATTAATTAATTAAATCATATTTAAATAGGTGATAACTTGTGTATGTGTGTGACTTACTAGGCTCATCACTAATTGGCAATGAGACATGATATCAACTCTTAATATCATCAGAACTCTTTCTTACCATAAATGATTTCTCTAAATCATTTTATGAACCTCATAGACCATGGTTAACACCTAGCATAGCATGCCATGGCCACCCAATTAGTAATAAGGTTTACCTTAAATGAACCTATAATCATATGTTACCATGCACTAGAATCTCTCTGTTACAAAATCCCAACTCAAGCTGGAGTCATGGTTTATGTCAAACTCCATTTGCTATGAATATTATGTTCTCTTTTAATTCCAGTTCTTGATTAAAAAGATTTTCTCATCAGAAACTTTTTTCTGAATAAATCTATCTATCCTGGCCAGGAACTTGAAACATCAAGAACAATTAAATGAACATAGGATTTTATCTCTATTTACTTAGAGGAACAGATTCCATCTTGATCAACACCTACCTCCATATAGAACTAGTAGGAGCCAACACATGCCCATATACCCATACACAGTACAAGTATGAAAGCAATATCAAACTCAAACTACCTATATACAAGATAACTGTGCTATCTCAGGTCTAAAGATTATATGCACTGATATGATTTATGACAAAACATTGACAAGAGTAAACTCCATGTGCTTGTCATAAGTGTCACTAGTTCGGCCTACTTATCATTTATAAGTGCCTATCATGTTTGTTATATGACATGAGACTCACCATTCCATCTTATTTATATCTCATATAAATAACTTGGGAACAAACACGAATACAATCTTTCTGGATAAGTCATGTCCTTATTATGAAGTATCCTCGATTGTGAACCTATTTATGATACTTCGTGCTAGAAATATTGTCACTCATATTCTTAACAACTTAAGAATAATATTTCTAACAAAATATTAATGGACCTTTTCTATTACACATAAATATATTATGTAAACGGAAAAGTGGAAATGCCTTTTATTAATAAAAATATGTACAAGATACATACTAAATGATATGCTCTAGGGCATACTACTAACAGTCACAACCTTCGCACTCCACTTCGGATTTGTTCCAGGACATCACAGGCTGTGCTCTATCACTAGAACATCAAGAATATATCAAACCATCTGCATATTCATGGGGATATGTAAGAAGGTGGGCAACACCTACTACCTACTGGATGCTGAAGGAAATGCCATCCCTCGAAGAGATGAAACACAAGAAGGACCTGGCAAGACTTCGCAGCCACAGGAGGAAACTCAAGAGCCCATGTTTCAAGAGTCCCCCACTTGAGTGCCTCCATACACACCACCACCCACAGACCCGATACTCGCATACCTACAGCACATGGAGATCACAATCAATAGCAAGATGCGAGTAATCGAGGACAGCCTCCAGGAAGCCCATAACAAGTTGGACACGCATATGGAGAGGCTCGATGAAGCATCACCATCATCACCATCAAAGACCTTTTAGACCTAGGACTATAGGACAGGTTCTTTATTGTAAAATCTTGAATACCTTAGTCCTAGATTGCAATCATAGGTCTCTTTTATTTGTTTTATGTCCAAACTTTTTAATGCTTAATAAATAATATGCTTTCTTATAATTTGTGTATATTTTCTCTAATTTTGCATATTATGTTAACATTAAGGACAATGTCTGGTTTGAGTTTTGTTGGGGGGGGGGGGGGGTACAAGTGCATTGCATATCATTACTGCATATCATTACATTGTTTAAATTCAGCTATAATATTCTTATGTATCAAAATTCAAAAAACCAGAAAAATATTAAAAATTTTTGAAAATTTTGAACTTTGAAGTGTGAAACTTAGAGCTATAACCAATTTCTTTGAAGCTAATAATTGGACTCCACAGGATAGAGGAATTAACGTATCTAGATAGGCAAAAAGGGATTCTAACATATTGTCTGTGATAAACCTAATCTCTTTAGTGGAATTAGACTAGTTAAACCCCTTCATAGCCATTAATCTGTCACATTGAACTTGTAAACTCAACTCAACTCAACTCAACTAAGCCTTTATCCAAAAAATTTAGGGTCGGCTATATGGATTCGCTTTCTCCACTCTAAACAATTTTGGGTTAAATCCTCAGAAATGTGTAATGCTTCTAGTTCATGTTGTACTACTCTCCTCCAAGTCAATTTAGGTCTACCCCTTTTTTTCTTTCTATCCTCTAACCTAATGTGCTCTACTTATCTAATTGGAGTCTTCGTATGTCTACGCTTCACATGACCAAACCACCTCAATCTCCCTTCTCTCAACTTATCCTCAATTGGCACCACACCCACCTTTTCTCTAATACTCTCATTACAGACTTTATCTAGTCTAGTATGGCCACTCATCCACCATAACATTCTCATCTCTGCAACTCTTATCTTAGACGCATACGACTCCTTCAGTGCCCAATACTCACTACCATATAACATAGTCGGTCGTATGACTGTACGGTAAAATTTTCCTTTCAACTTATTGGGAATCTTGCAATCACATAAAACTCCCATAGCATGTCTCCACTTCAACCATCCTACTTTAATCCTATGACTAACATCCTCCTCGCATCCCCCATTTACTTGAAGGACTGAGCCGAGATATTTAAAATGATTACTTTGGGACAGTACCACTCCATCCAAACTAACTCTTTCCCTATCACTAGTTTGGCCTTCACTGAACTTGCAATGCATGTATTCTATCTTCGTTCTACTTAACTTAAAGCCCTTTGACTCTAGAGTACTTCTCCAAAGCTTTAGCTTTCTATTGACTCCTTGTCGTGTCTCATCTATCAGAACAATATCATTTGCAAACATCATGCACCAAGGAATACTCTCTTGTATATGTTTCGTCAATTCATCTAAAACTAATATAAAAAGGTAGGGGCTTATAGCTAATCCTTGGTGTAATCCAATTGAGATCAAAAAATCTCTTGTGTCCCCTCCCACTGTGCGCACAATAGTAATTACTCCTTAATACATATCTTTCAACACTTGTATGTACCTAATAGATACCCTCTTTTGTTCTAACACACTCCATAAGACATCTCTTAGAACACTATCATAAGCCTTCTCCAAATCAATAAAAACCATGCGTAGATCTTTCTTCACATCTTTATATTTCTCCATCAAGCTTCTAATGAGAAAGATCAGTTCCATAGTTGAACGACCGGGCATGAAGCCAAATTGATTGAGAGAAATAGAAGTATCATGACGTAGTCGATGCTCCACAACTCTCTCCCACAACTTCATAGTATGGCTCATGAGTTTAATTCCCCTATAGTTTGAGCAACTCTCTCACATTGAACTTGTAAAATTAGGAGAAATTTTTTTTGAAATACAAGCAAACTTAAGAATGCTTTAGCAGCTCTAGAACATGTCTCTTGGACCTATCAAGGCGAAATCGCATATGCTTGATGAAGAAATGATTAAGGCATTCTTTGCTATAGCCTCACTAAGCCTTAGCCACCCCTAATTAAAATGTATATCCCATGTAGCCAACTTGAAGCCTATATTTATCCCTTAGATTTTTTTCCTTGTTTACCCATATTATTTACTTAGCCCCTAGCCTAAATGCATACCTACCCTTTTGAGGAAGCTAAATGCATAAGTAAAGAGTATATTAGAATGCAAAAATAAAATGGAGAGAGGATGTAGAACTCAAGAAAGAGTGCAAGTGCAATAGAAATGAAAGAAAAATTTGCCTTTCCAACCCATCAAAAACAAAGAGTTTGGGGGGAGAGTGGACAAAAGGGACATAAAAATAAAAAATGAAAAAAGTCCCAAGATAAGTATCATGGAAGTATGCTTAGCACTATATATATATATATATATATATATATATATATATATATATATATACACACACACACACACCAAAAACCCTTTCTCTCCATACAAAATCAGTAGAATAAACTTAGTATACTTGATATTTTATCATACAAGTTATCCTTATATTTGCATTTCCTATAAGCCTTTCATTGGCAACCAAGTCATTATCCCTTTAGCCCCATTACAACTATTTTAAAGACCTTTTGATCTTTTGAAAAGTGTATGCTACATTAGTGGAGATAGAAAATTGAGATATACCTATGGAGTTGAAATTGAGTTACTTTATCATAATTACTCACAAAAGAGACAAATTTAGGGGAGTAACTGTTTCTCAAGTTTACCCTGATAAAACAGGCTATTTGTGACTTATTAATGGCCTTGCAAAGAGGAATAATAAGTTGAAACACCAAAAAGGAGGTGAAGTTTTGAACAAGCAGCTATTAGAACCCTTATGCCTTGAAAGAGGGTAATTAATATCAAGGTTGGAGGAGTTCAATTTTGTGCTTATTAAATTGTTGGTTATATTCCTAAGTATCCCCTGAAATGTGTTTTAAAATAGAATTTTGTTTTGCTTGAGGACAAGTAAAAGTTTGAGTTTGAGGGTATTTGATGCACTTGAACTGTATAGATGTTTTTAAGCACAATTGTATACTATCCCATAGCATTTAGGTAAGTAATCACATGCATAATAGTTTATTTCATTAGTTTTCGTAATTTCTATTATCAAGCCCTTAATTCTATATTTTCTGCATCATTTCAAGTGTTTGGGTGAAGCCCAGAGTATAGGAGTGCAAAAGGAAAGCTTGGAGAAGTTAAAAGACACATAATTTCTACTGATACAAAGTACACGGGCCGTGAAGCCAAGCCACAGACCCGTGTAAGTCTTCGCCAGATGAAAGCCAGAGAGCTAATGGAGAAACAAAAGTACACGAGTCGTGTAATTGGACCCGTGTAATTTGCAGGGACCCGTGTAAGTCTCTGCTGGGCACAAGCTTGAAGAACTTTCTGAGAACAAAAGTACATGGCCCATGTAGCCAACGTAAATGCGTGTAAGTCTCTGTGCCAATGCAAGACTCCGTAATTCCACTCCGGTAATTTACACGGCCCAGTGACACGCGGGCCGTGTACGTTGCGATAGCCAGCTTTCAAACCCGAATTCTCGCTTTTATTTACACATTCAAATCAGACTCCAAAGGCTTTTGGGACTCAAAATGACCTAACCCTAGAACAGCTATTATAAATAGAAAGAGAAAACACCCTGGGGAGAGGAGGATCCTTTGATAGCACCTTTAGGAGTTTTAGAGAGACTCGCATTCTGCACTCTCTCCAACCGTCTTGAGGAGAAGAATATCAGTATCGAGGGGAGTTTTCTAGCTAAAGTCCCATAAGGTCAAAGCTACAAACTCTCTTCGGTTCCTTCATTCCATCTCCTTAAATGGATTTTTATTATTTTATTTATTCTATATGATTTCTTTTTACTGTCTTTACCTTTTTATCATGATGTTTGCTGAACACATGAGTGAGTAGTTTTTATATTCTGGAATTGGGAGAGTAATGCTTGTAATTATTATTATGGATAAACATTAAGTTTTATTTATTGGATTTGAGATTTGTTCCTTGATTTAATTTCTTGTGATCTTAATGCATGCTATGTGCTGGTACCCACTTAGTATTAATTGTAGATATTAATTGAAGGACTGAAAGGTGAAGATTAATATTAGAAAATCAAGATCTTAAACTTAGGAATTCTGACCTAGACATAGGCTGATACCTTTGTGGAACTTTAAAATTAGTTAAAGACCTTAAGGGATTTTAATTAATTTGATCGCCATGAAAGTCAGGTTTAAATTAATTAGAGTACACCTTAGGTACCTTGAGAGAGGACTTAGGATACCTTAGGACTGAGTTCCATCAAGGTAAACAATTCTCAAAACCAGTAAATAAATAAGATAACATCAATAGTAAGATGGTGTGAAATCTTAATTCTGGAATTGTTCCAAAATAGATTACTTCATTTTAAGTTTATCATTTTAGCGTTTAAAATAGGCAACTTCCATTCCTTCATTGCTCGATAGCCTAAATAGTCAAAATTACTATGTAGATTGGTATTTACTAATCAAATTCCGCGTGGGAACGATACTTTACTCATCACTTTATTACTTGTTAGCGATCTGTGAACTTGTGGTGATTGTAAAACCAGCAAACATAAACCCCTTATCTAGTAGGTCATGTAGCTGCTCCTTTAACTCCTTAAGTTTTGCAGGTGCCATGCGAGAAGGTGGCATAGATATGGGCTCAGTTCCAAGAATTAAGTCTATGCCAAACTCTACCTCTAGCTCCAGGGGTAAACTTGATAAATCTTTTGGAAACACATCAGGGAATTCCTTAATCACTGCAACATTCTCCAAACCAGCACTTCCTGCCTGAATGTCTCTAACATAAGCTAGATACCCCTTACACCTCTTTCGCAATAATCGACTAGAACTCACTATCAAGATAAGATTACTAGAGGCTATACTGCGATCTCCCTGAAATTGAAATTCTGTCTCCCCAGGAATTTTAAAGAGTACAACTTTATTATGACAATCCAATTAAACGTGATCAGTGGCTAACCAATCCATGCCTAAAATCACATCAAACTCAAACATATCCAAAGAAACAAGATCTGCAGCTAATTCCCTATCTCCAATGTGAATTATACATCCCCTATACACCATATCAGTGTTTATTGCATTTCCCATAGGTTTTGATACAGATAAAAGATACTCTAATAAAGTAAGTGATGTACTAAATCTCATGGAAAAATATAGAGAAATAAAGGAATGACTGGAACCAGGATCAAATAGTACTCTAGCATCAAATGAGCAAATAGGAAGTGTACCTATCACTACTACATTAGATGCCTGAGCATCCTACTGAGTTAAAGCAAAAACCCTGGCTTGACCTCTACCATCAGATGTTTGTCCCTAAGTTTGAGCAGATCCTTTACCACCAGAACCTCTACCCCCCTAACCACGACCACCAGAACCCTGACTTCTACCACTATACTATGAAATTGGCTGAACCTGAGAGGGAGTAGAATGTGCTGCCTGACCAGCACCCTGACTTGTCCCACTAGTAGGATAGTCCTATCTACGGTGTCCCAGTTGTCCACAACCAAAGCATGCTCCAATGACCCAATCACAAGTGCCCTTATGTGGCTTACCACAATGCTGACAAGGAGTGAAAACAAGCCCAGTGGTAATCTGACTATACCGAGCATTCCCTGCATAAGTCCTCTGCTCACGTCCTTGACCAACTCTAGATTGATGTGCCCTATTACCAATTGTAGACTAAGAACCCTACTTATTACCCTGATAAGAGCCTTGATGACTCTGTCCTCTGTTAAGCTGATTACCCTGACCATCTTTCTTAAACCGCTTAAGCTGCTCATGAGCCTAATGTTCATCATCATACATCTCCATCTATCTAGCCCGATCAACCAACTCTTTATATTTAGGTAGTCGTAAAGGAGCTACATAATCAATTAGCTTGTCTCATAAGCCTCTTTCAAACCTACGAGCCTTCTTCTCCTCATTTGGAATCAAGTGTTTACCAAAGCGAGATAATTTTGTAAACTTCATCTCATACTCTATAACTGTCATGTTGCCTTGCTTCAAGGTTTCAAACTCCAAAGCCTTAGCCTCTTAAACACTAGGAGGGAGAAATTGCTCTAAGAAGAGAGAGTGAAACCCAAGCCAGAGGATAGAACCTTCGGATTGCCCATTCTTCTTAGAGATATACCACTCATGAGCAACTCCCTTAAGCTGATTTCCTGCTAACATCACCATCCTAGCACTACTCAACCCATAGTGTCGTAACACCTCTCCATGTCATCTAGAAAATCTAAGGGATCAGCTAATGCATCCACTCTAGTAAATTCCTTTGGTTTTAGCTTGACAAAGTCTGTAGAGTCAAGAAATCTAGCCTTATCTTGAGCTGGTGCTGAAATAGGGCCAACCACAGGTTGCTATTGTTAAGTTGTAAGGTACTCAGTTATAGTATTAACAGCATGATTCATTGCATGCAATCCCGCTGCCAAATCTGCCATAGTAACCAGATCAGCTCTAGGTGCTTGAGCTGTAGTAGCTAATTGGAATGATTGTGCCCCTGTCTTAGCCATCGGCGTTTGTTCAGATATCTGATCAGTAGTTTGAGGTGGTACTTCCCTTGTTGGATCAAGGTTTGCACCATTAGAATCCTTAGCCCTTGCTCTCCTCTTATGTTTAATAGACCCAAGCACCTATTCATTTTAATAAACAAGTATTAAATCTGAAAATGTGAGCCAAATTAAGCCAGGTGAAAAAGTATGAAGGACGCAGATATCTAAAGCAATGATAAACTGAAAACATGTTAAGGATCCTTTGCTCCGCAAGTTTACTAGACCTCAACCAAGCTCTGATACCAATTTTGTCATGACCCAAAATTCTAAGCTGTGACCTGCATATGTCACAGCTTACCCCTCCGTAAGGCATAACATGATCCAGTAGTATACCTAATGAATTACTAAACTTCGTCTATTGATAACCGATTAAATACACTATAAGGGATTTTAAACCTTTTCTTATTTCTTTTTGCAGTGGTGAGCACTTTTGACAGGTGTTAAAATTTTTTTTAACTGAAGTGAAACCAAATAACAAATCTGAGTATTAGTAATTTCTGTAAGAATTTTGGCAGAGTGCCATCTATATTTTAAGCAAAATAGTTCTTCAAAAACCTATAAAAAGCACTTCCAATATATTTCTTCAATCCCAAACTCCAATAATAGTTCAACACAATAAATTTCTCAACATTTATTAACTCAATTCAACATTAATTTTCCAGTGTTTCCAAAAGTTGAGATAAGATAAATACGTCACAATATTTTTACAGGCCAAAACAATTTACAATTTTAGTTTACAACTGCTCAAGACCAAGTACAATATATGCATACAGTGCTCATACATTATAATAAAAATTACAAAAATATGGTATACTCAATATACTCGGCGGAATCCCAAAATGTAGCACAAGCAGCCTACTCTGCTTGTCTATCTACCTGCGACAGCAATAAAAAAGCTATCGCTGAGTAAAATTTACTCAGTGGTGTACAATAACAATTTAAAATGCGGTATATAAAACTTTCATTGACAATTCACAATTCAAATGATTCACAATTTCATGTCACAATTTTCAAAGCTCATATAACACAAATTTGATCGAACAATTGAATAACACAGTGTTGCCAATCAATAACACAATTTAGGTCATAACACAAATTTTTCAAACATGCCGTGTTGTACACCACGACAAGACATACTCACCCCAATAATCGAAATCAATGAGGGAGGTAGCTAGCTAGATAATGAGTGCTCATCCATACTCACCTCAGACTGACAAGTAAAAGAGGGAGGAATATAGTTGTACTCACCCCATAAATGGAGGAGGAACATAGTAATATTGCCATGCCAAGTGTGAATCAAAACAATTCCAAATCATAATATTTAAATATTTCATACAAACCACAAATCACATTTTAACTCAAAATTTCCATTTGTAAAGTAGGCAACACAATAATTTCCAAATAATATTCCCAAAGCTAAAACAATAAAAACTTATTCATAACTCATTTCTCCAAATAAATTTTCTGGTAAAAGCAGTGAATATAAAAAGTATTATGCACAGACCCTATCTGAGTTGCCTCTAGGCCTTGACTCAATGTTCCTTATGCTTTTCAATGTCCTTTTCAATTGAAACACACAATTTAAAGTGTTTCAGTACTCAGTTAAATTGTTTCAACAATAAAATCTAATATCTAAATTTTTCTTGGTACTATTCCTTCAATTCATTTCATTAGTCAACCTATAATCTTAACCATTAAAACACACTAGGTGAATAAATTTTAATGTTACCAATATGTCACCTTTTATAGTCCTTTAGTGTTGGCATATGTTACCAATTTCATTTTCAAGTGTATTGCATTTTATTATAATTTATCGGATTTTGGTATGCTGTTTTGCCTAGCTGGATGACCTAGTTCCCTCTGTTTTCGGGTTCTGATCCAAATTACAAACTTGTAGGTCTATGTCTTAGTGAACTTTTGCCACAAATTTTAGGTCATTTGGATTTTACTATACCAAGTTATGGTCATTTTACTATTGCTGGACAGATTGAACTAAAATGGCAAGGTCATTTCTAGTTCTGGCAGTTTTTATACTCGAACTTGTGCAAGCATTTTGACTTCCTTATGGTCATTTCTGGGTTTTGGTGTCTTCATAAGAGTTTTAGCTCTATGTCTAATCTATCCATGGTAAAAATTTTAGGTCATTTGGACTTTTTTTGAGTGAGTTATGGCCAAAACACTAACTGCTGGTCAAATGGTCAATTTTCAGGTTTGCAAAGTCATAATCCAGATTTGGTCAATTCTCACATCACTTTCTGGAAAGAATTTAGGCAGGCTTTCTTCATAAAAGTTGGCACATTTTGTGCCTAGTTTCACTTCCAATTGGCCTCATACCAATTGGAGTCACACACTTAGGGTTATAGGCTCATTTGCACACTGCCCTCTACATACCTTTCAAACACCAAACCAAACACATATTTACTAACTACATCTTCACTTCCCCAAACCATTCTACATTTGGCACTAACCATAACCATTCATTTCTTTACATTATAGGTCAACTTGGATAGAATACAACAACTTCACAATACACCGAATGTAATCATAATTCACAAAGTCCAAACCCAACAATATATACACATAAACACTCCTAATTATTACACATTACTTCCATCATCAAATTACACATTTATTCTTTACTCAATTATATACATAAGCTGCCACTTTTAATACCATAATTCAACAACCTTTTCATGAATTTAAACTCTTCAATCTTCATCATGAGGCTGCCAAAACAATACACATACATATCAAACTTCCATTTTCACTTTTCAACTTACAATCACACTTTATACATGGTAAATCACTCCTATACATATAAGCACTCTAATTAACTTCATTACCTATCAAATTCATATAAGAACAGACCACTTACCTTACACTTCCATGGCTGCCCAAAATGGTACACTTCAATAACTCACCAAATCTCATAATTTCTTTCATAATCTAACAACCCACAACCTCTAATACAACTTTAGTGAAGAAACAATGGAAAACAAACACTTACCTATCTTTGAAGCTTGTTAAATCTTCTTCAAATCTCTCCCTTTTTGCTCCCAAAATGCTGCCCAAGGTGTGTACTCCAACTTTAATGAAGAAGCTTAGAAGAAATTGTGGCTTAAAGTGATGTGCATGGAGCTTGGTTGAGGTATGGCAATGGAGCTTTAATGGTGGAAATGGTTTCGGCAAGGTGAGGAAATTTTGAAGATGATATGAAATCTACTCACTTTAGCTTATATAGGTGTCCCAAGGATTGAGTTAGTGGAGCACTTAGGTGAATTTTGATGTTTAAATATTCAAAGTTTCTCAATTTACACATTTTACCTCCATTCTTTTACTATTCCTATAATGTACCATAATTTTAATTTTTATGACATTTTCAAAGTTTAATATCATTTTTTTAATGGAAATTTAGGTCAAAAGGTAACTCGGGGTGTCAATTGACCAAAATGCTCCTATTTGGTTTGTATTCTCGATTTTTCTGTAACATCAGTTTTTGTCGATTTCTCAATTTTTCATTTTTTCTATTAATTAATTAATTTTTTTTTGACATTTCTAATGTCATTTATACTTCAATAGATGTTTATTTAAGTCTTAAAAATATTTTCCAGGGTTCCCTGCGGTCCAGGGCTAGTCAACGGTCCTCCCTGCAACTTCCCGATGCGGTCACCCATTACTACGATTTTTGACTCTTTTAACTTAATCACATTTCATTGCTCTTATTTTTCTTTTGTTTTTCTTGTATTTTCCTCTATTGTATTTCATTATTTTATGTCTCCTCACAAACATTTAAGTGTAGTTTCGGGCATTCTAGCTGTCCGGACAGACACTGGTTACCGGAATAGTAGAACGTACTACCGAATATAGGGGTGTTACAGCATAATTTAAGTATTCTCAAATCATGCGAGCTTTATCAGAGTATCTTGAATAAATATATTGTCACTTACTAATCCCAAAAAAAAGGATAAAATCCAAATAAACAAAATACTGAATAAACATCATAAATATCCCATAAGTAAACTGCAGAGTCTCTACATATTTCAAATAAAAACTTAAACTGTTCAATGAGAACAAATCAAAGATTGTCCCTCTCCAAAAAATGGACTGAATATTTGGCTCAGCTATAGAATTCTATTGATCTAAAACAGATAACAGACAGAGAAAACATGGTTTGAGCCAATGCTTAGTGAATGATAATTATAGCACACAACAGAATAGGAACAAGTAGACGCTTGATTAATTTCACAATAAATTTTTCATTCAATAAAATTATGCTCATGCTATCAAAACCATTAATAAAATAATTTCATAAAACATATATATAAAAAAAGTTCATTCAATAAAATTTTATGGTACAGTACACCAGGATGATAATACTCCACATCACCAAAGGCCAGATGGTAAGCACGCTACCAAATATTAGATACATTCCTCCTCCTTCACAGATATCAATGCATATGATACTAATGCAAACCATAAAGTGCAATGGTGCATGACTCAACAATGCAACCTAATACCGTGATAGTCCACATGGCGACGCCAAATAGCAGATACAGATACTGGGCACAGGTACCAATTCAAAACAGAAAATCAAATTGTACAAATCAATGAAAATCCACAAAAAATTTTAGATAGCAAATAGAAACTAATAGTGCAATTCCAATAGTTTATTTCAATAATTCAGAGAGTCAATAAGATCAAATCAATCTCAAATAAATTCAGTGTAATACATCGATAAATTTTATATTCAGATATTTATCAATATAAAGATATTAAAGGCCTGTTCCCGGGATCTTAATGGCTCTAATGCAGAGATAATTGACAAAATTAATTATTTAATCAAAATCAGAATAAAATTCAATAATAAAATAAAACTCTAGAACCTCACTAAGGAATTTTAAAAGGGACTAAAACGGTGCCATGTACTATAATTATCACTCACCTGAAACCTCCTAAACAATAGTTATACTCAATGGAAGAGAGACAATCTCAACTGACAGATTAAATATTCGAATCTCTTGCACACCCAAAATATAAAACAAAAATATCAAATAATAATAAAATAAAATAACTTATATATATATATATATATAATTTCAAAGTTATTGTCTCACAGTAATCATGATCAATCCAATTCAATACCAATGGTCAAAATAATAATAATAATAATAATAATAATAATAATAATAATAATAATAATAATAATAATAATAATAATAATAATAAATTCTAGAGTAGTTGTAACAATTCAAGGAAAGAAAATGAAATTAAATTTACCCATTATTGAACAAAAAAAGTAAATTTTTATCTTGAAAATAGAATCCAAGGTGATTAATAGAGAAGTAAAAATTTAGAGATTCTCTGCGCACATCATATTATAAATTGTAAATTTTATATATATATATATATATATATATATATATATATATATATATATATATATATATATATAACAATAAATAAAAGATGATTAAAATACCTATTGAGAGTATTTGGTATAAAAAGAGGTGATAAACAGTCTAACACCCTCACTTTAGCTAGTCCATATATTCTACTGTTCCAGCGACCAATGTCTGTCTAGACAGCTAAAATGTCTGAAATTTTATTTAGACTAAAGTAAGGAGTCATAAATAATTCAAATAATGATAAGAAAAATTAAGGAAAAATTTTAAAAATAAAATACAACAAAGTTAAATGAGCCGGTGCCACGGCGATTAGTGATCATATGGGAAGTGACTGTAAAGACAGTTGTTGACCTTATACCCATGGGGAAACCCAGTGAAATAATTTTTGCGACTCCAGTCAAGAGTTATTGAGCTTTCGATGGCACTAGAATGCCAAGAAAATGCTCAGAGAATTTTCTAAATTCGTACAGACAATTTTAGTCCATTAAGCAAAATGAAGGGCATTTTGGTCATTTCACCTTCAGAGATGATTTTTGACCCACTTGTCCAATTAAGTAAGTGAATTATATGACATAAGATATGAATAAATATTGCTAAAACTTTAATTAAAAATGAATACAAAAGAAAGAAAAAGTAAATGAATTAAATACTTAATTATGCCATGATGCCTGTGCAAGGGTGATGCAATAAAAACTCATGGACCAATCATAATTCAACAACACACTTAAATTTCTTTAAAAGAGGAAAAATAAGTCAAAATTAAGAAAGCAAATTTTGCTTCATCTTCCTTGTTCAGCCTAGACCTATCTCTCTCCTCATACCTCCATTTTTGCTATTCCTTCTCACTAGAAATTGCTTATAAAATTTCCATTAAACCACTTGCTTGTTTCACTAAAATTATTCTTTATACCTTAAACATCCTCTAGGCAGTAAAAAGAAGAGGAGAATTGAAAGTTTATCAAGTTGGGAATTTCATCAAACAGGGTTAGTGCTATATTTCTTACCTTTATTCCCTTTTAAGCATGAATTCAAGTTAAGTTAGGTTAGAAATTGATGAAAAAATGAAGTAAATACGCATGCTTAAGTTTCATGGAATTTCGGCCAGCCTTATAGGAGTAAGAGTTTGAGGGTTTTGATGAATTTAAAAGGTTTAGAAAGGATGTTAGATGTGTATATACCAATTGATAGTGATTAGTGTGTCTAATTGATAGATGTTGCATGAATTTTGAATTGAAGCTAGGTTTTGGAATTACAATTTGGGGGTTTTGCCAAAGTGTGGTTAAATTGGTATTCTTGAGGTCAATAAGTAACCTTTTGATATAATTTGACCTAAAAATTGAACTAATTGTGGCATGGAATGGTGAGTTGAACATGCTGCCCTCATGCTAGAATTCTGGACCATTAGAGTCCAATGTGTTTGAATAGCTTTAGTTGAACTTGTGTAGCTCTAATTGGTCCAAGGCCAATTGGAGGTGAAATTAGACACTTAATGCAACATTTTTGATGAAGTAACCTAACACAGAACACCAACCTAAGTTGACCTAAAAATTGTCCTAATCCGAGTAATGCACATGCTGCCCTGGAAAAGTGACCAAATGAATAGTGTTTATTCAAATAGTCATAACTTAGTGTAGAATATCCAATTGACCTGAATTTTATATCAATGGAAAGCTTAGACAATTTAGAACAACTTTCATGAAGAACACAAACCTAAATTCTGACCATAACCCATCTAAATTGATAGCCAAAGACAAGGTACCAAAACTGCCAGAACCAATTCTGCCAAGAAATTCTGGGTAGATACCAATCCGGCCAGTCCTAAAGAAATTACATAACTTGAGCTGGAAAACTCCAAATGAAGTGATTCAAAAATGAAATTAAATAAAAGACAATAAGGAACAACTTTGATGAAGAGAGTTTGGTCAAATTTTTACTGTAGCAATGACCAATGGAACAGTAAACATAAGGCATGAAATCTGAAAATTTGAAATAACATTAAATAAGTTTTGAAATTGAATTTGCAACAAATACTAACATGTGTAGAATGAAAAATGTGGTATGTTGATGTTATTAGAACCAACTTACCTATTGTGTATGAAAAAGTCAACATTTTGATTGACTAGTAAAATGAATAGTAACCAATGAATATTAAATAAAAAGAATTACACATTAAATTTTGTAATATGCCCTAGTATGCGTAATATGATTGGTTTGGATAGGTTGGCATGCCAAAAGGGTTCCGATAGCAGTACTGCATATGGCATTATGCCATTCTGTGATTTATGGCTTATGTGACCATTTCGTGATATTATGGCTTTTAGCCATTTCGACTCTATTGTAATACTTGGCCTTGTGCCCAATTATTGTTATGGCTTATCAGCTGTTCTGTTGCACACCGGGAGATAGATTGTGATTGATGGTGTGATGGCCTGAGGTACTAGGTACCCAGTGCCAGTTTACCTATTTATCCAGTCTGGTCAGCTGTATAGGTTACTTGGGCAATTATATTAAGTCTTAATAAATTATTATTAACTAATGTACTAAATTGATAAAATTGTTAACAATTACCAAAAATTTTAGTCTGCATAAAATATTAACAACAAATTGCATAAACATTTATTTTATTTTATTTTAGTTTATTTTTATTTTATATTGACACCATTAAGTAGTATTGCTTGGCGCGTTGCTTTTTGCTACGCGTAGGTTCTGGAGATAAAGATAAGGAGCCCAACAGACCACAAACTGGGTAATTAGTCTGATCTGCAAGGAGTCCAAAGTCATCTACACTACTGTGCATTCATGGTAGGACATTAGGTTTCTTTTGTATTTTGATATTTTGTACTTTGTAACAAATATGGATTTTGTCACATACATTGTAAAGTTATCAAATTTAAAGTTTATGTAAATGTTTGTATATTTTGTAAATAAATAAAATTTGAGTATTTCTTCATGAATTTGAGATTATTATGATATGAATGACGTTATGGAAATTGTTTGAAAATTTGTTGAGAATTGGGTTGATGTTAGGAGTTGTGGGTTTGAAAATTTATTGGGAGTGCTTTTAGCAGGTTTTAAAGAACTGTTTTTTCAAATTACAGTCGGCACTTTGTCGGATTTTGAGTAAAATTTGCAGTAATTCAAATTTATCAAAATTTTAAAATAAAGGACATAAATGATATAAATTTCACATAAAAGGCTATTTAAACCTATAAAATTAATATTTAGAAATTAAAATAAGATAAGATAAGGTGCTCTGACACTCTGTGTGACATGCCTTACTCGACTACATTGTAAATGGGTGAGGGGTGTCACATTTAGTGGTATCACACTGCTCACATGTTTCTTTCTGAATTCTACAAGGAAGCAGAAGAGAATTCATCAGTCTGAGGCAGAGACAGCTAACAGTAGTAAAGTACGAGAGAGAGTTTGTCAGACTGAGTAGATATAGAAGGAAAATAGTCCCCACGGAAGCTGAGAGGTGTAGAAGGTTTGAAGAAGGGATGAACGATAACATTAAGATCATGATAACTGCTTTGGGGATTACTGATTTTGCAAAGTTAGTTGAAGCTACATTAAAGGTTGAAAAAGTCAAAATAAATGAGCAGAACAAAAGGGATAGGCAGCAGAAAAGAGGCCAAGGGCAGACTAGTTCATCCTCTGCTCCTAGTAAGAAGTTTAAAGGTCCACCTGCCTAGAGTTCAAGTCAGCAACAAAGTCAGGGTCAGTCCCAGAGGCCTAGATCACAATTCACACCGAGGAGAGGCCAGTCCACACCATCAGTGGGCAGCTCTCCATTGACGATGTTCAAGGGACTAGCCCCAGCAGTATCTTCTGCCTGTCCACACTACCAGAGGTGGCACAAGGGGGAGTGTTAGCGAGTGACTAGTGGTTGTTTCTGGTGTGGGTCTACAAAACATTAGATCAGAGATTATCCACGGAGGACTGCTACAGCTACCCCAGCTCAAGTAGATAGGCCTACCCTTGCACCTCAAAAGGGTAGAAGGCCCAGTAAATCTGAGGCAGCTGGTACATCACAGAGGCCAGCATTAGAGTCAACTGAGAGGCTAGAGGAAAGGACACCAGCCAGAGCATATGCCATGAGAGCTCAGGAGGAGCAGGACGCTCTAGATGACATCAGGGGTACGTTTTTCCTCTACAACTTGCCTGTGTATGCATTGGTGGATCCAGGATCCACCCATTCATATATCTGCATCAAGCTACCCGTAGAAAGGAGGATACAAGTAGAGGAGAGTGACTTAGACATTTTGGTCACTAATCCACTAGGCCACAGTGTGGTAGTATTGCCCATTGAGGATTCAGGGGAAAGAGTTCTCAGCAGACCTAATTGAATTACCCTTCCACGAGTTTGATGTGATTTTGGGAAAGGATTGGTTGTCATGTCATTAGGCAATAGTGGACTGTAGATTGAAAAGAATTACTTTGAAAACTCCTGAGGGTGATGAGATCACAGTTGTGGGGGAAAGGACGGATTTTCTGTTTAATGTCATCTTAGCCACTACTGCAAGGAGATTGATGAGAAAAGACTGTGAAGCCTATTTGGCACACCTGGTTGGCACTAGGTAAGCAAAGCCAGATCTGTATGACATACCTATAGTAAAAGACTTCCCTGATGTTTTCCCTGAAGAATTGCCTGGGTTGCCACCAAAAAGGGAAGCAGAATTTGCCATTGAGATAATGCCAGGTATAGCTCCTATTTCAATTTCTCCTTATAGGATGGCACCGACTGAATTGAAGGAGTTAAAAATCTAGTTGCAAGAGTTACTAGACAAGGGGTTTATATGCCCCTGTGTGTCACCATGGGGAGCTTCGGTGTTGTTTGTGAAAAAGAAGGATGGAACTTTGAGGCTATGCATTGCTCACCGATAGTTAAACAAAGTATTTGTGAAGAACAAGTATCCATTGCCGAGAATTGATGATCTGTTTGATCAATTGAAGGGAGTCGGTGTATTTTCTAAAATTGATCTCAGATTAGGGTATTATCAACTAAGGGTAAAGGATGCAGATGTACTAAAGACTGCATTCAGGACCCAGTATGAGCATTATGAATTTCTGGTGATACCGTTTGGGTTAATAAATGCACCAGCAGCATTTATGGACCTTATGAAACGCATCTTTCACCCATACTTAGATCAGTTTGTAGTGGTCTTCATTGATAACGTCCTGGTGTACTCCAAGAATAGGGAATAACATGATGAGCATTTAAGGATTGTTCAGCAAACCCTGAGAGAAAAGAAGCTGTATGCTAAGTTGTCCAAGTGCGAATTATAGTTAAGTGAGATCTCCTTCCTTCGCCATATAGTATCAGCTGATGGGATTAGAGTAGATCCCAAGAAGATAGAAGCAGTGATAAAATGGAAGCCTCCTAAAAATGCAACTGAGGTCAGAAGTTTCTTTGGGCTAGCTAGGTATTATAGAAGATTTGTGAAGGGATTTTCTCTGATAGCTGCTCCAATGACCACGTTGTTACACAAGAATATGAAATTCGACTGGAATGATAAGTGTCAGGCTAGTTTTGAGAAGTTGAAGGCTATGTTGACAGAGGCACCAGTGTTAACACAGTCAGTATCGAGAGAGGACTTTGTAGTCTACAGTGATGCCTCACATAATGGATTAGGGTGTGTATTGATCCAAGAGGGGAAAGTGGTCGCCTATGCTTCCAGGCAGTTAAGGCTACATGAACAGAACTACCCTACTCATGATCTGGAGCTAGCAGCAATTATCTTCACACTGAAGATATGGAGGCACTACTTATATGGGGAAAAGTGCTACATATATACAGACCACAAAAGTCTAAAGTTCTTGCCAACCCAGAAGGAGCTCAACCTAAGACAAAGGTGGTGGATTGAATTCCTAAAAGACTATGACTATGTAATAGACTACCATCTTAGGAAGGCAAATGTAGTTGCTGATGCATTGAGCAGAAAAGCCATAACAACATTGAGATCTTTGAATGCCCACTTGTCCTTAGCTCATAATGGAGCTATTTTAGCTGAGTTGCAAGTGAAGCCACACCTGTTACAATAGATACACGATAGGCAGAAAACTGATGAGAAGCTAATAGTTGCTGTGGGTAAAATTACAGAAGGGAAGGAAACTAAGTATGAAGTGAAAGAGAATGGGTGCCTGTACTAAAAAGGAAGTATAACACCCTTCACCCGTCTACAGTGTAGTCGAGCAAGGTGTGCTACACGACGTGCCGGAGTACCTGATCTTATCTGATTTCATTATAGTTCTTGATTACTTGTTCAAAAGCTTTATCTAAGGTTTAGGCTATTTTTACTGTTTATCAAAATCTGACTAATTTGGAAATTTCAAAAATTTTAATGAAAATTCGGTAGAGTGCCGACTGTAATTTGGACTAACAGTTCTTCTGAACCTGCCAAAAACAATTTCAATATATACTGAAATTCATAACTCAGATTATCTCAAAGCATTCTCATCAGTTTCTCAAACTCAAATTCAGTCTCAAAATTTCTCAAACTCAATATCATTCAGAATCATTATGATTAGATAATCAATTCAAATATCAGAATTTTTATATTTCATTAACTTATATAATTTGCCAATTAAGTACATAAATTTATCAAGTACAGGATATACAAATGAAATTACAGTTACTAATTCATATTACAATATAAGCAGTAATTATAATGTACATATTAGAAAACATGCTTAAAATGAGCCCTATCTACATGCATTGCTGAGGAGGTGACAACCTTGAACTCTTCTTAAACTTCTGCAGATTTGGACTGCAAAAATCTCAGTCGACAGCCTACTGGTTTTACCTTCAATACCTGCGTGAGGAAGCAATTCCATCGCGCTAAGCATTTCTGCTTAGTGGTGCAATAGTATAACAAGAAATAATATATACAAATAAAGAAAGAAATAAATCATAATTCGGATATCCAGGAATCAATTATTCCAACTATATTATATTTTAAGTCTCTACGGTTCTGCAAATTGTATCTTTGTTATGTTTCTATTGCTAATCTCTTTTACTCATTTCATTCAATGCTTAATTTAATTGTATTGAAATTTCCGTATACTTAACTTAACTTAACTTAACTACATGAATTGAATAATGTTTTAATTGACTGCCCATGTAGCCTATACACTGACCAAACTGGATAAATATATATACTAGCACTTGGTACCTAGTACCTCGGGCCATCACACCATCGGTCACAAAGTATCTCTTGGTGTGCAAACAGTGTGGCTAAAAAGCCATATAATCAATCAGGCATTAAGCCGAGTATAATAACACAATCTGTATAACCATAGGCTATTAAAATCATAGTATGGCATAATAAGCCAGAAAACACAATATGATGTAAAGCCATTTCCAGAACAGCTGTTAGAATCCTATTGGCATGCCAACCTATCCAAACTAGTCAACTAGGCAAACTAGAGCATATTACAATATTAAATATTTATTTCTTTATTTTCAGGATTTACTGGTCATTATACAATTCACTGGTCAATGAAAATGTTGACCTTTTCATACATCACGCATAAGTTGATTCTAGTATCAATATGTCACAATTCACATTTCAATATGCTGCCAATATAGTGCCATTTACAATTCTCACCAGTTGGCATTTATTGCCAAATTACTTCAAGGCTTCATTGTATGTTAATGTCAAATTCTCAATTTTTGTGTGCTAGATTGGTCTAGCTTAAAGTCCTATTTCTCTTGGTTTTTAGCTTCTGGTCAAAGAAGTAAAATTGTAGCTCTATGTCTTATTGCACTTTGGGCAAATTTTCAGGTCATTCTGAGTCGTATAGACCAAGATATGGTCAATTTACTAAAGCTGGACAGATTGCACCTTTAGTGCAAAATTTGGTCAATTTTAGGTCACTTTTAGTTCTGGCAGTTTTGGTACCCTAACTTGGGCAAGCAATTTGACTTGGTTCTGGTCATTTCAGGGCTTTGGTGTCTTCATAAGAATTGTAGCTCTATGTCTTATTGCACTCTGGACAAAATTTCAGGTCATTCTGAGTTGTATAGACCATGATATGGTCAATTTACTAAAGCTAGACAGATTGCACCTTTAGTGCAAAATTTAGTCAATTTTGGGTCACTTTTAGTTCTAGCAGTTTTGGTACCCTAACTTGGGCAAGCAATTTGACTTGGTTTTGGTCATTTTTGGGCTTTGGTGTCTTCATAAGAATTGTAGCTCTATGTCTTATTGCACTCTGGGCAAAATTTCAGATCATTCTGAGTTGTATAGACCATGATATGGTCAATTTACTAAAGCTAGACAGATTGCACCTTTAGTGCAAAATTTGGTCAATTTTAGGTCACTTTTAGTTCTGGCAGTTTTGGTAGCCTAAATTGGGCAAGAAATTTGACTTGGTTCTGGTCATTTCTGGGCTTTGGTGTCTTCATAAGAATTGTCGTTCTATGTCTTAGCTATCCATGATAAAAATTTCAGGTCATTTGGACCTGTTTTGAGTGAGTTTTGGTTATCCTAATGACTACTATTCATATGGTAAAAAATCTGGGTTGCAAGGTTGCCATCCCGGATTTGGTCATTTTTAAGGTCAGTTTCTAGGCAGAATTTTGGCAACATTTCTGCATGAAAGTTGGCCTATTTGGTGTCTAGTTTTACCCCCCATTGGCCTTATACCAATTGGGTTCACAGTTTTGCACTTATGACCTAATTTAGGTGCTGCCAACATACACAACCTGCATTTGAACATTACACTTCCAATTTTGACAATCCTCCTCCTCCCAATACTTCAACATTTAATCATGGCACTTCTATATATATTGTACATAATTCCAGCAAGGTATTTTGAACAGAACACTCAAGTGTTCAATGCACACAATACACCATTTAAGTTTAACATTTACTTCCACCAAAATTCAACATACCTCAATATCAATCCTACACATACACTTCCATGGCAATTACACAAACTGCCCACCATTTAATACCATTATATTTCATTGATAAATTTCATAAACTCACACACAAATTCATGATATTTAAGGCTGCCCAATATGGCAGTTTACTAAAGCATCAAAGTCCCACTATTAAACACTCAATTCAAGCACTAACATACATATACTTAGATATTAACTTACTATAACTTCCATTTGAGTTAATCAACCTTAATTCCCATCCATTAGAGGTAAGAAAAACTCAACCACAACAAACTTTCATGGCTGTCCAAAATTGAATATATCAATAACTCATCAAATCCTTCAAATTTCTTCACCATTCAACTCATCTCAACCTTAATACAAACTTTAATGAAGCAAGGGATAAAAAACTAGCACTAACCTTTTTTGAGCTTGACCAAAACTTCATCAAATCCTCTTCTTTTTGCTTCCAATATACTGCCCATGATGTATAGACTAAGTTTAATGAAGGAACTTATGAAAATCAAAGCTTGAAGATGGGTAGATGAAGGCTTGTATAAGGGGCGGCCATGGATGAAGCTTGGAGGATTTTCAATTCGGCAAAGAAGAAGATGAATCTTTTAGTGGAAAAATCTGTCCTAGTGGTCCTTATATACTCCACTAATGCCCCACTAATCACAATTAAAAATTAGATTAATTCAATATTTCCTTTAATTGCAATTATGCCCTCCAATTCCCTTAAATTACATGTTATCTTGAATTTCATTTTTCATTAAATTTTCAAAATATAATACCACTTATTTTTCACGGACATTTAGTTCAAAAGTCAACTCTATGTGTTAAATGACCAAAATGCCCCTTTTCGAGTCAAATTCAGACTTTTTCGGTACTACCGATTTACTCATTATACTGCTGATTTCTTTAATTATCATTTTTCGTTTATACTAACTTATTAATTTTTTTTGATATTTCCAATGTCAATTACACCTCATTAGACCTTTAATTATTTCCCGAAAATATTTCCCGGGGTCCCCCGCGGTCTAGGGCTAGTCAATAGGCCTCGCCGTAACTTCCCGGTGTGGTCACCCATCGCTACGGGTTTGGCTTGTTTAACTTAGTCACATTTTATCTCTTTTATTTTTCCTTAATTTTTCTCATCACATATTTCATTATTTATACTTCCTCATTGTCATTACAATGTAGTTCCAGACATTCTGACTTTCCGAGGTAGACATTAGCTGTCAGAACAGTAGGATGTGCGGACTACGAAAATGAGGATGTTACAGGAAGAGTGTGTGTACCTGATGATGGGGAATTGAAGACTAGTATTCTGAAAGAAGCACACAGGAGTTTTTATGCTATGCACCCAGGAAGCACAAAAATGTACCATGATCTGAAGCTTCAATACTGGTGGCCTGGTATTAAGAAGGACATAACTGACTATGTGACTAGATGCTTGACATGTCAGCAAGTCAAAGCAGAACATCAAGTTCCATCAAGTTTGTTATAGCCCATCAGCATACCTAAATGGAAATGTGACTGGGTCACCATGGATTTTGTCAGTAGTTTACCTCTTACCCAGAAGAAACATGATGCAGTATGGGTGATAGTGGACAGGTTGACCAAATCAGCACATTTTCTGCTAGTTAGAACTAACTACTCACTGGAGAAGCTAGCAGAATTGTATATCAGTGAGATAGTTAGACTGTATTGAATCCCACTTTCCATCATATCTGATTGAGACCTGAGATTCACATCTAGATTTTGGAAGAAGTTATAAGAAGCCTTAGGCACACAACTCCATTTTAGCACAGCTTTTTATCCTTAGACGGATGGATAGTTGGAATGAGTAATCCAGGTAAACATTGAAACCTATTGAATTAGTATAAATATTAAACTGAAATGATAATAATAACATGCAATATGTGATAGGTCCTTGAGGATATGTTGAGGAGTTGTGTCATTGAGTTTGAGGGGAGTTGGGATAGATCTCCCACTAGCAGAGTTCGCGTACAATAATAGCTACCAAGCTAGCATTCAAATGGCTCCGTATGAACCACTATATAGGAGGAAGTGTAGAACACCAGTGTGTTGGACTGAATTGGGCAAAGATAAACTTGTGGGACCAGACCTGGTGAAACAGACTGAGAAAAAAGTGAAGTTAATAAAAGCCAATTTGAAGGTTGCCTCAGATAGACAGAAATCTTATGTTGACTTAAAGAGAAAAGAGATAGAGTATGTAGTTGACAACTAAGTGTTCCTCAAAGTGTCACCATGGAAGAAGGTGTTGAGATTTAGAAGAAAGGGTAAGTTAACCCCTAGGTTCATTAGCCCATATGAAATCATTGAACGTGTGGGTCCAATGGCCTATAGGCTAGCTTTACTACTAGAGTTGGACAAGATCCACAATGTGTTTCATGCATCTACACTAAAAAGGTACAGATCAGACCCTTCACATGTCATCTCCATAGAAGAAATAGAGATCCAACCGGATTTGACATATGAAGTGGAACCTATAAGGATTTTGGCTCGTGAAGTAAAAGAGTTGAGAAACAAACGGATTCCATTGGTGAAAGTACTTTGGAGGCACCATAACACTAGGAAGCAACTTTGGAAAGTGAAGAGATGATGAGGCAACAGTTCCCTTAACTGTTTGCATCAAGTAAATTTTGAGGACGAAATTTTTATTAGAGGGGAAGAGTTGTAACACCCTCACTTTAGCTAGTCCGTACATTCTACTGTTCCGGTGACCAATGTCTGTCCGGACAGCTAGAATGTTTGGAATTTTATTTAGACTAAAGTGAGGAGTCATAAATAATTCAAATAATGGTAAGAAAAATTTGAGGAAAAAATTTTAGAAATAAAATACAATAAAGTTAAATGAGCCAATGCCCCAGCGATGGGTGACCTAACGGGAAGCAACTATAAAGACAGTTGTCGACTCTATTCCCATGGGGAAACCCAGTGAAATAATTTTTGGGACTCCAGTGAATAGTTATTGAGCTTTTGATGGCACTAGAATGCCAAGAAAATACTAGAAGAATTTTCTAAATCGGCAGAGACAATTTTAGTCTGTTAAGCAAAATGAAGGGCATTTTGCTCATTTCACCTTCAGAGATAATTTTTTACCAACTTGTCCAATTAACTGAGTGAACTATATGACATAAAATATGAATAAATATTGCTAAAACTTTAATTAAAAGTGAATAAAAAAGAAAGAAAAAGAAAATAAATTAAATACTTAATTATGCCATCATACCTATGCAAGGGTGATGCAATAGAAACTCATGGACCAATCACAATTCAACAACACACTTAAATTTCTTTAAAAGAGGAAAAATAATTCAAAATTAAGAAAGCAAATTCTGTTTCATCTTTCTTGTTCAGCCAAGACCTATCTCTCTCTACATACCTCCATTTTTTCTTCTCCTTCTCACTCGAAATTGCTTGTAAGAATCTCATTAAACCACTTGCTTGTTTCACTAAAATTATTCCTTATACCTTAAACATCCTCTAGGCAGTAAAAAGAAGAGGAGCATTTAAAGTTTATTGTTTCGCTATTTTGCAATCACCACAAGTGCACGTATCGCTAACAAGTAATAAAGTAATAAGTAGAGTATCGTTCCCACGAGGAATTTTGTTTAGCAAGTACCAATCTACAAAGAAATCTTGACTGTCTAGGCTATCAAATACTTAAGGAATGAAGTTTGTTAACTTTAAACACTAAAATGGTAAACTTAAAATGAAATGATTTATTTGAAGCAATTCTGGAATTAAGATTTCACACTTGAATCATACTAGGGATGTTATCTCGTTTATTTACTGAATTGAGGATCATTTTTCTTGATAGAAATTAGTCCTAAACTATCCTAAATCCTCTCTCAAGGCATCTAGGGTGTATTCTAATTAACTCGAACCCTACTTTCGTGGTGATCAAATTAATTAAAATCTTTTAAGACCTTTGACTAATTTTTAGGTTCCACAAAGGTGTTGGCCTATGTATAGGTCAGAATTCCTAGGTTCAAGATCTTGATTTTCTAATGTTAATCTTCACCTTTCAGTCCTTCAATTAACATCTACAATCATAACTAAGTTGGTACCAACACATAGCATGCATTAAGATCGCAAGAAATTAAATCAAGAAATGAATCTCAAATCCAATAAATAAAACTTAGTGTTCATCCATAATAATAATTATAAGAGCTACTCTCCCAAATCTAAAATAAGAAAACTACTCACTCATGGTGAGTTCAGCAAATGTCATGATAAAAAGTAAAAACAATAAAAAGAGAGTTATGCAAAGAAATAAATAGTAAAAATCTATCTAAGGAGATGAAACGAAGGAACCAAAGAGAGTTTGTAGCTTTGATCTTATGGAGCTTCAGCTAGGAAACTTCTTTTGGTACTGATGTAGAGCCCGACAACAACAACCTTCAGCAGTAATCCCGATGACGGTGACCGACCTCTCTTCCTGATGTTTTCTTTTCTATTTATATTGGTTGCTCTAGGGTTAGGTCATTTTGAGTCCGAAAGGCTTTAGGAGTCTCATTCGAATCAGAAAACAGGAGGGGAATTTGAGTCAGAAAACAGGCTGTAGCATAGTACACGGCCCGTGTGTCACTACACGGGTCTCGCAAAGTAGGGCCGTGTAACTTGCTGGAGGAGAATCGCGTGGTCTTGTTTTGGCACAGAGAGTTACACGGGTCTGTGCCAACTACACGGGCCTAATTACACGGGCCGTGTATTGTTGTTCCCATATGGTTCTTCAAGCTTGTGCCCAGCAGAGACTTACACGGGTCCCTACAGATTACACGGGTCTACTTACATGACCCGTGTACTTGTGTTTCTCACCTATTCTCTTGACTTTCTTCTGGCAGAGAGTTACACGGGTCTAGGGCTTGGTTTACATGCCCCGTATACTTTGTATCAGCAACAATTCTTTGTCTTTTTACCTCTCCAAGCTTTCCTTTGCACTCCCATCCTTTGGGGCTTCACCCAAACACCTGAAATAATGCAAAAAACATGGAATTAAGGGCTTGGCAATAGAATTTATGAAAACTAATGAAATCAACTACTATGCATGAAAATACTTGCCTAAATGCTATGATTTAGAATACAAATGTGCTCAAAAACATCTATACAATTCAAGTGTATCAAATACCCCCAAACTCAAACTTTTGCTTGTCCTCAAGCAAAACAAAACTCTATTTTAAAGCACATTTCAAGGGATACTTAGGAATACAACCATTAATTTAATAAGCATAGAATTGAACTCCTCCAGCCTTCATACCAACTCCCCTCTTTTAAGGCATAAGGGTTCTAATAGCTGCCTATTTGGAACTTCACCTCGTTTTATGATGTTTCAACTAATTATTCCTCTATACAAGACCATTAATAAGCCACATACAACCTGTTTTATCAGGATAGAATTAAGAAACACTAACTCCCCTAAATCTGCCTCTTTCGTAAGTAATTGAGATGAAGTATTTCAATTCTAACTCCATAGGCATATCTCAATTTTCTATCTCCACTAATGTAGCATGTGCTTTTTCAAAAGATCAAAAGGTCTTTAAAAGGGTTGTAATGGGGCTAGAGGGATAAACTTGGTTGCCAATGAAAGGTTTTTAGGGAATGCAAATATGAGGATAGCAAGTATGCATAAAATCCAAGTATACTGAGTTCGTTTCTACATATTTTATGTGGAGAGAAAAGGCTTTTGGCTTTTTATATTGTCAAGCATGCTTCCATGACACTTATCTCGGGACTTCTTTTCTTTTTTCCTTTTTGTCCTCTCCCTCAAAGTCATTGCTTTTGCTGGGTTGGAAAGGAAAATTTTTCTTTGGCCTCAATTGCACCCTCGCATTCTTTCTTGTGTTCCACATCCTCTCTTCATTTTCTTTATGCATTTTGCTTCCTCAAAAGGGTATGGTAGTTGTTTAGGTTAGGGGCTAGGTGAATAACATGGGTAACCAATAAATTTTAAGGGATGAACATAGGCTTCAAGTTGGCTACAAGGGATATACATTTTAATTTAAGGGTGGCTAAGGCTTAGTAAGGCTATATCAAAGAATGCCTTAATCATCTCTTCATCAAAGATATGTTAGGATTTCACCTCGATAGGTCCGAGAGATATGTTCTAGAGCTAGTGAGGCAATTTTTGAGTTTTCTTGTGTTTCAAAATTTGTTCTCCTAATTTAACAAGTTCAATGTGATAAATTAATAATTATGAAGAGGTTTAGCTAGTCTAGTTCCATAGAAAGAGATTAGCTTCTTCACAAACAACATGTTAGAATCCCTTTTTGCCCATTTAGATACGTTCATTCCTCTATCCCGTGGAGTTCAATTATTAGCTTACAAAAAATTTGGTTATAGTGCTAAGTTTCACAATTTACAATCCAAAAATTTTCCAAAATTCTTAAAAATTTTGATACATAAGAATAATGTAGCTGAATTTAAACAATACAATGATGTGCATGTAATGATATGCAAGTGCAAATATATCCCCCCTCCCAAACTCAAACTAGACATTGTCCTTAATGTCAATATAATATGTAAAATCAGATCAAGCGTACAAAAATTTTAAGGAAGCATAATATCTATTAAGCATGGAAAATTTTTGAACATAAAGCAAATAAAAGAGACCTATGGTTGCAAGTTAGTATTAGGGCATGTAAGATATTACAATAAAGATCCTATCCTATAGTCCTATCTCTAAAAGGCCTCTTATGATGATGATGGTGATGCTGGTGATCCTTGCTCCTCATCCTCCTCATCCTCCTCATCTGGTTTTTCCATTAGAATGTCCAGCTTGTTGTGTGCTTCCTGGAGGCTGTCCTCGATAGCTCGCATCCTACTGTATATTGTGGTCTCCATGCGCTGCAGGTATGCAAGGACCGGGTCTGTCGGTTGTGATGTGTATGGAGGCACTCAGACAGGGGACTCTTCGAACATCCGCTCTTGCCTTTCTTCTTGAGGCTATGAAGTCTCACTGGATCCCTCCCTTGCATCGTCTCTCCGAGGGATGGTGTTTCCTTTGGCATCCACCAAGTAGCATTTGTTGCCCACCTTCTTACATATCCCCATGGATATGCAGATAGTTTGATCAATTCTCAATGTTCCAGTAACAAAGCACAGTCTGTGATATCCTGAAACAAAGCCGAAGTGGAGTGCAATAGTGGTGACAAGGCCTCCAAGCACTATGTGCCTAGTAGGCTGATGGCAAAGGCATCGAAAATGGTTACACAAGAAAAAGGCAGTGCTACACCGTTGCTCAGTGACCATGCACAATAGGAAAAATAGCTCACTGGTGTTAACAACGCCAAAGCTATCGCCATGGGCCATGATGGTGTATGCGGTGAACCGATGCATGTATTGTAATGCTGGACTAGTGATGCCCATTGATTTGGATTTGCTAGAGTTGTAAGGCTCTGTGTTTGGTGCAATGGAATCCCAAAAGTTGATGTTATTATACAGCATGCGGTTCCTTGGGATTTCTTGGTGGCTGGTACTGTCAAAGCCGAAGATATTGTTGAACTCGTCCATATTCATTACCCGGTCTACACCAAGTAGGCGAAACTCAATTCTGCCCCTGTCTTCCCTATTGGTGGGCTATAAGTTGGCCTTGAAGCTACCCAAAAAATTCCAGCGTCGTGTTTTTGTAAGCCAAAAATTGGAGTTGGGCAAACCTTATCCACCCAATGCTGTCAAGTAGCCCATTGATTTCTTCTTGCAACCTGAGTTGCTCTAAAGGCGAAAAATCTATGTACTTGGTGGAAGATATTTTTCGGGCATGAAGTCGAGTGCACATTGCTTTATGGGCATCATTTCGAAATCCCCAAGGAATAGAGATTTTGGGTTGTGGAGCGGGTTATGGCTGTGGTTGCAGTGGGGGAGGGGCTTGTTGAGATGGTTAGGGAGTGGCTACCCTCATTCTTGGACATTGGGTTGGAGGCTGGGGTGGAGAAGGTGAGGATTATCCTCTTTGTCTTGAAGAAGAACTGATCCTCCTTACAGATCTCTTCGCAAGAGCCATGGGTGTGTTTTTGGGAAGGAGAAGAGTATGACTTTGGTGAAGGGAGATGAGATTTGAGAGGTTTTTATAGGCTAGGAAGGGAGTAGATGAAGGGTTTTGTGTTTATGAAGGGTTTTAATGCTAGGGGTGTATTTAAAGAGCTGTTAGGACTCTTTGTTTCACGCGTTTCATGCCCAAGGAGTCGCGTCTGTGACGAAATACACGGGTCGTGTATTACTACACGGGCCCAACATGTAGGGCTGTGTAAATTTCTGCCTGAAATTTTCAAAATCTGTCATAGTACACAGCTCGTTTAAATCAGCTATGAGACCTGTGTAACTTCCTGTCTCTTGGGTTACTTTACTGGATATGTTACACGGCCCATGTAAAATTCAAAGAGCCCCGTGTAACCTTCTGTCTCTCAGTTATTCTACTAGAGACATTACACAGTCTGTGTAATTTGGGATATGGACCCGTGTAAATTTCTATCTCCCGAAGGGTCGAGATTGCATGAAATTTATGGACTTCTAGAAAGTTACACGGGGCGTGTACTACTAGTACACGACCCGTGTAATTTTTTGGTTTTTCAAATCTTTGGCAGATGAAAAATTTTATCATCATAACACATGAAATGGATGCAAAGATTAATAATAGAGTTACTTCCCTGATTTTGTTCAATTTTCCCTTTTGTGGTTTTGACTTGGTGATTCCCTTCCTCTCTTGATCTCTATTCCCCTTTTCAAAAATCCTACAAAATGAAATACTAATGAGTACGAATCAAAAATTCAATATTGAAGAAAAAGAAAAGAAGAAAAGTTCAGAAAAATTTTGGGTTACCTCCCAAAAAGCGCTTATTTATAGTCTTTAGCTGGACTTTGCTTGTTTATGGTCTGTCAGTAGGAGGATTGAGAGTGCAATTTACTCCCGTTTCTATGAATTCTCCTTGAAAGTAAGGCTTCGGACTTTGCCCATTGACCTTGAATGCGCCTGAGGTTTCGCTCCATACCTCTATTGCTCCATGTGGGAAGACTTGGGTGACCTTGAAAGGTTCGGACCATCTTGATTTCAGCTTCCCTGGAAAGAGTTTTAATCTAAAGTTGAATAAGAGGACAAGATCTTCTTCTTTTATCTCTTTCCTTGCTATGTGCCTGTCATGCCATCTTTTGGAATTTTCGTATGCATCTTGTCAGATTTCTTCCAACTCATTCAGTTATAAGAGCCTTTTTCTCACCAACAGCTTTTAGGTCAAAGTTTAGTACCTGAATTGCCCAATAGGCTTTATGCTCAAGTTCAACAGGGAGATGGCATGATTTTCCATAAACCAGTCGAAAGGGTGTTGTGCCAATTGGGGTTTTATATGTAGTGCGGTATGCCTATAGTGCGTCATCTAACTTCATGCACCAGTCCTTCCTGGACCTGTTTACAGTTTTCTCTAGAATCTGCTTCAGTTCTTATTTGATATTTGTACTTGACCGCCGGTTTGAGGATGATAAGGTGTGGCCACCTTGTGAGTTACTCCATACTTTTTCAGTAGTGTTTCGAATTGTTGGTTGCAGAAGTGGCTTCCTCCATCACTGATTATCGCTCGTGGTGTGCCAAATCTTGTGAAGATGTTCTTCTTAAGGAACTTGGTGACCACTCTAGCATCGTTGGTTGATGTTGCAATAGCTTCTATCCATTTTGTCACATAATTAACTCCAACTAGAATATACTTGTTTCCACGGGTGAGGGGAATGGGTCTATGAAGTCTATTCCCCATACATCAAACAATTCTATCTCAAGTATACCATGCAGTGGCATTTCATTCCTTCTTGAGCTGTTACCTATTTTTTGGCATTGATCACAAGCTAGCACAAAAGGATCTTACATCCTTAAATAAATGTGGCCAGTAAAACCCTACTTGTAAAATCTTGGCTGCGGTCTTTGAAGTGCCTAAATGTCCTCCATATAGTAATGAATGGCAATGATAAATGATACTTTCCATATCTTCCTTTGGTATGCACCTTCTTATCAGCCCATCATTATATCTCTTGTACAGTAGGGGTTCCTCCCATAAGTAATATCTCACATCATGTAGGAATTTCTTCCTTTACTGATAAGTCATGTTTGGAGGTAGTACCCTTCATACAAGAAAATTAACAAAGTCAGCGTACCATGGAGCTTTGGAGAATGCAAGTAATTGCTCATCAGGAAATGAATCATCAATTGGCAAATCTTCGAAGTCCTTTGTGTACTCCAATTTTAGTCTGGAAAGATGGTCATCCACTATATTTTTGGATCCCTTTTTGTCCTTGATTTCAAGGTCAAATTCTTGTAGGAGTAGAATCCATCGAATCAGTCTTGGTTTTGCTTTGTTTTTGTTCATAAGGTATCGGATTGCAGCATGATCTATGAATACAATGACTTTTGACCCGATAAGGTAAGATCTGAATTTGTCCATTGCAAATACCACTGCTAGGAATTCCTTCTCTATGGTAGCATAATTGATTTGGGCATCATCGAGTGTCTTGCTAGCATAATAAATAGCATGGAGCTTTTTATCTTTTCTTTGCCCAAGCACTGCTCTAATTGCAAAGTCACTCGCATCACACATCACCTCGAATGGTAGCTCCCAATTCGGTGGCTGTATTATTGGTGCTGATATCAGGGCCTCTTTGATTCTGTTAAAGGAGACAAGGCAATTTTTATCAAAATCAAAGGGAACATCTTGACTTAACAAGTTAGTAAGTGGCTTAGCTATTTTGGAAAAGTCTTTGATAATCTTCTGTAGAATCCTGCATGCCCCAAAAAGCTTCGCACTCCCTTGACTGATGTTAGGGGTTGCATATTTTCAATGATCTCAATTTTTGCCTTATCAACTTCAATTCCTCTTTCTGATATCAAATGTCCCAGAACTATGCATTCCCTTACCATGAAATGACATTTTTCCTAATTTAGTACTAGGCTTGATTCTTCACATCTTTG
The DNA here is from genome assembly GCF_030052815.1 of Hevea brasiliensis. Classification (NCBI taxonomy): domain Eukaryota; kingdom Viridiplantae; phylum Streptophyta; class Magnoliopsida; order Malpighiales; family Euphorbiaceae; genus Hevea; species Hevea brasiliensis. Next base: position 89,694,823 of record NC_079493.1, on the reverse strand, counting down.
CAACACCTTAGATAAATTAGCTAGGCAATCATCAAAAGTAGTTCCATAGACAGAAAAATTATCCATAAAAACTTCCATGATATCTTCAATATAATAAAAAAGGATAGCCATCATGCATCTTTGAAAGGTAGCAGGGGCATTACAAAGACAAAAAGGCATTCTCCTATGTGTAAATGTTCCATAGAGACAAGTGAATGTTGTCTTTTCTTGGTCTTCTAGGTGAATAGAAATTTGAAAGTATCCTGAATACCCATCTAGGTAACAGAAATAAGAGTGTTTCACTAATCTTTCTAACATTTGGTCAATGAAGGGGAGGGGTAAATGGTCTTTTCTGGTGGCACTGTTCAATTTCTTATAATCAATGCACATTCGCCAACTAGTGACTACTCTAGTAGAGATTAGTTCATTGCTTGTATTTTGGATAATAGTTGTCCCACCTTTCTTAGGAACTACATGTACTGGACTAACCCATTTACTATCAGAAATTGGGTATATGATACCTGCATCTAATAGTTTTAAAATTTCTTTCTTGACTACTTCTTTCATGTTTGGGTTTAGTCTTCTTTGATGTTCGATTGTGGGTTTACTATTTTTTTCCATGGGTATCCTATGCATGCAAATCGATGGGTTGATCCCCTTCAGGTCTTCTATTTTATACCCTAATGCTTTACTATGGATCCTAAGTTCTCTTAAGAATTTTTCCTCTTCTAACTTAGACAGGCTAGCATTGATTATAATAGGATAATTAGACTTTGAGTCTAGGAATGCGTACCTTAGTGAAGATGGGAGAGGTTTAAGCTCTACCTGTTTGGAGTTTTCCTGGAGCTTACCTTTGGTTTGTTCCTCCTTCAATTTCTCTATCTCGGAAACCTTAGCTAAGGGTAGGGGTAGAGGAGCAGCCAACTATTGTGCACATGCTACTATTTTTGTATTTTCATCATCCAGTGTGTGGCTGTGCACAATACATGCTTTAAGAGGATCTTTAGGATGTGTCTTATGAAATTCCTCTTTAACTTGTTCGTCAATTATGTCAACCTTGAAGCATTCATCAGGTTCAAATTTGTTTTTCAGTGTGTCGAACAAGTTGAACTCCACTTCCTCTTCTCCTACCTTGAGGGTTAATCGTCCATTTTTAACGTCTATGATGGCTCCGGCGGTTGCCAAGAATGGTCTTCTCAGTATGATAGGAATTGGATATCTTTTTCCATCTCAAGGACAACAAAGTCCACTGGAATGAAGAATTTGCCCACTTTGATAGGGATGTTCTCAAGTATCCCTACAGGATATTTAATGGATCAATCAGCCAATTGCAATGAGATTGTTGTGGGTTTCAGTTCCCCGATCTCTAGCTTTTTACATATTGATAAAGGCATTAGACTGACGCTTGCCTCAAGATCGTGGAGGGCCTTATCTATTTTCTTGTTACCAATGATACAGCGTATGGAGAAGCTTCCTGGATCCTTCAACTTTGGAGGCAGTTTGATTTGCAGAATGGCACTGCATTCCTCTGTTAGAGCTACTGTTCCATAGCCTTCTAGCTTCCTTTTCTTTGATAGAATTTCCTTAAGAAATTTGGCATAAGATGGCATCTGACAAAGTGCTTCAGTGAAGGGGATGTTAATGTAAAGTTTCTATAAAACTTCCAAAAACTTCCCAAACTGCTTGTTCAGTTTGGCTTTCTGAAATCTCTAAGGAAAAGGTAGGGGAGGCTGGTATGGTTCTGGTAATTTCTTTGTCTTCCTTGCTTCCTCTTCCTGATCTTTCTTAGCTTCCTCCTCCTTTTTCTCTGCTTGGTCTTTAGAATTTTCTATGGTTTCCTTTGTCGATTCTACCTTTGGTTGTACTAGAGTTCTCCCATTCCTCAATGCAAACTGCTTTGCAATGCTCCCTTGGGTTCATTTCTAGTTGACTAGGCAGTTTGCCAACAGCCTTACTTAAAGAACTTACTTGCTGAGCGATTTGATTCTCTAGCATCTTGTTATGGGTACTAAGTTGGTCCATTCTAGAATTTAGCTGTTTAATCAATTTAGTTTTTTATTGTTGAGCTGCTAAGAATCCTTCCATCATGGTTTCCATGGCCATTTTTTGTTTAGGTTGTTGAGGTTGGAGAGGTAGTGATGGTTGTGTAAAGTTCTGACCTCTGTTCTGAAATCCAGGGGGTGCTGGAGGTTTGTACCCTTGTTGCTTGTTTATTGGCTGGTTTTGCTGATTGGACCATGAGAAATTTGGGTGGTTTCTCTATCCAGGGTTGTAAGTATTTGAATACGGATTGTTTGGCTGCCTCTGGTTCAAGTTTCCTCCATTATTCACATAGTTCATCTGTTCTGTAGGTTCATTGAAATTGTTTTATTCTGAATTCATGTATCCTCCTTCATAGCTGCACTCATGTTGATTATTTGTACCAACTGCGTTGGCTTGCATTCTTTCGAGTTTCTTTGTGAGCTGATCAAACTGGGCATTTATCATGCTTAGGGCATCTACTTCTAGGACCCCTACAGTTCTTCTTGCTTTTCCTCTTTCATTTGACCACTCATAATTATGGTATGCAACCTTTTCTAGAAGTTCAAGTGCTTGTGGCACTATTTTCTCCATTAAAGCACCCTCTGCAGCTAAATCAACTGTGCTCCTTGTAGAGGCTAGTAATCCATTATAGAAATTTTGCACCAATAGCGAATCTTATATGCCATGGTGTGGACATTCCCTCTGTAGGTCTTTGTATCTTTCCCATGCGTCATAGAGTGACTCTCCTTCCTTTTGTCTGAAGGTGTTGAGCTCAAGCCTCAGCTTTGCAGTCTTTGCAAGTGGGAAATACCTTGCTAGAAAAGCTTAAGAGAGGTTTTCCTAGGTAGTGAATGTTCCAGCCAGTTGAGAAAGCAACCACTTCCTTGCTCTATCCTGTAGGGAGAATGGGAATGCTCTGAGTCTTATTGCTTGATCAAACACTCCATTCATCTTGAATGTATCACATAGGGCAAGAAAGCACTAGAGGTGATAGTGTGGGTCTTCTATTGGTGAACCTGTAAACTGGGTTTGTTGAATCATTTGGAGCCATGCTGGTTTTAATTCAAAGTTGTTGGCTTCCACTATGGGTCTAGTGACACTGGGCTGAAATCCTAGGACAGATGGAGCTCCGTAATTTCTCAAGAGTCTCGGTCTGTCATTATTATCGGCCATGGTTGAGATTTCAGGATCTCCTTGACCATGCTCTTGATGTTTCCTTTCCCTCCTGATGGCTTTCAGGGTTCTGTCTATTTCTGGATCACAGTCCAAAATTTCTTCTGGGTTTGTTCTAGTCATATACCAGATCGGGCACCTGAGAGAAAAGAAAAGAAATACAACCAGTAAAATAAAATTAAATAATAAATATAATTGCCTAAATCAGCTAAATCACCTATCGCTTGATATTACTAAAAACAAAAATTCCTCGGCAACGACGCCAAAAACATGTTTCACTATTTTACAATCACCACAAGTGCACGTATCGCTAACAAGTAATAAAGTGATAAGTAGAGTACCGTTCCCACGAGGAATTTTGTTTAGCAAGTACCAATATACACAGAAATCTTAACTGTCTTGGCTATCAAATACTTAGGGAATGAAGTTTGTTAACTTTAAACACTAAAATGGTAAACTTAAAACGAAATGATTTATTTGAAGCAATTATGGAATTAAGATTTCACACTTGAATCATACTAGGGATGTTATCTCCTTTATTTACTGAATTAAGGATCATTTTCCTTGATAGAAATCAGTTCTAAGCTATCCTAAATCCTCTCTCAAGGCATCTAGGGTGTATTCTAATTAACTCGAACCCTACTTTCATAGTGATCAAATTAATTAAAATCCTTTAAGACCTTTGACCAATTTTTAGGTTCCACAAAGGTATCGGCCTATGTCTAGGTCAGAATTCCTAGGTTCAAGATATTGATTTTCTAATATTAATGTTTACCTTTCAGTCCTTCAATTAACATCAACAATCATAACTAAGTAGGTACCAACACATAGCATGCATTAAGATTGCAAGAAATTAAATAAAGAAACGAATCTCAAATCCAATAAATAAAACTCAGTGTTCATCCTGTTAGTAGTATGCCCTAGAGCATATCATTTAGTATGTATCTTGTACATATTTTTATTAATAAAAGGCATTTCCACTTTTCCGTTTACATAATATATTTATGTGTAATAGAAAAGGTCCATTGATATTTTGTTAGAAATATTATTCTTAAGTTGTTAAGAATATGAGTGTATTCTTAATAAATAGGTTCACACGAAGTATCATAAATAGGTTCACAATCGAGGATACTTCATAATAAGGACATGACTTATCCAGAAAGATTGTATTCATGTTTGTTCCCAAGTTATTTATATGAGATATAAATAAGATGGAATGGTGAGTCTCATGCCATATAACAAACATGATAGGCACTTATAAATGATAAGTAGGCCGAACTAGTGACACTTATGACAAGCACATGGAGTTTACTCTTGTCAATGTTCTGTCATAAATCATATCAGTGCATATAATCTTTAGACCTGAGATAGCACAGTTATCTTGTATATAGGTAGTTTGAGTTTGATACTGCTTTCATACTTATACTGTGTATGGGTATATGGGCATGTGTTGGCTCCTACTAGTTATATATAGAGGTAGGTGTTGATCAAGATGGAATCTGTTCCTCTAAGTAAATAGAGATAAAATCCTATGTTCATTTACTTGTTCTTGATGTTTCAAGTTCCTGGCCAGGACAGATAGATTAATTCAAAAAAGAGTTTCTGATGAGAAAATCTTTTTAATCAAGAACTGGAATTAAAAGAGAACATAATATTCATAGCAAATGGAGTTTGACATAAACCATGACTCGGCTTGAGTTGGGATTTTGTAAGAGAGTTCTAGTGCATGGTAACATATGATTATAGGTTCATTTAAGGTAAACCTTATTACTAATTGGGTGGCCATGGCATGCTATGCTAGGTGTTAACCATGGTCCATGAGGTTCATAAAATGATTTAGAGAAATCATTTATGGTAAGAAAGAGTTCTGATGATATTAAGAGTTGATATCATGTCTCATTGCCAATTAGTGATGAGCCTAGTAAGTCACACACATACACAAGTTATCACCTAATTAAATATGATTTAATTAATTAATTAAAGAGTTTAATTGATTAATTAAATAGGTTTGGTTTGCAATTAGTTTGCAAAGTCCCTAGCATGACTTGAAACCAAATCTAGATTATTGGATGTATAATATAAGTTAAATTTATATTTAAAGTGTTTAAATATGAATTTAATTAATGAGAAATTAATTAATAGAGATTAATTAATTAATTTATATTTGATATAAATTAATTAGAAGAAGAAAAATAATTATTTTGGGTTGAGAACTCAAAATTAAGACACAGGGGCATTTTGGTCATTTTGCAGTGTGACACGTGGCACCATGAGATGGTGACACATGGCATAACACATAAGCTTGCCAAATGTTTTTTAATCATGTAAGATGAGTAAAATCAAGATTAAATATAGGTTTGACACTTGGCACAATGTGATTGGGTCACTTAAACCTAGAGCTAATCAACGGGTGACATGTGGCAAGGGTTTAATGTGTTAACCTAGCTATTTAAGTGTTGTTATGAGAAAATAAAACACAACTAGCATCCACACTCCTTGGTCACGCCATTTTGCAGCCCTCCCTCTATTCTTCTTCATCTCTCATCAATTCAAAGAGATTAGCCATCAATCTCTTGAATTAAGAACACTAGAAATTGTTTCTAGTGTCCTGTTTACATCTCTAATCTCTTAAAAGGCAGAACTTGAATTTCTAATTAATAGAAAAGGCCTTAGAAGCTGTTCAAGGGCTGCCATAGGTGTTCTTGGTGTGGACAAGCTAGAGGGATAACATCTGGTGTCCTGAAGACGAATCTCAAAGGCACAGACACGCTGCAGTGCATCAAAAGGTTAGTGTAATCGTTCTCGATTTAATCTAGGGTTCTAAAATTAGTCTGATTAATTTTAAAATCTTAAATGGCAAATACAGATCCAAAAACATATTAAAAGAGTTTTAATATATTGTTTATCATTGAAATCAAATAGATAAAAATAAATCTTGCATGATGCATGTAACCCTAGGTGAAAATTTTTGAATTCAATGGTATAAACTTGTGTTTTTCACGCTTCCGTTCCTTCAATTGATATCAGAGCCACTATATTTGCCATTTAGATTGTTGATTATATAATTTAATTGTGTGTTTGATCATGAGATCAAAAGATTATTGCTGGTTGCAAAGCAAGGTGGCGGCATACTTGAAAAAAGACCATCAATGGTGCGCATGGTTTGGCTACCATGGGTGGTTCAAGGTTTGGCTTTTAATTCTGCAATTGTTGTATGATCTAAGGCCTATTCTTTAACTAATTAAAGTGTTTAATTAGTAGTTTTAATCACACAATTAAATTATGATTCAAATCAGAATTTTAAAAATTGTTTGAATGTGATTCAAATCTGAATTTTAAAAGTTGTTTTAATGTGATTCAAATCTGAATTTTTAAAGTTGTTTGAATCATATTTAAATCTAATTTTTTAAAATTTGATTGAATAAAATTCAGATCTGATTTTTTTAAAAAATGTTTGAATGTGATTCAAATCTGATTTTTTTAAAAAATGTTTGAATGTGATTCAAATCTGAATTTTTAAAGTTGTTTGAATGTGATTCAAATCTGAATTTTTAATTTTGTTTGAATGAGATTCAAATCTGAATTTTTAAATTTATTTGAATCATATTCAAATCTGGATTTTTAAGTTGAATATGAGATATTCAATTTAATTTAAGTATGTATGTTTTATTTAATTGTTAAATAGTGATATGCATGATGGATGATCATGGACTATAAAAGACAAATGTGATTGGATTTATTTCTTTTATGTTTCTTTGAGATTGTAAATTAATTAATTTATTTTAATTTATTTTGGGCATGTATTATTAAGTTTGTAATAATTTTTGGGTTGTAATTTCATTTATTTAAGTTCTTGTAAATTCGCCTTGGTATGCCAAGGATTACTATGTAATATTGGATTGCAAGAAGTTCAAGGAGGTAAAGAGCATTGGTGGGACCAGTGGGAGGAATTCAAGATCAAGTGTTGATTATGTACTCCTTTAGCAACTCTTGTAAAATGAATGAATGAAATGCATCTAGGAATGCCCTGATTCAATTCTTGGTGGCTCATAATTGAATCCCTTAGAAAGTCCATGATCATACCATATTTACTGCTTATCCATGAATGCATGAGATGTATGGGAATGTATGCAATTATATGATATATGCATGCTAAATGGATAATGTGCAAAGTGAGACCTTAATAGTAATTAGAATGACCATAAAATCTTCCAAACAAATGATTAAGTTGGATATGCTATAATTAAAGTAATTATAACATAGGCCCTCCATTGGGGTAATTATTTTAAGAAATTTTAAATAGTTGCATGAGATGCAATTAATTTAAGAGATTTTCTTAAGAATAATTGTTAAGCATGAGATGTTGTAAATATGTAAATGGTTTGGTGGCCAATATTGGATGTACCTGAGGACATTAAAATTATTTACATAATTACTGGCTCAATGGGATCAACTTAACTAATGCAAGATAAGTCAATAATGGATGTACCTGAGATTTTGAGCATTAGGGGCTAGGTAAAGGATTGAACTTCATATGAGATGTGATGGGCAAGGAGTTGCTCACTTATAGTTTATTGTAATTCCAATAATGGATATACCTGAGGATGATCAATAGAATTATAAGAATTCAATCACCCACTAGAAATTCATCCAACTAGGATTTCCATTTCCTACTTTGGAAGTGTAGGATTCGCTAAGTTAGTGAGAGGACCAATTTGATTAAAAGACCATAATCATTTTGGTTAATTACATGATACATTTACTAATTAATCTGGTTATTTTCTGCAGTTAATTTTCTGATAAAAATGAGCACAAAACAACCACCACCATCCAATATCCTTGCAAGCATACTTGATTACAATAGGTTGACAGGACCAAATCTGTCTGATTGGCTAAGAAATTTGAAGGTTGTCCTGAACCTTGAACATATAGGATATGTTCTAGATTCAAATGTTCCTGGTCCCTTACCTCCAGAGGCCACACAAGAGGAACATGATACTTTGGACAAGTGGAAGGAGCATGATATGAGAGCTAAGTGTTACATGCTTGCTTCCATGAGTAATGAGTTACAGAAGCAACATGAGAACATGCAGAGTGCGAGTGAGATCCTCCTTCACCTACAAGAGTTGTATGGTGAGCACAGCAGGAATGTTAGGTATGAGATATCTAGACAGCTATTCCGTATGAGGATGTCTGAGGGACAGAATGTTGGGGATCATGTCCACAAGATGATTCGGCTGATTGAGCAGTTGGAACATCTTGACTTCAACATGGATTTCCAACTACAGACGGAATTGATCCTTCAGTCCCTTCTTGAGTCTTTTGGGAATTTTGTGACAAATTTCCATATGGCTAAATAGGAATGCACCTTAGCTGGTTTACTCAACATGCTGGTTATTGCCCAAAAGAATATGCTAGGCTATAAAGGGAAAGAGATAGCTTTGGTTGCATCTTCTTCTGCTGGAAAGTCCAACAAGAAGAAGGGCAATAAGAAAAAGAAATCTCAGATTCCTGGTCCTTCTAAGAAAATAGCTAAGAAGAAAAGGAAGACTAAAGCTGATGGAGGCAAAGGAAAGTGTTTCCACTGCCAAAAGGATGGGCCTTTGGAAAAGGCGCCTGAGTATCTTGCTTCTCTGAAGGACAAGAAGGATACACCTTCGGAAGGTATGTCCATATCTTGTTATTTAGATTCTGATGATACTCATAGTTCATCTACAGCTTGGGTTTTAGATACTGGTGCCAGTTCTCACATTTCTAATGATATGCAGGAACTAGCAAATAGTAGCAGCTTGAGTTCTCAAGATATTAGAGTCCGGATTGGCAATGGCTCAACTGTTGAAGCTTTAGCCATAGGATCTAAATCTTTTTACATGTTTGGACATGTTTTGTGTTTGGATAATATTTTATATGTACCTGATGCTTTTAAGAACATCATTTCTATATCTAGTTTGACTAGAAATGGCTATGAATTTGATTCATCGATGATGTTTGCAATATTTATTTTGGAAATAAATATGTTGGTTCGGGTTATATGAATAATGGTCTTTATTATTTGGATAATAATGACAAACACAAATTGAATGCAAGTGATCTAAAAGAATGCAATGCCATGGTGAAAACCAACTCAAGTTCAAAATATATTTGGCACTTAGGGTTATGTCATGTTGCAGAAGATAGGATTGCAAAATTGGAGAAAATGGGGATTCTATCCTCATTGGGCTCTGAGCCTACTCCAACTTGTGAATCTTGCCTTCAGGGTAAAATGACTAGATCACCCTTTGTTGGACAAGGGCTAAGAGCTGAAAATATTTTGGAGCTAATACATAGTGATGTATGTGGTCCATTTAAAGAAATGGCTAGAGGGGATTTTCATTATTTTATTACCTTTACTGATGATAAATCAAGGTTTGGGTATTTGTATTTGATGAAATACAAACATGAATCTTTTGAAAAGTTCAAAGAATTTAAATCTGAAGTAGAAAATCAAACAGGAAAGAATATTAAAGCTCTTCGATCAGATCGTGGAGGTGAATATTTGAGTACTGAATTTGATGAATACTTGAGAGAGCATGGCATTGTTTCTCAGCTGACTCCTCCAGGAATGCCACAGCTGAATGGTGTATCTGAAAGGAGAAATCGTACCCTATTGGATATGGTATGTAGTATGATGAGCTATACTGATATGCCAATCTCCTCTTGGGGATTTGCATTAGAATCAGCTTTGTATATTCTGAATAGGATTCCATCAAAATCAGTTTCTTCCACACCTTATGAGATATGGCATGGAAGAAAACCAAGTCTAAAGCATGTTAAGATTTGGGGTTGTCCAGCTTATATCAAAAAGCTGAACACTGATAAATTGGAGACCGGATCGAGAAAAGGTCGATTTGTTGGATATCCAAAAGATAGTTTTGGATATTATTTTTATTTGCCTACTTCACAAAAGGTTGTGATAAGTAGAGATGCCACATTTCTTGAACAACAGTTTGTTCAAGAAGGAGGCAAAGGAAGGCAAATAGAGTTAGAATTGGAGAATTCTGACCAACCAATAGATCAGATGGATATAGATCCATCTAGTCAACCAATACCCGTTGATGAAACATCTACAATTTGTTCCTCGTAGAACAACCAGGTATCTCACCCACGATGAGATATGGTTTTCTTCATGAAGAAGAACAAGAGTTGTCTACTCATGAAGAAGTAGATCATGGAGATGATCCACTTACCTATGAAGAAGCTATATCAGATATAGACTCTTCAAAATGGATTGATGCTATGAAATCCGAGATTGATTCCATGTATAAGAATCAAGTTTGGGATCTTGTTGACCCACCTGAAGGTATTATACCTATAGGGAACAAATGGGTTTTCAATAAGAAAATTGGTTCTGATGGAAAGGTAGAGACCTATAAGGCAAGGCTAGTAGCGAAAGGGTTTCGCCAAAGGCAAGGAATCGACTATGAGGAGACTTTCTCGCCTGTTGCCATGCTTAAATCAATTAGGATTTTATTAGCAATAGCTGCATACTATGATTATGAGATTTGGAAGATGGATGTCAAAACAGCTTTTCTCAATGGATACATTGAAGAAAACATTTTCATGGAATAACCTAGGGGATTTGAATCCCAAGATGGTTCCAAGGTATGCAAGCTAAAGCGATCCATTTATGGGTTGAAACAAGCTTCGAGGAGTTGGAACATTCGTTTTGATGAAGCCATTAAATCCTTTGGTTTTATCAAAAATGAGGATGAGCCATGTGTATATAAGAAGGTTACTGACAGTGCTATGACTTTCCTTGTCTTATATGTGGATGACATACTGTTAATGGGTAATGACACAGGTATGTTGACGACTATAAAGGTATGGTTGTCAAATACATTCTCCATGAAAGACTTAGGGGAGGCAACCTATATTCTTGGGATTCGCATCTATAGAGATAGAGCGAAAAGAATAATTGGTTTATCCCAAAGTCTATACTTGGAAAAGGTGTTAAAGAGGTTTAACATGCTTGATTCCAAGAGAGGATTGTTACCAGTGAGACATGGTATCCATCTTTCTGAAGAAATTTATCCCAAAGTCTATACTTGGAAAAGGTGTTAAAGAGGTTTAACATGCTTGATTCCAAGAGAGGATTGTTACCAGTGAGACATGGTATCCATCTTTCTAAAGAAATGTCTCCAAAGACACCTGAAGAAAGAGATAAGATGGCCAGGATTCCATATGCTTCGGCTATTGGAAGTTTAATGTATGCAATGTTGTGTACTAGGCCGGATATCGCATATGCTGTTAGTTTGACTAGCAGGTATCAATCCAATCCAGGTTTGGAACACTGGATAGCTGTCAAGAATATTCTTAAGTACTTGAGAAGAACTAAGTATTTATTCTTGATTTATGGAGGTGGAGACTTGCAATTGGATGGTTATACTGATTCTGATTGTAACACCCCTAAGTTCGGTAGTGCGTTCTACTGCTCCGGTGACCAGTGCTGTCCGGACAACTAGGATGCCTAGAACTACACTTCGATATGAGTGAGGAGACATAAAATAATGAAATACAAGAAGAGAAAATAAAAGAAAAACAAAGGAAAAATAATAGCAAAGAAATGTAACCAAGTTAAGCGAGCCGGGAACCCTAGCGATGGGTGATCATTAGGAAGTCACGGCGTGGACCGTTGACTAGCCGGATCATGGGGGAACCCTGGAAAACATTTTTAGGACTTAAATAGACCTTTATTGAAGAATAAATATCATTAGAAAGATCAAAGAAAAATTAAATAATTAGTACAAAGAAAAGTGAGAAATCGAGAAACAGACAAAACCCGGTGTTACCGAAAAATCGGGAATGCAACCCGAACAGGGGCATTATGGTCATTTGACATCCCGAATTGTCTTTTGACCTAAATGTCCACTAAAAATAAATAATATTACACTTAGAAAATAAAATGAAAAATTAATTTGGTGGTACCTAAAGTAAATAGTGAGAATTAAGGGTTTAATGTGGAATAAGTGAAAGTTTAACTTATAATATGAATTAATTAAGTAAGTGGTCCACTAATGAATAAAATAAACATGAAGTGGGGCAGGTGTAAGTCCATAATGCAGCTGAATTCTTCATCTTCTCCAATTCTCTCAACATTGCCGAATTGAAGAAGAAGAAAACCTCCATTAACGTTTTCATTCAAGCTTGATCCACCCCTCCATTTCACCTTCAATCACTTAGGTTCCTTCATGAAAGTTTGTCTACACATCATAAGGAAGAGCTTGATACCAAATTTAAGAAGTTTAATCAAGGTTTGGCAAGTTCTAACCATAAGGTAAGTTTACATTTTTGAAGATTTCTTTGTTAAACTTTGTGTACATGTTATGGGTGTTGGTTTTGTGAAGGAAATTTTTAAGTTTGAAGAGTTATTGAGATATCCATTTTTGGGCAGCCATGTAGTCATGTATTGATGAGATAATTGTGCATATATTTGATGGGAAATGATGTTGGTTATGGTGATATAATAACTTAGTGAATTACTTCATATGTATATGGTGATTTTGCATTTAGAATGGAAATTGATGAATTGTAGGACACTTTGGTGTTGAGGGACATTTTCGGCAGCCTTGGAACTCTTGGATAAGTATATGTGTTCATGAAGATATGGGCAGAATTGTGGCATTAAGGATAGATGGATATGTATATGAAATTGTTGTGTAAAGTGTATGTGAAAACTAGTAATGTTTATGTGTATGTGTAATTGTATTTGGACTTTGGAAATTAGAATTATATTTGGTGTGTTGAGGATAATTGTAATATGCCCAAAGTGATGTTAATGTAAAGTGGAATATGTTTTTGGTAATGTACCAAAACAGATTTGGTAGGGAAGTAAACATATTGCAAGGTAAGTGTGTGATTGATGTGTGTTTAAGCAAGGTAACTAAGGACAGTGTACATTTTAGCCAATAAGTTTAAATGTGTAACCTCAATTGGTATGAGACCAATTGGAGGTGGAACTAGGCACAAAATGGGCCAACTTTCATTGAGAAAGCATACCAAAATTCTGCTTGCAAGGTGACCCAAGAAAATGACCAATTCGGATTAGGTACAATTAGGACCTGAAAAATGACCAATTGGGCAGCAGTGAGTGTTTAACCATGAATAGTTAATACCCATACCTACAAGTCTTATGAAGACACCAAAACCCAGAAATGACCAGAAGCAAGTCAAAAAGCTTGCACAAGTTCGGGTCCAAAAACTGGCCGAACCAAAGTTGACCAAATTGACCTAAAATTGACCTAATTTGATGCCATTTGACCAGCAATAGTACAATGACCATAACTTGGTTTACTTAACTCAGATTGACCTAAAATTTTTTCCCGCGTGAAATAAGACATAGATCTACAAGTTTGTAGTTTTGACCGAAGCCCGAAAAATGAGGGAACTAGGCCGTCCGGCTAGGTCAAACTAGTATCCCGAAATCCAGCAAGTTGCATTAAAATGTACTAAACAAGGAAATGAGTTTGGTAAAACGTACCAACCCTAAAACCCTATCGAATGTGACATATTAATGACACTAAAACCTAATTTACCTAAAACGCATCGAGGGTCGGTATATTAGGTAATTGAGCAAATAATAGCCTTCAGTGAATTACTTATCGAACATTATCGTTAGAGACAATTTAATTTAGTACTGAAACACTTTAAATTGTGTTTCTCAGTTAATAAGGACTCAGCAAAAGGGAAAGAAACACTGAGTCCAGACCAGGAAGACAGTCATCAGAGGTTTGTGCACAACAACTATTTCTTTTGAATTATTTTCAATTGAAATAAATATTAACTATTTGTATATTATTGTTTTAAATTGTGGAAATGTATTTGAATGAATATTTATTGCTTGAAAAGCATTGTAAATGATTTGAAACTGTGAGAAATTGTTTGAATGACATTGATGGATACTTATTGATTTAAAAGCATTGGAAATGGTTTGAAACCACAGCTATCATGTATATTGATTGTATTCCTCATTAGCTTGTCTAGTGGGACGAATTGAATTCCCTCTTTGGCTGAAGTGTTGAGGTGTGTGCCTGTTGAGGACGAATTGGATGAGTACTCATATTTTTGCTAGCTAGCTATGTTATTCCTCATTAGTCATCGACTTTTGGGACGAATTGAATACCTCATTAGCCATCGGCTTTTGGGACGAATTGAACCCGGAACATGATTAAGCTGTGTGTGATTTATTGATATGTATTGTGAGATTGTGAAATTGATTTAAACTCTCATTGACATATACTGTCTATTGAATTCAACCATGATCTGACTTATTGAAAATTATTGTGATATTGACAAATGGAGTTTAAATTCTTATGGACAATTACTGTCTTGAAATTGACTATGGTTTTAAGTATCCACTGTTTACATGACTTATGAATTGTGATTTAAATTGTATTTGGTTAATGTTGTGCACCACTGAGACATTGTCTCGTGATAGCTTTATTCTTTGTCGCGGTAGATGACCCAGCAGAACAGATTAGGCTGCTAGTACCTCCAGCGAGAGACTACCGGGTATAATGAGTATACCAGTATTTTGTATTTTATAATGTAATGTCTGTTCACTGTATGTACATATTGTTTTTGGTTTTGAGCAGTTGTAAATTCAAATTGTAACTTAAAGTTGTAAATTAATTATGAGTTATTTGACTTGTAAAAATTGTATTATATTTCCTTATCTCAGACTTTGAAAAATTTCTATGGAATTGAGTTGATAACTTGTTGTGTTGAGAAATGTATTGGAGTTGAGATTTGGAAAATTATTGAAGTGCTTTTTACAGGTTTTTCAAGAAGCTGTTTGTCCAAAATACAGATGGCACTCTGCCAAAATTTTTACAGAAATTCCAAATAAACCAAATGAGTTAGTTGTTTCACTTTAGTTCACCAAAGTCTTTAACACCTGTAAATAGTGCTCACCACTGTAAAAGAAGTAAGAAAAGTTTTTAAAATCCCATGTAGTGTACTTAATGGGTTATCAGTAGACGGAGTTGGTTATTCATTAGGTATACTACGGGATCATGTTATGCCTTACAGAGGGGTAGGGTGTGACACTGATTTCCAATCAGATATCGATGATAGAAAGTCTACCTCTGGGTATGTGTTCATTTGTAATGGAGGTGCAGTCAGTTGGAAGAGTTCCAAACAGAGCACGACTGCAGATTCCACTACAGAGGCTAAGTTTATTGCTGCATCAGATGCTGCAAAGGAAGCTGTTTGGATAAAGAAGTTCGTGACAGAACTTACAGTAGTTACTTCCATTGAGTCAGCAGTTCCACTACACTGTGACAATAATGGAGCAGTCATACAGGCTAAGGAACCAAGGTCTCACCAGAAATCCAAACACATAGAAAGGCGCTACCACATTATCAGAGAAATAGTTGGGCGAGGCGATGTAGCCATGCAGAAAATAGCATCAGCTGAAAATCCAGCTGATCCATTCACTAAGCCTATGTCACAGACTCAGTTAGACCGACATCTTGAGAAGATAGATCTAAGATATTGTAATGAATGGCTCTAGTGCTAGTGGGACATTGTTAGTAGTATGCCCTAGAGCATATCATTTAGTATGTATCTTGTACATATTTTTATTAATAAAAGGCATTTCCACTTTTCCGTTTACATAATATATTTATGTGTAATAGAAAAGGTCTATTGATATTTTGTTAGAAATATTATTCTTAAGTTGTTAAGAATATGAGTGACAATATTTCTAGCACGAAGTATCATAAATAGGTTCACAATCGAGGATACTTCATAATAAGGACATGACTTATCCAGAAAGATTGTATTCATGTTTGTTCCCAAGTTATTTATATGAGATATAAATAAGATGGAATGGTGAGTCTCATGCCATATAACAAACATGATAGGCACTTATAAATGATAAGTAGGCCGAACCAGTGACACTTATGACAAGCACATGGAGTTTACTCTTGTCAATGTTCTGTCATAAATCATATCAATGCATATAATCTTTAGACCTGAGATAGCACAGTTATCTTGTATATAGGTAGTTTGAGTTTGATACTGCTTTCATACTTGTACTGTGTATGGGTATATGGGCATATGTTGGCTCCTACTAGTTATATATGGAGGTAGGTGTTGATCAAGATGGAATCTGTTCCTCTAAGTAAATAGAGATAAAATCCTATGTTCATTTAATTATTCTTGATGTTTCAAGTTCCTGGCCAGGACAGATAGATTTGTTCAGAAAAGAGTTTCTGATGAGAAAATCTTTTTAATCAAGAACTAGAATTAAAAGAGAACATAATATTCATAGCAAATGGAGTTTGACATAAACCATGACTCCAGCTTGAGTTGGGATTTTGTAACAGAGAGATTCTAGTGCATGGTAACATATGATTATAGGTTCATTTAAGGTAAACCTTATTACTAATTGGGTGGCCATGGCATGCTATGCTAGGTGTTAACCATGGTCCATGAGGTTCATAAAATGATTTAGAGAAATCATTTATGGTAAGAAAAGTTCTGATGATATTAAGAGTTGATATCATGTCTCATTACCAATTAGTGATGAGCCTAGTAAGTCACACACATACACAAGTTATCACCTAATTAAATATGATTTAATTAATTAATTAAAGAGTTTAATTGATTAATTAAATAGGTTTGGTTTGCAATTAGTTTGCAAAGTCCCTAGCATGACTTGAAACCAAATCTAGATTATTGGATGCATAATATAAGTTAAATTTATATTTAAAGTGTTTAAATATGAATTTAATTAATGAGAAATTAATTAATAGAGATTAATTAATTAATTTATATTTGATATAAATTAATTAGAAGAAGAAAAATAATTATTTTGGGTTGAGAACTCAAAATTAAGACATAGGGGCATTTTGGTCATTTTGTAGTGTGACACGTGGCACCATGAGATGGTGACACATGGCATAACACATAAGCTTGCCAAATGTTTTTTAATCATGTAAGATGATTAAAATCAAGATTAAATATAGGTTTGACACTTGGCACAATGTGATTGGGTCACTTAAACCTAGAGCTAATCAAAGGGTGACATGTGGCAAGGGTTTAATGTGTTAACCTAGCTATTTAAGTGTTGTTATGAGAAAATAAAACACAACCAGCAGCCACACTCCTTGGTCACGCCATTTTGCAGCCCTCCCTCTATTCTTCTTCATCTCTCATCAATTCAAAGAGATTAGCCATCAATCTCTTGAATTAAGAACACTAGAAATTGTTTCTAGTGTCCTATTTACATCTCTAATCTCTTAAAAGGCAAAACTTGAATTTCTAATTAATAGAAAAGGCTTTAGAAGCTGTTCAAGGGCTGCCATAGGTGTTCTTAGTGTGGACAAGTTAGAGGGACAACATCTGGTCTCCTGAAGACGAATCTCAAAGGCGCAGACACGCTGCAGTGCATCAAGAGGTTAGTGTAATCGTTCTTGATTTAATCTAGGGTTCTAAAATTAATCTGATTATTTTTAAAATCTTAAATGGCAAATACAGATCCAAAAACATATTAAAAGAGTTTTAATATGTTGTTTATCATTGAAATCAAATAGATAAAAATAAATCTTGCATGATGCATGTGACCCTAGGTGAAAATTTTTGAATTTAATGGTATAAACTTGTGTTTTTCATGCTTCCGTTCCTTCACATCCATAATAATAATTACAAGAGATACTCTCCCAAATCCAAAATAAGAAAACTACTCACTCATGGTGAGTTCAGCAAATGTCATGATGAAAAGTAAAAACAATAAAAAGAGAGTTATGCAAAAGAAATAAATAGTAAAAATCTATCTAAGGAGATGAAACAAAGGAACCAAAGAGAGTTTGTAGCTTTGATCTTGTGGAGCTTCAGCTGGGAAACTTCTTTTGGTACTGATGTAGAGCCCAACAACAACAACCTTCAGCAGCAATCCTGATGACAGTGACCAACCTCTCTTCTTGATGTTTTCTTTTCTATTTATAGTTACTCTAGGGTTAGGTCATTCTGAGTCCGAAAGGCTTTAGGAGTCTCATTTGAATTAGAAAATAGGAGGGGAATTTGAGTCAAAAAACAGGCTGCAGCATAGTACACAACCCATGTGTCACTACATGGGTCCCGTAAAGTAGGGCTGTGTAACTTGCTGGAGGAGAATCGCGTGGTCTTGTTTTGGCACAGAGAGTTACACGGGTCTGTGCCAACTACACTGGCCTGATTACACGGGCTGTGTACTGTTGTTCCCATAAGGTTCTTCAAGCTTACGCCCAGCAGAGACTTGCACGGGTCCCTGCAGATTACACGGGTCTACTTACATGACCCATGTACTTGTGTTTCTCATCGATTCTCTTAACTTTCTTTTAGAAAAGAGTTACACAGGTCTGGGGCTTGGTTTACATGCCCCGTGTACTTTGTATCAGTAGCAATTCTTTGTCTTTTTACCTCTCCAAGCTTTCCTTTGCACTCCCATCCTTTGGGGCTTCACCCAAACATATAAAATAATGCAAAAAACATGAAATTAAGGGCTTGGCAACAAAATTTATGAAAACTAATGAAATCAACTACTATGCATAAAAATAATTCCCTAAATGCTATGATTTAGAATACAAATGTGCTCAAAAAGATCTATACAATTCAAGTGTATCATTATCAAGTTGGGTGTAACACCGCTCACCCGTCTATAGCGTAGCCGAGCAAGGCGTGCCACACGGTGTGCCAGAGCACCTGATCTTATCTTATTTCATTTCAGTTCTTGATTTATTTATTCAAATCTTTATCTAAGGTTTAGGCATTAATGTTGTTTATTAAAATCTGACTAATGTGGTAAATACCATATGGTTTCAATCATCATAATCACACTCAGCTCTTATATCGAAATTCTCAATTTTATTAATGTACATAATTTGCAACTAATTGCATAAAATCAAAGTCTACATGTTACACAGTTTAATTAAATCACAGACTTATTCAATACAATTTCTTAGTTTGAATTACAACATAAGAAATAATTAAAATATACAAAATACATTATATGCTTAATGTGAGCCCTATCTACATGCATTTTGCTGAGGAGGTGACAACCTTGAACTCTTCTGACACTTCTGCAGATCTAAACTTCAAATATCTTAGTCAATTATCTACTAGTTTTACCTTCAATATCTACGCAAGGAAATAATTTCATCGCGCTAAGCATTTCTGCTTAGTAGTGCAATAATACAACAAAGAAATGATATATATAAATAAAGAAATAAATAAATCATAATTCGAATACTCAGGAATCAATTTAATTATATATGATATTTCTAGTTTTGACTATCTTATATTCTAATTTAGTTTCTCTTGGGTGTAATGAGTTTATAACTTTGCAGTAATAATGTTTAATAGATGAATTATTCTAAGAGTAGTGCATTTTAGATTTCTATGGTCCTGAAAATGGCATTTGTAATATTTAATTCAGTTATCTTTCTATTACTAACATTTACTCATTTCATTCGATCTTTTCATTTTTACTTAATTCGGTTGTACTCTATGTCACAACACTTAATTTAGCTATCTAAATTTAATAATGTTTAAATTAACTACCCGTGTAGCATATATACCGACCAGACTGGATAAACGAATAAAATAGCACTGGATACCTAGTACCTCGGGCTGTCACACCATCGATCACAAAGTATCTCCCGGTGTACAAACAGTGGGGCTAAGAAGCCATATAATCAATCAGGCAATAAGTCGAGTACAATAACATAATCCGTATAGCCATAGGCTATTAAAATCAAGTGTGGCATAATAAGCCATAAAACATAGTATGGCATGAAGCCATTTACAATACAGCTGTCAGAACCTTATTGGCATGCCAACCTATCCAAACTAGTCAACTAGGCAAAATAGGGCATATTACAAGATTATTACATATTTAATTCTTTATTTTTAGGGTTTATACTTCACCATGCCTTTCACCGGTCAACAAACATGTTGACCTTTTTATACATCATGAATAAGTTGATTCTAGTATCAACATGTCACAATTTGCATTTCAATATGACGCCAATATAGTACATTGTACATTTCTCACAAGTTGGCATTTATTGCCAATTTATTTTCTAGGCTTTATTGTATAGTATTGTCAATTTTTCAGTTTTGGTATGCTAGATTGATCTAGCTAAATGTCCTTTTTCCCTTGGTTTTTAGATTCTAGTCAAAGAAGCAAATCTATAGATGCATCATCATCCTCATTGTGTAGATGCATCATTATCATCCTCATTGTATATTTTTACTCACATGCGTGTGTACATTTATGTTATAAACAATATTATGTAACTTTATTCTGGAGACTGTAATTATAAGTATGTAAATTAAATTTAGCTGCATGAGTTGGTTAATAAAATTGTAAATTAAAGATACCTCTTGTGTATATGCAATCTTGGATGAATAATTGATGTTGATGAAAATTGGTGATTGTTATATGATAGAAATAATATGAAAATTGAGAATTAAACAAGTTGTGAATAATATTTTAACAAGTAAATAGTTAAAATTTAGGTGAAATTCTTGCAGTTTCTCCATTTAACATAAACATATATGTTTTTGCAATTACATTTTCAATTAAATGAAGGATAATAATTAATAGATAGAGATTGGTGCTTCGCGCATCAAATGTGACATCTCCTAACTTGGTTTCACTATAGATTGGGTAACAATGGTGTTACATCTCTACATTGATATTCTATTTAGTTTCTCAATTCCTTCCTTGTATATGAATGACATGGCTTCTTAGTGATTTTTAATTTTCCAATAGTTTCTAAATTATTTTTGAGGGTTTGTTTGGCTAATCTTCATAAGGGTTTCTTTTATTGATTGTATCCAGGTTCTGAGATTCATATTGATTTTGGTTTTGGATCCAAGACACTGATTTTTTTTTTTAATGTCTTGGCAATCCATGTGAATTAAACATGTTTATTTGATAAAATCAATTTGCTACGAAGGTTAGAGTTGATCAAATTAGTATATTTCCTCTATTCTTTGTCTTTGAATTGCATGGACCTCTATTTTTAGGTCCCCCAATTTCCCTTTTGAGTGTTTTGGGTTCAACATTATTGTTGTTGTCCTTTTAATCAATACTTGTTGGGTCAATCATTGAAAGAGCCAACTTTCTAGAACTACAACTTTTTACATGGTAATTCAGTTGATATTACTAAATCTATATCTGATGTTGCTCTAAGCTTACTATCTTTTTCGAGCCAAAATAAACATGAGGTATACCGCATTTTTATACTCTATCATATATAATATATCTATACATAGACCAAAATGTCTATTTTTTAACATCTCAACTAAATGGTTGAGCTTAACTTTAAACACTCTACTGATAATATCAGGCATCTCTTCTAGTTTTTGGCCTAAGATTATATGAAGCATGCATTTAATTTCAACTCAATTAGGATTGCATGCGAAAGTTATAAAAAGGTATGTGTCACACCTTATCCCTCTGTAAGTGTAACATCCCCACTGTATGTATTATGTACGTTATGTTGCTCCCGTGGCTAAATAATAGTCCAGGCAAGTCAGGATATCTAGAACTACACTTCGGTGATAGTGAACAGACATATAATGATTAAATAAATAAAAAGAAAATACAAGAAAAATCAAAGAAAAATGAAAGAGAGAAAGTGAAGCTAAGTTAAACGAGCCGGCATTGCAGCAATGGGTGACCGCACTGGGAAGGCCGTTGCCGACCCCAGGACCGCGGGGAACCCTCGGAAATTAATTTCGGGACGTAAGTAAAGGTCTATTGAAATATAATTGACACTAGAATTATCAAAGAAAAATTAATAAATTAGTACAAAGAAAAACGAAAAATCGAGAAACAGACAAAAGCCAGTGTTATCAAAAAATCGGGAATATAACCCGAAGTGGGGCATTTTGGTCATTTGACACCAAGAGTTGCCTTTTGACCTCAATGTCCATTAAAAATAAATGATATTGCACTTAGGAAATGTCATGAAAAATTAAAATGGAATACAATATGTAAATAATAAAAGAATGGAGCTAAATGAGCAAATAAGGAAACTTTAACTAATTAACCATTAAACTATTACTTAGTGCTCCACTAACTCCAGCCATGGGACACTTATCTAAGTCTTGGGGCAGCTGAATCATCATCTTCAACCTTGCTCCATAAACCAGCTGAAACTCTCACCATGGAAACCACCATTGCCGCCCCATATGTAACCTTCATTGGTGCATGATCAAGCCACCATTTCCACTTGGTTCCTTCATTAAAGCTTGCCTACTTACCTTGGGGAAGATATTGGCAATAAGAAAAACAAGATTTGGTGAAGTTTTGATAAGCTTCAAAAGTGGTAAGTGTCCAAAACCTCTCCCTTGCTTTAGTAAACCTTATGTTTAGGTTGAGGTAAGTATTTTGGTGAAGAGAAATGAAGAAAACATTGAGATATGTAATTGTCCATTTTTGGCAGCTATGAATATTTGTTGTATTTGAGTTTTTCTTACCTCTAATAGATGGAAATTATAGTTGATTAACTCAAATGGAAGATGTGGTAAGTTAAAATCTAAGTATGTGCATGTAATGCTTGAATTAAGGGTTTGAAATGGAACCTTGATGCTTCAGCAAACTGCCATGTTTGGCAGCCCATAATATCATGAATTTGCGTGTGAATATGAAGTTTATTAATGAAATATGATAGTGTTAAATTGTGGGCGACATGTGTAAGTGATATTGAAGTATGAGTGTATTGAAGTGTATGTGTAATATTGATATTGAGATACGTTGAATTTTGGTGGAAGTGAATGTTGAACTTGAATGGTGAATTGTGTGCATTGAGCACTTGAGTGTTCTGCCCAATATGCTTGCTAGAATTGTGTACAATATATATATATATGGAAGTGCCATTGATTGAATATTGAAGTAATGAGGAGGAGAAGGAATGTCAAATTGGAAGTGTAAGTGTTTTGTGCAGGTTGTGTATTGATGGCAGTACCTAAATTAGGTCATAAGTGCCAAACTGTGAACCCAATTGGTATAAGGCCAATGGGGGGTGAAACTAGACACCAAATAGGCCAACTTTCATGTGGAAATGTTGCCAAAATTCTACCTAGAAATTGACTTTAAAAATGACCAAATCCGGAATAGCAACCTTGCAACCTAGATTTTTGACTATATGAACAGTAATCATTAGGATGACCATAACTCACTCAAAACAGGTCCAATTGACCTGAAATATTTGGCATGGATAGCTTAGACATAGAGCTACAATTCTTATGAAGACACCAAAGCCCAAAAATGACCAGAACCAAGTCAAATAGCTTGCACAAGTTTGGGTACCAAAACTGCCAGAACTAAAAGTGACCTAAAATTGACCAAAATTTACACTAAAGGTGTAATCTGTCCAGTTTTAGTAAATTGACCATATATTGGCCTATACAACTCAGAATGACCTGAAATTTTTCCCCGAGTGCAATAAGACATAGAGCTACAATTTTTCTTCTTTGACCAGAAGCTAAAAACCAAGAGAAATAGGACTTTAAGCTAGATCAATCTAACACACCAAAAATTGAGAATTTGACATTTACATACAATGATGCTTGAAGCAATTTGGCAATGAATGCCAACTTATAAAAATGGTAAATTGCACTATATTGGCAGCATATTGAATTACAATATGTGACATGTTGATACTAGAAATAACTTATCCATAGTACCTAAAAAGGTCAACATATGCATTGACTTATGAATTACATAATAGCTAGTAAACTCAAAAAAATTGATGAATTAAACAATTAATTTATAATGTGCCCTAGTTTGCCTAGTTGACTAGTTTGGATAGGTTGGCATGCCAATAGGATTCTGACAGCTATTCTGTAAATGGCTTCATGCCATACTGTGTTTTTACAGCTTATTATGCCACAGTGTGATTTTAATAGCCTACGGCTATACATATTATGTATTTATTCTTGGCTTGTTGCCAGATTGACTATATGGCTTTTTAGCCACACTATTTACACACTAGGAGACACCTTGTGACCGATAGTGTGACGGCCCGAGGTACTAGGAACCCAGTGCCAGTATATCCGTTTATCCAGTCTGGTCAGTGTTTATGCTACACGGGCAGTAATTCAAGTACTATTAAATTCAAATAGCTAAATCCAGTCTACTGACATACAACACTACCAAAAATTAACAAATATTGAAATGTTAGCAAATAAAAGTAGAATCAGTAACTGCAAAGTATATCGATGTTATAAATTCGTAAACACTTTATTTACTTTATTTTAGTGTATATTTCTATATATTTGGCACCACTAAGCAAAATTGCTTAGCGCGTTGCTTTTGTAATGCATAGGTATTGGAGACACAGCTGGGGAGCCCAGCAGACCTACGACCGGGTGAGACATCAGATCTGCACAGGAGTCCAGAGTCATCTACACTGCATTGCATACATGGTAGGACTTAGGATATTTTGTATTTTGAACTTCTGTTGTATTTATTATGAAAGCTCTAAAATTTGTAATATTTTATACATATTAAATAACATGGAGATTTTTTGGATATATTTAAATTATTATGGACTGTATTATGGAACTGTTTAATGACTGTAAAAGTCTATTGACTTTACTGAGAAATCGATACTATGAAATATTTGAGATTTTGATATTATCATAGTGAACTGTTTTTAACAGGTTTGGAAGGATAGTTTGTCTGAAATACAGACGGCATCTTGCCAAATTTTTATTACCATTTTTGAAATACTGATTTTATCAAAGTATGAAAATAGTATCAACATGATATGAATATAAATAAAAGACTTCTTAAAAATCAAATTGAGTTCAGGAAATGAGTTGATTACAGACTAGATGCTCCGGCACGCCGTGTAGCACGCCTTGCTCGGCTATACTGTAGACGGGTAAGGGGTGTTACATTTAGTGGTATCAGAGCACGGTTTAGGCGTTTCTGGACCTAGATAGATTGCATATCATGCATTGCATTGTAAGTGTTAAGATGACTCTAATGCAGATCTTTTGATTTGATTTATTATTTTGATCAGAATATGGACTCCACATCACAGAGAGCGGTCGATAAGGAAGTGAAAAGTCATGCTCCATCTATGACTGAACCAGGAGATAGGAGGGAACCTGTTCCACCAGTACCAGGTGCACCAACCACATTTCAGCAAATGGCTGAGTTCTTTAGATAGATGGCAGGAGTTATGCGACCATCACCACCACCTCTACATCAAAAATCTCATATAGAGAGACTCAGGAAGTTTGAAGCAGTGGATTTTCTGGGCAAAAGGGAAGATGATTCTGTCACAGCTGAAAACTAGTTAGACAGAACTGGAAGAGTCTTCAAACAACTTCATTGTACTCCATAGCAGAATTTGGAAGCTGCTGTATTACTACTGCAAGATGATGCATACCAATGGTAGGATACAGTAACTAGTGAGGTGCCACCAGAACAGATAACTAGGGATTTCTTTCTCACTAAGTTCAGAAATAAGTATGTGGGCAGTGTATACCTGGAAGAGAAGAGAAGGGAGTTTATTACCCTACGCCAGAAACAGCTGACAGTGGCTTAATATGAAAAAGAATTTGTCAGACTGAGCCGCTATAGGCGGGAAATAGTCCCTAATAAGGTAGAGAGATGCAAGAGATTTGAGGAAGGACTCAATAATAATATTAAAGTAATGATTACAGCTTTGGGGATTACAGAGTTTGCCAAGTTAGTGGAAGCTGCACTGAAGGTTGAAAAAGTTAGAATGAATGAGCGTAATGTATGGGACAGACAAAAGAAAGAGGTCGTGGTCGACCAAGACATCTTACGCCCTAGTAAGAAATTCAGAGGTTCACCTACTCAGAGTTTCAGTAGAGCAATAAGTCAGGGTCAGTCACAGAGGCCCAAATCTCAATTTGTACCAAGGAGAGGCCAGTCCACACCTTCAATGGCTAGCTCTCCAGGGACAGGATTCAGGGGACCAGCCCCAACAGTATCTGTTGCTTACCCACATTGCCAAAAATGGCATAAGGGTGAATGTTGGAGGATGATAGGTGCTTGTTTATGGTGTGGATCTACATACCACCTAGTCCGAGATTGTCCTCGCAGAACTGCTACATCCACTCCGATATCAACTGATAGGCCTACCCCTCCAGCTCCAAGGGGTAGAAAGCCGGGTAAGGCTGAGGCAGCCGGTACTTCATAAAAACCTGTGTCAGAGTCTGTGGAGAGAGTAGAAGGTAGAAAACCAGCTAGAGCCTATGCTATAAGGGCACAGGAGGAATAGGATGCTTCAGATGTCATCAAGGGTACGTTCCTCCTCTATAATACTTCTGTGCATGCATTAGTGGATCCTGTGTCACACCCTATCCCTCCGTAAGGCATGACATGATCCCGTAGCATACCTAATGAATTACCAACTTTGTCTACTGATAACCCATTAAATACACTACAAGGGATTTTAAAACTTTTCTTACTTCATTTTATAATGGTGAGTACTATTGACAGGTGTTAAATTTTTTTTTTTTAACTGAAGTGAAACGAAATAACACATTTGAAGATTAATAATTTCTATAAAAATTTTGGCAGAGTGCCATCTGTATTTTGAATAAAACAGTTCTTCAAAAACCTATAAAAAGCACTTCCAATAAGTTTGTTCAATCCCCAAACTCCAATAAATTTGTTCAACACAATAAATTTCTCAACATTATCAACCCAGTTCAACAATCAATTTTCCAGTGTTTCCAAAAGCTGAGATAAGATAAATTTATCACAATATTTTTACATGCCAAAATAGTTTACAATTTTAGTTTACAACTTCAATGTACAATTTTAATTTACAGCTGCTCAAAACCAAGAACAATATATATATACAGTGAACATACATTACAATACTAAATGCAAAATATGGTATACTCAATATACCCGATGAACTCTCAATGTGGCACTAGCAGCCTAGTCTGCTGCCCTATCAGTCTGTCTATCTGCGATAGCAATGAAAAGCTATCGCTGAGTAAAATTTACTCAGTGGTGCACAATAACAATTTAAAATGCGGTATGTAAAACTTTTATTGACAATTTACAATCAAAACAATTCACAATTTTTCAAAGCTCATATAACACAAATTTGATCAAACAATTGAATAACACAGTGTTGCCAATTAATAACACAATTTGATCAAATAACTGAGTAACACAGTTTTGCCAATCAATAACACAATTTAGGCCATGACACAAATTTTTCCGAACATGCCGTGTTGTACACCACGGCAAGGCACACTCACCCCAATAATCGAAATCAATGAGGGAGGAAGCTAGCTAGATAATGAGAACTCATCCACACTCACCTCAGACTGGCAAGTCAAAGGGGGAGGAATATAATCACACTCACCCCATAAATGGAGGAGGAACATAGCAATTTTGTCATGCCAAGTGTGACTCAAAACAATTCCAAATCACATTATTTAAATGTTTCATACAAACCACAAATCATATTTTATCTCAAAATTTCCATTTGCAAAGTAGGCAACACAATAATTTCCAAATAAAATTCCCAAAGTTAAAACAATACAAAAATATTTATAACTCAATTCTCCAAATAAATTTTTTGGTAAAAGCAGTGAATATAAAAAGTATTGTGCACAGACCATTGATATATGCCTCTTGGCCCTGACTCAGTGTTCCTTACGCTTCTCAATATCCTTTTCAACTGAAACACAAAATTTAAAGTGTTTCAGTACTCATTGAATTCATTTCTAACAATAAAATCCAATATTTAAATTTTCTTGGTACTATTCCCTTCAATTCATTTCATTAGTCAACCTATAATGTTGACCCTTGATGCACTCTAAGTGAGTCGATTCTAATGTTACCAATATGTCACATTTTATAGCCCTTAAGTGTTGGTATATGTTACCAAGTTCATTTTCCAAGTGTATTGCATTTTATTATAATTTACTGGATTTCGGTGTACTATTTTGACCTAGTCGGACGACCTAGTTCCCTCAGTGTTCGAGTTCTGGTCCAAACTAAAAACTTATAGGTCTATGTCTTATTGCACGCGGGGTAAAATTTCAGGTGATTCTGAGTTGTGTAGACCAAGTTATGGTCAATTTACCAATGTTCGATAGAATGCACCAAAATGGTAACTTTAGGTCATTTTTAGGTCACTTTTGATTCGGCCAGTTTTGGTACCTGAACTTGTGCAAGCTATTTGGCTTAGTTCTGTCCATTTCTGGGCTTTAGTGTCTTCATAAGAATTGTAGATCTATGTCTAAACTATTCATGGTAAAACTTTCAGGTCATTTGGGCATGTTTTGAGTAAGTTATGGTCAAAACACTAACTACTACCCAAATAGTCAATTTTCAGGCTTTCAAGTACCTAATCCGGATTTAGTCATTTTTCAAGTTACCTTCTAGGCAGAATTTAGGTAAGCTTCCTTCATGAAAGTTGGCACATTTTGTGCTTAGTTTCACTTCCAATTGGTCTCATACCAATTGGAGTCACACACTTAAGGTTCTAAGCCAAAACACACACTGCCTTGCTACACATTCTTCAACACTTACTAATTACACATTCAATACTTACCAATTACACATTCAATACTTACCAAGTTTACCTTTCATGCCAATTCTGATTTGGTACCATAACATTAACACACTTTACATCACATTTTGGTTGTTTTGGGCAGCTTGTAACCACTCTCAACATACACATTATAACTCAAAATTTTCAAAGTCCAATTACAATAATTTAACCACATGAGCATACCTCATTCACATGTCTAAATCCAAACAATTATTCACATACACATGCTGCCACCATAAGAAACATAATTCAATAATATTTCATGAACTTAAACACTTCAATCTTCTTCATGAGGCTGCCACAAGTTTACACATATCCATCAACTTCTATTTTCACTTTTCAAGCTTGCAAATCAAACCTTACACATGGAATTCAACTTCAATACAATTTAACATTTAAATCATCATCCAAACAACCATTTACATGCAAGGACAAGCTGTTCATGGTGAGGTTTCATGGCTGCCTAAATGGCTTAACTCCAATAATTCATCAACAACAAAAATTCTTCCATAAATCAACTACCCACAACCTTGGTTACACTTTTAATGAAACAAGGATTGAAAACACCCACTTACCTCTTTTGGACTTCTTCAAAACCTCACCAAAACTTATCTTTCTTGCTCCAAGTATGCTGCCCAAGGTGTGTGGACAAGGTTTAGTGAAGGAACCTAGTGGAAAAAGTGACTTAACCAAGGTTGCATGGAGCTTAGAAGATTTTGGCTATGGAGTTTTTCTCCCAAGGGTTTTCGGTGTCACACCTTACCCCTCTGTAAGGCATAACATGATCCCGTAGTATACCTAATGAATTACCAACTCCGTCTACTGATAACCCATTATTTACACTACAAGGGATTTAAAAACTTTTCTTACTTCTTTTACAGTGGTGTGCACTATTTACAGGTGTTAAAAACCTTTTTGAACTGAAGTGATAAAACTAACACATTTGAATTATTTGGAATTTCTGTAAAAATTTTGGCAGAGTGCTATCTGTATTTTGGATAAAACAGTTCTTCAGAAAACCTGTAAAAAGCACTTCAATATATTTCCAAATCTCAACTCCAACATATTTTTCAACACAATATATTTCTCAATTCAAATTCACAGTAATTTTTCAAAGACTGAGATACAAGAAATATAATACAATTTTTACAAGTCAAAATATCTCATAATTTACTTTACAACTTCAATGTACAATTTTAATTTACAACTGCTCAAAATCAAAAACAATATGTACATACAGTGGTCATACATTACAGTACAAAATGCAAAATGTGGTATACTCATTATACCCGAAAATCTCTCGCTGGAGGTACTAGCAGCCTAGTCTGCTGCCCTGTCTGTCTGTCTACCTGCGACATCAATAAAAAGCTATCGCTGAGACAATGTCTCAGTGGTGCACAACATTAACCAAATACAACTTTAAAACACAATTCATAAGTTAAATAAATGATGGATACTTAAAACCATAGATAATTTCAAGACAATAAATGTCAACAAGAATTTAAACTCCATTTCTCAATATCACAATAATAATTTCAATAAATCAAATCATGATTAAATTCAAAAGACAGTGAATGTCAATAAGAATTTAACTCCATTTCACAATCTCATAATACATATCAATAAATCACACACAGCTTAATCATGTTCCAAAGTTCAATTCGTCCCAAAAGTCGATGACTAATGAGGAATAACATAGCTAGCTAGCAAAAATATGAGTACTCATTCAATTCGTCCTCAACAGGCACACACCTCAACACTTCAGCCAGAGAGGGAATTCAATTCGTCCCACTAGACAAGCTAGTGAGGAATACAATCAGTATACATGATAGATGTGGTTTCAAACCATTTCTAATACTTTTCAATCAATAAGTATCCATCAATATCATTCAAACAATTTCTCACAATTTCAAACCATTTACAATGTTTTTCAAGCAACAAATATCCATTCAAACACATTTCCACAATTTAAAACAATAATGTACAAATAGTCATAATTTATTTCAATTGAAAAATTCAAAAGAAATAGTTGTTGTGCACAAACCTCGATAATCTGCTCTTCAGTCCGACTCAGTGTTTCCTTCCCTTTTCCTGAGTCTTTGCTAACTGAGAAACACAATTTGAAGTGTTTCAGTACTTAATTAAACTGTCTCTAACGATAATGTTTGATAAATAATTCACTGAATTCTATTATTTTCTTAGTCACCCTAATATGTTGACCCTCGGTGCATTCTAGGTAAATTAGGTTTTAGTGTTGCTAATATGTCACATTCGATAGTCTTTTAGGTTTGGTACATGGTACCAAGTTCATTTCCGTGTATACTGTATTTTCTTGCAATCTGTTGGATTCCGGGATACTAGTTTGACCTAGCCGGACGACCTAGTTCCTTTGGTTTTCGGGTTTCGGTCAAAACTACAAACTTATAGATCTATGTCTTATGGAACGCGGGGCAAAATTTTAGGTCATTCTGAGTTATGTAGACCAAGTTATGGTCATTTTACTATTGCTGGTCAAATTGCACTAAAATTGGTCACTTTAGGTCATTTTAGGTCATTTTAGGTTCGGCCAGTTTTTGGATCCGAACTTGTGCAAGCTGTTTGACTTTCTTATGGTAATTTCTGGGCTTTGGTGTCTTCATAAGACTTGTAGATATGGGTCTTAACTATTCATGGTTAAAATTTCAGGTCAATTGGACCTGTTTTGAGTGAGTTATGGCCTAAACACTAACTGCTACCCAAATGGTCAGTTTTCAGGCCTCACTTGCACTTAATCCGGATTTGGTCATTTTTCAAGCTACCTTGCAAACAGAATTTTGGTATGCTTCCTTCATGAAAGTTGGCACATTTTGTGCCTAATTTCACCTCCAATTGGTCTCATACCAATTGGAGTTACACATTTAGAGTTATAGGCTGAAATGCATACTGTCCTTAAATACATTGCTTAACATCTATCAATTGCACATTTACCTTGCTATAAGTCCACTTCTCTTCCCCATTCTGATTTGGTACATTACCAAAACCATTTATCACTTCACATTAAAGTCACTTTGGGTAGAATACAAATATCCTCAATACACCAAATGAAACTCTAATTCACAAAGTCCAATTACAACAATATATACACATAAAAACTCCTAATTATTACATACAATTTCCACAACCAATTTACATACATATTCATCAATCCTCAATATCAAAATTCATCCAATATCTTCAGGAATTCAAACATTC
The DNA here is from genome assembly GCF_030052815.1 of Hevea brasiliensis. NCBI lineage: Eukaryota > Viridiplantae > Streptophyta > Magnoliopsida > Malpighiales > Euphorbiaceae > Hevea > Hevea brasiliensis. The sequence continues at coordinate 89,662,820 of NC_079493.1, read as the reverse complement.
ATCAAGAAGTCTCAAAGCTGCCGAAATGCTCCAAATTGCCAAAGTTTCCCATAATTTCTTCAACTTCAATCCCAAATGCACAATCACCACATATACATGGAAATAACTTACTAGGACATTAAATCACCCTACTCAACATGAATTCCCATCAAATATAAGTAAGAATAATTCATTAAATATAGAACTCCATGGCTGTCCAAAATTGGATTGATCAATAACTCCTCAAAACTTTAAAATTTCTTCACAAATCAAACACCCATACATGCTTACAAACTTTAACAAAGCAATATTCAAAAATACAAACTTACCTATTGTTAGGACTTGTTAAACCTTCACTAAACTTCCTTGATTTTGCTATCAAACTCTTCCTTGTGATGTGGGGATAAACTTTAATGAAGCAACCTAGGTGTTTGGAGGTGAAATGAAGAGGTTGATGAAGCTTTAAGCAAAACGGCCATGGAGGATTTCAAGCTTCTCTTTTTGGCATGGATGAAACAAATGAGGAAGATGAAGTTTGCAGATTGTATAGTGGGTTTACACCCGCCCTTTTTATGTTTAATTTATTCCATAGTGGTCCACTTACACAATTTAAATCATATTATATGTTTAACTTTCATTTATTCCACATTAAACCCATAATTTTTGCTTTTTACTTTAGGTACCACCAATTTAATTTTTCATTATATTTTCCAAGTGTAATATTATTTATTTTTAATGGACATTTAGGTCAAAAGACAATTCGGGATGTCGATTGACTACAATGCCCCTGTTCGGGTTGTATTCTCGATTTTTCGGTAACACCTGGTTTTGTCCGTTTTTCGATTTCCCACTTTTCTTTATACTAATTATTTAATTTTTATTTAATATTTCTAATGATATTTATACTTCAATAGGGGTCTATTTAAGTCCTAAAAATATTTTCCAGGGTTCCTCATGTCCAGTGGCGACCAACGGTTCACGCCGTGACTTCCCGGTGCGGTCACCCATCGCTAGGGTTCTCGGCTCGCTTAACGTGGTTACCTTTCTTTGCTATTATTTTTCCTTTGTTTTTCTTGTATTTTCTTTTCTTGTATTTCATTATTTTATGTCTCCTCCCTCATATAAAAATGTAGTTCTAGGCATCCTAGCTGTCCGGACAACACTGGTCATTGGAACAGTAGAACGCACTACCGAACATAGGGGTGTTACATTCGGCTGGTTTATTGAATGAATAAGATGAAGGTATATTCTGCCACAAATCTACTTAATGGTCCACTTTGAAGATGTTAGTGGAGCACTAAAATCAATTATAATGTTTGTTTAATCAAATTTTCCATAATTCCCACATTTAACCTCTTTTCTTTCACTATTTACATAATGTATCTCATTTTAATTTTTCATGACATTTTCAAAGTGTTATATCATTTATTTTTAATGGAAATTTAGGTCAAAAGGCAACTCAGGATGTCAATTGACTAAAATGCCCCTATTCGGGTTGCTTTTCAGCTTTTTCGGTAACACCGAGTTTTTATCGATTTCTCGATTTTTCATTTTTCTTTATACTAATTATTTAATTTTTTCTTCGATATTTCTAATGATATTTATACTTCAATAGATGTTTATTTAAGTTTTAAAAAATATTTTTCAGGATTTTTCGTGGTCCAAGGCTAGTCAACGGCCCACACTGCAACTTCCCGGTGTAATCATCCATCGCTATGATTTTCGGCTCGTTTAACTCGGTTACATTTCATTGCTATTATTTTTTCTTTGCTTTTCTTGTATTTTTTTTCTTGTATTTCATTATTTTATGTCCCCTCACTAACATTTAAATGTAGTTCTAGGCATTTTAGCTGTCCGGACAGACACTGGTCACCGAAAGAGTAGAACGCACCATCGAACATTAGGGTGTTACAATTCTTCCCCCCTTAAAATAAATTTCGTCTTGAAATTTTACCCAATAGCCATCTTACAATAGTCATATATTTATTTTCTCCTTTCTATATGATAGTATAATCTTCTTTCCTTTGAATTTGTATAAGACTTTTAACAATCTAATACAACATTTAATTTGTTTGTATAACACCAATCTTCTCTTACTATTGTTCTGTCTAATATTTCAGTTCATGTTTCCTTATTGAATGACCCTTGAGGTCATGTTAGAATTATTTATCTAGTCATTGGTCCTCTGACCATTCTAGTCAACAATCTTACTCACATTCGTAACATTTCTTTGTTATATCTGAACCAACTGTTCAAATTTTTACTTTCATAACTCTTCTTATCGATTAATATTCTATAACTTACTTCCTTTTGTACTAAACTATAACCTTTCAATATTCTAACTTTTGAGTTTTAACTCCCTAAGTAGGATTTTCAAACTTATTTCCAATAATAAAATTCTGTCTTGGCATAACTATACTAAAACAGATGCCGTTGGCAACTATTCTCATCATGGTGTACTATCGAGTAGTACGTAACTCTACACAATAATCTGAAGTCAGTACTGTAATCTGCAGCTTACAGTACAAACATCAAGAACATTGCATAGTTACTACTATATATTCCAATAGATCAAACCTTCCTATCTTTTATCCTTTTCGAATTCACTAATATCGGAAACTTATTCTGATTACAATATCCATTGACAATTACTAACTGTAACATCTTTACCCTCATCTAGATCAATTCCATTACTATAACTTACTTTTAGGTAACTAACAATTTTTTTTTTATATGAGGAACAGCAGAAAGGCAAACAATACTGGCACTAATATAAAAGTATGCAGACCCCAGGTCAAACAATACATATATATATTAGTTACTAATTTAGAGAGTACCAGCAACGATGTCAAAAGTCTCAACCTCTTCCCTCTGTTGTATAGCGTATACTCTAGCTGAAGCATCACCTTGTTCTAGCTGATTCATAGTACTCTGACTTCCAGGTGTACTGCCCCTACCTCTACCTCTGCCTTTGCTAATTGATGGTGAACTCTTTGGGGTAGAAACTTGGGTTGATCCCTCTAGTGTAATAAATGATCCAGAATGGCGTGGATTTATACAATCCCTAGCAAAATAACCAGTCTCTCCACAATTAAAATATGCTCCTATGGCTCTATAATATAACCCACTATGTGGTTTACCACAAGTTTCACAAAGTCGATCCGACAGTGCATTTCTGGGTCTTTATTGAGTTTGCTGATCCGATCGAGGTGGTTTCTATTCAGAAGATCTATCTCTACCCGATTCGCATGAGCTAGATCCTCCAAAGCGCTTCCTCTTTCCTAACCCACTATCAGGAACTTGATCAGTAGTCTTTCTAATTTTCTCTTTTTCTTCTGTACCCTTTTTAACTGTTTTTTCATTCTCAATTCTTTTGAGTTCCAGGGCTTGCGATATTAGCTCTAAGAAATTCTGGTGTCGAAACCCCACAACTTACATTCTTAGACTAGGAGTGATAAGCAGACTTCTTGCATAATGACTCAATCGAGAGAAATTTCTCTCATATTCTACCACTGTTCTATTCCTTTGTTTCAGACTTAAGAACTCCTGTAGCCTCTGGTCCACATAGGCATCTGGGACATATTTTTGTTTGAACTCTCTGAGAAAATCATCCCATGTTAGCACTGTGGCTTCCACCAAACTATAGGGAATGGTTTTCCACCAGTCATATGCATCTCCCTGTAGAAGTGAGACTAAGTATTCAAACTTCAGCTCATCGATGCAGTGCAGCTTCCTAAAAACTCTTTCCATCCTTTCTAATCATTGTTCTGCCACTAGCAGATCCACTATTCCCTTGAACTCAGTAGCCCCATACTTAATAAGCTTGTCGTACTGCCTAGCTGAAGGCTGTGGTTGACTACTAGTGTCTGCAGTGGGGCTCGAGTGGGCATGTTACCAGCCATCTGTTGGAACATCATACCCATCTGCTGAGCAAATTGAGCAAGGAACTGTGGTAGTGAGGGGATTGGTGTAGTTGATCCACTCACATTTCAAAGGGCTGGGGCATCCCCTTGTACCTCAGCCTCTATTGATTGATCGACTGAATGGTCCCCTTCTTCCATAGTCAATTAAAGGATATTACACCTCCTAAACAATTAACATAAGGAGATTTTCTCCCATTAGTGCATATTTATAATGTAATGTACTGTATGTATCAAACCATGACATTGAGCAGTTGTACTATGAAGAAAGAATATTCAAATTACAAGTCAAAATAGAATTTAAAAACTTGCTCTGATACCACTAAAACATGTCACACCCTACCCCTCCGTAAGGCATGACATGATCCCGTAGTATACCTAATGAATAACCAACTTCGTCTACTGATAACCCATTAAATACACTACAAGGGATTTTAAAACTTTTCTTACTTCTTTTTACAGGGGTAAGCACTATTGACAGGTGTTAAAATTTTTTTTTTCTTTTAGCTGAAGTGAAATCAAATAACACATTTGAAGTATTAATAATTTCTATAAAAATTTTGGCAGAGTGCCATCTGTATTTTGAATAAAACAGTTCTTCAAAAACCTGTAAAAAGCACTTCCAATAAGTTTGTTAAATCCCCAAACTCCAATAAATTTGTTCAACATAATAAATTTCTCAACATTATCAACCCAGTTCAACAATCAATTTTCCAGTGTTTCCAAAAGCTGAGATAAGATAAATTTATCACAACATTTTTACAGGCCAAAATAGTTTACAATTTTAGTTTACAACTTCAATGTACAATTTTAATTTATAACTGCTCAAAACCAAGAACAATATATACATACAGTGAACATACATTACAATACAAAATGCAAAATATGGTATACTCAATATACCCGATGAACTCTCAATGTAGCACTAGCAGCCTAGTCTGCTGCCCTGTCAGTCTGTCTACCTGCGATAGCAATGAAAAGCTATTGCTGAGTAAAATTTACTCAGTGGTGCACAATAACAATTTAAAATGCGGTATGTAAAACTTTTATTGACAATTTACAATCCAAACAATTCACAATTTTTCAAAGCTCATATAACACAAATTTGATCAAACAATAGAATAACAAAGTATTGCCAATCAATAACACAATTTGATCAAATAACTGAGTAACACAGTTTTGCCAATCAATAACACAGTTTAGGCCATGACACAAATTTTTTCGAACATGCCGTGTTGTACAACACGGCAAGGCACACTCACCCCAATAATCGAAATCAATGAGGGAGGAAGCTAGCTAGATAATGAGAACTCATCCATACTCACCTCAGACTGGCAAGTCAAAGGGGGAGGAATATAATCACACTCACCCCATAAATGGAGGAGGAACATAGCAATTTTGTTATGCCAAGTGTGAATCAAAACAATTCCAAATCACAATATTTAAATATTTCATACAAATCACAAGTCATATTTTATCTCAAAATTTTCATTTGCAAAGTAGGCAACACAATAATTTTCAAATAAAATTCCTAAAGTTAAAACAATAAAAAATTATTCATAACTCAATTCTCCAAATAAATTTTCTGGTAAAAGCAGTGAATATAAAAAGTATTGTGCACAAACCTTTGATATATGCCTCTTGGCCCTGACTCAGTGTTCCTTACGCTTCTCAATATCCTTTTCAACTGAAACACACAATTTAAAGTGTTTCAGTACTCAATGAATTCGTTTCCAATAATAAAATCCAATATTTAATTTTTATGGTACTATTCCCTTCAATTCATTTCATTAGTTAACCTATAATGTTGACCCTTGATGCACTCTAAGTGAGTCATTTCTAATGTTACCAATATGTCACATTTTATAACCCTTAAGTATTAGTATATGTTACCTAGTTCATTTCCAAGTGTATTGCATTATATTACAATTTATCGGATTTCGCTGTACTATTTTGACCTAACCGGACGACCTAGTTCCCTTTATTTTTCGGGTTTCAGTCCAAATTACAAACTTGTAAGTCTGTGTCTTATTGCACGCAGGGCAAAATTTCAGGTCATTCTGAGTTGTGTAGACTAAGTTATGGTCAATTTACCAATGCTGGACAGAATGCACCAAAATGGTAACTTTAGGTCATTTTTAGGTCACTTTTGGTTTGGCCAGTTTTGGTACCTGAATTTGTGCAAGCTATTTGGCTTGGTTCTGGCCATTTCTGGGCTTTGGTGTCTTCAATAGAATTGTAGATCTCTATCTAAAATATTCATGGTAAAAATTTCAGGTCATTTGGACCTGTTTTGAGTAAGTTATGGTCAAAATGCTAACTACTACTCAAATGGTCAATTTTCAGGCTTTCAAGTAACTAATCCAGATTTGGTCATTTTTCAAGCTACCTTCTAGGCAGAATTTAGGTAAGCTTCCTTCATGAAAGTTGGCACATTTTGTGCCTAGTTTCACTTCCAATTGGTCTCATACCAATTGGAGTCACACACTTAAGGTTCTAAGCTAAAACACACACTACCCTGCTACACATTCTTCAACACTTACCAATTACACATTCAATACTTACCAATTACACATTCAATAATTACCAAGTTTACCTTTCATGCCAATTCTGATTTGGTACCATAACATTAACACACTTTACATCACATTTTGGTTATTTTGGGCAGCTTGTAATCACTCTCAACATACACATTATAACTCAAAATTTTCAAAGTCCAACTACAATAATTTAACCACATGAACATACCTCATTCACATGTCCAAATCCAAACAATTATTCACATACACATGCTGCCACCATAAACAACATAATTCAACAATATTTCATGAACTTAAACACTTCAATCTTCTTCATGAGGCTGCCACAAGTTTACACATATCCATCAACTTTCATTTTCACTTTTCAAGCTTACAAATCAAACCTTACACATGGAATTCAACTTCAATACAATTTAACATTTAAATCATCATCCAAACAACCATTTACATGCAAGGACAAGCTGTTCATGGTGAGGTTTCATGGCTGCCTAAATGGCTCAACTCCAATAATTCATCAATAACAAAAATTCTTCCATAAATTAACTACCCACAACCTTGGTTACACTTTTAATGAAACAAGGATTGAAAACACCCACTTACCTCCTTTGGACTTCTTCAAAACCTCACCAAAACTTATCTTTCTTGCTTCAAGTATGCTGCCCAAGGTGTGTGGACAAGGTTTAGTGAAGGAACCTAGTGGAAAAAGTGACTTAACCAAGGTTGCATGGAGTTTAGAAGATTTTGGCTATGGAGTTTTTCTCCCAAGGGTTTTTGGCTGGTTTGTTAAATGAAGAAGATGAAGGTATATTCTGCCACAAATCTGCTTAATGGTCCACTTTGAAGATGTTAGTGGAGCACTAAAATCAATTATAATGTTTGTTTAATCAAATTTTCCATAATTCCCACATTTAACCTCTTTTCTTTCACTATTTACATAATGTATCTCATTTTAATTTTTTATGACATTTTCAAAGTGTAATGTCATTTATTTTTAATGGATATTTAGGTCAAAAGGCAACTCGGGATGTCAATTGACCACAATGCCCCTATTCGGGTTGCTTTTCAGCTTTTTCGGTAACACTGAGTTTTTATCGATATCTCAATTTTTTGTTTTTCTTTATACTAATTATTTAATTTTTCTTTGATATTTCTAATGACATTTATACTTAAATAGATGTTTATTTAAGTCTTAAAAAATATTTTTCAGGGTTTTCCGCGGTCCAAGGCTAGTCAACGGCCCACGCCGCAACTTCTCAGTTCGGTTACCCATCGCTATAGTTTTCGACTCGTTTAACTTGGTTACATTTCATTGCTATTATTTTTCCTTTGTTTTTCTTGTATTTTCTTTTCTTGTATTTCATTATTTTATGTCTCCTCACTAACATTTAAATGTAGTTCTAGGCATTCTAGCTGTCCAGACAGACATTGGTCACTAAAACAGTAGAACGTTCTACCAAATATAGAGGTGTTACATCCTGGATCTACTAATTCATATATTTGTATCAAGCTGCCCGTAGAAAAGGGAATACCAGTAGAGGAAAGTGATCAAGACATCCTAGTCACAAATTTGCTAGGCCACAGTGTGGTAGTAAACAAGGTGTATAAGGGTTGTCCATTGAAGATTCAAGGGAAAGAGCTCTCAGCAGACTTAATCGAACTGCCTTTCCATAAGTTTTATGTGATTTTAGGAATGGACTGGTTATCCCATCATCAGGCAATAGTAGATTGTAAATTGAAGAGAATCTTTCTGAAAACTACTGAGAATGAAGAAATAATAGTTGTGGGTGAAAGGACAGATTTCTTGTCCTATGTCATCTCAGCTACAATTGCAAGGAGATGGTTAAGAAAAGGGTGTGAAGCCTATCTGGCACATGTGGTTGATACTAGGCAGGGTAAACTTGACTTGTCTGACATACCCACAGTAAGGGATTTCTCTGAGGTATTTCCTGAGGAATTGCCTAGTTTGCCACCAAAAAGGGAAGTTGAATTTGCTATTGAGATTATGCCGGGTACAGCTCCGATTTCAATTGCTCCGTTTAGGATGGCACCTACTGAATTGAAAGAGTTAAAAATCCAGCTGCAAGAATTACTAGACAAGGGGTTCATACGCTCCAGTGTGTCACCATGGGGAGCTCCAGTACTGTTTGTAAAGAAGAAAGATGGGACACTGAGGTTGTGTGTTGACTACTGGCAGTTAAACAGAGTAACAGTGAAGAACAAGTATCCATTTCCTAGAATTGACGATCTGTTTGATCAATTGAAGGGAGCCGATGTGTTTTCTAAGATTGATCTCAGATCAGGGTATCATCAGCTAAGGGTTATGGATGCAAATGTGCCTAAGACTGCATTCAGAACCCGATATGGGCATTATGAATTCCTGGTGATGCCATTTGGTTAACAAACGCTCCAATAGCATTCATGGACCTTATGAACCATATCTTCCATCCATACTTAGATCGGTTCATAGTGGTCTTCATTAATGACATCCTGGTGTATTCCAAGGATAAAGCAGAACATGATGAGCATTTGAGAATTGTTCTGCAGACTCTGAAAGAGAAGAAACTGTATGCTAAATTGTCCAAGTGTGAGTTCTGGTTGAATGAGATTGCATTCCTTGGACATGTGATATTAGTTGAAGGGATTAGAGTGGATCCCAAGAAGATTGAAGCAGTGATGGAATGGAAGCCTCCCAGAAATACAACTGAGATCAAAAGTTTCTTGGAGTTAGCTGGATATTATAGAAGATTTGTAAAGGGATTTTCCCTGATAGCTGCTCCAATGACCAAATTACTACACAAGAATATGAAATTTGACTGCAATGACAAGTGTCAAGCCAGTTTTGAGAGGCTGAAGGCTATGTTGACAGAGGCACCAGTGTTAACACAGTTAATGTTTGGAAAAGACTTTATAGTCTACAGTGATGCCTCATACAATGGGTTAGGGTGTGTGCTCATGCAAGAAGGAAAAGTGGTTGCATATGCTTCCAGGCAGTTAAGGCCACATGAAAAGAATTACCGTACTCATGATTTAGAGTTAGCAGCAATTATCTTCGCATTGAAGATATGGAGGCATTACTTGTATGGAGAAAAATGCTACATATACACAGACCATAAGAGTTTAAAGTATCTGTCAACCCAGAAGGAACTTAATTTGATACGGAGGCAATGGATTGAATTCCTGAAAGATTATGATTATGTGATTGACTATCACCCTGGGAAGGCAAATGTAGTCGCTGATGCTTTAAGCAGAAAATCTATTGTAGCATTAAGATCTCTGAATGCCCAACTGTCCTTAACTCATGATGGAGTTATTTTGGCTGAGTTGCAAGTGAAGCTGAATCTGTTACAACAGATACAGGATGGGCAGAAGACAGATGAGAAATTAATGGCTGTTATGGGCAAAATCACTGAAGGGAAGGAAACTGAATATGAAGTGAAAGAAAATGGGTGCCTGTACTATAAAGAAAGAGTGTGTGTTCCAGATGATAAAGAATTAAAAATCAGTATTCTGAGAGAAGTACATAATAGTGTGTATGCTATACACCCAGGAAGTACAAAAATGTACCATGACCTGAAACTCCGATACTGGTGGCTAGGTATGAAGAAGGACATAGTTGACTATGTAACTAGATGCTTGATATGTCAGCAAGTCAAAGTAGAACATCAAGTTCCATCAGGTTTGTTACAGCCCATAAACATACCTGAATGGAAATGGGACCGAGTCACTATGGACTTTGTCAGTAGTCTACCTCTCACTCAAAAGAAGCATGATGCAGTATGGGTGATTGTGGATAGATTGACCAAATCAGCACATTTTACGCGATCGAGCCCGACTACTCCTTTGGAAAAGCTAGCAGAATTGTACATCAGTGAGATAGTTAGACTACATGGAATTCCTCTTTCCATTATATCTGATAGAGACTCGAGGTTTACATCTAGATTTTGGAAGAAATTACAAGAATCCTTGGGCACACAACTCCATTTTAGTACGGTTTTTCATCCTCAAATGGATGGACAGTCAGAAAGAATAATCCAGGTCCTCGAGGATATGCTGAGAAGTTGTGTTATTGAGTTTGAGGGAAGTTGGGACAAATACCTTCCACTGGCAGAATTTGCATACAACAATAGCTATCAAGCTAGCATACAAATGGCACCCTATGAAGCATTGTATGGGAGAAAATGCAGAACACCTGTATGTTGGACTGAATTGGGTGAAGATAAGCTAGTGGGGCCAGACCTGATAAAACAGACAGAGGAAAAGGTGAAATTGATAAAGGCCAATTTGAAAGTTGCCTCAGACTGACAGAAATCTTATGCTGACTTGAGGAGAAAGGACATTGAGTATGAAGTTGGCGAGAAGGTATTTCTCAAAGTATCACTGTGGAAGAAAGTGTTGAGATTTGGGAAAAAGGGAAAATTAAGCCCTAGGTTCATTGGCCCATATGAAGTTATGGAATGTGTGGGACCAGTAGCCTACAGATTAGCCTTACCACCTGAACTGGACAAGATACATAATGTGTTCCATATCTCGATGCTCAGAAGATACAGATCAGATCCTTCACATGTCATCTCAGCAGAAGAAATTGTGGTACAACCTGACCTGACATATGAAGAAGAACCAATTAAAATCTTGGCATGAGAGGTAAAAGGGCTCAGAAATAAGACAATAACACTAGTGAAAATCCTATGGAGGCACCACAACACGGAAGAGGCAACATGGGAGAGCAAGGAGACAATGAGACAACAGTTCCCTCAGCTCTTCACATCAGGTAAATTTCAAGGACGAAATTTTTATTTAGAGGGGAAGAGTTGTAACATCCCTACTGTATGTATTCTGTACGTTCTGTTGCTCCCGCGGCCAAATAACAGTTTAGGCAAGTCAGGATATCTGGAACTACACTTCGGTAATAGTGAACAGATATATAATGATGAAATAAATAAAAAGAAAATATAAGAAAAATCAAAGAAAAATAAAAGAGAGAAAGTGAAGCTAAGTTAAATGAGCCGGCACTGTAGCGATGGTTGACCGCGGGGAACCCTCAGAAATTAATTTCGGGATGTAAGTAAAGATCTATTGAAATATAATTGACACTAGAATTATCAAAGAAAAATTAATAAATTAGTACAAAGAAAAATGAAAAATTGATAAACAGACAAAAATCGGGAATATAACCCGAAGTGGGGCATTTTGGTCATTTGACATCAAGAGTTGCCTTTTGACCTCAATGTCCATTAAAAATAAATGATATTGCACTTAGGAAATGTCATGAAAAATTAAAATTGGATACAATATATAAATAGTAAAAGAATAGAGCTAAATGAGCAAATACGGAAACTTTAACTAATTAACCATTAAACTATTACTTAGTGCTCCACTAACTCCAGCCATGGGACACTTATCTAAGCCTTGGGACAGTTGAATCATCATCTTCAACCTTGCTCCATAAACCAGCCAAAACTCTCACCATGGAAACCACCATTGCCGCCCCACATGCAACCTTCATTGGTGCATGATCAAGCCACTATTTCCACTTGGTTCCTTCATTAAAGCTTGCCTACTTATCTTGGGGAAGATATTGGCAACAAGAAAAATAATATTTGGTGAAGTTTTGATAAGCTTCAAAAGTGGTAAGTGTCCAAAACCTCTCCCTTGCTTGAGTAAACCTTGTGTTTAGGTTGAGGTGAGTATTTTGGTGAAGAGAAATGAAGAAAACATTGAGATATGTAATTGTCCATTTTCGGCAGCCATGAATATTTGTTGTATTTGAGTTTTTCTTACCTCTAATGGATGGGAATTATGGCTGATTAACTCAAATGGAAGATGTAGTAAGTTAAAAATCTAAATATGTGCATGCAGTGCTTGAATTAAGGGTTTGAAATGGAACCTTGATGCTTTGGCAAACTGCCATGTTTGGCAGCCCATAATATCATGAATTTGTGTGTGAATATAAAGTTTCTTAATGAAATATGATAGTGTTAAATTGTGGGCAGCATGTGTAAGTGATATTGAAGTATGAGTATATTGAAGTGTATGTGTAATATTGATATTGAAATATGTTGAATTTTGGTGGAAGTGAATGTAGAACTTGAATGGTGAATTGTGTGCATTGAGCACTTGAGTGTTCTACCCAATATGCTTGCTGAAATTGTGTACAATATATATATAGAAGTGCCATTGATTGAATATTGAAGTAATGAGGAGGAGAAGGAATGTCAAATTGGAAGTGTAAGTATTTTGTGCAGGTTGTGTATTAATGGCAGTACCTAAATTAGGTCATAAGTGTCAAACTGTGAACCCAATTGGTATGAGGCCAATGGGGGTGAAACTAGACACCAAATAGGCCAACTTTCATGTGGAAATGTTGCCAAAATTCTGCCTAAAAACTGACCTTAAAAATGACCAAATCTGAAATAGCAACCTTGCAACCCAAATTTTTGACCATATGAACAGTAATCATTAGGATGACCATAACTCACTCAAAATAGGTCCAATTGTCCTGAAATTTTTACTATGGATAGCTTAGACATAGAGATACAATTCTTATGAAAACACCAAAGCCTAGAAATGACCAGAACCAAGTCAAATAGCTTGCACAAATTCAAGTACCAAAACTGCCAAAACTAAAAGTGACCTAAAATTGATCAAATTTTGCCCTAAAGGTGTAATCTGTCCAGCTTTAGTAAATTGACCATATCTTGGTCTATACAACTTAGAATGACCTAAAATTTTTCCCCGAGTGCAATAAGACATAAAGCTACAATTTTTCATCTTTGACCAAAAGCTAAAAACCAAGAGAAATAGGACTTTAAGCTAGACCAATCTAGCACACCAAAAATTGAGAATTTGATATTTACATACAATGATGCTTGAAGCAATTTGGCAATGAATGACAACTTATAAAAATGGTAAATTGCACTCTATTGGTAGCATATTGAATTACAATATGTGACATGGTGATGCTAGAAACAACTTATCCATAGTACCTAAAAAGGTCAACATATGCATTGACTTATGAATTACATAATAGCTAGTAAACTCAAAAAAATTGATGAATTAAACAATTAATTTATAATGTTCCCTAGTTTGCCTAGTTGATTAGTTTGGATAGGTTGGCATGCCAATAGGATTTTAACAGCTGTTCTGTAAATGGCTTCATGTCATACTGTGTTTTTATGGCTTATTATGCCGCACTGTGACTTTAATAGCCTACAGCTATACATATTGTGTATTTATTCTTGGCTTGTCACCAGATTGACTATATGGCTTTTTAGCCATACTATTTGCACACCGAGAGACACCTTTTGACCGATGGTATGACTGCCTGAGGTACTAGGTATCCAAAGCCAGTATATCCGTTTATCCAGTCTGGTCAGTGTATAGGCTGCACGGGCAGTAATTCAAGTACTATTAAATTCAAATAGCTAAATCCAGTCTACTGACATACAGCACTACCAAAAATTAGCAAATATTGAAATGTTAGCAAATAAAAGTAAATCAGCAACTGCAAAGTATATCGATGTTATAAATTCGTAAACACTTTATTTACTTTATTTTAGTTTATATTTCTTTATATTTGGCACCGCTAAGCAAAATTACTTAGCGTGTTGCTTTTGTAACGCGTAGGTATTGGAGACGCAGCTGGGGAGCCCAGCAGACCTACGACCGGGTGAGACATCAGATCTGCACAGGAGTCCAGAGTCATCTGCACTGCATTGCTTGTATGGTAGGACTTAGGATATTTTGTTTTTTGTACTTCTGTTGTATTTATTATGAAAGCCCTAAAGTTTATAATATTTTATACATATTAAATAACATAGAGATTTTTTGGATATATTTAAATTATTATGGACTGTATTATGGAACTGTTTAATGACTGTAAAAGTCTATTGACTTTACTGAGAATTTGAGACTGTGAAATATTTGAGATTTTGATATTATCATATTTAACTGTTTTTAACAGGTTTGGAAGGACAGTTTGTCCAAAATACAGACGGCATCTTGCCAAATTTTTATTACCATTTTTGAAATACGGATTTTATCAAAGTATGAAAATAGTATCAACATGATATGAATATACATAAAAGGCTTCTTAAAAATCAAATTGAGTTCAGGAAATGTGTTGATTACATACTAGGTGCTCCAGCACGCCGTGTAGCATGCATTGTTCGGCTATACTATAGACAGGTGAGGGGTGTTACAGTAAGGCACAACATGATCCCGTAGAATACCTAATGAACTACCGAACTTCACCTACCGATAAATCATTAAGTACCCTACAAGGGATTTTAAAATAATTTTCTCACATTTTATAAGTGGTGAGCATTTTCTAATAAGTATCAAAACATTTAATTAGAGTTTGAAAACTAGTTAAGATTTTTGTTCCGTTTTATTTTTTCACAAATTTTATAAAAATTTCGGCAGAGTGCCATCTGTATTTTGAGAAAACAGTTCTTCTAATACCTGTAAAAAGCACTTCCAATGATTTATCTCAACAACTTCATCAAATCAACATCATTTCTCAAATTTCAAAATTCAACATCAGCAAAATACTACTAATTAATTTCATTCAAATTAAAACAAAATACTTCCATTCATATGTAATTAAAGATAAAGCAATTACATACATCATTACAAAAATTTACATTAAGAAAAATCCAAACTAAAATTTATTACAAGTTACCATTTCCTATATTTACATACATTACATATATCAAAATAATTTTTACAATCATGTATAAATATATACCCGACAAACTTCAGAGAAGGTGGCTTCATAATCCTCAGCAACTCACTCCGCTGCTCCTCTAGTCTCTATATCTGTGACAGCAATAACAGCCATCATTGAGTACTAGGACTCAGTGGTGCACAACATACTAAAATAATCTTTATGCGGAATTTAAAACATATTCATTCAAAAATTAAACTAAACATGAGATATAAAATTCAAAACATGATTTACAAAATTTTAATCCAAACAATTTCATTTCAAAAGTCTCAAAACAAATTCCATAAAAACACACAGTTATATAATGCCATTCGAAACATATTAATTTTAATAGCCAGAGGCTTATGAGAAGTCACGTCACAAGGCTAGCTAGCTCAAATACATGAGAACCCATTCTTTTTCTTCTTCTACTGGCACACACCTCAACACTTTAGTCAGAGAAGGAATCAAAATTCGAAACTGATTTCCCCCACTAGTCATGCTAGTGAGGTATTCAAATATATGGTCATGACACTGTGGTTTCAAAACTATCTTAACAATTTACTAAATATTTATTGCCATTTTAAACACAAACAATTAATCTTTCAACAATTTAAATCAAAATCATAATAAACTTTTCAATTCAATTGTGTCACAATTTCATATCTGAATTCATTCAAAACAATGTGCAGAAGAAAATTTATAAAAATTATATGTTGTGCATAAACCTTATACAAGTCGCTTCTTGGCCTTGACTCGATACCTCGAGTTCCTTCCCGGTATTCTTTTCTACTGAAACACACAGTTTTACAGTGTTTCAGTATCACAAATTATCATAATTCCAAAAATAATTTCAAATTTACTTTTACCTAGCTTTAATATGCTAAACTTTACGTTCTTTAAAATTTGTATTTCGAGATTACTATTCATGAACTATTCAAGTCAATTTGTTGACTTTTTAAGGTTTAATAGGTATGGGAATTCTAATTTCACTAATACCACATTTTGGTTACCTAATTTTTTGGTTTTGGTTGTTTTCTCAAAACTTAACTCTTTTAGGCAAAATTTCAAATTTTTAGTTTTGGTGTCCTATGTTGCACTGTTCTATTGGTCATGTTGCTGTTAGAATTTACTTAGTTTTCTTTATAGAAATTGTTCCTTATTGTCTTAACTTTATTTCCCTTTTTGAATCACTCCATTTGGAGTTTTGTAGCTCAAGTTATAACCATTTAAACATGACTGGCCGGATTGGCCTAACCCAGATTTTCTGGGCACCAAAACTGGTTCTGGCAGTTTTAGGTCACTAATTTTGGGTAGCTAAATGACTTGGTTAAGGCATAATTTGGGTTTGTGTTCTTCATGAAAGCTTTAGATCTATATCTCATCTTTCTACTGGTAAAATTTCAGGTCATTTAGACCTGTTTAGCCCAAGTTATGGCCAAATGAACAAACACTGTTTATTTGGTCATTTTTGTACATGGTAGAACACTCACTTTCGGATTTGGCCAATTTGTTCACTTTGCTATGGTCACGTTTTGGGCATGATTCCTGAATGAAAAATGTGCCATTTTGTGTCTAGTTTCATTCCCAATTGGCCTCACCCCAATTGGGTTGGTAAATTTTCAGTTTTGATCCCTAAAAAGGACCTTGGTCATGCTGTCTGTAGAATGACCATATCCAATCTGAATTCAAACTTAATTCCAACACTTCCTACACACCACAATCGGTCACATATGACCATTTTTCAGCTCAAATAAGGTCAAACACACCATTTGACCAATTCTCCAATTTTTGTGTTCCAAAACCCTAGGTTCAAACCCTAATTCACTTGATTTGCTACATTTAATTGATTCCAAGCATACCAACACCATTTCTCAACTCATTCAAGCTTACATATACTTTTAATTCATTCAAAACACTTCATATTCTCATACAACTATGGCTGGCCAAAATTCACATATAGTCCTCCAAAGTTGTTTTCATTTCATTTTAAGTATATTTTTAGGTTTATTCAACTATAAACATAATTAATTCAATTAGAACTTCAAGTTTAGATTACTAACCTTTATGCAGAATTTTTTTCTCTTCAAAGTTCTTCCTTTCTTCTTTCTTTCTCCTTGAACCTTCTTTTCTAGTTGCCCAAACAAAGTTTAGTTGTGGTAAATGAAGCTTCTATGGTGGGATTTTGTTATCTTCAAGCTCAAAAGTGAGCTTCCATGGAGGATTTGGTGAGGGAGGGATGAGAGAGATGGGTCACGGCAATTTGAAGAAGATGAAGGACTTTTTATTTTTTTTTCTTTTCTTTTTCTAAATATTTAACCTTTAGTAAGACCAAAAATTATCCAAAAATTTAAATTTTTAATTATAATGTTTATTGAGCTAAAGAAAAATAAATGAAAAAAAAAATTGAAAAAGAAAAAAATGAAAAAGTAATTGCATCATGCATGATGCAATTACTTTTTCATTTTTTTCTTTTTCAATTTTTTTTTCATTTATTTTTCTTTAGCTCTTTAATTTAATTTCTAATTTCGAAATTTTCTTTTCTCCGATTTTATTTGACAGTTAGGTCAGGAGTCAGCTCTAGGAGTCAATTGACCAAATTGCCCCTCGCCGGTTCGACCCGGTTTGCAAGTAATTCAACATTTCTTCCGTTTCCCTGACCTAATTATTTAACCTACTTAACAATTCTATTTTGTGATTTTCTCTTTTCCACTGTGTTCACGATAGT
Source organism: Hevea brasiliensis (assembly GCF_030052815.1). NCBI lineage: Eukaryota > Viridiplantae > Streptophyta > Magnoliopsida > Malpighiales > Euphorbiaceae > Hevea > Hevea brasiliensis. Next base: position 89,644,949 of record NC_079493.1, on the reverse strand, counting down.
CTTAAGGACCGCGGCGTCATATTTTACGGTTCGAAATTTGAGTTTAAATTGACTTCGTAGTCCTTCCCAAGAAGGTCACCCATCGCCATGACTCCCGGCTCATTTAACTTCTTATGTTCTATTTTTCTTATTTATACTTAACTATTTGACAATTACTAATTATTTGTTTTCAGGGCTTATCTAGTTGTCTTAGATGTGGTTCTAATCCCTTTAATTATCCAGACCGATACCGGTCACCGGAACAGTGAAATATACCAGGCTATGCAAATAGGGGTGTTACAATTCTCCCCCCCTTAAAATAAATTTCGTCTCGAAATTTTACCTGGTATCAGTCTTTAAACAGTTGTGGGTGTTGTCTCCTCATGTTATCCTCTCGTTCCCAAGTAGCTTCTTGGCCCAAATGATGGTTCCACAGCACTTTCATTAACGGTATCTGCTTATTCCGTAGCTACTTCACCTCATAAGCCAGAATCTCTATGGGTTCTTCCTCATATGTGAGGTCTAGATTCACTTCAATTTCTTCTACTGGTAGTACATGAGATGGGTCGTATCGATACCTCCTCAACATAGACACATGGAAGACATTATGTATCTTTTCTAACTCTGGAGGTAGTGCCAAATGATATGCCAAAGGACCCACTCTCTCCAGCACCTCATATGGCCCAATGAAACGAGGACTCAGTTTCCCCTTTCTGCCGAATCTCATAATTCTCTTCCAAGGGCAAACCTTGAGGAATACTTTGTCACCCACTGCATACTCGATATCCCTTCTCTTCAGATCAATATAGGACTTCTGACGGTCTGATGCAGTCTTAAGTCGATCTCTGATCAATCTGATCTTCTCTTCAGTTTGCTGAACAATTTCAGGCCCAATCATCTTCCTTTCACCTATTTCATCCTAACACAATGGGGTTTGGCACTTTCTGCCATACAAAGCTTCATATGGAGGCATCCAAATGCTTGATTGGTAGCTGTTGTTGTAAGCAAACTCAATCAAAGGCAAGTGTGTGTCCCAATTGCCCTCAAATTCAATCACACAAGCCCGTAGCATGTCCTCCACGATCTGAATTACCCTCTTAGACTGGCCATCTTTCTGTGGGTGGAATGTAGTACTGAAGTTCAATCTAGTTCCTAGGGCTCTCTGAACACTACCCCTGAATCTAGAAGTGAACTTATGATCTCGGTTAGATACGATGGATACTGGCACTCCATGCAGTCTTACTATCTCATCAATGTATAACTTGGCCAATCTTTCTAAACTGTAGTCCATCCGAACTGGCAAAAAATGAGCAGACTTGGTTAGTCTGTCAACAATGACCCAAACTGCATCATGACTCTTCTATGTCCTCGAAAGTCCCATCACAAAATCCATTGTTATTCTCTCCCATTTCCATTCTGGTACTGGTAGTGGATGTAACAACCCCGTGGGTACTTGATGCTCTGCCTTCACTTGCTGATAAGTTAGGCATTTGGAAACAAATTCTGCCACATCTCTTTTCATACCCATCCACCAGTAATGCTCCTTTAGCCCTCTATACATTTTTGTGCCACCAGGGTGCATGGAAAAAAGAGACTCATGTGCTTCCTTCAAAATGATCTTTCTCAAATCAGCATCATTAGGAACACACATTCTGCCCTAGTGTAGCAGTAGACCGTCATCTCTTATTGAGAATTATGGTTTCTTGTCCTGTCTGACTTCTTCCAACAGCTTCTGATACCTTTCATCATTCTGAGCAGCCATTCTGATCTAATCAATCAACACTGGCTGTACATGCCATGCAACTGCTGTCTGCCCCTCATCATTAATCTCTAAGCTGGCATGTAATGATCTCAACTCATGTACCATAGACAAAGGAGTAACCCGTAGACTTGCCATAGTCTTATGACTTAAGGCGTCAGCCACCACATTAGCTTTCCTTGGCTGATAGTCTATCAGACAATCGTAGTCTTTTATCAACTCTAACCATCTCCTCTGTCTCAAATTTAACTCTTTCTAAGTGCCCAAATACTTCAAACTCTTATGATCTGTGTAGATGTAACATTTTTCCCCATACAAATAGTGTCTCCAGATCTTAAGAGCAAACACAATAGCTGCAAGCTCCAAGTCATGTGTTGGATAATTCCTCTCATGCGGTTTCAACTGGCGCATAGGCAATGACATTTCGATCTTACATCAATACACAACCTAACCCATTATGAGAAGCATCACTATAAACTGTATATTCTTTACCCGAAGTAGGTAAAGTCAGGACTAGAGCCTCAGTCAAACATCTCTTTAATTCATCAAAACTCTGTTGACATTTATCCGTCCACTGAAATTTCACATCTTTTTGAAGTAACTTAGTCAATGGAGATGCTAACATGGAGAATCCCTTCACAAATTGACGGTAGTATCCAGCTAAACCTAGAAAACTGCGAATCTCCATGATATTTCTGGGTGGCCTCCAATTAAAGATAGCTTTTATCTTACTTGGATCTACCTTGATGCCCTCTACTAATACTACGTGCCCCAAGAAAGATATTTCGTTGAGCCAAAATTCACACTTCGACAATTTGGCATATAGTTGTTTCTCCCTCAAAGTCTGCAATACAATCCGCAGATGTCTATCATGCTCTTCTGCACTCCTCAAATAGACCAATATATCATCTATGAATACCACAACAAACTGGTCGAGGTATGGTCTGAAGATAGTGTTCATCAGATCCATAAAAGCAGCCGGAGTATTAGTTAGCCCGAATGACATGACCAAGAACTCATAATGGCCATAGCGGGTTCTAAAGGAAGTTTTAGGAATACTCTGCTCTTGAACTTTCAGCTAATAATAACCTGATCTCAACTCAATTTTGGAGAACACAGTTGCACCCCTCAACTGATCAAACAAGTCATCAATGCGGGGCAATGGATATCTATTCTTTATTGTCACCTTATTCAACTGCCGATAGTCAATACATAAACGGAGAGTGCCATCTTTCTTCTTAACAAACAACACTGGCATTCCCCAAGGTGACACACTAGGGCGGATAAAGCCCTTGTCAAGCAGCTCCTGCAACTGCACTTTTAACTCTTTCAATTCTGCCAGAGCCATTCTATATGGTGTTATGGAGATTGGGTCCATACCAGGCATAACATCAATCTCAAACTGTACCTCTCTTTCTGGAGGTAATCCAGGCAATTCATCAGGAAACACATCCGAAAAGTCACATAATGTAGGGATGTCCCTCAGTGCTAGGCTCCCCACTTGGGTGTCTATCACATGTGTCGAGTATGCTTCACACCCCTTTCTGATCATCCTTCTGGCTAGTGCAGCCAAAATGATGTTTGATGGCATTAAATGCCTCTCCCTATGTATTACCACATCACCGTACAGAGGGAGACCAAAAGTGATTGTCTTCAGTCTACAATCAATCATGGCGTGATGCCTAGCTAAACAATCCATGCCTAAGATAATATCATAATCTCTTAAGGGCATTTCAATCAAATCTGACAGAAAAACATGTCCTTGGATCACCAAAGGACAGTCTCTATAGATTCTGTTGACCCGAACCTCTTGTCTTAACGGACTAGTTACTAGCACTTCAAAACCCATTTTGACACACGGAATAGCAAGTGAACTGACTATGCTAGCACTAACATATGAGTGGATTGAACCCGGATCAAACAACACAAATACTTTTTGATTAGAGATGGAGAATGTACCGGCCACAATGTCAGAAGTCTCAGCCTCTTCTCGTCGTCTCATCGTATAAACCCTGACTGAAGCACTTCCTTGTGTTGACTGACCAACAGTACCCTGACTGCCCGAAGCATTGCCTCTACCTTTGCCTCTTCCTCTGCCAACCGAGTGTGAACCTCTGGTAGTAGGACTCTGAATAGATACTTCTACAATAGTAGGAGCTGGACCGAATCTAGGAGCACTAGTGCAATCTTTAGCAAGATGGCCCTTGCCTCCACAGTTAAAACAGGCTTCTCTTACCCAATAGCATTCTCCCCCATGAATCTTGCCACAAGTCTCACAGGGGTGGGGAGGTTGTGAACCCCTGCTCGACTGCTGACCAGACCTAGGGGGTCTCTGTCCAGAGAATCTGCCCCTTCCACCTCGACCTCTACTAGGTCCCCTAAATTTCTTCTTCTTTCCAGAGGTACCACTAGGACTTTGCTCTACTGACTTTTCCCCCTTGTCTTTCTCTGATTTTTCAGCTTTCTCTGATTTTTCTTTTGCTGGGGTCACTTCTGATTTAATTCTTTCCTACTTAGGTGCTTGATAAATGAGCTCTAAGAAATTACTGTGTTTGAATCCCACTACTTGCATCCGTAGGCTAGGCTTCAAACCCATCTCAAATCTCTTACACCTTTCCTTGCTAGTAGAAAGGAGACTTCCAGCACAATGGCTTAAGCGGGAGAACTTCCTCTCATATTCTGCCACTGTTCTGTTGCCTTGCTTTAAACTCAGAAATTCTTATAGTTTCTCATCTACACATGCATCTGGGACGTATTTCTGTCTGAACTCTCTGATGAAGTCACACCAAGTTAGTACTGGTGGTTCATCCAAGCTATGGGGGAAGGTCTTCCACCAATCATAAGCATCCCCTTGTAGTAGCGATACTGAGTATTCAAATTTCAACTCATCAGGGTAGTGCAGCTTCTTCAACACTCGATCCATCCTCTCTAGCCACTGCTCTGCCTCTAAAGGGTCTATTGTACCCTTAAATTCTGTGGCCCCATACTTCAATAGCTTGTTATACTGTCTAACTTGAGCTTGAGGTTGCACCACAGTAGTCTGGGGTGGAGCTTGAGCAGGCATACCCCCAGCCATTTGTTGAAACATTACCGCCATCTGCTGTGCGAACTGTGTAGGAAACTGCGGCATTTGTGGGGCTGGTGCCACTGACCCACTGACATTCTGTAGAGCTGGGGCTTCCCCTTGTGCCTCAGCTTCAACAAATTGCTCAATAGAGCGATCCCCTTCTTCCATATCAATCTAGAGTAGGATATCTCCTGAACAAATAACGCAAGGAGATTTCCCTCCGTTAGTTCATATTTATAATGTAATGCACTGTATGTAGTAAATAAGGACATTGAGCAATTGTACTTAGCAAATAAAAGACATAAATTCATAAGTAAAACATACTTCAAAAAATTTTGCTCTGATACCACTAAAACATGTCTCACCTTACCCCTCTGTAAGGCACAACATGATCCCGTAGAATACCTAATGTACTACCGAACTTCACCTACCGATAACTTATTAAGTACCCTACAAAGGATTTTAAAAAAATTTTCCTACTTTTAATAAGTGGTGAGCATTTTCTAATAGGTATTAAAACATTTAATTAGAGTTTGAAAACTAGTTAAGATTTTTGTTCCATTTTATTTTTCTGCAAATGTTATAAAAATTTCGGCAGAGTGTCGTCTGTATTTTGAGAAAATAGTTCTTCTAATACCTATAAAAAGCACTTCCAATGATTTATCTCAACAACTTCATCAAATCAACATCATTTCTCAAATTTTAAAATTCAACATCAGCAAAACACTACTAATTAATTTCATTCAAATTAAAACAAAATACTTCCATTCATATGTAATTAAAGATAAAGCAATTATATACATAATTACAAAAATTTACATTAAGAAAAATCCAAACTAAAATTTATTACAAGCTTTATACAACTGCTCATGACCATTTTCTACATTTACATACATTGCATATATCAAAATAATTTTTACAATCAGGTATAAAATATACCCGAAAAACTTCAGAGAAGGTGGCTCCACAATCCTCAGCAGCTCACTCCACTGCTCCTCTAGTCTCTATATCTGTGACAGCAATAACAGCCATCGCTGAGTACTAGGACTCAGTGGTACACAACATACTAAAATAATCTTTATGCGGAATTTAAAACATATTCATTCAAAAATTAAACTGAACATGAGATATAAAATTCAAAACATGATTTACAAAATTTTAATCCAAATAATTTCATTTCAAAAGTCTCAAAACTAATTCCATAAAAACACACAGTTATATCATGTCATTCGAAACATATTAATCTCAATAGCCAGAGGCTTATGAGAAGTCACATCACAAGGCTAGCTAGCTCAAATATATGGGAACCCATTCTTTTTCTTCTTCTACTGGTACACACCTCAACACTTCAGCCAGAGAAGGAATCAAAATTTGAAACTGATTTCCCCCTCTAGTCATGCTAGTGAGGTATTCAAATATATGGTCATGACACTGTGGTTTCAAAACTATCTTAACAATTTACTAAACATTTATTGCCATTTCAAACACAAACAATTAATCTTTCAATAATTTAAATCAAGAGCATAATAAACTTTTCAATTCAATTGTGTCACAATTTCATATCTCAATTCATTCAAAACAATATGCAGAAGAAAATTTATAAAAATTATATGTTGTGCACAAACCTTCTACGAGTCGCTTCTTGGCCTTGACTCGATACCTCGGGTTCTTTCCTGGTATTCTTTTCCACTGAAACACACAGTTTCACAGTGTTTCAGTATCTCAACTTATCATAATTTTAAAAATAATTTCAAATTTACTTTTACCTAGCTTTAATATACTAAATTTGACGTTCTTTAAAATTTATACTTTGGGGTTACTATTCATGATACTATTCAAGTCAATTTATTGACTTTCTAAGGCTTAATAGGTATGGGAATTCTAATTTCACTTACACACCACATTTTGGTTACCTAATTTGTTGGTTTTGGTTGTTTTCTCAAAACTTAAGTCTTTTAGGCAAAATTTCAAATTTTTAGTTTTGGTGTCCTATGTTGCACTGTTCTATTGGTCATGTTGCTGTTAGAATTTAGCTTAGTTTTCTCATATAAATTGTCCCTTATTTTCTTAACTTTATTTTCCTTTTTGAATCACTCCATTTGGAGTTTTGTAGCTCAAGTTATAGCCATTTAAACATGGCTGGCCGGATTGGCCTAACCTAGATTTTCTGGGCACCAAAACTGGTTCTGGCAGTTTTAGGTCACCAAATTTGGGTGGCTAAATGACTTGGTTAAGGGCATAATTTGGGTTTGTGTTCTTCATGAAAGTTTTAGGTCTATATCTCAGCTTTCTACTGGTAAAAGTTCAGATCATTTAGACTTTCCTAGCCCAAGTTATGGCTAAATGAACAAATACTGTTTATTTGGTCATTTTTGTACAGGGCAGAACACTCACTTTCGGATTTGGCCAATTTGTTCACTATGCTATGGTCACTTTTTGGGCATGATTCCTGAATGAAAAATGTGCCATTTTGTGTCTAGTTTCATTCCTGATTGGCCTCACACCAATTAGATTAGTAAATTTTCAGTTTTGGTCCCTGAAAGGGACCTTGGTCATGCTGCCTGCAGAATGACCATATCCAATCCGAATTCAAACTTAATTCCAACACTTTCGACACACCACAATTGGTCACATATGACCATTTTTCAACTCAAACAAGGTCAAACACACCATTTGACCAATTCTCCAATTTTTGTGTTCCAAAACCCTAGGTTCAAACTCTAATTCACTTGATTTGTTACATTTAATTGATTCCAAGCATACCAACACCATTCCTCAACTCATTCAAGCTTACATACACTCTTAATTCATTCAAAACACATCATATTCTCATACAACTATGGCTGGCCAAAATTCACATATAGTCCTCCAAAGTTGTTTTCATTTCATTTTAAGTATATTTCTAGGTTTATTCAACTATAAACACAATTAATTCAACTAGAACTTCAAGTTTATATAACTAACCTTTATGCAGATTTTTTTCCTCTTCAAACTTCTTCCTTTCTTCTTTCTTTCTCCTTGAACCTTCTTTTCTAGTTGCCCAAACAAAGTTTAGTTATGGTAAATGAAGTTTCTATGGTGGGATTTTGTTGTCTTCAAGCTCAAATGTGAGCTTCCATGGAGGATTTGGTGAGGGAGGGATGAGAGAGATGGGTCACGGCAATTTGAAGAAGATGAAGGACTTTTTGTTTTTTTTTTTCTTTTCTTTTTCTAAATATTTAACCTTTAGTAAGACCAAAAATTATCCAAAAATTTAAATTTTTAATTATAATATTTATTGCATCATGCATGATGTCATGCATGATGTAATCACTTTTTCATTTTTGTTCTTTTTCTCTTTTTTTTTTCATTTATTTTTCTTTAGTTCTTTAATTCAATTTCCAATTCCAAAATTTTATTTTCTCTGATTTTATTTGATAGTTAGCTCTGGAGTCAGCTCTAGGGGTCAATTGACCAAATTGCCCCTCGCCGGTTTGACCCGATTTGCAAGTAATTCAATATTTCTTTTAGATCCTTGACCTAATTATTTAACCTACTTAACAATTCTTTTTTGTGATTTTCTCTTTTTCACTGTGTTCACAATAGTCTTAAGGACTGCGACGTCACATTTTACGGTTCGAATTTTGAGTTTAAATTGACTTCGTAGTCCTTCCCGAGAAGGTCACCCATCGCTGTGACTCCCGGCTCATTTAACTTCTTGTGTTCTATTTTTCTTATTTGCACTTAATTATTTGACAATTAATAATTATTTATTTTCAGGGCTTATCTAGTTGTCTTAGATGTGGTTCTAATCCGCTTAATTATCCATATCGACACCGGTCACCGGAACAGTGAAATATACTAGGCTATGCAAATAGGGGTGTTACAGTATGGATGGCCATAAAACTGTTAGTAGTATGCCCTAGAGTATATCATTTTGTATGTATCTTATACATATTTTATTAATAAAAGGCAATTTCACTTTTCCGTTTATATAATATATATATGTGTAATAGAAAAGTTCCATTGATATTTTGTTAGAAATTCTATTCTTAAGTTGTTAAGAATATGAGTGACAGTATTTCTAGCACAAAGTATCATAAATTGGTTCACAATCGAGGATACTTCACACAGGACATGACTTATCCAGAAAGATTGCAATCATGTTTGTTCCCAAGGTATTTATATGAGATATAAATAAGATGGAGTGGTGAGTCTCATGCCACATAACAAACATGATAAGCACTTATACATGATAAGTTGGCCGAACTAGTGACACATATGACAAGCACATGGAGTTTACTCTTGTCAATGCATTGTCATATATCATATCAATGCATATAATCTTTAGACCTGAGATCACACAGTTATCTTGCATATAGGTGGTTTGAGTTTGATACTACTTTCATACTTGTTCTATGTATGGGTATATGGGCATGTGTTGGCTCCTACTAGTTATATATGGAGATAGGTGTTGATCAAGATGGAATCTGTTACCCTAAGTAAATAGGGATAAAATCCTATGTTCATTTAATTATTCTTGATATTTCAAATTCCTGGCCAGGACAGACAGATTTAGTCAGAAAAGAGTTTCTGACAAGAAAATCTAATTAATCAAGAACTGGAATTAAAAGAGAACATAATGTTCATAGTAAATGGGGTTTAACATTAACCATGACTCCAGCTCGAATTGGGATTTTGTAATAGAGAGATTCTAGTGCATGGTAACATATGATTAAAGGTTCATTTAAGGTATTCCTTGTTACTAATTGGGTGGCCATGGCACGCTATGCTAGGTGTCAACCATGGTCTATGAGATGCCAAAAATGATTTAGAGAAATCATTTATAGTAAAAAAGAGTTCTGATGATATTAAGAGTTAATATCATATCTCATTGCCAATTAGTGATGAGCCTAGTGAGTCACATATATACACAAGTAAATCACTAAGTAAAATGTGATTTAATTGATTAATTAAAGATTTTAATTGATTAATTAAATAGGTTTAGTTTGCAATGAGATTGCGAAGTCCCTAGCATGGCTTGAAACCAAATCTAGGTTATTGGATGTATAGTATAAGTTAAATTTATATTTAAAGTGTTTAAATATGAATTTAATTGTGAGAAATTAATTAATGGAGATTAATTAATTAATTTATATTTGATATAAATTGATTAGAAGAGGAGAAATAATGATTTGGGTTGAGAACTCAAAATTAAAACATAAGGGTACGTAATTTGATCATTTCACATGGTGACATGTGGCACTATGAGATAGTGGCACATGGCACCATGAGATGGTGGCACATGGCACCATGAGATGGTGGCATATGGCACCATATAAGCTTGCCATTTGTCTTCCTATCATGTAAGATGATCAAAGTCAAGATTAAGTCTAGCTTTGACACTTGGCTTAATGTGATTAAGTCAATTAAAAATAAGATACAATGTAGTAGTGACATGTGGCAAAGGGTTTAAGTGATATTTGACCTAATTATAAAAGGGAAAGAAAGAAGAAACAAAGCCCACCTTTCTCTTTCTCTCATGTGTGATGGCATAAAGGGTTCTTCATCTCCTCTTCCTACTTTCTCATCAATTCAAAGAGAATCACTCCATTCCCTTTGAATTAAAATTGCTAGGAATTGTTTCTAGTGTTCTATAGACATATATAACCTTTCTAAAAGCAAAACCCCAAATTATAATTGGTTGGCAAAGGCTTAAGAAGCAATATTGGGGCTGTCATTGGTGATCTTGGTGTGAACAAGCTAAAGGGACAACACTTGGAGTCCTAGGAGCTTCCTAAAGGTGTCAATTGCATCCATAGTGCATCAAAGAGGTTAGTACCCAAATTCCTCTTTCAAACTAGGGTTTAATTGAATTAATTTGCTAATTCACAATCTTAAATGGCAAATGAAGATCCTAATACATATTAAAAGTGTTTTAATATGCAATTGAGTATTAAAATTATTTAGGCACATAAGAGATGTGGCATGATGCATGAAATCTTAGAAGAAAATTTTTGAAATTCAATGCTCCAATAGACCAATTTCCATGCTTCCGCTCCTTTAAAAACTTGCATATGGTCTACCATCATGATAGTACTTTAGCATATATCTAGGTCCATCTATATAAATGTGTTTCTTATTCGTAAGTAAATTTCAAATCAAAGTTCTTATTGGTTGCATCTTATGAAATCTAATCTCTCTTTTTTAATGGATGTAAATGCATTAACAATAAATTGTTGAAATAAACATCCTCCATTTAAAACAGTTGTTACTTCTAACCATCTCTGCTGTAAAAGATAAGCATAATACTCTCGCATGGTGATAAATTTTTTAGACCTTGGATTCGTGCAATCCACATTAATATATTCAATATCTATTCTATAACCATCTTCACCATAAGGAAACATCAAAGGGTATTGCATAGTGTCACACCTTACTCCACTGTAAGGCATAACATAATCCTGTAGAATACCTAATGAACTATCAAACTCCACCTGCCGATAACTCATTAAGTATCCTACAAGGGATTTTAAAACCATTTTCTTACTTTTTTGGAAGTGGTGAGCATTTTGGTAGGAATTAAAAACATTTAATTGAAATTTGAAAACTAGTTAAGATTTTTGTCCCATTCTATTTTTCTGTAAATTTTATAAAAATTTCAACAGAGTGCCGTCTGTATTTTGAGAAAACAATTCTTCAAATACCTGAAAAAAAAAAAAAAAAAACACTTCCAATAATTTTTTTCACAACTCCCAACCCAAATCAACTCAACTTAATTTAATTCCACAACTCAACTATAAATTTGTCATCTCAAAATACTTCATAAATTCATTTGAATTTTACAAATAGTACTAAATTTACAAATACATATCTTAATTTATAAAAAGAAAATTTAAAATATCATTTTTACAATTTATTATACATCTGCTCAACTTTACATTGATACATAAGACATTACAATATTTAAATTAAATAACTACAAGGTATAATTAAATACCCGAACAAAAAGATCAGTGAAGGCCTTGCCAATTCAGCAGCTCACCCTGCTGCTTTTTCCTTGCTCTTATCTGCGACAGCAAAATAAGCTATCGCTGAGTATAAAAATACTCAGTGGTACACAATAAAGTATAAAATGCACAACATAAAACATTTATGAACAAATTATAATTCAAAAATCTCATAATCGTATTTCACAATTTTTTTAAATCACATTTATAACAAATCATAATTTTCAAAGCTTAATATAACACAAATTTAATCAAATAATTTAATAAACACAGTGTTGCCAATCAATAACACAACTTAGGCCATGACACAAAATTTCCAAACATGCCATGTTGTACACCACGACAAGGTAAACTCACCCTACTAATTGAAATCAATGAGGGAGGTGGCTAGCTAGCTAATGAGTACTCATCCAAACTCACCTCCTGACTGGAAAGCCAAAGAGGAAGGAATATAGTCAAACTCACCCCATAAATAGAGGAGGAACATAGTGATATTGCCATGCCAAGTGTAAATAAAAAACAATTTAAATCAAGTTATTTAAAAATTTCATACAATTCACAAATCATATTTCATTCCAAACTTTTCATTTACAAAGTAGGCAACACACTATTTTTCAAATAATATTTTCAAAGCCATAACAATCAAAATTATTCACAACATTTTTTTCAAGAATTGTCAAGTAGAAACAAAAAAAATTTTAAGTTTGTTGTGCACAAACCTGATGTGAGTCACCTCTAGGCCTTGACTCAGTCTCTAAGAGACTTTCTGGGTCTTTTTCAGCTAAACACACGAAATTTATAGTGTCTCAATATCTTTGCCTCACAATAATTCCAATAATTAATCCCAATATGCTTAAACTTACATTCTTGAAAATTTTCATGTTGGGGTTACTATTCATGGTACTATTCAAGTCAAAATATTGACTTTCGTATGCTTAATAGGTATGGAAAATCCAATTATACCCACATACCACATTTTGGTAACCTAACTTGTTGGTTTCGGTTATTTTCTCAAAACTTAAGTCTTTTAGGCAAACTTTCAAATTTTCAGTTTTGGTGACCTATTTTGCACTGTTCCATTGGTTATGTTGCTGTTAGAATTTGGCCAAGTTTTCTTCATAGAAATTGTTCCTTATTGTCTTAACTTTATTTCCTTTTTTGAATCACTCCATTTAGAGTCTTTTAGCTCAAGTTATAGCCATTTGAATATGGCTGGCCGGATTTGATTTTACTCAGAATTCTGGGCAATTTCTGGGTTCTAGTAGTTTTAGATCACCAACTTTGGGTGGCTAAATGACTTGGTTAAGGGCATAATTTGGGTTTGTGTTCCTCATAAAAGTTTTAGGTCTATATCTCAGCTTTCTATTGTTAAAATTTCAGGTTATTTAAACTTGCCTAACCCAAGTTATGGCCAAATGAACAAACACCATTCATTTGGTCATTTTTGTACAGGTCAGAACAACTAATTCCGGATTTGGTCAATTTGTTCACTAAGTTATGGTCACTTTTTGGGCATGATTCCTAAATAAAAAATATGTCATTTTGTGTCTAATTTCATTCTCAATTGGCCTCACACCAATTGGGTTGGTAAATTTTCATTTTTGGTCCCTGAAAGGGACCTTGGTCATGTTACCTGCATAATGTCTATAACCAATCCGAATTTCCATTTGGTTCCAACACTTCCAACACACCACAATTGGTCACATATGACTATTTTTCAGCTCAAACAAGGTCAAACATACCATTTGACCAATTCTCAAAATTTTGTCTCCCAAACCCTAGGTCAAAAACCCTAATTCACTAATTGTTACATCTTACTAAATCAAAGTACATTAACATTACCAATCAACTGATTCAAGCTCATTTCTAGGTATTTTACTCAAATTAGGTTGAAAAGATGAACTTGTTGAGCAGAATTTGTAACTCCAAATCTTCACTTCTTTTTTTATTTTTCTTGTTTCTAATCTCTCTATCAAAGCCAAAGAGCAAAACCTTACTTTGGTGAGTATGAAATTTATGAAGAAATAATAGGGTTTAAGAAGCTTAAATGACCATTAATGGAGGAAATTAAAAAGAGAAAGAGAGAGGAGAAAATGGGAGCTGGCTAAAGTTGTAGAGAAGAAGAAAAAATTCTTTTTCCTTTTAATTTTTGTCTTCTTATAATAAGATAATTATCCCATAATTAAGTAATTAATTTTTAAAAGTTTAATTATGTCATGCATGAGGTCATAATTCAATTATATTTTGAAATTTTCATCATTTCATTTTTTTTAATTATCTTTCAAGTCAAAATTATCTCAAAGTTTCTTAAATTAAAAATTATCATTTATTAGGTCATGCATGTGTCATCCATGATGATGTCATAATTCAAATTTTCTTTTCTTTTCTTTTTTCTTTCTTTTTCCATAGTTCTTTAATTTAATTCTTGATCCTAAAATTTTCTTTTTTTCGATTTTATTGGACAGTTAGGTTAAGAGTCAGCTCTAGGGGTTGTGAATTGACCAAAATGCCCCTCGCCAGTTCGATTCGGTTTGCAAATAATTCAATATTTCTTCCGGATCCCTGACCTAATTATTTGACCGGCTTAACAAATCTTGTTCGTGATTTTCTCTTTTCCATTTTGTTCATAATAGTCCTAAGGACCGCGGCGTCACATTTTACGGTTTGAAATTTGAGTTTAAATCGAGCTCGCAGTCCTTTTCGAGAAGGTCACCCATCGCTGTGGCTCTCGGCTCACTTAACTTTTTATGTTCTGTTTTTCTTATTTATACTTAACTATTTGACAATTACTAATTATTTGTGTTCAAGGCTTCTCTAGGTATCTTAAACATAGTTCTAATCCTCTTAATTGTCTGGACCGACACTGATCTCCGGAACAGTATAATTTACCAGACTATGCAAATAGGGGTGTTACACATAGACATAAAACATGGATGGAATGCACTAATTCACTTTAACTTTCCAAATTTGTACTCAATAATAATATCACAATTTTTATCATACATGCCAAAATCACCAACAATAAGACCAGTAATTTCTAATGCAACTAGGGGTGCATATTGTGCATTATCATTTGACCGGCTACCAATAAATTTTAATTTAATAGGTACATGGTCATTATAATGACTTAAACTAGAGCCATTATTGATGCTAAGGATTGGGTCAACTTAAGGCTGTCGAAACTCGTAGCAAGCCTAAAACCTGAAAAACATTTGTACATTCCTGCAACTCACTAGTTAAATATACTTCAAACTATTATACCTTAGTCTTTTCATTCATACATAGACATCCATAACATAATAATGGTTCATAATTTGAACTTTAACATACATAAGATCCAAAGTGTAATGGTTCAATATGCATACCCTCACAAAGGTTAACACAACATATATATCATCATTCTTAAAAATATTGCATATTTCCAATTTCCTTTAATCACCAGCATAGTACTATCCATTTATAATTTATATGCCCATCCACCCATACATCATACATAAAGGGAAAGGTTAAAGCTACCCTTGATGCTTCGTTTTCAAAGCACTCTTTTAGTCCTACAACCCTACACCTAGGGGTTAGTGGAATAGGGTAAGCTTACACAAGCTCATTAAGTAAACTAACCATCATTAATTATATCATTCATTCATAAATGTGCAATGTATCATTCATAAGGGATTTCACCTTACAAACATTTCATGTAAGATAGACATTATCACCAGTAACTCCCCAAACTTTCCTTTTAAACATAGCCTATGTCATGTACCTTGGGGCAACTTACAGATCTCTCTTGAAGGGCAACTTAAAGATCTCCCCATGGGATTTACTTATAGATCTATAACATACACAATGTTGCATAATCATAACATGGGGGGAGCTAGTGGGTCATCCAACATCCATCAATGCACCAATAACAAGTTATATAATTATGTAACATTTTCGTGTTCTAGATGCATACATCCTAAATCAATATGACATGATGCATGAGGATGCTCATTAATTAGCTATAAAAAGTTTTCATTTTATTAAGGTTAGAGTTACTCACTTTTTGTAGCCTATCAACCACCTTACTCGAACAGGAGCTATCCTCAAATCTTTACCCTTCTAACTCCTTTAAGCCCAATCCTCGTTTCTTGGAGCTTGAAGGTGGGAGAATGAAAACTTTAAAACTTGAATCTACTCTTTCACACTTTTAAATATAAAAATCCCCCTCTAGATGTTTAAAAATCTAAGGAAATCTCTTTAAAGAGCTCCTTATATGCCTCAGTAGTTGAGAGAGAGATAGAGAAAAAAAAGAATAAAAAGAAAAACCCAATTCTTTTGGTCAGAAAATGAGTTGTCATCCCTTTTATACCCTTGATAGTTGGGGGACTTTCAACTGCCAAAATCCATACTTTCGATTAGCAGAGTTTGTTCTATCTAAATAGGCATCCAAACCATAAAAAGGACTTGGCTGCCAAAAGTCTGTCCTTCGGCTATCGAAGTTCCTTTTGCCCAAGACAACCACTTTTAGGAAATAAAACTTTTAAAACATTTTTCATTTTTTAAATACATTTAAAACATTTTCTTACTACCACTCCCTTCTCAACAAAGTCTTACTTTTCACCATAATATCCCGTTAACGACAGATATTCCAACAGTGAAAAAATGGCAGTATTACATTCTCCTCTCCTTAAGAACATTCGTCCTCAAATGTTAAAACACAAACACATAAAAAACAAACATAACATGCCTAGAAAATGTGAGAATATTGTTGTATCATGTAACACCCCAATTTTTTTCGAGCTCTGAATAGTACCATTTTTCAATCAGTGAATAGTACAATTCAAAGCCAGTTTGAGGACTAAAAACAAGATGAAAAATAATTGAAAATAAGCAAAAAAAAATAATAATAAAGTGACCATCAGGTTATGAATTTAATCAGTATTATCGAAAAAGGATTGACTATGATCCGATGAGGGGCATTTTGGTCATTTGACACCCAGAGTTGACTTTTAACTAAAATGTCAATTAAATTAAGTGAAATTAATGTAATAAAATATGAAGAAATTTTGATGAAAACTTAAATAGAAATGTGTAAATAAAAGAAGAAAAAGAAATGAAATGAAAACTTAATTAAAATTATGACATAAGCATGACCAAATTTAAAAATAAGATTAAAAAAAAAGATAATTATATAAGTAAAAGACAAAATCCTAAAATGAAAAGCTTTCTTCTTCTCTCCCTTTCACGTGTGTCGCCCACCCTCTCTCCTTGTCTTCCTCCATTGTTTCTCTTCCAAAGCTCCATTTTTCTTAGATTTCCTTCATATTTCCCCTAATCCCCAACACTAAAACTTGTTCTTGGACCTTGCTAGAGTGATTAGAAGTAAAAAGAAGAAGAGAAGTTAAAGATTTGGAAGCTTGAAGAATTGGGCAAGTGCGGTTAGTGCTATCTCCACCTTTCTTTCTTCTTCTAACAAATAAATTAAGTTGAATGGTGAGGGAATTGCATGAAGATTTGAAGAGATCATGCATGAATGGAAGAAAGAGAATTTGGGTCGACCTAGGAAATTTGGGGATTTTGATATTTTCATGAAATTAAGCATGAATCTTAGTGTGAAATGAAGTATATGTATGAAAAGTATATTGGATTGCATGAGATTTGCATGAAATTAGGGATTGGAAAAATTAGGGTTTGGAAATTTTGGGAAAATTAGGGTTTTGAAGCCATGAAGTGTAATTAATGTTTTTGAGGCCAAATATTGACCAAATTATGTGTATTGAGCATGAAATGAAGTTGGTTGTTGAGTTGAATTAATGAATTGGAAATTGGTCAATATGCTGAATTCTAGACCTCTGAGTCTAGCAGATTTGGATGAGCATAAGTAGAGTTACATAGCTCCAATTGGTGTGAGGCCAATTGGAGATGAAACCTAAGACATAATGTCACAATATTTATGAAGGAAGCCTTCCCATAAAATAACCATAGGATATCCTAATTCAACCTTGAATCTGGAATGGCAATTCTGGACATAAGCAGAATGACCATGTGAACAATAATATTAAAATTGTCATAACTCACTATAGGAAACTTCAATTGATCTGATTATTAAACCCATGGAAATCTAAGACATAGGAGAATATTTCATATGAAGAACTTAAGGCAAAATTATGAACTTAACTCAACCAAATTGCTGGACAAAATTGGATCAACAAATGTGCCCTGTACCAAAACCAAACCTGGAAATCCTGAATTTTGGATACCTGATCAGTTTTGGTAAAAATGATATAACTCAAGCTAAAAAATTGAAAATTTAGTAATTCCAAATCTATAAGACATAGAACTAAAACTTTTCTCTTTTGACCAGAACCCAAAACTTAAGGCAACTTAGAGAAATTGTTAGGATAATTTGGTGGTGACAATGCTGGAATTCTGAAATCTAGTAAACTTGCCTCATAACCTACGAATACTTAATAGGTTATAATTTCTTCTAGAAAACTTCAATTGAGGTGAATTAAATTGATTTGAAAACCTAAGACAAGGATCTAAAACTTTGTTTAAGGGACTTGAATCAAAATTTAAGCCTAAGATGCTCAGAAATGAGATGCAAGATTTGGTAAAATTTCTGATAGCATTGATCTACAGAATTCAATGCCTGGAATAGCATTAGTAATTTGACCATATCTAGAGCTACAAAACTCCAAATTGAATGATTCAAAAAGGGGATTAAATTTCAAACATGGGAGAACAAATTTTGTGAAGAAAGTGAGGCCAAACTGAATCTATATCTTGGCCAAATTGTTAGGAGAAGTTAAGACATCAATTTTGGAAATTTAGGAAACTTTCACAAATTGCTTAAAAAGTGATAATGTAACACCCCTATTTGTATAGCCTGGTATATTTCACTGTTCCGGTGATCGGTATCAATCCGGACAATTAAAGGGATTAGAACCACACTTAAGACAACTAGAG
This sequence comes from Hevea brasiliensis, assembly GCF_030052815.1. Lineage (NCBI taxonomy): Eukaryota > Viridiplantae > Streptophyta > Magnoliopsida > Malpighiales > Euphorbiaceae > Hevea > Hevea brasiliensis. The sequence goes on along the minus strand of NC_079493.1, from coordinate 89,626,207 downwards.
AAGCCATAAATACAAATAATTAGTAATTTCCAATTAGTTAAGTATAAATAAGAAAAACAGAATATAAGAAGTTAAACGAGCCAAGAGTCACAGCGATGGGTGACCTTCTTGGGAAAGACTGCGAAGTCATTTTAAACTCAAATTTCGAACTGTAAAATGTGACGCTGCAGTCCTTAGGATCCTTACGAACACAGTGGAAAAGAGAAAATCACGAAAAAGAACTGTTAAGTCAGTTAAATAATTAGGTCAGGGAGCCGGAAAAAATATTGAATTATTTGCAAACCGGGATGAACCGGCGAGGGGCAATTTGGTCAATTGACTCCGAGAGCTAACTCCTGACCTAACTGTCAAATAAAATCGGAGAAAAAAAAATTTTGGAATCGAGAATTAAATTAAAGAACTAATAGAAAAAAAAATGAAAAAGTGTAGGGAGATGACATCATGCATGATGCCATAAAAGTAATAATTAATATATTTAATTAATTAGATTTTTTTTTTGGGTCTTCCATAAGACAAATTAAATAAAAGAAAAGAAAAGAAAAAAGAAATTAAGTCATCTTCCTTAACCTCATTGCCACCTCACCTCTCTCTCCCCATTCTTTCACTTTGTTCCACCATTGTTAAGGGAAAGGAAGCTTGAATTTCCCTACTCTATCCCATAAATTCACAAAGTCCCAACACAAAAAATTCTCCTTACATGTTGAGGAAACATTAGAGAGTAAAAAGAAGAAGAAAGAATTGAAGAAAGGAAAGCCTAGAAACCCTCCAAGCAAAGGTTAGTCTTCTAACTACCAATTATCTAATCAAATGCATATTTAGTTATTGAAATGAGCTTAGAAACTAGAGTAATGAAATAAAAACACTTGTAAAGGACTAAACTGAAATTTGGCCAGCATGATGGGGAGTGTGTTTTGCATGGTTTGATGGATTTGAATGAGTTTAGAAACTTTATTTAGTTGAATGGTTAGGATTAAAAGCACTAAATGTGGTTAAATGCATGAGGTTGGTGAATTAGGTTTTGAACATTATGGTTTATGGACCAAAAATGTGAGAAATGAGTAAATGATGTCTTTGACCTATTGTGAAGTGAAAAATGATCATTTGTGACCAAATGAGTTGTGTTGGAATGGTTGGAATTAAAGTCAAATTCGGAGGGAGTGTGGTCATGCTGCTGGCAGCATGACCAAGTCAACTTTGAAGGACCAAAAATGAAATTTTACAAGTCCAATTGGTATGGGACCAATTGGGAATGAAAATATACACTAAATGACACAATTTTCATTTAGGAAGAATGCCCAAAAAGTAACCAAAACCTAGTGAACAAATTGACCAAAGTTTAAAAATTGCAGGCTGCCCTGTACAAACTGACCAAATGAATAGTGTTTGTTCATTTGGTCATAACTCGAGCTAGGCAGGTCAAAATGACCTGAAATTTTACCAGAGGTTAGATGAGATATAGACCTAAAACTTTCATGAAGAACACAAGCCCAAATTCCTCCAGAAACCAAGCCATTTGGCCACCCCAAGTTAGTGACCCAAAACTGCCAGCACCAAAATTGCCCAGAAAATCTGGGTTGTGTCCAATCCGGCAGCCATGGTTCAAATGGCCATAAATTGAGCTACAAAACTCCAATTGGAGTGATTCAAAAAGGAGAATAAACTTAAGACAATAGGGTACATTTTCTATGAAGAAAGGTTTGCCAAATTCTAACAGTAGAATGACCAATGGAACAGTGCAACTAGGGACACCAAAACTGAAAATTTGACAATTTTGTCTGAAGGACTTAAGCTTTGAGAAAATGACCAAAACCAACAAATTTAATGACCAAAATGTGGTATGTGGGTGAAGTTGGAGTTCCCATATCTATTAAGCCTTAAAAAGTCAACAATTTGACTTGAATAGTGTAGTGAATAGTAACCCGAAACACAAAAACTTCGAGAACATCGAATTTAGCACATTAAAGCTAGGTAAAAGTGAAGTTAAATTTATTTTTGGATTTATGCTAAGTTATGGTACTGAAACACTGTGAAAATGTGTGTTTCAGCTGAAAAAGGCTTGGAAGCTCTGAGAAACTGAGTCAAGGCCTAGAGGCGACTCACGTCAGGTCTGTGCACAATAATTCTTGTTTAAATATTTTATTCTCAAAAATTTGACTTCTGTGATTAATTATGTATTGTGTTGCTATTTTATAATTGCAAATATGACTTTGGAAATTAATCAAATTTCTCATAAATTATTTAAATAAATTGTTTTGAATTGATTTTGTGTTCACACTTAGAATGACAGTATCACATTATTCCTCCTCCATTTATGGGGTTGAGATCGTTTATTTTCCTCCCTCTCTGGCTTGCCAGTTGAAGTTGAGATCGGATGAGTACTCATTAGCTAGCTAGCCACCTCCCTCATTGATTTTGATTAATTGGGTTGTAGATTGCTTTGTCGTGGTAAACAACACGACATTGATCGGAAATTTTGTGTCATGGCTTAAGTTGTGTATGATTTTGGCAACATTGTGTTTATTAAATTATTTGACTAAATTGTGTTATTATGAGCTTTGATAATTTATGAAATGTGATTGAGAAATATTTAAATTGTATTTCATCAATGAATGATTTATGTATTGTATTTTAAATTTTTATTGTGCACCATTGAGTATTTTTATACTTAGCGATAGCTTATTTTGCTGTCGCAGATAAGAGCAAGGAAAAAGCAGCAGAGTGAGCTGCTATTGAATTGAGGACCACACTGATCTTTTGTACGGGTATTATTTTATACCCTTGTAGTTAATTTTGATGTAAATATTATAACGCTTTATGTATCAATGTAAAGTTGAGCAGTTGTAAAATAAATTGTAATAATATTATTTTTGGATTTCCTTCTGTAAATTAATATTTGTACTTGTGAATTTCATACTTTATGCCTTGTGAATGGAGTTATTAAATATTTTTAGATGATAAATTTTGATTTGGATTGTGGAATTATTTTGAAGTTTTTTTTTTTCAGGTATTTGAAGAACTGTTTTCTCCAAAAACAAACGGAACTCTGTCAAAATTTTTATAAAATTTGCGGCAAAATTAAAATGGACAAAATTTTTTTCTAGTATTTAAACTTTGAATAAATGGTTTTTAATTCCTACCAAAATGTTCACCACTTCCAAAATGTAAGAAAATTGTTTTAAAATTCCTTGTAGGGTACTTAATGAGTTATCGGTAGGTAAAGTTTGGTAGTTCATTAAGTATTCTACGAGATCATGTTATACCTTACAGAGGGGTAAGGTGTGACATGTTTTAGTGGTATCAGAGCATGGTTTTTCAATAAATTTTAACTATGTGTATGAATATTTTATTGATAAGTACAATTGCTCAAGTGTCTTTAATTGATACATATGACGTATTTACATCATGAATATGCACTAACGGAGGTCAACCTCCTTATGTTTGATCTCAGGAAGTAGAAATTTTTGGAAAACAGAATGGAAGGAGGAGATCATTCCGAAGAACAATCTGTTGAGGCTGAGGTTCAAGGGGAAGCCCCAGCACTCTAGAACGTGAGTGGGTCAGCCACTCCAGCTCCTACTCCAAAGACCGCAGATTCCTCGCTCGGTTTATGCAGATGGCTGCATTTTTCCAGCAAATGGTGGGTAATGTGCCACCCCAAGCTCAAATGCAAGCACCTGTAGCACAACCACAGCCCTCAGCTCGGCAATATGAAAAATTGATGAAATTTGGGTCCACCGAGTTTAAAGGCACTGTGGATCCACTGGAGGCAAAACAGTGGTTGGAAAGAATGGAACAGGTTTTCAGAAAGCTGCAGTGTATTGAAGAATTAAAATTTGAGTATTCAGTATCTCTTCTCCAAGGGGATGCATATGAATGGTGGAAGACCATCCCCCACAGCCTGGTTGAGCCACCTGTGCTGACATTGACAGACTTTCTGAGGGAATTCAGGCAGAAATGGGTTCCTAATGCGTATGTAGATATGAAATTACAAGAATTCTTGAGTTTGAAACAAGGAGACAAAACCATAGCAGAGTATGAGAGAGACTTTTCAAGGCTAAGCCACTATGCTGGAAGCTTAGTCTCCACCCCCAGAGATAGATGTAAGAGGTTTGAGTCCGGGTTAAGGCCGAATCTGAGGATGCAAGTCGTGGGTTTCCGATGTCAGAATTTCGCTGAGTTGATCTCACAGGCCCTGGAACTGGAAAGGATAGAATCAGAAGGGGCAGTGAAGAAGGGTACACAAGAGAAAGAGAAGACTGAAAAGACTACGGGACAAGCATTTGAGAGTGGTTCTGGAAAGAGGAAACAGTTTGGGGATCCAGCTCCCGTAGATCTGGCAGAGGCAGATTTTCTGGCCAAAAACCACCCCGGTCTGGTCAGCAGACCCAACAGGCATCCCGAGGAGCTCTATCAGTACCACAGTGTCAAACTTGTGGTAGAACTCATAGTGGGGTTTGTTTCAAGGCCACCGGTGCATGTTTTAACTGTGGAGGGAGCGTACATTTCGCTAAAGATTATACTAGTCTGCACTGGTCTGGACCTTCTGCTACATTTGAAGGATCAACCCAAGTCTCTGCACCTAGAGGGTCACAGTCAGCTGCTAGAGGTAGAGGCAGAGGTAGGGGTCCTGGTAACACTCCTGGAAGTCAAAGCACTGTTAACCAGCCAGTACCCAGTGGTGAACCAGTCAGAGTGTATACCATGCGTCAGAGGGAGGAGGCTGAAACATCAGACGTTGTAGCTGGTAATTTTTCCATCATTGACCAAGATGTACATGTGTTATTTGATCTTGGCTCCACACATTCGTATGTTAGTGCTAGTGTGATGTGTTCTACTGCTATTCAGTGTGTACCAATGGACTATGATGTGCTAGTAACTAGTCCATTAGGCCAGGAGGTCAGGGTAAACAGGCTATATAGGGACTGTCCTTTGGTGATCCAAGGACACACTTTTCTATCTTATTTAATTGAAATGCCTTTCAGAGATTATGACATTATCTTGGGCATGGATTGGTTAGCCAGGCATCATGCCATGATTGATTGTAGACTGAAGACAGTCACTTTTGGTCTCCCTCAATATGGTGATGTAGTAATACATGGGGAGAGACAGTTATTGCCTTCAAACATCATTTCAGCTGCACTAGCCAGAAAAATGATTAGGAAAGGGTGTGAGGCGTACTTGTCACATGTGATAGACACCTAAGTGGGGAGTACAGCACTGAGGGACATTCCTACTGTATTTGACTTTCCGGATGTGTTTCCTGATGAGTTGTCAGGATTACCTCCAGAAAGAGAAGTGCAGTTTGAAATTGATGTTATGCCTGGTGTGGACCCAATCTCTATAACGCCATACAGAATGCACCAGCAGAACTAAAAGAATTGAAAGTACAGTTGCAAGAGCTGCTTGATAAGGGCTTTATATACCCTAGTGTGTCACCTTGGGGAGCGCCAGTATTGTTTGTAAAGAAGAAGGATGGCACTCTCCGGTTATGCATTGACTATCGGCAGTTGAATTAGGTGACAATAAAGAACAGATACCCATTGCCCCGCATTGATGACTTATTTGATCAGTTGAGAGGTGCAACTATATTCTCCAAAATTGACTTGAGATCAGGTTATTATCAGCTGAAAGTACAAGAGCAGAGTATTCCTAAAACTGCCTTCAGAACCCGCTATGGCCATTATGAGTTCTTGGTCATGCCATTCGGGTTAACTAATGCTTCGGCTGCTTTTATGGATCTGATGAACACTATTTTCATACCATATCTCGACCATTTTGTTGTAGTATTTATTGATGATATATTGGTCTATTCGAGGAATGCAGAAGAGCATGATAGACATCTGCGGATGGTACTGCAGACTTTGAGGGAAAAACAGCTATACGCCAAATTGTCGAAATGTGAATTTTGGCTGAAGGAAATATCCTTTTTGGGGCACATAGTATCTGCAGAGGGTATTAAGGTAGATCCTAGCAAGATTGAAGCTGTCCTTAATTGGAAGCCACCCAGAAATGTCACAGAGATTCGCAGTTTTCTGGGGTTAGTTGGATACTACCGTCGATTTGTGAAGGGATTCTCCATGTAGGCACTCCATTGACCAAGCTACTTAGAAAGGATGTGAAATTTCAGTGGACGGACAAATGCCAGCAAAGTTTTGATGAATTGAAAAGATGTTTGACTGATGCTCCAGTCCTGACTTTACCTACACCGAGTAAAGAATATACAATTTACAGCGATGCTTCTCACAATGGGTTAGGTTGTGTGTTGATGCAAGATCAAAATGTTATTGCCTATGCATCACACCAGCTAAAACTACATGAGAGGAATTATCCAACACATGATTTGGAGCTTGCAGCTATTGTATTTGCTCTTAAGATCTGGAGACATTATTTGTATGGGGAGAAGTGTTACATCTACATAGATCATAAAAGTTTGAAGTATTTGGGCACCCAGAAAGAGTTGAATTTGAGACAGAGGAGATGGTTAGAGTTGATAAAAGACTATGATTGTCTGATAGACTATCAGCCAGGGAAAGCTAATGTTATAGCTGACGCTCTAAGTCGCAAGACTATGGCAAGTCTACGGGTTACTCCTTTGTCTTTGGTACATGAGTTGAGATCATTACATGCCAATTTAGAGATTAATGATGAGGGGCAGACAGCAGTTGCATGGCATGTACAGCCAGTTTTGATTGATCATATCAGAATGGCTACTCAGAATGATGAAAGGTATCAGAAGCTCTTGGAAGAAGTCCGGCAGGGCAAGAAACCAGAATTCTCAATCATAGATGATGGTTTACTGCTACACCAGGGCAGAATGTGTGTTCCTAATGATGTTGATTTGAGGCAGATCATTTTGAAGGAAGCACATCAGTCTCCTTTTGCCATGCACCCTGGTGGTACAAAAATGTATAAAGGGCTAAAGAAGCATTACTGGTGGATTGGTTTAAAAAGAGATGTGGTAGAGTTTGTATCCAAATGCCTAACTTGTCAGCAAATAAAGCCAGAGCAACAAGTACCCACTGGGTTGTTACATCCACTACCAATACCAGAATGGAAATGGGAAAGAATAACGATGGATTTTGTAATGGGACTTCCAAAGACACAGAAGAGTCATGATGCAGTATGGGTCATTATCGACAGACTGACTAAGTCTGCTCATTTTCTGCCAGTCCGAATGGACTACAGTTTAGACAGATTGGCTAGGTTGTACATCGATGAGATTGTGAGGCTTCATGGAGTGACAGTATCCATTGTATCAGACAGAGATCCTAGGTTCACTTTTAGATTCTGGGGTAGTCTTCAGAGAGTCCTAGAAACTAGATTGAACTTCAGTACTGCATTCCACCCATAGACAGATGGCCAGTCTGTGAGGGTAATTCAGATCTTGGAGGACATGCTATGGGCTTATGTGAAGAGAAAATCAGGGTGATCAGAGATATTGAGTATGCAGACCGTCATAAGTCCTATATTGATTTGAAAAGAAGGGATATTGAGTATGCAGTAGGTGAGAAAGTTTTCCTCAAGGTTTCTCCTTGGAAGAGGATTATGAGATTCGGCAGAAAGGGGAAGCTAAGTCCTCGTTTTATCGGGCCATATGAGGTTCTGGAAAGAGTGGGTCCTTTAGCATATCATTTGACACTACCTCCAGAGTTGGAGAAGATACATAATGTCTTCCATGTGTCTATGTTGAGGAGGTATCGATCAGACCCATCTCATGTACTACCAGTAGAAGAAATTGAAGTGAATCCAAACCTCACATATGAAGAAGAACCCATAAAGATTCTGGCTTATGAGGTGAAGCAGCTACGAAACAAGTAGATACCGTTGGTAAAAGTGCTGTGGAACCATCATTCGGGCCAGGAGGCTACTTGGGAACGAGAGGAGGACATGAGGAGATAACACCCACAGCTGTTCAGAGATTGATACCAGGTAAAATTTCGAGACGAAATTTATTTAAGGGGGAGAGAATTGTAACACCCCTATTTGTATAGCCTAGTATATTTCACTGTTTCGGTGACCAGTGTCGGTCCAGACAATTAAGGGGATTAGAACCACACTTAAGACAACTAGAGAAGCCATAATACAAATAATTAGTAATTGCCAATTAGTTAAGTATAAATAAGAAAAACAGAATATAAGAAGTTAAACGAGCCGAGAGTCACAGCGATGGGTGACCTTCTCGGAAAGGACTGCGAAGTTGTTTTAAACTCAAATTTCGAACTGTAAAATGTGACGCTGCAGTCCTTAGGACCCTTATGAACACATTGGAAAAGAGAAAATCATGAAAAAGAACTGTTAAGTCAGTCAAATAATTAAGTCAGGGAGCCGAAAGAAATATTGAATTATTTGCAAACCGGGATGAACCGGCGAGGGGCAATTTGGTCAATTGACCCCGAGAGCTTACTCCTGACCTAACTGTCAAATAAAATCGGAGAAAAGAAAATTTTGGAATCGAGAATTAAATTAAAGAACTAATAGAAAAAAAAAAAAGAAAATGAAAAAGTGTAGGGAGATGACATCATGCATGACATCATGCATTATGCCATAACAGTAATAATTAATATATTTAATTAATTAGATTTTTTTTGGGGTCTTCCATAAGACAAATTAAATAAAAGAAAAGACAAGAAAAAAAAAATTAAGTCATCTTCCTTATCCTCATTGCCGCCTCACCTCTCTCTTCCCATTCTTTCACTTTGTTCCACCATTGTTAAGGGAAAGGAAGCTTGAATTTCCCTACTCTATCCCATAAATTCACAAAGTCCCAACACAAAAAACTCTCCTTACATGTTGAGGAAACATTAGAGAGTAAAAAGAAGAAGAAAGAATTGAAGAAAGGAAAGCCTAGAAACCCTCCAAGCAAAGGTTAGTCTTCTAACTACCAATTATCTAATCAAATGCATATTTAGTTATTGAAATGAGCTTAGAAACTAAAGTAATGAAATAAAAACACTTGTAAAGGACTAAACTAAAATTTGGCCAGTATGATGGGGAGTGTGTTTTGCATGGTTTGATGGATTTGAATTTAAAGAACGAAAGCATGAAAAACACAAGTTTATACCATTGAATTCAAAAATTTTCACCTAGGGTCACATGCATCATGCAAGATTTATTTTTATCTATTTGATTTCAATGATAAACAACATATTAAAACTCTTTTAATATGTTTTTGGATCTGTATTTGCCATTTAAGATTTTAAAATTAATCAGATTAATTTTAGAACCCTAGATTAAATAAAAAACGATTACACTAACCTCTTGATGCACTGCAGCGTGTCTGCGCCTTTGAGATTTGTCTTCAGGACACCAGATGTTGTCCCTCTAGTTTGTCCACACCAAGAACACCTATGGCAGCCCTTGAACAGCTTCCAAAGCTTTTTCTATTAATTAGAAATTCAAGTTCTGCCTTTTAAGAGATTAGAGATGTAAACAGGACACTAGAAACAATTTCTAGCATTCTTAATTAAAGATATTGATGGCTAATCTCTTTGAATTGATGAGAGATGATGAAGAATAGATGGAGAGCCTCAAAATGGCGTGACAAAGGAGAGGATTGGCTGCTGGTTGTTTTTCTTTTTCATAACAACACTTATATAGCTAGGTTAACACATTAAACCCTTGCCACATGTCACCCTTTGATTAGCTCTAGGTTTAAGTGACCCAATCACATTGTGCCAAGTGTCAAACCTATATTTAATCTTGATTTTAATCATCTTACATGATTAAAAAAACATTTGGCAAGCTTATGTGTAATCCCATGTGTCACCATCTCATGGTGCCACGTGTCACACTGTGAAATGACCAAAATGCCCCTATGTCTTAATTTTGAGTTCTTAACCGAAAATAATTATTTTTCTTCTTCTAATTTATATCAAATATAAATTAATTAATTAATCTCTATTAATTAATTTGTCATTAATTAAATTCATATTTAAACACTTTAAATATAAATTTAACTTATACTATACATCCAATAATCTAGATTTGGTTTCAAGTCATGCTAGGGACTTTGCAATTTAATTGCAAACCAAACTATTTAATTAATCAATTAAACTCTTTAATAAATTAATTAAATCATATTTAAATAGGTGATAACTTGTGTATGTGTGTGACTTACTAGGCTCATCACTAATTGGCAATGAGACATGATATCAACTCTTAATATCATCAGAACTCTTTCTTACCATAAATGATTTCTCTAAATCATTTTATGAACCTCATAGACCATGGTTAACACCTAGCATAGCATTTCATGGCCGCCCAATTAGTAATAAGGTTTACCTTAAATGAACCTATAATCATATGTTACCATGCATTAGAATCTCTCTGTTACAAAATCCCAACTCAAGCTGGAGTCATGGTTTATGTCAAACTCCATTTGCTATGAATATTATGTTCTCTTTTAATTCCAGTTCTTGATTAAAAAGATTTTCTTATCAGAAACTCTTTTCTGAATAAATCTATCTGTCCTGGCCAGGAACTTAAAACATCAAGAACAATTAAATGAACATAGGATTTTATCTCTATTTACTTAGAGGAACAGATTCCATCTTGATCAACACCTACCTCCATATATAACTAGTAGGAGCCAACAGATGCCCATATACCCATACACAGTACAAGTATGAAAGCAGTATCAAACTCAAACTACCTATATACAAGATAACTATGCTATCTCAGGTCTAAAGATTATATGCACTGATATGATTTATGACAAAACATTGACAAGAGTAAACTCTATGTGCTTGTCATAAGTGTCACTGGTTCGGCCTACTTATCATTTATAAGTGCCTATCATGTTTGTCATATGGCATGAGACTCACCATTTCATCTTATTTATATCTCATATAAATAACTTGGTAACAAACATGAATAAAATCTTTCTGGATAAGTCATGTCCTTATTATGAAGTATCCTCGATTGTGAACCTATTTATGATACTTTGTGCGAGAAATATTGTCACTCATATTCTTAACAACTTAAGAATAATATTTCTAACAAAATATCAATGGACATTTTCTATTACACATAAATATATTATGTAAACGGAAAAGTGAAAATGCCTTTTATTAATAAAAATATGTACAAAATACATACTAAATGATATGCTCTAGGGCATACTACTAACAATCTCCCACTCGCACTAGAGCCATTCATTACAATATCTTAGACCTATCTTCTCAAGATGTGGGTCTAACTGAGTCTGTGACATAGGCTTAGTGAATGGATCAGCTGGATTTTCAGCTGATGCTATTTTCTGCATGGCTACATCGCCTCGCCCAACTATTTCTCTGATAATGTGGTAGCGCCTTTCTATGTGTTTGGATTTCTGGTGAGACCTTGGTTCCTTAGCCTGTAAGACTGCTCTATTGTTGTCACAGTGTAGTGGAACTGTTGACTCAATGGAAGGAACTACTGTAAGTTCTGTCACGAACTTCTTTATCCAAACAGCTTCCTTTGCAGCATCTGTTGCAGCAATATACTCGGCCTCTGTAGTGGAATCTGCAGTCGTGCTCTGTTTGGAACTCTTCCAACTGACTGCACCTCCATTACAAATGAACACATATCCAGAGGTAGACTTTTCTATCATCGATATCTGATTGGAAATCAGAATCAGTATAACCATCCAATTGCAAGTCTCCACCTTCATAAATCAAGAATAAATCCTTAGTTTTTCTCAAGTACTTAAGGATATTCTTGACAGCTATCCAGTGTTCTAAACCTGGATTGGATTGATACCTGCTAGTCAAACTAACAGCATATGCGATATCCGGCCTAGTACACAACATTGCATACATTAAACTTCCAATAGCCGAAGCATATGGAATCCTGGCCATCTTATCTCTTTCTTCAGGTGTCTTTGGAGACATCTCTTTAGAAAGGTGGATACCATGTCTCACTGGCAACAATCCTCTCTTAGAATCATGCATGTTAAACCTCTTTAACACCTTTTCCAAGTATAGACTTTGGGATAAACTAATTATTGTTTTCGCTCTATCTCTATAGATGCGAATCCCAAGAATATAGGTTGCCTACCCTAAGTCTTTCATGGAGAATGTATTTGACAACCATACCTTTATAGTTGTCAACATACCTGTGTCATTACCCATTAACAGTATGTCATCCACATATAAGACAAGGAAAGTGATAGCACTGTCACTATCCTTCTTATATACACATGGCTCATCCTCATTTTTTATAAAACCAAAGGATTTAATGGCTTCATCAAAACAGATGTTCCAACTCTTCGAAGCTTGTTTCAACCCATAAATGGATCACTTTAGCTTGCATACCTTGGAACCATCTTGGAATTCAAAACCCCTAGGTTGTTCCATGAAAATGTTTTCTTTAATGTATCCATTAAGAAAAGCTGTTTTGACATCCATCTTCCAAATCTCATAATCATAGTATGCAGCTATTGCTAATAAAATCCTAATTGATTTAAGCATGGCAACGGGAGAGAAAGTCTCCTCATAGTCGACTCCTTGCCTTTGGCGAAACCCTTTCGCTACTAGCCTTGCCTTATAGGTCTCAACCTTTCCATCAGAACCAATTTTCTTCTTGAAAACCCATTTATTCCCTATAGGTACAATACCTTCAGGTGGGTCAATAAGATCCCAAACTTGATTCTTATACATGGAATCAATCTCGGATTTCATAGCATCAATCCATTTTGAAGAGTTTATATCTGATATAGCTTCTTCATAGGTAAGTGGATCATCTCCATGATCTACTTCTTCATGAATAGACAACTCTTGTTCTTCTTCATAAAGAAAACCATATCTCACTGGTGGGTGAGATACCCTGTTGTTCTACGAGGAACAGCTGTAGATGTTTCATCAACGGGTATAGGTTGACTAAATGGATCTATATCCATCTGATCTGTTAGTTTGTCAGAATTCTCCAATTTTAACTCTATTTGCCTTCCTTTTCCTCCTTCTTGAACAAACTGCTGTTCAAGAAATTTGGCATCTCTACTTATAACAACCTTTTGTGAAGTAGGCAAATAAAAATAATATCTAAAACTATCTTTTGGATATCCAACAAATCGACCTTTTTCTGATCTGGTCTCCAATTTATCAGTGTTCAGCTTTTTGATATAAGCTGGACAACCCCAAATCTTAACATGCTTAAGACTTGGTTTTCTTCCATGCCATATCTCATAAGGTGTGGAAGAAACTGATTTTGATGGAATCCTATTCAGAATATACAAAGTTGATTCTAATGCAAATCCCCAAAAGAAGATTGGCATATCAGTATAGCTCATCATACTACGTACCATATCCAATAGGGTATGATTTCTCCTTTCAGATGCACCATTTAGCTGTGGCGTTCCTGGAGGAGTCAGCTGAGAAACAATGCCATGCTCTCTCAAGTGTTCATCAAATTCAGTACTCAAATATTCACCTCCACGATCTGATCGAAGAGCTTTAATATTCTTTCCTGTTTGATTTTTTACTTCAGATTTAAATTCTTTGAAATTTTAAAAGGATTCATGTTTGTATTTCATCAAATAGAAATACCCAAACCTTGATTTATCATTAGTAAAGGTAATAAAATAATGAAAACCGCCTCTAGCCATTTCCTTAAATGGACCACATACATCACTATGTATTAGCTCCAAAATATTTTTAGCTCTTAGCCCTTGTCCAACAAAGGTTGATCTAGTCATTTTGCCCTGAAGGCAAGATTCACAAGTTGGAGTAGGCTCAGAGCCCAATGAGGATAAAATCCCCATTTTCTCCAATTTTGTAATCCTATCTTCTGCAACATGACATAACCTTAAGTGCCAAATATATTTTGAACTTGACTTGGTTTTCACCGTGGCATTGCATTCATTTAGATTGCTATACTCTGGCCAGTGGAAACACTTTCTTACTGGTAATGGAAACACTTTCCTGTTGGCAATGGAAACACTTTCCTATTGGCAGTGGAAACACTTTCCTTTGCCTTTGTCAGCTTTGGTTTTCCTTTTCTATTTAGCTATTTTCTTGGAAGGACCAAGAATCTGAGGTTTCTTTTTCTTATTGCCCTTCTTCTTATTGGACTTTCCAGCAGAAGAAGATTCAATCAAAGCTACCTCTTTTCCTTTATTGCCCGGCATATTCTTTTGGGCAATAACCAGCATGTTGAGTAAACCAGCTAAGGTGCATTCCTGTTGAGTTATATGGAAATTTGTCACAAAATTCCCAAAAGACTCAGGAAGGGACTGAAGGATAAAATCCGTTTGTAGTTGGAAATCCATTTTGAAGTCAAGATGTTCCAACTGCTCAATCAGCCGAATCATCTTGTGGACATGATCCCCAACATTCTGTCCCTCAGACATCCTCATATGGAATAGCTGTCTAGATATCTCATACCTAGCATTCCTGCTGTGCTCACCATACAACTCTTATAGATGAAGGAGGATCTCACTGGCACTCAATATGTTCTCATGCTGCTTTTGTAACTCATTACTCATGGAAGCAAGCATGTAACACTTAGCTCTCATATCATGCTCCTTCCACTTATCCAAAGTTTCATGTTCCTCTTGTGTGGCCTCTGGAGGTAAGGGACCAGGAACATTTGAATCTAGAACATATCCTATATGTTCAAGGTTCAGGACAAGTTTCAAATTTCTTAGCCAATCAGACAGATTAGGTCCTGTCAACCTATTGCGATCAAGTATGCTTGTAAGGATATTGGATGGTGGTGGTTGTTCTGTGCTCATTTTTATCAGAAACTTAACTACAGAAAATAACTAGATTAATTAGTAAATGTATCATGTAATTAACCAAAATGATTATGGTCTTTTAATCAAATTGGTCCTCCCACTAACTTAGCGATTCCTACACTTCCAAAGTAGAAAACGGAAATCCTTATTGGATGGATTTCTAGTGGGTGATTGAATTCTTATAATTCTATTGATCATCCTCAAGTACATCCATTATTGGAATTATAATAAACTATAAGTGAGCAACTCCTTGCCCATCACATCTCATGTGAGGTTCAATCCTTTACCTAGCCCCTAATGCTCAAAATCTCAAGTACATCCATTATTGACTTATCTTGCATTAGTTAAGTTGATCCCATTGAGCCAGTAATTATGCAAATAATTTTAATGTCCTCAGGTACATCCAATATTGGCCACCAAACTATTTACATATTTACAACATCTCATGCTTAACAATTATTCTTAAGAAAATCTCTTAAATTAATTGCATCTTATGCAACTATTTAAAATTTCTTAAAATAATTGCCCCAATGGAGGGCCTATGTTATAATTACTTCAATTATAGCATTTCCAATTTAATCATTTGTTTAGAAGATTTTATGGTCATTCTAATTACTATTAAGGTCTCACTTTGCACATTATCTAATTAGCATGCATATATCATATAATAGCATACATTCCCATACATCTCATTTATTCATGGATAAGCAATAAATATGGTATGATCATGGACTTTCTAAGAGATTCAATTCTGAGCCACCAAGAATTGAATCAGGGCATTCCTAGGTGCATTTCATTCATTTATTTTACAAGAGTTGCTGAAGGAGTACATAATCAACACTTGATCTTGAATTCCTCCCACTAGTCCCACCAATGCTCTTGACCTCCTTGAACTTCTTGCAATCCAATATTACATAGTAATCATTGGCATACCAAGACGAATTTACAAGAACTTAAATAAATGAAATTACAACCCAAAAATTATTACAAACTTAATAATACATGCCCAAAATAAATTAAAATTAATTAATTAATTTACAATCCCAAAGAAACATAAAAGAAATAAATCCAATCACATTGGTCTTTTATAGTCCATGATCATCCATCATGCATATCACTATTTAACAATTAAATAAAACATACATACTTAAATTAAATTGAATATCTCATATTCAACTTAAAAATCCAGATTTGAATATGATTCAAATAAATTTAAAAATTCAGATTTGAATCTCATTCAAACAAATTTAAAAATTCAGATTTGAATCACATTCAAACAACTTTAAAAATTCAGATTTGAATCACATTTAAACATTTTTTAAAAAATCAGATTTGAATCACATTCAAACATTTTTTAAAAATTCAGATCTGAATTTTATTCAATCAATTTTAAAAAATCAGATTTAAATATGATTCAAACAACTTTAAAAATTCAGATTTGAATCACATTCAAATAACTTTTAAAATTCATATTTGAATCACATTCAAACAATTTTTAAAATTCTGATTTGAATCATAATTTAATTGTGTGATTAAAACTACTAATTAAACACTTTAATTAGTCAAAGAATAGACCTTAAATCATACAACAATTGCAGAATTAAAAGCCAAACCTTGAACCACCCATGGAAGCCAAACCATGCGCACCATTGATGGTGTTTTTTCAAGCATGCCGCCACATCTCCATTGCAACCAGCAATGGATAAATCATCTCATGATCAAAACACACAATTAATTATATAATCAACAATCTAAATGGCAAATATAGTGCCTCTGATACCAATTGAAAGAACGGAAGCGTGAAAAACACAAGTTTATACCACTGAATTCAAAAATTTTCACCTAGGGTCACATGCATCATGCAAGATTTATTTTTATCTATTTGATTTCAATGATAAACAACATATTAAAACTCTTTTAATATGTTTTTGGATCTGTATTTGCCATTTAAGATTTTAAAATTAATCAGATTAATTTTAGAATCCGAGATTAAATAAAAAACAATTACACTAACCTCTTGATGCACTGCAGCGTGTCTGTGCCTTTGAGATTTGTCTTCAGAACACCAGATGTTGTCCCTCTAGTTTGTCCACACCAAGAACACCTATGGCAGCCCTTGAACAGCTTCTAAAGCTTTTTCTATTAATTAGAAATTCAAGTTCTGCCTTTTAAGAGATTAGAGATGTAAACAGGACATTAGAAACAATTTCTAGTATTCTTAATTAAAGATATTGATGGCTAATCTCTTTGAATTGATGAGAGATGAAGAAGAATAGATGGAGAGCCTCAAAATGGCGTGACAAAGGAGAGGAGTGGTTGCTAGTTGTTTTTCTTTTTCATAACAACACTTATATAGCTAGGTTAACACATTAAACCCTTGCCACATGTCACCCTTTGATTAGCTCTAGGTTTAAGTGACCCAATCACAATGTGCCAAGTGTCAAACCTATATTTAATCTTGATTTTAATCATCTTACATGATTAAAAAAACATTTGGCAAGCTTACGTGTAATCCCATGTGTCACCATCTCATGGTGCCACGTGTGACACTGTGAAATGACCAAAATGCCCCTGTGTCTTAATTTTGAGTTCTTAACCGAAAATAATTATTTTTCTTCTTCTAATTTATATCAAATATAAATTAATTAATTAATCTCTATTAATTAATTTTTCATTAATTAAATTCATATTTAAACACTTTAAATATAAATTTAACTTATACTATACATCCAATAATCTAGATTTGGTTTCAAGTCATGCTAGGGACTTTGCAATTTAATTGCAAACCAAACCTATTTAATTAATCAATTAAACTCTTTAATTAATTAATTAAATCATATTTAAATAGGTGATAACTTGTGTATGTGTGTGACCTACTAGGCTCATCACTAATTGGCAATGAGACTTGATATCAACTCTTAATATCATCAGAACTCTTTCTTACCATAAATGATTTCTCTAAATCATTTTTTGAACCTCATAGACCATGGTTAACACCTAGCATCGCATGCCATGGCCACCCAATTAGTAATAAGGTTTACCTTAAATGAACCCATAATCATATGTTACCATGCACTAAAATCTCTCTGTTACAAAATCCCAACTCAAGCTAGAGTCATGATTTATGTCAAACTCCATTTGCTATGAATATTATGTTCTCTTTTAATTCCAGTTCTTGATTAAAAAGATTTTCTCATCAGAAACTCTTTTCTGAATAAATCTATCTGTCTGGCAGAACTTAAAACATCAAGAACAATTAAATGAACATAGGATTTTTTCTCTATTTACTTAGAGGAACAGATTCCATCTTGATCAACACCTACCTCCATATATAACTAGTAGGAGCCAACAGATGCCCATATACCCATACACAGTACAAGTATGAAAGCAGTATCAAACTCAAACTACCTATATACAAGATAATTGTGCTATGTCAGGTCTAAAGATTATATGCACTGATATGATTTATGACAAAATATTGACAAGAGTAAACTCCATGTGCTTGTCATAAGTGTCACTGGTTCGGCCTACTTATCATTTATAAGTGCCTATCATGTTTGTCATATGGCATGAGACTCACCATTCCATCTTATTTATATCTCATATAAATAACTTGGTAACAAACATGAATACAATCTTTCTGGATAAGTCATGTCCTTATTATGAAGTATCCTCGATTGTGAACCTATTTATGATACTTTGTGCTAGAAATATTGTCACTCATATTCTTAACAACTTAAGAATAATATTTCTAACAAAATATCAATGGACCTTTTCTATTCCACATAAATATATTATGTAAACGGAAAAGTGGAAATGCCTTTTATTAATAAAAATATGGACAAGATACATACTAAATGATATGTTCTAGGGCATACTACTAACATGAATGAGTTTAGAAACTTTATTTAGTTGAATGGTTAGGATTAAAAGCACTAAATGTGGTTAAATGCATGAGGTTAGTGAATTAGGGTTTTGAACATTAGGGTTTATGGACCAAAAATGTGAGAAATGAGTAAATGATGTCTCTGACCTATTGCGAAGTGAAAAATGGTCATTTGTGACCAAATGTGTTGTGTTGGAATGGTTGGAATTAAAGTCAAATTCGGAGGGGTGGTCATGCTGCTGGCAAAATGACCAAGTCAACTTTGAAGGACCAAAAATAAAATTTTACAAGTCCAATTAGTATGGGAACAATTGGGATGAAAATAGACACTAAATGAAACAATTTTCATTTAGGAAGCATGCCCAAAAAGTCACCAAAACCTAGTGAACAAATTGACCAAAGTTTAAAAATTGCAGGCTGCCCTGTACAAACTGACCAAATGAACAGTGTTTGTTCATTTGGTCATAACTCGAGCTAGGCCGGTCAAAATGACCTGAAATTTTACCAGAGGTTAGATGAGATTAGACCTAAAACTTTCATGAAGAACACAAGCCCAAATTCTGCCAGCAACCAAGCCATTTGGCCACCCCAAGTTGGTGACCCAAAACTGCTAGCACCAAAATTGCCTAGAAAATCTGGGTTGTGTCCAATCCGGCAGCCATGGTTCAAATGGCCATAACTTGAGCTACAAAACTCCAATTTGAGTGATTCAAAAAGGAGAATAAACTTAAGACAATAGGGTACATTTTCTATGAAGAAAGGTTTACCAAATTCTAACAGTAGAATGACCAATGGAACAGTGCAACTAGGGACACCAAAATTGAAAATTTGACAATTTTGCCTAAAGGACTTAAGCTTTGAGAAAATGACCAAAACCAACAAATTTAATGACCAAAATGTGGTATGTGGGTGAAGTTGGAGTTCCCATACCTATTAAGCCTTAAAAAGTCAACAATTTAGCTTTAATAGTGTAGTGAATAGTAACCCAAAACACTAAAACTTTGAGAACATCAAATTTAGCACATTAAAGCTAGGTAAAAGTGAAGTTAAATTTATTTTTGGATTTATGCTAAGTTATGGTACTGAAACACTGTGAAACTGTGTGTTTCAGCTGAAAAAGGCTTGGAAGCTCTGAGAGACTGAGTCAAGGCCTAGAGGCGACTCACGTCAGGTCTGTGCACAATAATTCTTGTTTAAATATTTTATTCTCAAAAATTTGACTTCTGTGATTAATTATGTACTGTGTTGCCATTTTATAATTGCAAATATGACTTTGGAAATTGATCAGATTTCTCATAAATTATTTAAATAAATTGTTTTGAATTGATTTTGTGTTCACACTTAGCATGACAATATCACATTATTCCTCCTCCATTTATGGGGTTGAGATCGTTTATTTTCCTCCCTCTCTGGCTTGCCAGTTGAGGTTGAGATCGGATGAGTACTCATTAGCTAGCTAGCCACCTCCCTCATTGATTTTGATTAATGGGGTTGTAGATTGCTTTGTCGTGGTATACAACACGGCATTGATCGAAAATTTTGTGTCATGGCTTAAGTTGTGTATGATTTTGGCAACACTGTGTTTATTAAATTATTTGACTAAATTGTGTTATTATGAGCTTTGATAATTTATGAAATGTGATTGAGAAATATTTAAATTGTATTTCATAAATGAATGATTTATGTATTGTATTTTAAATTTTTATTGTGCACCAC
This sequence comes from Hevea brasiliensis, assembly GCF_030052815.1. Taxonomy (NCBI): domain Eukaryota; kingdom Viridiplantae; phylum Streptophyta; class Magnoliopsida; order Malpighiales; family Euphorbiaceae; genus Hevea; species Hevea brasiliensis. Next base: position 89,605,892 of record NC_079493.1, on the reverse strand, counting down.
TGAGTATTTTTATACTCAGTGATAGCTTATTTTGCTGTCGCAGATAAGAGCAAGGAAAAAGCAGCAGAGTGAGCTGCTATTGAATTGAGGACCACACTAATCTTTTGTATGGGTATTATTTTATACCCTTATAGTTAATTTTGATGTAAATATTATAACGCTTTATGTATCAATGTAAAGTTGAGCAGTTGTAAAATAAATTGTAATAATATTATTTTTGGATTTCCTTCTGTAAATTAATATTTGTACTTGTGAATTTCATACTTTATGCCTTGTGAATGAAGTTATTAAATATTTTGAGATGATAAATTTTGATTTGGATTGTGGAATTATTTTGAAGTGAATTGAATTGAGTTGATTTGAGATTAATTGAAGGTTGGGAGTTGAGAAAATTATTGGAAGTGTTTTTTTTTAGGTATTTGAAGAACTGTTTTCTCCAAATACAAACGGAACTCTGTCAAAATTTTTATAAAATTTGTGGCAAAATTAAAATGGAAAAAATTTTTTACTAGTATTTAAACTTTGAATAAATGGTTTTTAATTCCTACCAAATTGCTCACCACTTCCAAAATGTAAGAAAATTGTTTTAAAATCCCTTGTAGGGTACTTAATGAGTTATCGGTAGGTGAAGTTCGGTAGATCATTAAGTATTCTACGGGATCATGTTTTGCCTTACAGAGGGGTAAGGTGTGATAGATAATAACTTGCCCTAAGTGGATTAATGATCACATGAACCACATGAATAGGTGATTGCGACTTATGTCCCCATTATGAATAATGTGCTAATGCTATGAGCATGAATAACACATGAACTGAAATAATAAGTATAAAGATGTTAAAATTACCCTTGTATGCCTAGACTTATGTGTATGAGTTGGATCGATTGATATGTCAATTAGGGACTACAGATGCAGTACTGCCCTTCCTTTTAAGCTTAGTTCATGAGTGATCATTGATAGAAAATGTATGTCTGATATGATTATTCTTCTGGCTTTTATGCCTGCTCGTTGGCTTTACGCCCTACATGATTTTACTGGCTTCATGCCTACCCATTGGCTTTATGCCTGACAGATGTATACATGATAGGCACATAGGGTGTCTAACTAGTATACTCCCATGTATCTAGTTTTTAACAGTCTATTCTAGGTTGCTTGGGTAATGAAATGAGTAAATTTAACTGAATACCAAACAAATAAATGGAAAAGACTAATAAATTGTAAAACACTCATAAATCATAACATTCATTTCTATTATGATATCATACATATGAAATATGCATTTCTATTTAGATAGTTTATTTTCATTATATTATTACACCACTAAGCAATAGGCTTAGCGCGTTGGTTTTCCACGTGTAGGTACTAGAAACGGAGCCCAGTAGTGATCTGATCTGCAAAAAGAGAGTGGTCACCTCAGTTGTTCATTTTGGTAGGGCCCAAGGATATCAGATATATGTATTTATTTTGAGTATTATAAATAGGAAAGTTTGTTGTTAATTTTGAGATTGTATATGAGTTATGTAACTTATGTACTTGAACTCTATAAATGAAATGAGATGATTTCTGCATGAATGATTATGGAAAATTTATATGAGTGGATGAAGGCATGATGAGATATGAATTGAAATGATTGAGTTTGAAATATAATGTCATTAAAGCTAATAATGAACAACACAAGGTAAGATAAGGTGCTCCGGCACAGAATGTGATATTCCTTGCTCGGCTACACTGTAGAAACATAGAGCCCCAGATGGATTCTCTCCATTTATAGTGGCAAAGCTAACTTATAAAACACAGTTTTCATCCTTTACAGCACTTTATATGGTCCAATGTACCTTGGAGCTAGTTTGCCTCTCTTTCCAAACCAGATGACACCCTTCATTGGACATGCTTTCAGAAGCACCATATCCCCTTCCTAAAAACAACTTCTCTTCTATGGAGATCTACATAACTTTTATGTCTACTAGTTCTTGTCTTCAACTTTGCCCTAATTAAAGGCATAGCTTGATTGGTGACTTTCACTAACTCCATTCCCGTTAAGGCTATTTCACTAACTTCTTCCCAACACACAGGAGACCTACACTTCCTCCTATACAGAGCTTCATATGGCCCCATTCCAATGCTAGAGTGATAGCTGTTGTTATATGCAAACTCAATTAGGGGAAGGTACTTTTCCCATGATCCACCAAAGTCAAGTACACACATTCTCAGCATATCCTCTGAAGTCTGTATGGTCCTTTCTGACTGTCCATTCATTTAGGGTGAAAGTCCATGCTGAAGTCTAACCTAGTGCTTAACTTACTTTGAAGATAATGCAAAAACCTTGATATGAACTATTGTCCTCTGTCAGAGACTATTGTTAGTTCTAATAGGAATGAAGTGAGTAGTTTTAGTCAATCTGTCCACTATAACCCATATCGAGTCATACCTGTTGGAGGTTACTAGAAACCCTACAACAAAGTCCATGGCCACCTTCTCCTATTTCCAGTCTAGAATTGGTAGTAGGTTGAGCATTCCTTCTAGCTTTTGATGCTCTAGCTTTACTCTCTGATAGACCTCACAAGTAGTCACAAACTGTGCAATCTCCTTTTTCATGGAAGGCCACCAATACACCTTCTTTAAGTCTTGATACATTTTGGTGGCCCCAGGGTGCATACTATACTTAGCATTATGAGCTTCCCTTATAATGTCTCCCTTGAGTTGGATGTTATTTGGTACACTCAACCTGTTACCATACCTTAAGACTCCTTTTCTATCAAAATAGTACGTACTGATCTTACCTTTCTGTATTGCTTCTGCTATCTTCGCCAACTCAGGGTCAGCATGTTGTTTCTCTGCTATTTGCCTTAGGTACCCTGGTGTCACCTTCATCTGAGTTATCTAGATACCCTTAGCTGATAACTCTAGTTACAACCCTTGTCCAATCAGCTAATGTAGCTTCTTTAAAATGGGCTATCTTTCTACAAATATATGTGCCAAACTGCCAAATGATTTTTGACTGAGGGCATCTACAATAATATTTGCCTTTCCTAAGTGGTACTAGATTGTATAGTCATAATCACGGAGTAGTTTCACCCATCTTCTTTGTCTAAGATTTAGCTCTTTTTGCTTAAAGATGTACCGGAGACTCTTACGGTTTGTGAAGATCTCACATTTTGCTCTACAAAGATAATGTCTCTATATCTTTAGAGCAAAGACAATGGTAGCCATTTTTAAGTCATAAGTGGGATAGTTAGCTTTATGCTTCTTCAACTTTCTTGAAGCATAAGCTATCACTCTTCCCTTCTGCATGAGAACACATCCTAAATCCACTTTGGAGGCATCACAGTAGATAGTGAAATCTAAATTACCTATGGGCAAAGCTAGTACTGGTGCTGAAATCAGACACTCGTTAAGCTTTTGAGAATTCTTCTAACATTCATCACTCTATTCAAACTTTCTATTCTTTTGAGTTAACCTGGTATCTTGGAGAAATCAGGTAAAAATATCCTATAATAGTTAGCCAAACCTAGGAAACTCTTGATCTCTATCACTGTGATTGGTCTCGGCCAATCTGCCACCACTTCGATTCCATTCTCTGACACTAAATGCCCTAAAATGGATATACTCTTTAGCTAAAACTCACACTTAGAGAACTTGGCATATAACTGATGCTACCTCAATGTCTAGAGAACTATTTTTAAGTGTTGTGCATGCTCTTCTAAACTTTTAGAATACACTAAGATATCATCAATAAAGACGATTACAAAGTGATCTGGATATTCATGAGATCCATGAATGCACATGGGACATTTGTTAACCCAAACAGCATAATAAAAATTCATAATGTCCATATCTAGTCCAAAAGTCAGTCTTAGGAATATCTAACTCCTTAATCCTCAACTGGGGATATTCGGACCTCAAATCTATCTTTAAAAAACAACTAGCTCCAGCCAGCTAATCAAACAAATCATCAATACGGGGCAGAGGGTACTTGTTCTTCATAGCTACCTTGTTCAACTACTTATAGTCAATGAATAGCATGAAGGATCCATCCTTCTTATTTACAAATAGTACTAGAGCACCCCAAGGGGAGGTACTCAGTCTGATGAATCCCTTATCCTCTAATCCATGCAGTTGTTCTTTCAATTCTTTCAACTCTGCAAAAGCCATCCTGTAAGGAGGGATAGATATGGGTCTAATACTAGCCACTAGATCAATTTCAAAATCTATCACTCTTTCAGGTGGCAAACTAGGTAGTTCTTCAAGAAACACATTTGGAAACTCTTTTACCATAGGTACTAATTTTGATCCATTTCTATTCTCCATAATCTCTCTATTCTCCACAATCTCTCTAACAAAGGCTAAAAACCCTCTACATCCATTTTAGAGCTTCTTGTTGGCTTATATCGTGAAGATCATCCCCTTCACTATTGATGTCCACTCTCCTTGAAAAACTAGCTCCAACCCATTTGGTCCTCTAAACTTTACTACCTTGTTTCTATAATCTAAAGTGGCATAATTAGTTGAGAGCGAATCCATCCCTAGAATGACATTAAAATCAATCAACTCTAGGATCACCAGGTCAGTTGAAAATCATTTATCTTCCACCATCACTGGACAAGCGTAACAAATCATCTCTATCACTGAAGGATCACACTTGGGCCCACTGTTTGCTAGTTTTACAACCACCGCAAGTGCACGGATCACTAGGAAGTAATAAAGTGATGAATAGAGTATCGTTCCCATGAGGAGTTAAAGATGTAAATACTAAACTACACGACAATCTTAACTATTTAAACTATTGAAAATTATGAGAGAGAATTCTAACTAAGACAGAGTGACTATTAAAAATTAAAGAGAGCAAATACAAGAGCTTAAGGATGATTCTAATTATGTGAACAATTCTGCAATTTTAGATTTCACACCTTAACCTTGTTATAGTTTTAATCTTGCTTTATCAATGGAGTGAGTGTCTGTTTCTTTGATGGAAATTAATCCTAAGGTATTGTTGATCCTCTCTCAAGGTATCTAAAGTATATTTTAATTAGAGCTAAACCCTACTTTCGTTAGTAATTAGTCCTAATCAAAACCCTTTGAAATCTATGATTAATTCTTAGAATTCCACAAAGGTTGCCAGCCTATCTCTAGGTCAGACTTTCTAGGTTCAAAATCTCAATTTTCCAATACTAACCTTTACCTCTTTGTTCATCAATTAGTATATTAGATCATGACTAAGAGGGTACCAACATATAGCATGCAATAAGAGTACAAGATATTAAATCAAAGAATAAAACTCAATTCCATTAAATAAAACTGTAACACCCCTAAGTTCGGTAGTGCGTTCTGCTGCTCCAGTGACCAGTGTTGTCCGGACAGCTAGGATGCCTAGAACCACACTTCAATGAGAGTGAGGAGACATAAAATAATGAAATAAAAGAAAAGAAAGTACAAGAAAAACAAAGGAAAAATGATTGCAAAGAAATGTGATCAAGTTAAGCAATGGAAACCTAACGATGGGTGACCACCTTTGGAAGTTACTGGCGTGGACCGTTGGTAGCCTGATGCGAGGAACCACGGAAAACATTTTTGGGACATAAATAGACCCTTGTTGAAGAATAAATATCATTAGAAATATCAAAGAAAAATTAAATAATTAGTACAAAGAAAAGTGAGAAATCGAAAAACAGACAAAACCCGGTAATACCGAAAAATCAGGAATGCCACCCGAACAGGGGCATTATGGTCATTTGACATCCCAAAGTGTCTTTTGACCTAAATGTCCATTAAAAATAAATAGTATTACACTTAGAAAATAAAATGAAAAATTAAATTGGTGGTACCTAAAATAAATAGTGGAAATTATGGGTTAAATGTGGAATAAATGAATAATTACTTTATTATATGATTAAGTGACTAAGTGGACCACTAAGGTGATTAATTAAATACATAGTGGGACATGTGTACACTTAAAATGCAGCTGAATAAGTCATCTTCCTCATTTGCATTCAAATTGCCGAATTGAAGAGTGAAGGAAACTCCATAGCCATTTTTCATGCAAGCTTTCTTAACTCTCCATTTTCAACTCCAACCTCTTAGTGTTCTTCATTAAACTTTGTCTACACATCACAAGGAAGATATTGATACTAATTTTGAGAAGTTTGATGAAGGTTTAGCAAGTTACAATTAAAGGTAAGTTTGCATTTTTGAGAATTTCTTTGTTAAAGTTTATGTTCATGTTATGGGTGTTAGTTTGGTGAAAGAAAATTTTGAGTTTGAAGGGTTATTGTTGTTTTCATTTTGGACAGCCATGAGTCACGTTTTTGATGAGATATTTGTGCATATAATTGATGAGAAATGGTGTTGATCATGATGAATTAGTAACCTAGTGAATTATTTCATGTTTATGTGGTGATTTATGCACTTGGATGGGAAATTGTAAAATGGACGGCACTTTGATGTTGAAGAATGGTTTGTGGCAGCTTGGGGACACTTGAGTAATGGTATATATTGAAGGAAATGTATGCAGAATATTAACCTAGAAGGATTGATGATATGTATGTAGATTGATCTTGTAAAGTGTGTGTAAAATTTGTAATGGTTAGGTGTGTTTGTAATAGTACTTAGAAATTGTAATTGTGAATGATATTGGTGTGTTGAGGCTGATTGGAATCTGCCCAAAATAATGTTAATGTAAAGTAGAAAGTGCTTTTGGTAATGTACCAAAACTGATTTGGTAGGGTATGGAAGTAAACCTTGCAAGGTGAGTATGTGTTTGAAGTTGGGGTGTGAAATGCATATTGAGGGCAGTGTATATTTTAGCCTATAACCTTGAATGTGTAACCTCAATTGGTATGAGACCAATTTGAGGTGAAACTAGGCACAAAATGTGCCAACTTCCATTGAGAAACCATGCCAAAATTCTGCTTGCAAGGTGACCTAAAAAAATGACCAATTCGGATTAGGTGCAATTAGGACCTGAAAAATGACCAATTGGGCAGCAGTGAGTGTTTAGGCCATAACTCACTCAAACCAGGTCCAATTGACCTGAAATTTTAACCAAGAATAGTTAAGACCCATACCTACAAGTCTTATGAAGAAACCAAAGCCCAGAAATGACCATAAGCAAGTCAAACAACTTGCACAAGTTCGGGTCCAAAACTGGCCGAACCAGAATTGACCAATTTGACCTAAAATTGACCTAAAATGGTACCACTTGACCAGCAATAGTGTAATGACCATAACTTGGTCTACTTAACTCGGATTGACCTGAAATTTTGCACCGCGTGCAATAAGACCTAGATCTACAAATTTGTAGTTTCGACCGAGACCCGAAAACCGAGGGAACTAGATCGTCCGGTTAGGTCAAACCAGTGTCCCGATCCAAAGAATTTGCATTAAAATGCACTAAGCAAGGAAATGACTTTGGTAAAACATACCAAACCTAAAACCCTATCAAATGTGACATATTAACGACACTAAAACCTAATTTACCTAAAACGCAACGAGGGTCGGTATATTAGGTGATTAAGTGAATAATTGAGTTGATGCATTATTTACCAAACACCATCGATAGAGACAGTTTAAATTAGTAATCAAACACTTCAAATTGTGTTTCTCGATACCAAAGACTCAGAAAAGGGAAGGAAACACTGAGTCGGATCGTGGGGATACCATCGAGGTTTGTGCACAACAAGCTTTCTTTTGAATTATTTTCAATTGAAATAAATATTGACTATTTGTATATTATTGTTTTAAATTGTGGAAATGTGTTTGATGGACACTTATTGATTGAAAAACATTGTGAATGGTTTGAAATCAGGAAAATTCTTTGAATGATATTGATGGATACTTATTGATTTAAAAGCACGGTAAATGTTTTTTGTGGAAATTGAAGTGAATTACGCATTGTGTTGCCATTTTGGGAATGAAATTATAACTTTGGAAATTTATTGGATTCTTACGGATCATTTGAATAAAATGTTTGGAATTGTTTTGACTCACTATTGGCATGACTGTGATAAGTTGTTCCTCCTCCATTAATGGGGTGAGTGTGATTATTCCTCCCTATTTGACTTATTAGTCTGGGGTGTGTATGATTATGTTCCTCCCTCTTTGACTTCCCACCGAGGTGAGTATGGATGAGTTCTCATTAGAAAGCTAGCTACCTCCTCATTGATTTCGATTATTGGGGTGAGCATGTCTTGTCGTGGTGTACAACACGGCATATATGGAAAAATTGTGTCATGGCCTAAATTGTGTTATAGATTGGCAACACTGTATTCTTCAGTTATTTGATCGAATTGTGTTATTATGTATTGTGAGATTGTGAAATTGATTTAAACTCTTATTGACATATACTGTCTATTGAATTCAACCATGATCTGACTTATTGAAAATTATTGTGATATTAACAAATGGAGTTTAAATTCTTGTTGACATTTATTGTCTTGAATTTAACTATGGTTTTAAGTATCCACTATTGATATGATTTATGAATTGTGATTTAAAATTTGTATTTGGTAAATGTTGTGCACCACTGAGACATTGTCTCAGCGATAGCTTTTATTGCTGTCGCAGGTAGAGAGACAGACAGGGCAGCAGGCTAGGCTGCTAGTATCGCCAGCGAGAGATTTTTGGGTATAGTGAGTATACCACATGTGGCATTTTGTACTGTAATGTATATTCACTGTATGTATATTTTGTTCTTGGTTTTGAGCAGTTGTAAATTTAAGTTGTACAGTAAAGTTGTAAAATAATTATGAGTTATTTGGCTTGTAAAAATTGTGTTATATCTTTGTATCTTAGTCTTTGAAAATCACTGTGGATTTGACTTGAGAAATGTGTTGTGTTGATAAAAATGTTGGAGTTGAGATTTGAAAATATATTGAAGTGCTTTTTTTACAGGTTTTCTGAAGAACTGTTTTTTTCAAAATACAAATGGCACCTTGCCAAAATTTTTACAGATATTCCAAATAAATCAAATGAGTTAGTTGTTTCACTTCAGTTCACCAAAGTCTTTCACACTGTAAATAGTGCTCACCACTGTAAAAGAAGTAAGAAAAGTTTTTAAAATCCCTTGTAGTGTATTTAATGGATTATCGAGACGAGTTGGTAATTCATTAGGTATACTACTGGGATCATGTTATGCCTTCTGAGGGGTAGGGTGTGACATGTTTTAGTGGTATCGAGCAAAGTTTTTAAATTGCTTTCAATTGTCATTTGAATATTCTTTCTTCACAAGATAACCGCTCAATATCATTGTTTGATACATACAAGACATTACATTATAAATATGCACTAACGGGAGGAAATCTCCTTGTGTTATTGGTTCAGGAGATCTAAAATCCTCGCATTGACTATGGAAGAGGGTGATCGTTGAGTCTATCAATCTATATAGGCTGAGGTGCAAGGGGATTCCCCAGGCCTACAAAATGTCATTGGTTCAAGAGCACCGCCCCTGCAGCATCGCAGCTTCGCTTCGCCACAGACGCACGCAATGTTCCAACAAATGGATGGTAATGTGCCTACTCAAGTCCCAATACAGACACCTGGTACAACCACGATCTTACGCTAGACAATATGACAAATTGATGAAGTATGGGGCTACAGAGTTCAAGGGACTAGATCCTCTAGAGGCAGAACAATGGTTAGAGAGGATGGATAGGGTATTCAAAAAGCGCATTGCACAGAGGAGCTTAGATTTGAGTACTCGGTATCTTTGCTGTGGGGATGCTTATGACTGTGGAAAACCATCCCCACGATCGATAGAACTGCAGTGCTAACATGGAATGACTTCCTCAGGAATTCAGCAAAAATATGTCCCGATGCTTATGTAGACCGTGTCGCAAGAATTCCTAAGTCCAAAGCAGGGGGCATCGGTGGTCGAGTATGAAAGGGAATTCTCCCGCCTAAGCCATTATGCAGTAAGTCTACTTTCTACCAGCAGGGAGAGATGTAAGAGGTTTGAAACCGGCTTGAAGCCTAGTATCGATTACAAGTGGTCTGATTCAAACATAACAACTTCTTCAACTTATTTCTCAAGCACTAGAATTAGAAAGAATTGAATCAAGCTCTTGAGAAAAAGAAATCGAGAAGGCGTAAAAGAGGGAAAGTCGTGAACAGAGTTCTAGTGGTCCCTCTTGGAAAGAGGAAAAACTTTGGGGGATACGACAGATATATTAAGAAGTCCTGTAGAGATATATCTTTTGTACAGAAACCACCTAGATCCGATCATCCAACTCAACAGAAACCCAGAAATGCGCTTGCATATCGACTTTGTGAAACTTGTGTTAAACCACATAGTGGGGTATGTTATAGAGCCGTAGGAGCATGCTTTAATTGTGGAGAGACTGGTCATTTTGCTAATGATTTTGTAAATCCAGTGTCGTTCGATCATTTACTACACCAAAGGGATCAACCCAAGTTTCTACCCCAAAGAGTTCACCATCGCTAGTAGAGGCAAAGGTAGAGGTAGGGGTAGTACACCTAGAAGTCGACTCATCGTGAATCAACCAAAACAGGGTGATGCTTCAACGAGAGTATACGCTATACGACAGAAAAGAGACTGAGACTTTTGACATCATTGCTGGTACTTTCTCAATTAGCAACTGAGATATATATATGTATTGTTTGACTGAATTTTCATATTTTTACATTAGTGTTAGAACTATATGTTCTGTTGTTATTCGTTCTGAGAGGAATAAATTTTGACGCATTAGTGATTAGCCCTTAAGATAAGGATTGTGATAATAAGTGAAATTAGTTTTGAAAGAGTTTATCGGCGAAAAGTATTTTCTAACACACCATAAATTATAAAGCTAATTAGTGAGCCTACTTAATGTAAGGCAAGAGGACGTAAAAGTAAGATGCAGTAATGGAATTGCTCTTGATAAGGGCAAGGAGGTTACTGTTAGAAATTGCTAATGGATATTGTAATCAGAATAAGATTCGAATATCAGTGAATTCAAAAAGAATAAAAGATAACAAAGTTTGATCTATTGGGATGTATCGTAGTAACTATGCAATGTTCTTGATGTTTATACTGTAAGCTGCAGATTACAGTACTAACTTGAGATTATTGTGTAGAGCTACGTACTAACCGATAGTACACCTAGATGAGAATAGTTGCCAACGGCATCTGTTTTGGCATAGTTATGCCAGGACAGAATTTAATTGTTAGAAATAAGTTTGAAAATCCTACTTAGGGATCTAAAACTCAAAAGTTAAAATATCGAAAGGTTATAGTTCAGTACAAAAGGAAGTAAGTTATAGAACATTGACAGATAAAAAGAGTTATGGAAGTAGAGACTTGAACAGTTGATTCATATGTAACAAAGAAATATTCCGAATGTGAGGAAGACTATGGACTAGAATGGTCAGAGGACCAATGCCTGATGAATGATTCTAATATGACCTCAAGGGTCATTCAAGAAGGAACGTGAGCTGAAATATTAGACAACATAATAGTAAGAGGAGATTGGTGTTATCCAAACAAAGTAAACATTGTATTAGATTGTTAAAAGTCTTACGATCATATAGAAAGGAGAAAATAAACGTATGACTATTGTAAGATGATTACTGGGTAAAATTTCGTGACGAAATTTATTTAAGGGGGGGAGAATTGTAACACCCCTAAGTTCGGTAGTGCGTTCTGTTTGCTCCGGTGACTGTTGTCCGGACAGCTAGGATGCCTAGAACCACACTTCAATGAGAGTGAGGAGACATAAAATAATGAAATAAAAGAAAAGAAAGTACAAGAAAAACAAAGGAAAAATGATTGCAAAGAAATGTGATCAAGTTAAACGAGCCGGGAAACCTAACGATGGGTGACCGTGACCGAAAGTTACTGCGTGGACCGTTGACTGGCCCTGGACTGCGGGGAACCCTGGAAAACATTTTTGGGACATAAATAGACCCTTGTTGAAGAATAAATATCATTAGAAATATCAAAGAAAAATTAAATAATTAGTACAAAGAAAAGTGAGAAATCGAAAAACAGACAAAACCCGGTAATACCGAAAAATCATGAATGCCACCCGAACAGGGGCATTATGGTCATTTGACATCCCTAAGTGTCTTTTGACCTAAATGTCCATTAAAAATAAATAGTATTACACTTAGAAAATAAAATGAAAAATTAAATTGGTGGTACCTAAAATAAATAGTGGAAATTATGGGTTAAATGTGGAATAAATGAATAATTACTTTATTATATGATTAAGTGACTAAGTGGACCACTAAGGGGATTAATTAAATACATAGTGGGACATGTGTACACTTAAAATGCAGCTGAATAAGTCATCTTCCTCATTTGCATTCAAATTGCCGAATTGAAGAGTGAAGGAAACTCCATAGCCATTTTTCATGCAAGCTTTCTTAACTCTCCATTTTCAACTCCAACCTCTTAGTGTTCTTCATTAAACTTTGTCTACACATCACAAGGAAGATATTGATACTAATTTTGAGAAGTTTGATGAAGGTTTAGCAAGTTACAATTAAAGGTAAGTTTGCATTTTTGAGAATTTCTTTGTTAAAGTTTATGTTCATGTTATGGGTGTTAGTTTGGTGAAAGAAAATTTTGAGTTTGAAGGGTTATTGTTGTTTTCATTTTGGACAGCCATGAGTCACGTTTTTGATGAGATATTTGTGCATATAATTGATGAGAAATGGTGTTGATCATGATGAATTAGTAACCTAGTGAATTATTTCATGTTTATGTGGTGATTTATGCACTTGGATGGGAAATTGTAAAATGGACGGCACTTTGATGTTGAAGAATGGTTTGTGGCAGCTTGGGGACACTTGAGTAATGGTATATATTGAAGGAAATGTATGCAGAATATTAACCTAGAAGGATTGATGATATGTATGTAGATTGATCTTGTAAAGTGTGTGTAAAATTTGTAATGGTTAGGTGTGTTTGTAATAGTACTTAGAAATTGTAATTGTGAATGATATTGGTGTGTTGAGGCTGATTGGAATCTGCCCAAAATAATGTTAATGTAAAGTAGAAAGTGCTTTTGGTAATGTACCAAAACTGATTTGGTAGGGTATGGAAGTAAACCTTGCAAGGTGAGTATGTGTTTGAAGTTGGGGTGTGAAATGCATATTGAGGGCAGTGTATATTTTAGCCTATAACCTTGAATGTGTAACCTCAATTGGTATGAGACCAATTTGAGGTGAAACTAGGCACAAAATGTGCCAACTTCCATTGAGAAACCATGCCAAAATTCTGCTTGCAAGGTGACCTAAAAAAATGACCAATTCGGATTAGGTGCAATTAGGACCTGAAAAATGACCAATTGGGCAGCAGTGAGTGTTTAGGCCATAACTCACTCAAACCAGGTCCAATTGACCTGAAATTTTAACCAAGAATAGTTAAGACCCATACCTACAAGTCTTATGAAGAAACCAAAGCCCAGAAATGACCATAAGCAAGTCAAACAACTTGCACAAGTTCGGGTCCAAAAACTGGCCGAACCAGAATTGACCAATTTGACCTAAAATTGACCTAAAATGGTACCACTTGACCAGCAATAGTGTAATGACCATAACTTGGTCTACTTAACTCGGATTGACCTGAAATTTTGCACCGCGTGCAATAAGACCTAGATCTACAAATTTGTAGTTTCGACCGAGACCCAAAAACCGAGGGAACTAGATCGTCCGGTTAGGTCAAACCAGTGTCCCTATCCAAAGAATTTGCATTAAAATGCACTAAGCAAGGAAATGACTTTGGTAAAACATACCAAACCTAAAACCCTATCAAATGTGACATATTAACGACACTAAAACCTAATTTACCTAAAACGCAACGAGGGTCGGTATATTAGGTGATTAAGTGAATAATTGAGTTCAGTGCATTATTTACCAAACACCATCGATAGAGACAGTTTAAATTAGTACTGAAACACTTCAAATTGTGTTTCTCAGTTAACAAAGACTCAGGAAAAGGGAAGGAAACACTGAGTCCAGATCAGGGGGACAGTCATCAGAGGTTTGTGCACAACAACTGTTCTTTTGAATTATTTTCAATTGAAATAAATATTGACTATTTGTATATTATTGTTTTAAATTGTGGAAATGTGTTTGATGGACACTTATTGATTGAAAAACATTGTGAATGGTTTGAAACTGTGAAAAATTGTTTGAATGATATTGATGGATACTTATTGATTGAAAAGCATTGGAAATGGTTTTGTGGAAATTGAAGTGAATTACGAATTGTGTTGCCATTTTGGGAATGAAATTATAACTTTGGAAATTTATTGGATTCTTACGATCATTTGAATAAAATGTTTGAAATTGTTTTGACTCACAATTGGCATGACATCGATAATATGTTCCTCCTCCATTAATGGGGTGAGTGTGATTATTCCTCCCTCTTTGACTTATTAGTCCGGGTGAGTATGATTATGTTCCTCCTCTTTGACTTCCCACCGAGGTGAGTATGGATGAGTTCTCATTATATAGCTAGCTTCCTCCTCATTGATTTCGATTATTGGGGTGAGCATGTCTTGTCGTGGTGTACAACACGGCATATATGGAAAAAATTGTGTCATGGCCTAAATTGTGTTATAGATTGGCAACATTGTATTCTTGATTATTTGATCGAATTGTGTGATTATGTATTGTCAGATAGTGAAATTAATTTAAACTCTTATTGACATATACTGTCTATTGAATTCAACCATGATCTGACTTATTGAAAATTATTGTGATATTAACAAATGGAGTTTAAATTCTTGTTGACATTTATTGTCTTGAATTTAACTATGGTTTTAAGTATCCACTATTGATATGATTTATGAATTGTGATTTAAAATTTGTATTTGTTAAATGTTGTGCACCATGAGACATTGTCTCAATGATAGCTTTTATTGTCGCCGCAGTAGAGAGAGACAGTGGCAAAGAAAGTTAGGTCGCTAGTATCGCCAATGAGAGATTTTTGGGTATAGTGAGTATACCACATGTGGCATTTTGTAATCAGAATGTATATTCACTGTATGTATATTTTGTTCTTGGTTTTGAGCAGTTGTAAATTTAAGTTGTACAGTAAAGTTGTAAAATAATTATGAGTTATTTGGATTGTAAAAATTGTGTTATATCTTTGTATCTTAGTCTTTGAAAATCACTGTGGATTTGACTTGAGAAATGTGTTGTGTTGATAAAAATGTTGGAGTTGAGATTTGAAAATATATTGAAGTGCTATTTACGAGTTTTCAAGAACTGTTTTGTCCAAAATACAAATGGCACCTTGCCAAAATTTTTACAGATATTCCAAATAAATCAAATGAGTTAGTTGTTTCACTTCAGTTCACCAAAGTCTTTCACACCTGTAAATAGTGCTCACCACTGTAAAAGAAGTAAGAAAAGTTTTTAAAATCCCTTGTAGTGTATTTAATGGATTATCAGTAGACGGAGTTGGTAATTCATTAGGTATACTACGGGATCATGTTATGCCTTACAGAGGGGTAGGGTGTGACAAAAACTCAATATATATCCATAACAAAAGTAAAAAATGCTAATCTCTTAATTCAAGAATTTAAGAAGTTACTCACTCAAGGTGAGTTTGACAAATATAATGAAATAAAAATAAAAGCACATGAAAACCAATCTGAAGAATAAGAACCAAATAACCGAGGGAAGATTTTGCAGATGTGATCTTGTAGAACTTTGGCTAAGAAATCTGTCCTTAAAGCTGATGTAACCCTTCTTCAAGACGGCTAGGGTTCCTTAGGAAGGTTTCTTTCAAAACTCTCCCCTTTGTGTGTGTGTGTCTCCTCCAAAAAGCTCTCTAAAAAACCTATTGTCTCATTTTCGGCTAGCTATTATTTATATTGGGCATCCTAGGGTTAAGTCTTTGAGTTCCAAAGGCATTAGAAGTCTATTTAGTATGCCAAAATAGGAGTTGGAGTCGTATTAAAGAAAGATGGTTGAATTGCAATACACGGCCCATGTGTCACTACATGGCTTGGGGCGTGTAAGTTACTGGAGTATGTTGGCTTCCTCTCGGATAGGGGCAGTAAGTTACATGGGCCTTTAGAGGTTTACACGGGTCTACTTACATGACCCATGTACTTGTGAATGTACTGCTTGCTTCTTTGAGCCTTGGCGATAGAAAGTTGCACGGGTCTCTGAGGCTTACATAGCCAGTGTACTTTGGCTTTTCTTTACTTCTTTAGGTTTCACTAGGCAGGAAGTTACACGGTGATAAGTGCATAATTTATTAATTTTACTCCCATCACATTTAGTGCTTCTAGTGTGTTTTTATGCATAATTCAGTTGATTAAAGTATATTTATCATTTAGGCATATTTTTAGATAGTTGTTGGAATAATTGTGTTACATGGAGAAATTTTTAGCATTTGACATTTGCTGTATTTTCCAGGTGTTTCTAAAGTTGTGGATCTCCAAATTGAGTGTTGTTTAATCCATTGAAAAGCTAAGATAGAGCACTACAAATGATAAAGAGGGACCAAAGCCCAAATCAGTCTCCAAGGTTGACAAAATGAGCTATGGATCTATTGCAAAAGCCCAGACTTGATGTGTCACGACCAGTTTCAATATTTATTTTGTATCTGGAGTTCCAAATGTCCAAATGAAGCAAGCCTAAGCCCAATTGAACCTTAAGAGCCACCTGTCACACCCTACTCCTCGTAAGATGTAACATGCTCCTGTAGTACTCCTAATAAATTACCGTACTTCACCTACCGGTAACCCATTAAATATACTACAAGGGATTTTAAAACAATTTTCATTCATTTTTAAATTGGTGGGTAAATTTTTTTTTCAGTTATATAAAAACCTTTATTTAAAGTCCAAGCATAAATTAAATTTTTAGATATTTAAAATGCTTGCAATTTTTTCAAAAATTTTGGCAGAGTGCCATCTGTATTTTGAGAAAACAGTTCTTCAAAACCTGAAAAGAAAGACACTTCCAATATATTTCTCAACCACAACTCTATTATTCAATTTTATTTCACAAATCAGCACAAGCAACTCAATACACAGTTTAAATTAAATCAAACATTGAAATATCTCATTAAGGTAACAAAATTAATATTTACATTCATGAGAGCATTAAAAATTTATTAGTACAAAACTTTATAAGTACATAAAATCTCAAGATAATATTACAATAATTTGACAGTCCAAAAATATATTACAAAAAAGTTGATACAACTGCTCAAATAAAATTACATACATATAATTACAGAATTACATCAAAATCTAATGTACAAGGGTATACCTATGATATACACGAAGATAGTTTCACAGTGTCTTTCAGTAATCTCGCTCAGCTGTTTTATATTTTCTTTCACCTGCGACAGCATACAAAGCTATCGCTGAGTGGTGAACTCAGTGGTGCACAAACTAATAATTTAAAGTTTAATACAAGTTATGCTTTGACAATTTATAACAAATAAAAATTTAAAATTTCTAAATACTTCAAAATTCATGACATCTAGAAATCAATATTTTCATTCATGCAAATTATTCATTTGAATAACATTTTGATCAAATAGTAATTATTTATCTACATTTCTTTTAAATCCTGAAACAATACAAAAATTTTGAATCACTAACAAATTATTTATTTCAACCACAATTTATCAAACTATGCATAATTTAAAGGGCGTTGCCAACAATTCACACAGTTGGACTCATGACACAAAATTCATAATAGATGCCGTGTTGTACACCACGACATTTCAAACTCTCCCAATAAAAGGGAGGAACAAAAACTAGCTAGTATATATGAGTACTCATCCAAACTCTTCCCCAACTGGCAAGTCAGAGAGGAAGGA
Source organism: Hevea brasiliensis (assembly GCF_030052815.1). Lineage (NCBI taxonomy): Eukaryota > Viridiplantae > Streptophyta > Magnoliopsida > Malpighiales > Euphorbiaceae > Hevea > Hevea brasiliensis. The sequence continues at coordinate 89,588,102 of NC_079493.1, read as the reverse complement.
ACTCACCCCATCTAGTGGAGGAGATATCTCACTAAACAAGCTAATGAGAATTCAAAACATATTGCCATGTCAACTGTGGTTTCAAATCATATTCAAAACAATTTCTATTTACAAAAGTGTTTGCAAACCATTTACATATTTAATCATTATAAATTCATGCTCAAGGTTGGCAACACATCAAACTTAAAATTTACAATCCTCAAACCCATGCAATAAATCCTTAAATGCATAAGAAAATTTACATTTAATTTATACAATTCGTTCAACAAGTTAAAATTCTCAACACAACAAAAATCATAAATCTTACAATAAATTTATTCAAATCAATTGGGAAGTCAAAAATAACAAAAGAGTTAGTTGTGCACAAACCTCTTATCTAGACTTGTCTTAGATGTGGTTCTAATCCCCTTAATTATCCAACCGATACCGATCACCGAAACAGTGAAATATACCAAGCTATACAATTAGGGGTGTTACACCACCTCTACAAATTCTATGAAGGGCTGAAAGTGAGATAAGGCCATTTTAATTGTCAAAAACGACAATGAAATTAAGATTATGGGCTAGACCATCTGTCAGAATCAGTCTCGATTTTTGAGCCATAACTTGTGCTGCAGACCTCGAATTTAGGAAAATGAGTACCCATTCGAAAGCTAAGAAATAGGGCTACAACTTTCCGGAAGAAGGTAGAGGCAGATTCAAAAGTGAAGTGGCTAAAAAATGGTAGTGATTGCAGAGCTACGAATCTGTCTCTTTTGAATTTCAAAACTTTTCCAAGTTTGGCTCTCATCTTTGGGATTAGGTTTTTTATTATAAAACCCATCTTTGAGCAGCAGCCGACACCACCATTCAGCAGCCTCTTGACATCAAAAACATCTTCATTCTCCATTCACATCCATAGTTTTAGATTTTTTCATTATTTCTTAATTTTTCTGTGAGCCATGAGCGGCTAAGTTTTTAATTCAGTTCAAGGGATTCAAGTTCTTTTGCATGATTTGTGAGACCAGGTTCTTAATTTAATTTATGTCTTTTTCAATATCTATTGTTTTCTGATTTTATTGTCTTTGATCTATTGAATGATTTGCTAAAAAGGCCTATTAGTTAATTATTTGATGTGATCAATTGCTAGTTCATCTTCATAATCTATAATTGTTGTGTAAGATTGAACGTGAGTAGTAATTAGGTTTTATTGATTATGATCCATGTTTTCGATAATAACCTAAGGAAACAATAGGGTGAATTAAATAATTTATGCTTCATAAATTTTTATTCAGCTTAACTACTTCCTTTTCTTAAAGTTGTTATTAATTTGAGAAGGATTGCTTAATACCATTTCAATTAATAATTAGAGTTAACAGGAGTGCTGGGCTCGAATTAATGAGTATAGGGAAGTTAGGGGTTTACCTCGCTGTTTGGTAAATCTACGTTCAGTAAGAGATAATTATATTTCTTTTGTCTATGATCAAATCAATGCATTGGAATGCGAATTACCTTGAACTGAAGTTTGTTTAATTTGAGAGTTTCATATTTAATTTTAATTCTTAATTTCTAATTTCTGATTTCTTCTTTAGACTGCGAATTACCACCCCCGCCCCCACCCCAACCTTTGTTTCTTTTCCCATTATACAAGTGCACAAAATTTAATAATTCAGTCTCTAGGGTTAAACCTGGATTTATCACTTACTGCAGAAAATATTTCATAACTGTTAATTTTAGTTAATTTAATTTCTGGTAGATTCGACAGCCATCAAGAATTTTGGCACCGTTGTCAAGGACTGAAGTTTATTGGATTTCGTGTTTTTAGTGTTAGGATATTCTATTATAACTTTTGTTTGTCAAGTGTTGCTGTTTTCAGGTTTTCGGTAAAAATTATGGTGTTACTATTCATCAATAGATTTTGGGTTAAATTAGGAGGATGGCCCATACTTATTTTGAAAGAAACAACGTTCTAATTAAGACTAATTAACCCATTAGATTTTTCGGCCCCACGCTCTTAAGGCCAAATTCCATTGTTTTCTAGGGTTTTTAGGCATTTTTCTGTTTTTACTTTGATTTCTTTTTGTTTATGACAAGAACTTCTCAATCTGGTGAGTTGATCATTGATCCAGAAGTAGAAAAAATAGCTAAATAGTTGAGAAAATTGGCGAAGCAAGCTAAGCAGATTTCGTGTACATCTGAAGGAGTCCAATCTCCAAGGGAGTTAAGTTCGGATTCGGATTTGGATTCAAATTTCGAAACAAAACCATGGCTGCTAGGACTTTGAAAGAGTTGGCTGCTCCTGATATAAACCAACAGCCTTTGTGTATTCAATACCCTGCTTTAAATGTTGCATTTGAGTTAAAATCTGAACTAATCCATTTGTTGCCTAAATTTCATGGTCTTGCAGGTGAGGATCCACATAAGCATTTAAAGGAATTTCATGTTGTGTGTTCCAGCATAAAACCTTAAGGAGTTTCAGAGGACCAAATCAAGCTTCAACCTTTCTCTTTCTCACTAGAAGGCACAGCTAAGGATTGGTTGTATTACCTTCCTTTTGGATCCGTCAACTCATGGAATGGGATGAAGCAGATATTTTTGGAGAAATATTTTCCTGCTTCTCGTGCTGCCAACATAAAAAAAGAAATTTGTGGGATCCGGCAGTACAATGGAGAGAGTTTGTATGAGTATTAGGAGTGATTTAAGAAGCTATGTGCAAGCTGTCCCCATCATCAAATAAGTAAGCAGCTTTTGATTCAGTATCTCTATGAGGGACTTCTACCAATGGACCACAGTATGATAAATGCTGCTAGTGGAGGAGCTTTGGTTGACAAGACACTAGAAGAGGCAAGGAGGCTGATTACTAACATGGCAGCAAACTCTTAGCAATTTGGAATGAGAATGGATCACACACCTAAGAAGGTTAATGAGGTAAGTACATCTAACCTTGAGAAACATATTTCTTATTTAACTTCTTTGGTGGAGCAATTGGCTGTAGGAAATATGCAAACTATTAAGGTATGTGGAATTTGTTCGGGTTTAGGTCATGCCACTGACATGTGTCCTGCATTACAAGAGGACGAATCAATGCAACAAGCTAATGCAGTAGGAAATTATGGACAGCCACAACGCAAGTATGATCCCCTTTCTAGTACTTATAATCTAGGATGGCGAGATCATCCCAATCTGAGTTATGGGAATCAACCGGTGCAAAACCAATACCAGTAGTAGAGACAAGTGAATCTACCACCTCTACCTCCCTCAAATCAAGGTATGTCACTTGATGAAATTGTTAAGGCTTTGGCACTTGATGAAATTGTTAAGGCTTTGACTAACAATACACAACAATTTCAACAGGAGACCAAAAATAGCATTCAAAACATTGAGAGGCAGATTCGTCAGTTAGCCTCATCTGTGAGTAAGCTTGAAGCTCAAGGTTTTGGAAAGGTTCCATCCCAAACAATCATGAATCCCAAAGAAAATGCAAGTGCTAAAATGTTGAGAAGTGGGAAAGAAGTTGATAATCAGACTCCACATGAGCCAATGAAAAAGAAGAAGCAAGGAGCAAAGGAGTCTGAAGTTCCTGAAGTTGAGGTAAATACTGAACCTAAACTGAATAAGGTTAATAATTATGTTCTTCCTCCATCCCCATGCAGGTTGGCTAAGACTAAGGAAAAAGAACAAGAGAAAGAAATTTTGGAGACTTTCAGGAAGGTAGAGGTCAACATACCTTTGCTTGATGCAATCAAACAAGTTCCTAGGTATGCTAAATTCCTTAAGGAATTATGCACTACAATGCGCAAGTTGAGTACTAATGTGAATATCAGTGTGGGTGAAAATGTGTCAGCATTAATTCAGCAAAAATTACCCCTTAAGTGTAAGGATCCAGGTTCATTTTCTATTCCTTGCAGAATAGGTGATTCTAAATTTGAACGTACAATGGCAGATTTAGGAGTATCTATTAATGTTATGTCAAATTTAGATTTCTAGACTTTGAATTTGGGTCCTTTGAAAGAAACCAGTGTCATTATTTAGTTAGCTGATCATTCTAATGCTTACCCATTAGGAGTAGTTGAGGATGTGTTGGTGCAGGTTGGAGAATTGATTTTCCTTACAGATTTTTACATTCTGGATATGGAGGATAGTGTTCCCACATTAAAGTTAGCTTTGATTTTGTTTGGAAGACCTTTCCTAAAAACTGCCAAAACAAAAATTGATGTGGATGATGGTACCTTAACTATGGAGTTTGATGGAGAGATTGTCAAATTTAAGATCTTTGATGCCATGAATTATCCTGTTAATGACCATTCTGTTTTTTCTATTGATGTTGTTGATACATTTGTGCAGGATGTTTTTGAGTTAAGCATGGAGGATGAGTTAGAAGTGTTGATTAGTTAAGGAATTCAAGAAATCAGTACCGATCAGCCATTAAGTGTAGAGGTTCAAGATGTAGTAATGGCATTGTAGTCATTACCTCCCATTCCAAAAACGTATGGAGTATCAAAGATTGACTTATCTGTATCTCACATAAAATTGTTACCTTCTGTGGTGCAGGCACCAGTTCTTGAACTCAAGCCTTTACCTGAGCATTTGAAGTATGTTTACTTGGGAGACAGTGAGACACTTTCAGTTATCATCTCAAGCAATTTGACAAAGATTCAAGAAGAAAGATTGACTAGGGTTCTGAGGGTACACAAGGAAGCAATTGGATGGACAATAGCTGACATCAAACGTATAAGTCCATCAGTGTGCATGCACAGGATTTTACTGGTAGATGATGTTAAACTAAGTAGAGAAGCTCAAAGGAGGTTAAACCCACAGATGATGGAGGTTGTAAAGAAGGAGATTTTAAAGCTACTGAATGCAGGAGTTATTTACCCAATTTCAGAGAGTAAATGGGTGAGTCTAGCCAAGTAGTGCCAAAAAAATCAAGAGTCACTATGGTAGCAAATCAAGATAATGAACTGGTTCCAACAAGGATTCAGAGTGGATGGCGAATGTGCATGGACTACCGTAAGCTAAATTCAACAACAAGGAAGGATAACTTCCCACTGCCATTCATTGATTATATGCTTGAGTGGTTAGCAGGTAAGTCTTATTTATGCTTTCTTAATAGCTTTTCTAGATAAAATCAAATTGTGATTGCACCAGAGGACCAAGAGAAGACTACCTTCACTTGCCCTTTTGGAACTTTTGCTTTTAGAGGGATGCCCTTCGGGCTTTGTAATGCACTTGCCACATTTCAGAGATGCATGATGAGCATATTTTCATATTACATTGATAATTGCATTGAGGTTTTCATGGATGATTTTACTATGTATGGTGATTCATTTGATGCATGTTTACATCATTTGACTTCTATTCTTGAGAGATGCATTGAGCAAAATCTTGTTTTAAATTATGAGAAGTGTCATTTTATGGTGGAACAGGGGATTGTTTTGGGTCATGTTGTCTCAAATAGGGGTATTGAGGTGGATAAATCTAAAATTGATTTAATTGTAAACTTACCCTACCCCGCAACTGTGAGGGAAGTACGCTCTTTTCTTGGTCATACAGGTTTCTATCGCAGGTTCATTAAGGATTTCTCCAAGATAGCATTGCCTTTGTCTAGACTCTTGCAAAAAGATGTTTCTTTTGAGTTGAGTGAAAAGTGTAAGGAGGCTTTTAACAAATTGAAATCTGCATTGACATCACCCCTTATTATCCAGGTTCCTGATTGAACTATACCGTTTGAAATTATGTGTGACGTGAGTAATTATGCAGTAGGAGAAATTTTAGGGCAGCGTGTTGGGAAGCTTTTTCATGTGATTTATTATGCATCCAGAACACTTAATTCAGCTCAGCGCAATTATTCTACGACTGAAAAAGAGTTTTTGGCTATAGTTTTTGCTTTAGATAAATTTCAGTCATATTTGCTTAGTTCTAAAATAATTATCTTCTCTAATCATGTAGCGTTGAAGTATCTCTTAGCAAAAAAGGAAACAAAACCAAGGTTGATTAGATGGATCCTTCTGCTGCAAGAATTTGATCTTCAAATCAAGGATAAGAAAGGAGCTGAAAACATGATAGCAGATAATTTGAGTAGGTTAGTGGCACAAGAAAAGCCAGTTCCTTTACAGGAACTTTTTCTTGATGAGCAGTTATTTAAATTGCAAGGTATGATCCCTTAGTATGCTAAGTTGGTGAATTATTTGGTTACTAAGGTTATGCCTTTTGATTTGAGTAGAGCTAAGAAAGAGAAATTGAAAAGTGAGGCTAAGTATTATGTGTGGGATGACCCGTATTTGTGGAAATTTTATTTAGATCAAATTATTAGGACATGTGTTTCTGATAATGAGATTCAATCTATTCTTGCTTTTTGTCATGCCTATGCATGTGGAGGTCATTTTGGACCCAAGACAACAGGTAGAAAAATATTAAACTGTGATTTTTACTGGCCCACTATATTTCGTGATTTATATTTGATTTGCAAAATTTGTGAACAATGTCAAAGAACGGGAAGTTTAACCTATAGCAATGAGATGATTTAGAATCCAATACTTGTTTATGAGATTTTTGATGTGTGGGGTATTGATTTTATGGGTCCATTTCCTTCTTCTTTTGGCTTTGTTTATATATTACTTACTGTTGATTACGTTTCAAAATGGGTGGAAGCCAAAGCCACCAGGATTGATGATTCTAAAGTTGTTATAGGTTTTATCAAGTCAAACTTTTTTAGTAGGTTTAGAGTTCCTAGAGCTTTGATCAGTGACTGGGGCACACATTTTTGTAATAGAACTATTGAGGCATTTTTGAGGAGATATGATGTTTTCCATAGAGTATCTACAGCTTATCATCCTCAAACAAGTGGGCAAGCAGAGGTGTCTAACAGAGAGATCAAGTCTATTTTGGAAAAAATAGTGAAGCCAAATAGAAAAGATTGGAGCCTTAGACTTGATGATGTTTTGTGGGCTTACAGGACTACTTATAAGACACCCATAGGTATGTCCCCCTACAGATTGGTATTTGCTAAGTTGTGTCACCTTCCTGTTGAGTTAGAACATAAGGCTTATTGGGTTGTTAGACATTGTAATTTGGATTTGGATACTGCTGGTGTGGAAAGAAAATTACAATTGCATGGATTAAAGGAAATTCGACTTAAGGCTTATGAGAATTCTAGGATCTATAAAGAAAAGACCAAGGCATTCCATGACAAACTAATTCTAAGTAAGCAGTTTATGATTGGGCAAAAAGTTTTATTGTATAATTTCATATTGAAGCTGATGCCTGGTAAGTTGCGTTCTCATTGGATTGGACCCTTTGTTGTTACTAATGTGTTTCCTTATGGTGCAATTGAAATTCAAAGTTTAAGAACTGACAAAGTGTTCAAGGTTAATAGTCATGAACTCAAGCTATTTTATAAGGGGTTTCAGGAGCATACAATGGAGGAGCTCAAATTGAGTAACCCAATTTATGTGGATTAAGGAGCTTTGCCATGTCGAGCTAACGACGATGAATAAAAGTGCTTCTTGAGAGGCAACCCATGGGTGGCTTGTTAGCCACAATCAGATTTGTTTTCTTTCCCTTATCTTATTTTATTTTCTAGCATTTTTTTTTTCTTTTTCTTTTGCATTTGGGCTTTAAATTGGGGACAATATAAGTTTTAAGTGTGGGGCAGGAGAAATTTGTTGCTGTAATTTTTGAAAAAAAAATAATAAATAAAAATAAAAATAAAAATAAAATCGTTCTCATAAGCTTGATTCATGATTCTATGTTAACTGTCAGAGAGAAGTGCTTTGTCTTTGAAATGACTTTTCTACTTTAGGTTGAATTATTGAGATTTTAGGCAAGGTAATAATAACTTTAATGATGGATTTTCCCTCTTCTCCATATCATAGAGTAATTATTTTTCCTGCATAAATCATTTAGGCTTGATTTAATGGTGAAATGATTAGTTATGTGTGCTTTAAACTAGTGTCATGCATATTTCAAAACTTTATTTAATTTATCAGCGCACTTTATAATATGCAGATGCATAAATTGGGGAAAATAAAAGGTTGAACTTGAAAATTGTTCCGCTATTTAGTTAAGTAAAGTAACCAGGGGTCTTCATGAACCCCATGTCGATTCTCCGGCCAAAAGCTAGCTAGGATATGAGCAAGGTACTTTTTTGAAGGTGACGGTTAAAATAAAAAAATAAAAAAAAGTAACTGTGATGAGAGAGAAGTATTAATTTCAAAATAAAAAAAATATATATCTCCCCTAAGATTTGCAAAGAGCGATAATTATTGTGCCTTGATAAATTAGCCTTGTGTTTTAGTGTGTATTGATTTAAAATTTTGTGAAACTTTAATTGTGTGAGTTTAATTTATTTCAAGCCTTTTGTTTTGTGTTGGAGAATTGTTGATATATTGGTATGGTATTGATGGAATTTGTTGTAATGGTTATTACCTTACTTGCCTCTTCTTTCAAACTTTTAATCTTTTGTTAGAAAATGTTGTGATAGAGTGAAGTTAAGTGAACTTCTAAGTGGAGTTGATTAAGAGTTTAAGTCATGCTTGAGGACAAGCATGGAATAAATGTGGGGGAATTTGATAAGTGCATAATTTATTAATTTTACTTCCATCACATTTAGTGTTTCTAGTGTGTTTTTATGCATAATTCAGTTGATTAAAGTATATTTATCATTTAGGCATATTTTTAGATAGTTGTTGGAATAATTGTGTTAAATAGAGAAATTTTTAGCATTTGACCTTTGCTGTATTTTTCAAGTGTTTCTAAAGTTGTGGGTCTCCAAATTGAGTGATGTTTAATCCATGGAAAAGCTAAGATAGAGCACTACAAATAATAAAGAGGGACCAAAGCCCAAATCAGTCTCCAAAGTTGACAAAATGAGCTATGGATCTATTGTAAAAGCCTAGACTTGATGTGTCACGAACAGTTTCAGTATTTATTTTGTATCTAGAGTTTTAAACGTCCAAATGAAGCAATCCCAACCCCAATTGAATCTTAAGAGCCATCTCTACAAATTCTATGAAGGGCTGGAAGCGAGATAAGGCCATTTTAATTGTAAAAAACGGCAATGAAGTCAAGATTATGGGCTGGACCGTCTGTCAGAACTAGTCTCAGTTTTTGAGCCATAACTTGGGCTGCAGACCTTAGATTTGGGCAAATAAGTACCCGTTCAAAAACTAAGAAATAGGGCTACAACTTTCCTGAAGAAGGCATGTCACACCCTACCCCTCTGTAAGGCATAACATGATCCCGTAGAATACCTAATGAACTACCGAACTTCACCTACCGATAACTCATTAAGTATCCTACAAGAGATTTTAAAACAATTTTCTTACTTTTGATAAGTGTTGAGCATTTTCTAATTGGTATCAAAACATTTAATTAAAGTTGAAAGCTAGTTGAAATTTTTGGCCCATTTTATTTTTTCACAAATTTTATAAAATTTTGGTAGAGTTTCGTCTGTATTTTGAGAAAACAGTTCTTCAAATACCTGGAAAAAAAAGGCACTTCCAATAATTTTTCTCAACAACTTCTTCAAATTCACAATCATCTCAAGCAATTTCAACACATTATCAACTTCCAAAATTCAAATCCACCATTTCCAATATCCAACAATCATCAAATACTATTAATGAATTTCATTCAATTCAAAATAAAATACTACCATTCATATTTCATTAATGACAAAGTAATTTATATACATCATTGCAAAAATTTACATTAAAAGAAATTCAAACTAAATTTTATTACAAACTTTGTACAAGCTGCTTAAGACCCATTTTACATGTCCATACATTTATGTGCATCACAAACGTCAAAAAAAATATTTACAGTCGGGGTATAAATTATACCCGATATAACTTCAGGGTAAGTCACTCCACAATCTTCAGCAGCTCACTCTGCTGCTCCTCTAGTCTCTAAATCTGCGACAGCAATAACAGCTATCGCTGAGTACTAGGACTCAGTGGTGCACAACATACTAAAATAATCTTTATGCAGAATTTAAATCACATTTATTCAAAAATTGAACTGAACATGAGAATTAAATATAAAACATGAATTATGAGATTTTAATCCAAACAATTTTATTTTGAAGTGCCAAAACACATTTCATAAATCCCACAATTAGATCATGCCATTCGAAACAAATATAATCTCAATAGCCAGAGGCTAAGGAGAAGTCACATCACAAGGCTAGCTAGCTCAAATATATGGATATCCATTCAATTTCTTCTTCTACTGGCACACACCTCAACACTTCAGCCAGAGAAGGAATCAAAATTCGAAACTGATTACTCCCACTAGTCATGCTAGTGAGGTGTTTAAATATATGGTCATGACACTGTGGTTTCAAAACCTATCTTAACAATTTGCTAAACATTGCCATTTCAAATATACACAATTAACTTTCAACAATTTAAATCAAAAGCATCATAAAAATGTTATAATTCAATATTTCACATTATTCAAAACAATATGCAGAAGATAATTTACAAAAATTATACGTTGTGCACAAACCTTAAACGAGTCGCCTCTTAGCCTTGACTCGATTCCTCGAGTTCTTTTCCAGTGTTCTTTTCAACTGAAACACACAATTTTACAGTGTTTCAGTACCATAACTTAACATAAATCCAAAAATAAATTTAACTTCACTTTTACCTAGCTCTAATGTGCTAAACTCGACGTTCTTTAAATTTTTTATTTCGGGGTTACTATTTACTATACTATTCAAGTCAAATTGTTGATTTTTTAAGGCTTAATAGGTATGGGAATTCCAAGTTCACCCACATACCACATTTTGGTCACTAAAATCGTTGGTTTTGGTTGTTTACTCAAATTCTAAGTCTTTTAGGCAAATTTGCAAATTTTCAGTTTTGGTATCTTAAGTTGCACTGTTCCATTAGTCATTTTACTGTTAGAATTTGGTAAAACTTTCTTCATAGAAAATGTTTCCTATTGTCTTAAGTTTATTCTCCTTTTTAAATCACTCCAATTGGAGTTTTGTAACTCAAGTTATAGCCATTTGAACCATGGCTGCCAGATTAGACTTAACCCAGATTTTTTGGGCAAATTTTGGTTCTGGCAGTTTTAGGTCACCAAATTTGGGTGGCCAAATGACTTGGTTAATGGCATAATTTGGGTTTGTGTTCTTCATGAAAGTTTTAGGTCTATATCTCACCTGTCCACTGGTAAAATTTCAGGTCATTTAGACCTGCTTATCTCAAGTTATGGCCAAAGGAACAAACATTGTTCATTTGGTCAGTTTGTACAGGGCAGACTGAGAATTTCCAGATTTGGTCAATTTATTCACTTGGTTTTGGTCACTTTTTGGGCATGCTTCCTAAATGAAAATTGTGTCATTTGGTGTCTATTTTCATTCCCAATTGGTCGCATACCAATTGGACTTGTAAATTTTCAGTTTTGGTCCCTCAAAGGGACCTTGGCCCCTCAAAGGGACCTTGGTCCAGCTGCCTGCAGCATGACCACATTGAATCCGAATTTGCTTTTAGTTCAAACACTTCTAACACACTTCATTTGGTCAAAAATGACCATTTCTCACTTCAAACTAGGTCAAAGACATCATTTACCAATTTCTCACATTTTTGTCTCTAAACCCTAAGTGTCCAAAACCCTAGTTCACCAATTCTTTGCATTTAGCTAATTCAAAGCCTTTAACCATAGTCATTCAACTCCTTGATGTTTATATTCCCTTCTAATTCAATCAAACCATGCAATAATACCCCCACACACATGCTAGCCGAAATTCACTTATAGTCCCCACTTTTAATTTGTTTCAACTTTCTCATAATTTACATGCAATTTCACTAACTACACATAAATTAAATTTAGGAAATAGAGAGTTAAAACTCTAACCTTTGCTTTGGATTCCCAAAACTTCAATTTTCTATTTTTCTTCCTCCTTCTTTCTTCTATACTTCTTGTCTAGGGTTCTTGAGAAGCTTTCTAGGATTTAGGGTTAATTTTAGTGAAAGAACATCAAGTTATTCAAGGTTGAATAACTCTTTAATGGTGGACAATCATGGAGGAGGGAGAGAAGGAGTTTCAGCCGGCTTGGAAGGGAAGAAGGGAAATGAATTTTATTTCTTTATTTTGTATATTTATCCTTTAATTGACTTAGTCAAATTATCAAGTAAATAAAAATTAATTATGACCTCATATATGATGTCACCATGATGATGTAATAACCTTTCATTAAACTTGTTTTCTTTTCCTTTTATTTTCCCATAACTTCTTCAATTTAATTATATATTTCATAATTTTCTTTTCTCTAATTTTATTTGACAGTTAGGTCAGGAGTCAGCTCTTGGGGTCAATTGACCAAATTGCCCCTCGCCGGTTCAACCCGGTTTGCAAATAATTCAATATTTCTTCCGGCTCCCTGACCTAATTATTTGACTGGCTTAACAATTCTTTTTCTTGATTTTCTCTTTTCCACTATGTTCGTAATGGTCCTAAGGACCACGGCGTCACATTTTACGGTTCGAAATTTGAGTTTAAATCGACTTCGCAGTCATTCCCGAGAAGGTCACCCATCGCTGTGACTCTCGGCACATTTAACTTCTTATATTTTTTTCTTCTTATTTATACTTAACTAATTGGTAATTACTAATTTGTAACACCCCTAAGTTCGATAGTGCGTTCTACTGTTTCGGTGACCAGTGTTGTCCGGACAACTAGGATGCCTAGAACTACACTTCGATATGAGTGAGGAGGCATTAAATAATGAAATACAAGAAAAGAAAATACAAGAAAAACAAAGGAAAAATAATAGTAAAGAAATGCAACCAAGTTAAGCGAGCCGAGAACCCTAGCGATGGGTGACCGCACCGGGAAGTCACGGCGTGGACTGTTAACTAGCCCTGAACCGCGAGGAACCCTGGAAAATATTTTTAGGACTTAAAGAGACATCAATTGAAGTATAAATATCATTAGAAATATCAAAGAAAAATTAAATAGTTAGTATAAAGAAAAGTGAGAAATCGAAAAACGGACAAAACCCGGTGTTACCGAAAAATCGGGAACACAACCCGAACAGGGGCATTATGGTCATTTGACATCCCGAATTGTCTTTTGACCTAAATTTCCATTAAAAATAAATAATATTACACTTAGAAAATAAAATGAAGAATTAATTTGGTGGTACCTAATGTAAATAGCCAAAAGTGGAGTGAAAATTGTGTAAATAATACATTTAATATATAAAATGATTAAACTAAAGTGAGTGGACCACTAAGGAATAAACTAAGGATTATAAAATGTGTTAGTGGGCAGATTTCTCCACTAAACACTTCATCTTCAAGCTTGAGAATCATCCATGCCGTAAATGAAAAGCTCCCAAAACCTCCATGGCCATTTTTCTTTAAGCTTCATGCACTCCTTCAATTTACCTCCAATCACCTAGGTAGCTTCACTAAAAATTGTCCTCACATCACAAGGAAGAGCTTGATACCAAAATCAAGAAGTTTAGTGAAGGTTTAACAAGTCCCAACCAAAGGTAAGTTTGTATTTTTGAACATTGCTTTGTTAAACTTTGTATACTTGTTATGGGTGTTTGAATTGTGAAGAAAATTTTCAAGTTTGAGGAGTTCTTGATATATCAATTTTGGACAGCCATGGAATTGTATGTTGAATGAAATATTCATACATATATTTGATGAGAAATTATTTGATTAGGGTGATTTAATGTCCTAGTAGTTAATTCCACATGTAAATGGTGATTATGCACTTGGAATGGAAATTGATGAATTATGGACACTTTGGCATGGTGAAGCTTTTCGGCAGCCTTGAGGCTTCTTTGATAAATGTATGTGTTCATGAAGACATGGGCAGAATTGTGACATTGAAGATTGATGAGTGTGTATGTAAATTGGTTGTGTAAAGTATGTGCAAGAATTAGAAATGTCCATGTGTATGTATTGTTTTATTTGGACTTTATGAATTGGAGTTTTATTTGGTGTATTGAGGATGTTTGTAATCTGCCCAAAATGACTTTAAGGTAAGGTGGTATATGGTTTTGGTAATGTACCAAAACAGAATTGGTAAGGGAAGTGGACATATAGTAAGGTAAATGTGTCATTGATGTATGTTTAAGCAAGGTAATTAAGGGCAGTATGCATTTTAGCCTATAACTTTAAATGTGCAACTTCAATTGGTATGAGACCAATTGGAGATGAAACTAGGCACAAAATGTGCCAACTTTCATTAAGAAAGCATACCAAAATTCTGCTTGCAAGGTGACATGAAAAATGACCAATTCGGATTAAGTGCAAGTGAAACCTGAAAAATGACCAATTGGGCAGCAGTTAGTGTATAGGCCATAACTCACTCAAACCAGGTCCAATTGACCTGAAATTTTAACCATGAATAGTTAAGATCCATACCTACAAGTCTTATGAAGACACCAAAGCCCATAAATGACCATAAGCAAGTCAAACAGCTTGCACAAGTTCGAGTCCAAAAACTGGCCGAACCAAAGTTGACCAAATTGACCTAAAATGACCAAATTTGATGCCATTTGACCAGCAACAGTAAAATGACCATAACTTGGTCCACATAACTCGGATTGACCTAAAATTTTTCCCCGCATTCCGTAAGACATAGATCTACAAGTTTATAGTTTTGACCAAAACCCGAAAACCGAGGGAACTAGGTCGTCCGGCTAGGTCAAACTAGTATACCGAAATCCAGCAAGTTGCATTAAAATGCACTAAACAAGGAAATGAGTTTTGTAAAACGTACCAACCCTAAAACCCTATCGAATGTGACATATTAATGACACTAAAACCTAAATTACCTAGAACACATCGAGGGTTGGTATATTAGGTGATTAAGCAAATAATAGCTTTCAATGAATTAATTGTCAAACATTATCGATAGAGACAGTTTAATTTAGTACTGAAACACTTCAAATTGTGTTTCTCAGTTAGTAAAGACTCAGGGAAAGGGAAGGAAACACTGAGTCGGACCAGAGACGATCATCGAGGTTTGTGCACAACTAGTTTTTAACTGATTCTGTTTTGAATATTTCATATGATTAAATGACATATTTTCTTATGTATTATGTTTAACAAGCATTGGATTTAATTCAATGATTATTGAAAATTGCTATAGTATGTATGAATTTAGCTTTGTGAAATGGTATTTCCACAAGTATTAAGCATTGTTATGGATTGAATAAATTATGTTTTAGAAAATTGTGATAGAACATGTTTTGAATTGTGATGGAAATTTTCATGAAAAAAATTGCAAATTTATGATTTGAATTGTGATGAGCATAAAAATTATTGGATATTGGAATTGACTTTGAATCGAATTATATTGTGATTTATGCTCACTAAAAGGATTGTGATATTATTTTATATCTCACTATAGATGCTTGACTAGGTTATTACCCGTCTCTCTCATTTGTTGAGAAGACAATGGAGTTAGTTGTGTTTTGATTACCATGGTACGTGCACAGGCTTAGATTTTCCTCTGATTTGAGGTTAGATCTAAGTTTATTTTATCGTTATGGCCCTTGCGGAAGATTCATTATTGTGATGGTACTGGGCACGATGATTCGACCTCCCCGACCATAGGGAGTTAGAATCTGATTCGACCTCCCCGACCATAGGGAGTTAGAATCACATCGAAGATGGCCCTATCGGATTAGTCTTGCATAGTTAGTGAGATAAAGAATGATTTGTGAGATACAGCATGGTTTTTGAGCTACAGCATGGTTTTTGAGATACAACATGTTTTTGAGATAAATATTGATTTTTGAGATACATAATGATTTTTGAGATACAGAATGGCTTTTGAATGGTAAAGAATTGTGATTTCAATTATGGTTTATGTATAATTGATTTTGTTGGAATTACTTAAATGGTTAGTCATGATTTGATAAATTGAATTTTGTGATCAAAGTCATTTATACAAATGATTTACATTATTGGCAATGAATATTTTGAGTTTTGGAATTTGATGAGTATTCAGATTTCCAAATTATTTACTGTAAAGTTGTCAATGTATATTGTACTATGTTTTAAATTATAGTTGTGCACCACTGAGTTCACCACTCAGCAATAGCTTTGTATGCTATCGCAGGTAAGAAGAGCATAGAGCAGTAAGTAAATTTCCTTGAAGATATATTCAGATCAGCTCCAGGTATATCATAGGTATACCCATGTACATAGGTTTTGATGTATGCATGTAATAATATGTATGTAAATTATTTGAGCAGTTGTATAGAAACTCTTGTAAAATATTTTGGTATGTAATTAAATGTAAATTATTGTAAATGTAAATTTGAGATTTCATTTACTTGAATAGTTTTGTATTATATTTCTTGTATCTCAGTCTTTGAAAAATCACTGCGGATTTGAGTTGAGAAAAATGTTGTGTTGAGAAATATGTTGGAGTTGAGATTTGCAAATACATATTAAAGTGCTTTTTACAGGTTTTCTGAAGAACTGTTTTATCCAAAATATAGATGGCACTCTGCCAAAATTTTTACAGAAATTCCAAATAACTTAAATGTGTTAGTTCTATCACTTCAGTTCAAAAAGGTTTTAACACCTGTAAATAGTGCTCACCACTGTAAAAGAAGTAAGAAAAGTTTTGAAAATTCCTTGTAGTGTATTTAATGGGTTATCAGTAGACGGAGTTGGTAATTCATTAGGTATACTACGGGATCATGTTATGCCTTACAGAGGGGTAGGGTGTGACATGTTTTAGTGGTATCAAAGCAATGGTTTTAAAGTGAATTTTGAACTGTGAATTTTAAATCTTTTTGTCGATAACTACAACTGCTCAAATGTTTGATACATATAGTACATTTACATCATAAATATGAACTAATGGAGAGGAATCTCCTTATGTTGGTTGTACAGGAATAGAAAATCTTGTGAAAAGATATGGAAGAGAAGAATGAGACAATAGAACAGTCTGTGATGGCAGAAGAACATGTTGAGGCCCCAGCTCCACAAAATGTCGAAGGCCCGATCAGTACTGTTTTGCAGTACAAATTCTTGCACAAATGGCCCAACAAATGGCCACTTTCTTTCAACAAATGGCTAATAATCACATCGGCCCAAGCCCAAATCTGGACCCAACCCCACAAGGGCAACATTAAATAGAGAAGAGGGAGAAACCTATGGGTCAGTGCTCAAGCAGTAATTTGAGAAAGAGAAAAGAAATTGAGGAGCCCTGAGCTCAGGGATATAACAAAGGTGGATCATCAAGGCAGAGACCACCAAGGTCCAGTCGTCGAACAACTAGAAGTTCCTACCCTTCTCGTCAATGTGAAGCTTGTGGAAGATATCATGGTGGGATATGCTATAAGGCTATTGGAGACTGTTATAGCTGTGGAGGCACAGGACACTTTGTCAAGGCGCACGATGAGTCGCAGAGTTGGACCACCTCCTACTACTGCAGAAGGGTCAGTTCAGAGCCCTGTCACTAGAAGTTCACAACCACCTAGCAGAGGTAGAGGCAGGGGTAGAGGTAGCCCAGCAGGCAGCCAAGGCACAGTGAAACAATCAGAGCAAGACAGTGCTCCGGTTAGAGTCTACGCAACGAGACAGAGGGAAGAAGTCGAGACATCTGATGTTGTGGCTGGTACCTTCTCAACTTTTAACTAAGATGTGTTTGTGTTATTTGATCTGGGTTCTACCCATTCTTATGTGAGTGCTAGCATCATTGATTGCATTGCTGTTCCATGTACAAAAATGGACTTTGAGGTGCTAGTAACAAGTCCGCTAGGACAGGAGGTCAGGGTTAATAGAATGTATAGAGATTGTCCTTTGGTGATCCAAGGACACACTTTTCTATCTGATTTCATTGAAATGCCCTTTAGAGATTATGATATCATCTTGGGCATGGATTGGTTAGCTAGGCATCATGCCATGATTGACTGTAGGCTGAAGACAGTCACTTTCGGTCTCCCTCAGTACAGTGATGTGGTAATACATGGGAAGAGGCAGCTATTGCCATCAAACATTATTTCAGCTGCACTAGCCAGAAAATGATCAGCAAGGGGTGTGAAGCATATTTGGCACATGTGGTAAACACCCAAGTGGGGAGTCCAGCATTGAGGGACATCCCTACAGTATATGACCTTCCAGACGTGTTTCCTGATGAATCGCCAGGATTACCTCCGGAAAGGGAGGTGTAGTTTGAAATTAATGTTATGCCTGGTGTGGATCCAATCTCCATAAAACCATACAGAATGGCACCAGCAGAGTTGAAGGTACAGTTGCAAGAACTACTTGAAAAGGGCTTCATCCGCCCTAGTGTGTCACCATGGGGAGTGCCAGTATGGTTTGTTAAGAAGAAGGATGGCACTCTTCGTTTATGTATTGTTTGACCTAGGGTCTGCATACTTTTATGTTAGAGTTAGAACTATATGTTATGTTGTTATTCCTTTACAGGGGAATAAATTTTGATGCATTAGTGATTAGTCCTTAAGATAAGGATTGTGATAATAAGTGAAATTAGTTTTGGAAGAGTTTATCTGCGAAAAGTATTTTCTAACATACCGTAAATTATAAAGCTAATTGGCGAGCCTACTTAATGTAAGGTAAGAGGACCTAAAAGTAAGTTATAGTAATAGAATTGCTCTAGATGAGGGCAAAGATGTTAGAAAACCTAGTCCATGAGGTTATAACGTAGTGACTATGTAATGTTCTCGATGTTTGTATTGTAAGTTGTAGATTATAGTACCGACACAGGATTATTGTGTAGAGCTACGTACTTCCTCGTGATACAGTAAATTAAGAATATTTGTAAGTAATTTATAAATTGATACAGTTGCACCCGAATAGAGTACTATTACTGGAAATAAATGTGAAAATTTTAGTCAGAAATGTAAAACTTCAGAACTAGCCTATCAAACGACTACACTTGTAAGGTAGCTAGAGTCAGTGACTCAGTTATATTAATGTGAATTACCTGTACCACAATAATTGCTATAAGCTTAAAGATATCAGTACGACTTATCATCCTCAAATGGATGAACAGTCGAAACAAGTGATTCAGGTAAATTTTGAAACTCGTTGAGTTTCTATAAATAATAAAATGAAATGATAATAATAACCTGTAAAATGGAATAAACCCTCGAGAATATACTGAGAACTTCTGTCCTTGAATCCGAGAGATATGAGATAGATACATCCCATTAACAGAATTTGTATACAATAATATGTGTCATGGTAACATACAAACGGCACCCTATGAAACATTGTAAGGGAACGAATAACTATGGATTTTGTGATGAAACTTCCGAGGACACAGAATAGTCAAGATGCAGTATAGGTCATAATTGATAGACTAACCAAGTCTGCTCACTTTTTGCCATCGGATGGACTATAGCACTGAAAGATTGGCGATTATGCGTATATGAGATTGTAAAGCGCATGGAGTGCGGTATCAATTGTATTTGTGAGGATCCTAGGTTCACTTTTAGATTAGGGTAGTCTTCAGAGAGCCCTAGGAACTAAATTGAACTTGACCTGACATTCCACCCATGCAGATGGCGATCTGAAAGGGTAATTCAGATATTGGAGGATATGCTACGGGCTTGTGTGATTGAATTTGAAGGTAGTTGGGATACACACTTGCCTTTGATTGAGTTTGCTTATAACAACAGCTACCAATCAAGCATTGGAATGCCTCCATATGAAGCATTGTATGGCAGGAAGTGCAGAACTCCCTTATGTTGGGATGAAATAGGTGAAAGGAAGATGATTGGGCCAGAAATTGTTCAGCAGACAGAGGAAAAGATCAGATTAATTAGAGATAGACTCAAGGCTGCATCAAACCGTCAGAAGTCTTATGTTGATTTGAAAAGAAGAGATATTGAATATGCAGTTGGTGATAAGGTATTCCTCAAAGTTTCTCCTTGGAAGAGGATTATGAGATCTGGCAGAAAGGGAAAACTGAGTCCTCGTTTCATCGGACCATATGAGGTTCTGGAAAGAGTGGGTCCTTTGGCATATCGGTTGGCATTACCTCCAGAGCTAGCAAGGATACACAGTGTCTTCCATGTGTCCATGTTAAGGAGGTACAGATCTGACCCATCTCATGTACTATCAGTTGAAGAGATTGAGGTAAATCCAGACCTCTCATATGAGGAAGAACCCATAAAAATTCTGGCTTATGAGGTGAAGCAGCTGAGTAACAAACAGATACACCTGGTTAAAGTGCTGTGGAACCATCAATTCAGGCTAGGAAGCTACTTGGGAACGTGAAGAGGATATGAGGAGACAGCACCCACAGCTGTTCAGAGACTAATGCCAGGTAAAATTTCGAGACGAAATTTATTTAAGGGGGGGAGAATTGTAACACCCCTAAGTTCGATAGTGCGTTCTACTGTTTCGGTGACCAGTGTTGTCCGGACAACTAGGATGCCTAGAACTACACTTCGATATGAGTGAGGAGGCATTAAATAATGAAATACAAGAAAAGAAAATACAAGAAAAACAAAGGAAAAATAATAGTAAAGAAATGCAACCAAGTTAAGCGAGCCGAGAACCCTAGCGATGGGTGACCGCACCGGGAAGTCACGGCGTGGACTGTTAACTAGCCCTGAACCGCGAGGAACCCTGGAAAATATTTTTAGGACTTAAAGAGACATCAATTGAAGTATAAATATCATTAGAAATATCAAAGAAAAATTAAATAGTTAGTATAAAGAAAAGTGAGAAATCGAAAAACGGACAAAACCGATTATTAGAAAAATCGGGAACACAACCGAATGAGGGCATTATGGTCATTTGACATCCCGAATTGTCTT
The DNA here is from genome assembly GCF_030052815.1 of Hevea brasiliensis. Lineage (NCBI taxonomy): Eukaryota > Viridiplantae > Streptophyta > Magnoliopsida > Malpighiales > Euphorbiaceae > Hevea > Hevea brasiliensis. The sequence continues at coordinate 89,567,338 of NC_079493.1, read as the reverse complement.
TTGACCTAAATTTCCATTAAAAATAAATAATATTACACTTAGAAAATAAAATGAAGAATTAATTTGGTGGTACCTAATGTAAATAGCCAAAAGTGGAGTGAAAATTGTGTAAATAATACATTTAACATATAAAATGATTAAACTAAAGTGAGTGGACCACTAAGGAATAAACTAAGGATTATAAAATGTGTTAGTGGGCAGATTTCTCCACTAAACACTTCATCTTCAAGCTTGAGAATCATCCATGCCGTAAATGAAAAGCTCCCAAAACCTCCATGGCCATTTTTCTTTAAGCTTCATGCACTCCTTCAATTTACCTCCAATCACCTAGGTAGCTTCACTAAAAATTGTCCTCACATCACAAGGAAGAGCTTGATACCAAAATCAAGAAGTTTAGTGAAGGTTTAACAAGTCCCAACCAAAGGTAAGTTTGTATTTTTGAACATTGCTTTGTTAAACTTTGTATACTTGTTATGGGTGTTTGAATTGTGAAGAAAATTTTCAAGTTTGAGGAGTTCTTGATATATCAATTTTGGACAGCCATGGAATTGTATGTTTAATGAAATATTCATACATATATTTGATGAGAAATTATTTGATTAGGGTGATTTAATGTCCTAGTAGTTAATTCCACATGTAAATGGTGATTATGCACTTGGAATGGAAATTGATGAATTATGGACACTTTGGCATGGTGAAGCTTTTTGGCAGCCTTGAGGCTTCTTTGATAAATGTATGTGTTCATGAAGATATGGGCAGAATTGTGACATTGAGGATTGATGAGTGTGTATGTAAATTGGTTGTGTAAAGTATGTGTAAGAATTAGAAATGTCCATGTGTATGTATTGTTTTATTTGGACTTTATGAATTGGAGTTTTATTTGGTGTATTGAGGATGTTTGTAATCTGCCCAAAATGACTTTAAGGTAAGGTGGTATATGGTTTTGGTAATGTACCAAAACAGAATTGGTAAGGGAAGTGGACATATAGTAAGGTAAATGTGTCATTGATGTATGTTTAAGCAAGGTAATTAAGGGCAGTATGCATTTTAGCCTATAACTTTAAATGTGTAACTTCAATTGGTATGAGACCAATTGGAGGTGAAACTAGGCACAAAATGTGCCAACTTTCATTAAGAAAGCATACCAAAATTCTGCTTGCAAGGTGACATGAAAAATGACCAATTCGGATTAAGTGCAAGTGAAACCTGAAAAATGACCAATTGGGCAGCAGTTAGTGTATAGGCCATAACTCACACAAAACAGGTCCAATTCACCTGAAATTTTAACCATGAATAGTTAAGATCCATACCTACAAGTCTTATGAAGACACCAAAGCCCAGAAATGACCATAAGCAAGTCAAACAGCTTGCACAAGTTCGGGTCCAAAAACTGGCCGAACCAAAGTTGACCAAATTAACTTAAAATGACCAAATTTGATGCCATTTGACCAGCAACAGTAAAATGACCATAACTTGGTCTACATAACTCGGATTGACCTAAAATTTTTCCCCGCGTTCTGTAAGACATAGATCTACAAGTTTGTAGTTTTGACCAAAACCCGAAAACTGAGGGAACTAGGTCGTCCGGCTAGGTCAAACTAGTATACCGAAATCCAGCAAGTTGCATTAAAATGCACTAAACATGGAAATGAGTTTGGTAAAACGTACCAACCCTAAAACCCTATCGAATGTGACATATTAATGACACTAAAACCTAAATTACCTAGAACACATCGAGGGTCGGTATATTAGGTGATTAAGCAAATAATAGCTTTCAGTGAATTAATTGTCAAACATTATCGATAGAGACAGTTTAATTTAGTACTGAAACACTTCAAATTGTGTTTCTCAGTTAGTAAAGACTCAGGGAAAGGGAAGGAAACACTGAGTCGGACAGACAGTCATCAGAGGTTTGTGCACAACTAGTTTTTAACTGATTCTGTTTTGAATATTTCATATGATCAAATGACATATTTTCTTATGTATTATGTTTAACAAGCATTGGATTTAATTCAATGATTATTGAAAATTGCTATAGTATGTATGAATTTAGCTTTGTGAAATGGTATTTCCACAAGTATTAAGCATTGTTATGGATTGAATAAATTATGTTTTAGAAAATTGTGATAGAACATGTTTTGAATTGTGATGGAAATTTTCATGAAAAAAATTGCAAATTTATGATTTGAATTGTGATGAGCATAAAAATTATTGGATATTGGAATTGACTTTGAATCGAATTATATTGTGATTTATGCTCACTAAAAGGATTGTGATATTGTTTTATATCTCACTATAGATGCTTGACTAGGTTATTACCCGTCTCTCTCATTTGTTGAGAAGACAATGGAGTTAGTTGTGTTTTGATTACCATGGTACGTGCACAGGCTTAGATTTTCCTCTGATTTGAGGTTAGATCTAAGTTTCTTTTATCGTTATGGCCCTTGCGGAAGATTCATTATTGTGATGGTACTGTGCACGATGATTCGACCTCCCCGACCATAGGAAGTTAGAATCTGATTCGACCTCCCTGACCATAGGGAGCTAGAATCACATCGAAGATGGCCCTATCGAATTAGTCTTGCATAGTTAGTGAGATAAAGAATGGTTTTTGAGCTCTGACATGGTTTTGAGCTCTGACATGGTTTTGAGATACAACATGTTTTTGAGATAAAGATTGATTTTTGAGATACATAATGATTTTTGAGATACAAAATGGCTTTTGAATGGTAAAGAATTGTGATTTCAATTATGGTTTATGTAGAATTGATTTTGTTGGAATTACTTAAATGGTTAGTCATGATTTGATAAATTGAATTTTGTGATCAAAGTCATTTATACAAATGATTTACATTATTGGCAATGAATATTTTGAGTTTTGGAATTTGATGAGTATTCAGATTTCAAAATTATTTACTGTAAAGTTATCAATGTATATTGTACTATGTTTTAAATTATAGTTGTGCACCACTGAGTTCACCACTCAGCGATAGCTTTGTATGCTGTCGCAGGTAAGAAGAGCATAGAGCAGTAAGTAAATTTCCTTGAAGATATATTCAGATCAGCTCCAGGTATATCATAGGTATACCCATGTACATAGGTTTTGATGTATGCATGTAATAATATGTATGTAAATTATTTGAGCAGTTGTATAGAAACTCTTGTAAAATATTTTGGTATGTAATTAAATGTAAATTATTGTAAATGTAAATTTGAGATTTCATTTACTTGAATAGTTTTGTATTATATTTCTTGTATCTCAGTCTTTGAAAAATCACTGCGGATTTGAGTTGAGAAAAATGTTGTGTTGAGAAATATGTTGGAGTTGAGATTTGCAAATACATATTGAAGTGCTTTTCTGAGTTTTCTGAAGAACTGTTTTATCCAAAATACAGATGGCACTCTGCCAAAATTTTTACAGAAATTCCAAATAACTTAAATGTGTTAGTTCTATCACTTCAGTTCAAAAAGGTTTTAACACCTGTAAATAGTGCTCACCACTGTAAAAGAAGTAAGAAAAGTTTTGAAAATTTCTTGTAGTGTATTTAATGGGTTATCAGTAGACGAAGTTGGTAATTCATTAGGTATACTACGGGATCATGTTATACCTTATAGAGTGGTAGGGTGTGACATAATTATTTGTGTTTATAGCTTATCTAGTTGTCTTAAGTGTGGTTCTAATCCCCTTAATTGTCCGGACTGACACCGGTCACCAGAACAGTAAAATATACCAGGCTATGCAAATAGGGGTGTTACGAGGCAGAGGCAGATTCAAAAGGGAAGTGGCTGAAAAATGGCAGTGATTGCAGAGCTGTGAATCTGTCTCTTTTGAATTTCAAAACTTTTCCAAGTTTGGCTCTCATCTTTGAGATTAGGTTTTTTTATTATAAAGACCATCTTTGGGCAGCATCTGACACCACCATTCAGTAGGCTCTCGACATCAAAAACACCTTCATTCTCCATTCACATCCATAGTTTTATATTTCTTCATTATTTCTTGATTTTTCTGTAAGCCATGAGTGGCTAAATTTTTAATTTAGTTTAAGGGATTCAAGTTCTTTTGCACGATTTGTGAGACCAAGTTCTTAATTTAATTTATGTCTTTTTGAATATCTATTATTTTCTGATTTCATTATCTTTGATCTATTAAATGATTTGCTAAAAAGTCCTATTAGTTAATTATTTAATGTGATCAATTGCTAGTTCATCTTCATAATATGTAATTGTTGTGTAAGATTAAACGTGAGTAGCAATTAGTTTTTAATGATTATGATCCAAGTTTTTGATAATAACCTAAGGAAACAATATGGTGAATTAAATGATTTATGCTTCATAAATTATTGTTCGACTTTACTACTTCCTTTTCTTAAAATAGTTATTAATTTGAGGAGGATTGCTTAATACCAATTCAATTAATTATTAGAGTCAACAAGAGTGCTGGGCTCGAATTGATGAGTATAGGGAAGTTAGGGGTTTAACTCGTTGTTTGGTAAATCTACATTAAGTATTCAATGAGAGATAATTGTATTTCTTTTGTCTATGATCGAATCAATGCATTGAAATGCGAATTACCTTGGACTGAATTTTCTTTAATTTGAGAGTTTCATATTTAATTTTAGTTCTTAATTTCTGATTTCTGATTTCTTCTTTTGACTGCGAATTGCCCCCCCAACCTTTGTTTCTTTTTCCATTACACAAGTGCACAAAATTTAATAATTCAGTCTCTAGGATTCGACCTGGATTTATCACTTACTATATAAAATATTTCATAACTGGTAATTTCAGTTAATTTAATTTCTGGTAGATTCGACAACCATCACACGGGTCTAGGTCCGAGTTTATATGACCCGTGAAGGTGCATCAACAACTTGCCTTGCTCCTTAGGTTCTTCCAAGCTCCTTTCTTTGCTCCTGTACTTAAATTTCTTTTAGAACACCTAAAAACATGCAGAAAACATAGATTTTAGTATGTATTAATGAATTTTATGAAAACTAATGAAATAACCAAATAAGCATGCAGTTATACAAGTGTATCACCCACTAACATGCAACAAACATTGCAGACTCAAAACTACTAAGCCCAACCTTAGAATTACTTCAAGGTTAACAAAAGAATGAGATGCACAAGGATCAATCAAAACATATGCATCAAACTTTCAATGCAAAGGTCACCTGACACCACAGTGTTGAAGGTATTGGCTTCCTATTATGTCAAGCTAAAGAACCAGCCAGTGCTGTTGAACCCTTTCCTTGAGAGCTTGCCTATCCCCTTCCGGATAAAGGACCCATAGAAATCTATCTCGCTGTCACACCTTATCCCTAGCAAGGCAAGACATATTCCCATAATATATCTAATGAATTATCGAACTACACCTATCGATAACCCATTAAATATACTACAAGGGATTTTAAACAGAACATAACATTTTATTTTACTTTTATATTGAGGAAAACTGCATGGTGATAGTTAAAACTTTAACAAAACCCAAAGTATAACCTATTGAGACCACGAAATAAATCAAGTAAAAGATTTCCTTCAATCCACTTCATAAACATAATAAATTCAATTATATTTTAAGTAGACATTCATTGGAGGAAATAAACTTAATATTACAAAACTTACATTTACATAAGTCTCAAAAGGAAATAAAAAATAGTTACAAACTCAAAATGTTATAGCAATGTAATTCTTTTTAATACAAACTGCTCAATGTCCGTACATCCATACATCTACTTACAAAATATATCAAAAGGAAATTACAGGGATATACCTATTATATATATATACCCTCAGTCAAAACAAAATGCTACTCCCAAGTCTCTCACTCAGAAGCCTTCTCCTTTTCCTTACCTGCAACAGCATAAATAAGCTATCGTTGAGTATATCACTCAGTGGTGCACAACTAATAACTTTAAAACTTAAAATAAAGCACAACTTATCAAAACATAGTAAATTATATTTTCCATAAGCATGAAAACTTCACACAAAAGTTCTAAGTCCATAAGAATCATTTATGGAAATCACCTTTCAATGAAGAGGTCATAATTCACAATCACAAATCACAAATCATAAGTGTTGCCAATATTAACACACAGTTTAGACCATGACACAAAATTTCATGATCAATGTCATGTTGTATACCATGACAAAGCAATCTCAACCTCACTAACCGTTATTAATGAGGGAAGGGCTAGCTAGATAATGAGTACTCATATAGCCTCACCCCACTAACCGTTATTAATGGGGCACATAATCATAATCAAATATAAAACCCTAAGTAGTCGTTACGACTGGAGAGTTCCGAAAGGGACTATCATACTAACTGTGGTTTTAAAATAATTTTTCAAGAGTTTTTAAATTGAAAATCACCTTTGCAAAACACTAATCACATTAAAATCATCATAAAACCCATAAAGGGGTTGGCAACACGCAAATGTCCCAAATGTAAGGGAAAACCCATATGTCATTCATATAAAACTCATTCAAAACAAATTTCAACTTAAAATAAAAGGGAAATTTAGTTGTGCACAAACCTTCAATGATCTCCTTTCTCCTTACTTACTTCTCCTTGTCCGTTCCAACTTCTTTTTCTACTGAAAACACACAAATAGAATACCTCAATACTCATCTCAATTGCTACCAAGTAATCATTACTTAAATGTCTAATACATCCCAAGTTAGCTTTGTAAATTTTAAAAAGTTTCAGATTTTGGATAGCTTGGTGCCCTGATCTTTGAACCCAATTTGTACCTAGTTCCCATCATAATTTCGTGAGATTCATAAAAATTATTCATCTAGGTCTTAACTTTATTTTCCTTTTTGAATCACCTAATTTGGAGCTTTGTATCTCAAGTTATGATTAAATTTCTAGTTACTGTTCATGTGATCCAGGTTCTAGCAGATTTATCAACCCAACTTTGCTTAGCAATTTGATTAAGTTAAGTCCATAATTTGGCCTCAAGTTCTTCATATGAAATATTTTACTATGTTTTAGGTTTCCATCGGTTTAAGAATCACCTAATTTAGAGTTTTGTAGAGAAAGTTATGACAATCCAAAATTTATTGTTCACGTGTACCAATTTTGCAGCTCTCAGGTTCTGGCAGATTGGTTGACCCAACTTTGTTAAGCAATTTGGTTAGGTTTAGTTCATAATTTGGTCTTAAGTTCTTCATATGAAATGTTATAACATATTTAACGTTTCCATCGGTTCAAGAATCAGCTAATTTGGAGTTTTCTAGAGAGAGTTATGATAGTGCAAATTTACTGTTCATATGGTCACACTGATAGTGTCCAAAATTTCCATTGCCAGGTTCAAGGCTCATTTAGGGTAGCTTATGGTCATCTTCTGGGTAGGGTATCATCATGAAAATTCTAGCTCTATGCCTTAAGTTTCATTTCCAATTGGTTTCACACCAATTGGAGTTGTGTAGCTCAACTTATGAAATGCCAAGCACACTGGACCTAGTGTCCAGAAATTTTGCCCTAAGGTTCAATTGTCACTTCCTTCAGTTACTTCCACTAACCAACCTCAATTCACATTTAAGTCATCCCAAATGACCATAATTTAACATTAAACACATCAATAGCACTTCCTAGTACAAAATCCCTAATTTTCCAAAACCCTAGTTTGCAATTTCCTCAATCCATACAACTTCATCAATTCTTTTCATCCAATTAATGTCAATTCACACTCAAAGCACCTCAAATGATCACAATTTTTCATTATAATCACTAATTACACTTCATACAATAAAAGCTCTAATTTCTCATGAATCCTAATCTTCCATTTTTCAATTCATGCAAATCCCATGCAATCTCACTAGCCCAATTATGCATACTACTTCAATTAAACTTGAATTCATTATCAATTAAATTAAAACACATCAAACCCTAAGTTTTCCCCAAGTTGGCCAAAAATCACACCTCTTCATACATGCATGATTCTCATGCTTTCTCATGTAATTTTATCACAATCTAACTTGATTTCAAGGTTTATGTAACTAATTAAGCAAGAAAAGAAACTTACCTCAAGTGACCAACTTCTAATCTTCAATTTCCCTTCTAAATCTCTTATTTTTCTTGCTTCAATCCCCCAATCAAGGGTCACTTTGGTGTTTTTCTACAATTTAGATGAAGAACCCATGGAAGAAAAGTGGGGAAATCAAGGGTTGAGAGAGATTGCAAATGGTGGAAATGAAGAAAAGAAAGAGTGAAAGAAAGTTGGGGGAGAGTGGCGGCATGCATGAAAAAAGAAGGAAAATGGTTTTTTTTAATTTTAGTTAATTTGTCTTGTCTCTTAGATATTTATCCTCAAAATTAGTTTATTAAAATCATAAATTTTAATTGTGTCATAAGGGCAATTAAACATAAATTTTTATTCCTTTTCTTTTCTTGTTACATTTACACTTAATTTTTTCTCAAAATTTCTTCATAATTCAATATATTATTTTTCATTTAATTTAATTAATATTTTGGTCAAAAATCAACTTTTGAAGTGAATTGACCAAAATATTTTTGACTAAAATACCCCTCATCGGGTTATAATCCATCTTTTTCATAATACCCGATGAGTCCTTAGATTTTTTGTTCACTTGAATTTTTATTGTGTCTATCTCAATTAATTTTCCATTTATTTATTTATTTATTTTATCCCTAAGGTAGCTTTGAATAGTACTTTTCACAGGCCAAAAATGGTGCTATTTAGAGCTCGGAGGTTCGGGGTGTCATAATTCTCCCCTCCTTAAAATAAAATTTCATCCTTGAAATTTAATTGGTCTCAGTCTCTGAATAGATGTGGGTGTTGTCTCCTCGTGTCCTCCTCATGTTCCCATGTAGCCTCCTGGCCTGAATGATGGTTCCACAGCACTTTGACCAGTGGTATCTGCTTGTTCCTTAACTGCTTCACCTCATGTGCTAAGATCCTTATGGGCTCTTCATCATATGTCAGGTCTAGATTCACCTCAATCTCCTCTACTGGCAAAATGTGAGATGGGTCTGATCTATACCTCCTCAGCATGGATACAAAAAAGACATTATGAATCTTCTCTAACTCTGAAGGTAATGCCAACCTATATGCCAACAGACCCACTCTTTCTAGAACCTCATATGTCCCAATGAAGCGAGAACTAAGTTTCCCCTTTCTACCAAACCTCATGATCTTCTTCTAAGGAGAAACTTTAAGGAATACTTTATCACACACACTATACTGAATATCTCTTCTCTTCAAATCAATGTAGGAATTCTGCCTATCCGATGTAACCTTGAGTCTGTCTCTAATGAGCTTAATCTTTTCTTCTGTCTGCTGCACAAGTTTGGGGCCAATCATCTTCCTCTCACCCACTTCATCCCAGCACAAGGGCATTCTACACTTTTTGCCATAAAGTGCTTCATATGGAGGCATCCCAATGCTTGATTGATAACTGTTGTTGTAGGTAAATTCAATCAAAGGCAAGTGTGTATCCCAACTTCCTTCAAACTCAATCACACAAGCTCGAAGCATGTCCTCCAAAATCTGAATAACCCTTTCAGACTAATTATTTGTCTATGGATGGAATGTTGTGCTGAAGTTCAATCTAGTTCCTAGGGCTTTTTGGAGACTACCCTAGAATCTAGAGGTGAACCTTGGATCTTTATCTGAAACAATAAACATTGGCACTCCATGCAACCTCACCACTTCATCAATGTATAATTTAGCCAATCTTTCTAGGCTGTAATCCATCCTCACTGGCAGAAAGTGTGCAGAGTTGATCAATCTATCAACAATAACCCAAACTGCATCATGATTCTTTTGTGTACATGGAAGTCCTGTCACGAAATCCGTAATGATTCTCTTCCATTTCCACTCAAAAATTAGCAAAGACTGTAACAACCCTACTGACACTTGGTGCTCTGCCTTTACTTACTGATAAGTTAGGCATTTAGCAACATATTCTGCAATGTCCTTCTTTATTCCCCTCCACCAATAGTGCTCTTTCATAGTTTTGTACATTTCGATTCCACCAGGGTGCATAGCAAAAGGTAAATCATGTGCTTCCTTCAAAATGATCTGTTTCAATTCAATATTTTCAGGAATGCACATTCTGCCTTGATATAATGACAAACCCTCATCATTCACAGATAACTCTGGTTTCTTGCCATCCCTAGCCTCTTCCATCAATTTTAGGTACTTCTCATCATTCTGAGTAGCTGTTTTAATTTGATCAATCAACAATGGCTTCACTTGCCAAGTAACTACCATCTGCCCATCTTCATCAATCTCCAAATTGGCATGTAAAGCCCTCAAGCCACATACCATAGATAAAGGTGAAACTCTCAAACTAGCCATGGTCTTACGACTTAAGGCGTTTGCCACCACATTTGCTTTCCCAGGTTGGTAGTCTATCAAGCAGTCATAATCTTTTATCAGCTCTAACCGGCTCCTCTGCCTCAAATTCAACTCCTTTTATGTGCCCAAGTACTTCAAACTCTTATGATCTATGTATATATAACACTTCTCCCCATACAAGTAATGTCTCTAGATCTTTAAGGCAAAAACAATGGCTACTAGCTCCAAGTTATGAGTAGGATAATTTCTCTCATGTGGTTTAAGCTGGTGAGAAGCATAAGCAATGACATTTCTATCCTGCATCAACACACAACCCAATCCATTATGAGAAGCATCACTATATATAGTGTAGTCTTTACCCAGAGTAGGTAAAGTCAGAACTGGATCTTCAGTCAAACACCGTTTCAACTCATCAAAGCTTTCCTGGCATTTGTTAGTCCACTGAAATTTTACATCCTTTCAAAGCAACTTGGTCAGTGAAGATGCTAGCATGGAGAATCCCTTCACAAAACAACGGTAGTACCTGGCTAACCTAAGAAAACTGTGAACTTCAGTGATATTTCTGGGTGGCTTCCAATTAAGGATAGCTTCTACCTTGCTAGGATCTACCTGGATACCCTCTGCAGATACAATATGCCCTAAAAATGTAATCTCTTTTAGCCAAAACTCACATTTTGATAATTTGGCATATAACCATTTCTCCCTCAAAGTTTGTACTAATATCCTCAAGTGCTTGTCATGTTCCTCTACATTCTTTGAGTACACCAAAATATCATCAATGAAACAAACTGGTCTAAATATGGCCTGAAGATAGTGTTCATCAGGCCCATAAAAGTAGCTGGAGCATTAGTCAACCCGAATGGCATCACCAAGAACTCATAGTGGCCATTCCGAGTCCTAAAGGCAGTTTTAGGAATACTCTGCTCCTGCACCCTCAACTGGTAGTATCCCGATCTCAAATCAATCTTGAAGAATACAATTGCATCCTTCAGCTGATCAAATAGATCATCAGTCTGTGGCAGAGGATATCTGTTCTTTATGGTCACCTTATTCAACTGTTTATAGTCTATGCATAAACGGAGAGTACCATCCTTTTTCTTCACAAACAATAATGGTGCTCCCCAAGGTGACACACTATGGCGGATGAGGCCCTTATCTAGCAATTCCTACAATTGTACCTTTAAGTCTTTTAACTCAGCAGATGCCATCCTATAAGGAGTGATGGAAATTAGCTCCACATCAAGCATGATCTCAATGTCAAACTGCACCTCTCTCTCCGGAGGCAATCCCTGCAATTCTATCGAAAAAACATCCGAAAAATCACATACAGTAGGAATATCCCTTAATTCTGGGCTCCCTACTTGGATGTCTATCACATGGGCCAAATATGCTTCACACCCCTTTCTAATCATCTTTCTAGTAAGTTCAGCTAAAATGATGTTGGATGGCAATAACAACCTCTCCCCATGCATTACTACATCTACATACTCGGGAAGACCAAAAGTGACTGTCTTCAGTCTACAATCGATCATGGCGTTATGCCTGGCTAACCAATCCATGCCCAAGATGATATCATAATCTCAAAAGGGCATTTCAATTAAATCTGACAGGAATGTATATCCTTGGATCACCAAAGGACAGTGGATATCTATTCTTTATTGTCACCTTATTCAACTGCCGATAGTCAATGCATAACCAGAGAGTGCCATCCTTCTTCTTTACAAGCAACACTGGTGCTCCCCAAGGTAACACACTAGGGCAGATAAAGCCTTTGTCAAGAAGTTCTTGCAACTGCACTTTCAACTCTTTCAATTCTGCAGGTGCCATTCTATATGGCATTATGGAGATTGGGTCCACACCAGGCATAACATCAATCTCAAACTGCACCTCTCTTTCTGGAGGTAATCTTGGTAATTCATCAGGAAATACGTCAGGAAAGTCACATACTGTAGGGATGTCTCTCAATGTTGGACTCCCCACTTGGGTGTCTATCACATGTGCCAAGTATGCTTCACACCCCTTTCTGATCATCCTTCTGGGTAGTGCAGCCGAAATGATGTTTGATGGCAGTAAATGCCTCTCCCCATGTATTACCACATCACTGCACAGAGGGAGACCAAAAGTGACTGTCTTCAGTCTATAGTCAATCATGGCGTGATGCCTGGCTAACCAATCCATGCCCAAGATAATATTATAATCTCTGAAGGGCATTTCAATCAAATTTGACAGAAAAACATGTCCTTGGATCACCAAAGGACAGTCTCTATAGATTTTGTTGACCCGAACCTCTTGTCCTAACGTACTAGTTACTAGCATTTCAAAACCCATTCGGACACACGGAACAGTAAGTGAACTGACTATGCTAGCACTAACATATGAGTGGGTTGAACCTGGATCAAACAACACAAATACATCTTCATCAGAGATAGAGAATGTACTGCCTACCACATCAGAAGTCTCAGCCTCTTCTTGCTGTCTCATGTTGTAAACTCTGGCTGAAGCACTTCCTTGTGGGGGGATGGTCTTCCACCAATCATATGCATCCCCTTGCAGTAGCGACACGAAGTATTCAAATTTCAGCTCATCTTGGCAGTGCAGCTTCTTAAACACTCTGTCCATTCTCTCTAACCACTGCTCTGCCTCTAAAGGGTCTACTATACCCTTGAATTCAGTAGCTCCATACTTTAATAACTTGTCATACTGTCTGGCTGGAGGCAGTGGTTGTACCATAGGTGTCTGGGGTGGAGCTTGAGCCGGTATACCCCCAGCCATTTGTTGAAACATTGCCGCCATCTGCTATGCAAACTGTGCAGAAAACTGCGGCATTTGCGAGGCTGGTGCTACTGATCCACTGACGTTTTGTAGAGCTGGGGCTTCCCCTTATGCCTCAGCTTCAACAGATTACTCAACTGAGCGATCCCCTTCTTCAATTTCAGTCTGAAGTTAAGGTATCTCCTGAATAAATAACACAAGGAGATTTCCCTTCGTTAGTTCATATTTATGATGTAATGCACTGTATGTAACAGATAAGGACATTGAGCAGTTGTACTTAACAAAGAAAAGACACAAATTCACAAGTTAAAACATACTTTAAAAATTTCACTCTGATACCACTAAAGCATGTCACACCTTACACCTCTGTAAGGCATAACATGATCCCATAGAATACCTAATGAACTACCAAACTTCACCTATCGATAACTCATTAAGTACCCTATAAGGGATTTTAAAATAATTTTCTTACTTTTTATAAGTGGTGAGTATTTTCTAATAGGTATTAAAACATTTAATTAAAGTTGAAAACTAGTTAAAACTTTTTGCCTATTTTATTTTTTCGCAAATTTTATAGAAATTTTGGCGGAGTGCAGTCTGTATTTTGAGAAAACAGTTCTTCAAATTCCTATAAAAAGCACTTCCAATAATTTGTCTCAATAACTTATTCAAATTCACAATCGTCCCAATCAATTTCAACAACATTTATCAATCTCCAAAAATTTAAATCCACAATTTCTAATTTTCAACAATCATCAAAATACCATTAATTAATTTCATTCAATTTAAAACAAAATACTTCCATTCTTATTTCATTAAAGATAAAACAATTTATATACATCATTACAAAAATTTACATTAAGAGAAATACAAACCAAAATTAATTACAAACTTTATACAAACTGCTCAAGACCAGTTTTACATATCCATACCTTTACATACATTACATACATCAAAATAAATTTTTACAGTCGGGGTATAAAATATACCCGATAGACTTCCAAGTAGGTAGCTCCTCTGTCCTCAGCAGCTCAATCTGCTACTCCTCTAGTCTCTATATTTGTGACAGCAATAACAACTATCGCTGAGTACTAGGACTCAGTGGTGCACAACATACTAAAATAATCTTTATGCAAAATTTAAATCACATTTATTCAAAAATTGGAATGAACATGAGAATTAAATACAAAATATGAATTATGAGATTTTAATCCAAACAAGTTCATTTCGAAGTGTCAAAACCAATTTCATAAAACCCACAGTTATATCATGCCATTCGAAACAAATATAATCTCAATAGCCAGAGGCTAAGGAGAAGTCACATCACAAGGCTAGCTAGCTCAAATATATGGATATCCATTCATTTTCTTCTTCTACTGGCACACACCTCAACACTTCAGCCAGAAAAGGAATCAAAATTCAAAACTGATTATCCCCACTAGTCATGCTAGTGAGGTATTCAAATATATGGTCATGACACTGTGGTTTCAAAACTTATCTTAACAATTTACTAAACATTGCCAATTCAAATATACACAAATAACTTTCAACAATTTAAATCAAAAGCATCATAAATACTTCATCATAATGATGTCACAATTCAATATTTCAAATTATTCAAAACAATATGCAGAAGAGAATTTATAGAAATTCTACGTTGTGCATAAACCTTATATGAGTCGCCTTTTTGGCCTTGACTCGACACTTTGGGTTCCTTCCCGGTATTCTTTTCCACTGAAATACATAGTTTGACAGTGTTTCAGCATCATAACTTAGCAGAAATCCAAAAATAAATTTAAATTTACTTTTACCTAACTTTAATGTGCTAAACTTAACGTTCTTTAAAATTTGTGTTTCGGGGTTACTATTCATGACACTATTCAAATCAATTTGTTGACTTTCTAAGGCTTAATAGGTATGGGAATTCCAACTTCACCCACATACCACATTTTGGTTACTAAATTTGTTGGTTTTGGTTGTTTACTCAAAATCTAAGTCTTTTAGGCAAATTTGCAAATTTTCAGTTTTGGTGTCTTAAGTTGCACTTTTCCATTGGTCATTTTTCTGTTAGAATTTGGCAAAACTTTCTTCACAGAAAATGTTTCCTATTGTCTTAACTTTATTCTCCTTTTTGAATCACTCCATTTGAATTTTTGTAGCTCAAGTTATAGCCATTTGAATCATGGCTACCGGATTGAACCTAACCCAGATTTCTGGGCACCAAACTGGTTCTGGCAATTTTAAGTCACCAACTTTGGGTGGCCAAATGACTTGATTAAGTGCATAATTTGGATTTGTGCTCTTCATGAAAGTTTTAGGTCTATATCTCAGCTATCTACTGGTAAAATTTCTGGTTATTTAGACCTGCCTAGCCCAAGTTATGGCCAAATGAACAAAAACTGTTAATTTGGTCATTTTTGTACAGGTCAGACTGTAGAAATCCAGATTTGGTCAATTTGTTCACTAGGTTTTGGTCACTTTTTAGGCATGATTCCTAAATGAAAATTGTGTCATTTTGTGTCTATTTTCATTCCCAATTGGTCTCATACCAATTGGACTTGTAAATCTTTAGTTTTGATCCCTGAAAGGGACCTTGGTCCTGCTGCCTGCAGCATGACCCTAAGCAACCCGAATTTGCATTTGGTTCCAACACTTCTAACATACTCCAATTGGTCTCAAATGACCATTTCTTACCTTAACCAAGGTCAAACACACCATTTAACAAATTCTCACATTTTTATCTACCAAACCCTAGGTGCCAAACCCTAACTTGTCCAATCATCACAATTCATGCAATCTAAACATACAAATCACCTTAACAACTTCAATCAAGCTAGTTCACTATTTCAGTTCATTCAAAATCCATCAATTTCAATTCCATACTTTGCTGGCCGAATTTTTACATATAATCCACACACTTGGTTTGTTTCATTCTTTCATCAATTCTAAATTTATATTCTACTACCTAAACAAAATTTTAAATAGAATTTGAAGGGAACAAGCACTAACCTTTTCTTTGTATTTCTATCTTCCAATCCTCCAATTTTTCTTTGATTTCACTTCTCCCAAACTCTTTCTTGAAGCTTAATTTGAGGACTTCTACTAATTTTCTAAGGGATTTATGGGGTGTTTTAAGATTATAAAAGCTCAAAGAGAGCTTTAATGGAGGAAAGTGAGGGTGAGGGAAAGAGAGAGAGATGGGAGACGTCTAAGAATGAAAACCACTCTTCTTTCTTTTTTTTTCCTTTTCTTTTCTTTTTCTTTTTATCAAGTTTTATCCACTTGGAAGACCAAATTTATCCAAATTTATTATTATTTTTAATTAGTGTTTATGACATCATGCATGATGTCATGCATGATGTCACCAATTTCTACTTTTCCTTTTTTTTATTTTTTTTTCTATTTATTTTTTCCTAGTTTTTTAATTTAATTTCCGATTCTGAAATTTTCTTTTCTCCGATTTTATTTGACAGTTAGGTTAGGAGTCTGCTCTCGGGGTCAATTGATCAAATTGCCCCTCGCCGGTTCAACCCGGTTTGCAAATAATTTAATATTTCTTCCGGCTCCCTGACCTAATTATTTGACTGGCTTAACGATTCTTTTTCATGATTTTCTCTTTTCCACTGTGTTCGTAATAGTCCTAAGGACCGCAGCGTCACATTTTACGGTTCGAAATTTGAGTTTAAATCGACTTCGCAGTCCTTCCCGAGAAGGTCACCCATCGCTGTGACTCTTGGCTCATTTAACTTCTTATGTTCTGTTTTTTTTTATTTATACTTAACTAATAGGCCATTACTAATTATTTGTGTTCAGGGCTTATTTAGTTGTCTTAAGTATGGTTCTAATCCCCTCAGTTGTCCGGACCGACACCGGTCACCAGAATGGTGAAATATACCAGGCTATGCAAATAGGGGTGTTACACCTTGCATCAATAGTCTTAGGAATTGCAGATTTCTTGACTTTTGTACTTTTTAACTTCAGACTCCCTTTAATGATAGTGCCAACCTCCATCATTCTTTCAGCATCTACTATGGAATGGAAAGTATGGATTTCTACAGTTAAAATCAATGAAGAGTATCTGCAGTGCAACCTTTGAGTGCACCTCTTTGCCTTCTTCTTATCTGTATCATACTCTTACCCCACATACTGCAGAAGCTCAACAAACTTTATGTATACTCATGCACAATCATATCAACAGTTTGTCTCAACTGTTCAAACTCCACCACCTTCAGTTCCCTAGAGCGTTCTAAAAAAGCCTAATTAGTAAACTTTGTCACAAACTAGGGCTACGTTATACTATTATCTCTGTCAATAATATAGGACTTATACCACTCCTTCACATTCTTACATTTTAAGGTAAAGCTAGCCATATGAATAGCCCTACTATCATTGGCATCCAATTCAACGGATATCATTTTGACTGCCTTAATGTACTTGAAAGGTTTATCTCCTTCCTTGTACTTAGGAGCATCCAACTTTAAGTAGTCCATCATCTTTGCTTTACCTCAACTATTTACCCTAGTCTCTTATATAGGAACTATTGGAGTTGCAGGGGGTGGTGGTACTTGCTCTCTTATGACTGCCTCCATAGGATTTTCAATTCTCATGGTGGTAGAAGAACTTTGGGGGTACTGTTGTGGAGGGTTCTTGGGATATGGGTTATATGGTGGGAAGTAAGGTGGGTAGGGCATAAAAGGAGGATATTTGGGGTAACCTATAAACCCAGGGTTTCCAAAACTCCCTTATTGCAGATACTAATACCCAAACCCATAATCTAGTTCTGGCCATGGAGGAGATACGAACTTTGACTCATCTCTTCCTTCCTCAAAACTGTCTTTTCCCATCCTTCCCATACCAGAAGGCTCGAGATTCTTTTGCTATTGGGAGAAGCCATAAGAACTCCTTTGTGCATCAATAGACATTCTAGGTGCCTGTGTAGTCTCTCTGCTAACTTCAAAGAAGCTTCTAGGACCTTTTGAAGATTCTCCCCTTCCACCTCTGCTTGCTCTCTTCCTGACAATAGGGTTAGCGGTTTGTGCTTTAATACCCTCATTCTCAGGTGGAGCACTAGTTAACCTAGTGGACCGTCTTGAACCTCACATTTCTGCAAGCAAACAAGAAGTGTTGAGCACATTAAAATTTCATGTGCATTCACATGAACACATAACACATAATCAAACATACTATGAAACCTAACAAGCACATAACATTCATCACATAACATACAATGACTTAACCCTATTGGACATGTATTTTCCTAACTGTGCTAGTCAACATACTTACTTTCACCTTTCTTTTATACTTTTATAAGCATTTAGGTCCACTCATCTAACCTAGAGCTCTAAGACCAACTTTGTAGCAACCCAATTGGCACTAGTGATCGGGCCAATTTAAGGTTATTGGAACCTGTAGCAAGCCTAAAACTTGAGAAACATACATACATTGCTGCAACTCACTAGGTAAACATACTTTAAACCATTACACCTTAGTCTTTTCATTCATACATAGACATCCATAACATAATAAGGATTCATAATTTGAACCTTAACATACATAAGATCCAAAGTATAATGGTTCAACATGCGTACCCTCACAAAGGTTAACACAACATATACATCATGATACTTAAAAATACTACATATTTCCAATTTCTTTTAATCACCAGTATAATACTATCATGTCCATCTATCCATACATCATAATAAAGGGAAAGGTTAAAGTTACCCCTGATGCTTTCTCTTCAAAGCACTCTTCTAGTCCTGTAACCCTGCACCTAGGGGTTATAGGAATGAGGTGCTTACACAAGCTCAATGAGCAAACTAATCATCATTAATTGCATCATTCATTCATACATGTCCAATGCATCATTCACATGGGATTTCACATCATAAACATTTCATGTAAGGTAGACATTATTACCAGTAACTCTCCAAACTTTGCTTTTAAACATGATCTATGTCATATACCCTGGGGCAACTTATAGATCTCCCTTGAAGGGCAACTTAAAGATCTCCTTATGAGATTTACTTATGGATCTATAATATACGTAACGTTACATAATCATAACATGAGGGGAGTTAGTGAGTCATCCAACAACCATTAATGCACTAACAACAAATTATGTAATTATGCAACTACATCCTAAATCAATACGACATGATGCATAAGGATGATCATTAATCACCTGTGAATAGTTTCCATTTTATTAAGGTTAGAGTTATTCACCTCTTGTAGCCTATTAACCACCTTACTTGAATGAAACTATCCTTGGATCCTTATCCTTTCGAGTCTATAACACCCCTTACCCAGTCTACAGTGTAAACGAGTAAGATGTGCCACATTATGTGCCGGAGCACCTTATCTATTTTATCTTGTCATATTTATTTGTAATCTTATGTCCCATATATATTTCCTTTTTATCATATTTTATTTTTGTGGAGACCCGGACATAGTCTCCTCTGTTTTATTAATGTTTGGCGAGTTTCACTACTCACCAGTTAAAAACAGTTTCATATCCATCTCATTTTTTTATATATCATATCATATCATCATTTGCTCATATAAATTTCTAATATTCATTTCAAGTAAATACATTCCATTTCATTTATATCAAATCATGTACAATATTTATAAACTGTTATACAATCTCAAAATTTAATTACATCACTCACTTATGTACAATGATCAAAATATAAAAGCTAAATATACATGGGCCCTACCAAAAATAAATTGCTGAGGTGACACGTCACACTACTACAAATCTACTCCAACTCACTATCTGGACTGGTCCTGCTCACCAGTACCTACGCGTGGAAAACCAACACGCTAAGCGAATTGTTTAGTGGTCCATAGATTAAAGTAAAAATAACTAACTAATTAAGGAATATTATTCCATGTATAATTTCATAAAGAAGTGCAGATTTCATGAATTTTGAGTCATTTACATGTTTATTGAACTTTGGGAGCAAATAAGTTTATCAAGATCTTCTCTGCTCATTTATTCCATATTCAGTCTTATTAAATTCATATCAGTGCCCAAGCAACCTATAACAGACTATAAAGACTAGATACAGGGGGGTATACTAGTTAGACATCTATATGTCTATCATGTATACATTTGTCATGTTAGGCACAAGGCTAGCGAGCAGGCATAAAGCTAGAAATTATATCAGGCACAATGGCCAATGGGCAAGCATAAAGCCTGTAGAACAACCATATTACACCTATATTGTCTACCAATGATCGCTAATGTGGGCAGTACTACTATCTATAGTCCCTAATTGGTATATCAATTGATCCAAGCTATATACATAAGTCTAGGTGTACTTTGGGCAAATTAGTGTTATTAATTACTTATGGACTTATTAGTTCATGTTATGCACCATTAGTGCTTCATGGAAAATTTCGTGCTATTTTTAAAGGGGAAAATAGATTCCAATTTCATTTCATGTAACTTATGTGTTTGGCAAACCATTTAAGTAATTTATATATCATGTATCAACTAATTCCTTGAACCTTCCTTTAGGTACCAATTCTAACCCTTGACATTTACCTAGCAAATTGGCCAAGATGTAAACACTGTTTGGCCACACTTCCTTCATAGAAGTTATTTCTCTATGTCTTATCTTTATTTTTCTTTTTTGAATCATGTCATTTATAGTTTTAGAACTCAAGTTATGGTCAACTTGCCAAAACTGGTTCATTGACCCTTTATGGTTTTAGAACTAGGTAGATTCTGGAATACCAAATTTGTCTAGTCATTTGGGCATGCTATAGTCATTTTTAGGCCTAAGGTTCTTGATATGAGTTGTCCCCCTATGTCTTAGGGACACCCAGGTTCAAGAATCACTAAGTTTCAGGTTGTGTAGGGTGAGTTATGGCTAGTTAACTGACCTAGACTCATGAACCCTATACATTCAGGATTTCAGGTTCAGGTCAATGTTTACAATTCTCATTTTAGGGTCCTTACTCTCAGAATTTGAGTAAAGTTGCTGAACAAAAGTTGGAGTTCTATTTCTTAAGTTTCCAGAACTAGTTGGCTCATCCCAATTGGAGTTTTCTAGTGGGAGTTATGATTTAACTACTGTCCAGGGGCCAAAGGGCATTTTGGTTCAAGTTCAGAACTTTCAGAATTGGGTGAACTGAATTGTTCTAGCAAATTCTCCAAATTGAATTAGGTTCTAGGTTTTGGTCAAAAAACCAAAATTATAGTTCTAGGTCTTATGGAGATTTTAGCTTTAGAATCACTACATTTACAATTTTGTAGACTGAGTTATGGAATTTTTTTTTAAAACTGGTTGGGTAGATCAAAGTCCAGAATTTCAAGTTAGGTTCTAGTTCTGGTCAGGGTGAAAATTGTTTATTTAAATTATTCTAGCAAATTGGTTGGGTTAGAGTCAGAACTGGGCTCTATGTTGTTCATGAAAAATGTGCTCCTATGTCTAATCTTGCCATGATTCAAGTTCATTCTTACCTTCCTACAGTGAGTTATGCCCATTTGAACATTTACTGTTCATATAGTCATTTTTCCAGGTCCAGCAGGTGGTTACCCAGATTCAAACCAAATTTAGATTATATTAGGTTCAGTTTCTAGGTAGAGTCTCTTCATGAAAAATGTGGCATTATGTCTTAGGTTCAATGTCCAATTAGCCTCACACCAATTGGAGCAATATGGCTCTACTTATGGTCACATAACCACACTGGACTCAAGGTCCAGAATTCCTTGCATAGAAAATGGCATTTCCAATCTTTAATTCCTCCCAACTACTAAACTTCAATCACATTCATTGCACTTCAAATAGTCAATAATCAATCTCAACAATGTTAATTTCAAGCCACAACACAAAATCCCCAAATTTAGGTCAAAACCCTAACTATCAAAACCACATCTCATGCAACACCATGCAATTCAACTTCTAGTACATGCAAACTCTTCAAGAACACTACTAGGCAAGTTAATTCAATCATAAATCATAAATCCCCAATTTCTCTCATGGCTGCCAAAATTTTGGTCTTTCAAATACTTATCATATTCTTTCAATTTCATGAGATTTCAACTTAATTGAACATGCTAACAATACTTAAAGAAGGAAGGCAGCTTATATATTGCACTAACCTTATGTTGACCAATCTTTGACTTCCTAAACTTCAAGATTTCCTTCAATTCTTGGCTGCCTATGGCTTCCTTAAGATGTAGAATCAATTTTTAATGAAGATAGGTAGGGGTTTTAGTGTGAGAATGGGAGGAAAATCAAGCTTTGGAACCTTAAAAATGGTGGGAGCTCTCTCCCATGGTGGTTCGGCCAAAAGAGTGATCAAGGATGAAGATGAGGCTTTATTTAATGTAATTTTTCTTATGTATATATATTTATCCTAATGTAATTGAATTAAATTTTTAATGATGTCATTTTGTCATCATACTTAATCATGCTTAGGTCATTATGTGGTAAGGCTTATGTCATAATTCAATTTCATTTTCTTTTCTTTCTTTTCCCTTTTCCATTACACAAATTCATGATTTTTATTCATTTTAAAAGTTTTATTCCCTCTCATTTTGATTGACATTTAGGTCAAAATTCAACTCTGAGGATGAAATGACCAAAATGCACCTTCATTAAACTTATCAAGTCATAATTGTCTTTACCGATTGGTATAAATTTTTTTGACATTTTGATTGTCATTTAAACCTCATAAATCTTTCAATTAAGTTCCAATATTTATTTTACAGGGTTTTCTCATGAATCTGGGGTTGAAAACTATATTCACAATTGCTTCCCGATAGGGTTACCCATCACCGGAACCTCAACTCCTTTAACCTATTGGCATTTCATTTCTTTTATTTTTTATTAATTTTTCTTAGCCTTTATTCAATCAATTTATGTCTTTTCACTCTAGTTTAAATATAATTTCAGACATTCTGGCTGCTCGATCAGACATTTGTTGTCAGAATAGTAGAATGTACAGAACTACCTAAAGTGAGGGCGTTACAGAGTCCCTCAAGCTCGATCCTCTTTTCTTAGAGCTTAGAGACGAGAGAACCAAAAATTCAAAACTTAAATCTACTCTTCCATACTTCTAAATAGAAAAATCCCTCTCTAGATCGTAAAAAATCTAAGGAAATCTCTTCAAAGAGCTCCTTGTATACCTTAGTAGTTGAGAGAGAGAGAGAAAAAGAAAAGAAGGAAAATCTAATTGTTTTGAGGAGAAAATGAGTTGTGGTTCCTTTTATACCCTCGATTTCAGTTTCCAAAATCCATACTTTCAATTGCAGGAGTCCGTTCTATCTAAATGGGCATCCAAACCATAAAAATGACTTCAGCTACCGAAGTTTCTTCTGCCCAGAACAACCACTTTTAGGAAATAAAACTTTTAAAAATTTTTCATTTTTCAAATACATTTGAACACATCACACATATATGAGCATATTTTCACGTCTTACTGCTACTCCTTTGTCAATAAGGTTTTACTTTTCACTAGAATATCCCATCAAGGACATATAGTCTGACATCAGAAAAATGGTGGGTATTACAGTCATTTTCAAAAAATCTATCTCTAACCATTTTAAATGGTTTAATAATTTGATTATTAGAATTCAACATATCCATGATGTTTTCGACGACTATTCTGTCATCTATAAAATAGTCTCCTGAAATAATGATATCCTATTTTATAGCTCATGTTCAGTGTCGTATACTTATGCAAACATAGGCTTTTTTCCTTTTCAATAGGTAATAACAATCCTATTTCATGATAACTCTGCCCAATAATTTTAAAAACAAATGGACCATTAGTTTTATTAATTTCATGATCTATTTTTCCACCCATGGAAGTAAAAGCGAACATAGAATTTTAAAGACATATGTTTTCTCTAAGTTTTCAACCGATAGGACCAAAAGCGTGGCCTAGGAGTTTACCTAAGAATAGGGGTGGTTGTTTAAGAAAAGGCAACTTCACTTTTCCTTCTCTGCAGCACAAAGGACATGTTAATTTTCCTTTCTTACAATCATCTTTCAAACTTTTAGCTTCCTAAAATAAAGCACCATAATGGTTGCATTCATGATGTGGATGTAATAAATCTAATTTCAATAGATAATCCCCTAAAAGAAAAACATGTATATTAGAATGTATGATGATTTTATAAAATAAAAGAAAAATATAAATAAAAAAAAATGAAACGGATTGTTTATTTCCATCTGTGTATTTAGTGAATCACAGTAAGTGCATAAGATTGAAGGTAAAACATCATAATGTATAGATATTGCAAGGTTATTATGGCTAGTTAAAGCATCCTTATCTCCAGAATATAATTTTTTGTTTGAAGGTGAATCATGACCTAAGATGTAGACAAACCATAATCGAAATTTAAGGAAAGCAAAAGACACATGATTAGATAAAAAGGTGTATCTGAAGGATATTGTTGTGAATATCTCACCCACACAAAACAAAGAATACAAAATTTAATGTGGTTCAGCGTAAGCCTACTCCAACAAATAAATTCACTATCAAGAAAAAATAATTATACAACTACTAATTATTTTTATCACCCTCAAAATCACTCAAATAAAACTCACACAATTCAACATACCTGTAACACCCCTATACTAAGTAGTCTATATAATCCACTGTTCTAGTGACCAGTGTCAGTCCGGACAGTCAAGGGGCTTAAAACCATATTTAAGTCACCTAGAAAAGCCACAAACAAAAATTTATAATAATCACATGAAAGTAAAATAGAGGCATAATAGGTTAAATGAGTCGAGGCCATAGCAATGGGTGACCGAACCAGGAAGTGACTGCGAGGTCAATCACTGCCCTATTTTCGAATGGGACCTTATGGCACCCTAGGCCTAAAAATTATTGCAAAGCTTGTCACACCCTACTGTTAGTAGTATGCCCTAGAGCATATCATTTAGTATGTATCTTGTACATATTTTTATTAATAAAAGGCATTTCCACTTTTCTGTTTACATAACATATTTATGTGTAATAGAAAAGGTCCATTGATATTTTGTTAGAAATATTATTCTTAAGTTGTTAAGAATATGAGTGACAATATTTCTAGCACGAAGTATCATAAATAGGTTCACAATCGAGGATACTTCATAATAAGGACATGACTTATCCAGAAAGATTGTATTCATGTTTGTTCCCAAAGTTATTTATATGAGATATAAATAAGATGGAATGGTGAGTCTCATACCATATAACAAACATGATAGGCACTTATAAATGATAAGTAGGCCGAAGCAGTGACACTTATGACAAGCACATGGAGTTTACTCTTGTCAATGTTTTGTCATAAATCATATCAGTGCATATAATCTTTAGACCTGAGATAGCACAGTTATCTTGTATATAGGTAGTTTGAGTTTGATCGCTTTCATACTTGTACTGTATGGGTATATGGGCATGTGTTGGCTCCTACTAGTTATATATGGAGGTAGGTGTTGATCAAGATGGAATCTGTTCCTCTAAGTAAATAGAGATAAAATCCTATGTTCATTTAATTGTTCTTGATGTTTCAAGTTCCTGCCAGACAGATAGATTTATTCGTAAAAGAGTTTCTGATGAGAAAATCTTTTAATCAAGAACTGGAATTAAAAGAGAACATAATATTCATAGCAAATGGAGTTTGACATAAACCATGACTCCAGCTTGAGTTGGGATTTTGTAACAGAGAGATTCTAGTGCATGGTAACATATGATTATAGGTTCATTTAAGGTAAACCTTATTACTAATTGGGTGGCCATGGCATGCTATGCTAGGTGTTAACCATGGTCTATGAGGTTCATAAAATGATTTAGAGAAATCATTTATGGTAAGAAAGAGTTCTGATGATATTAAGAGTTAATATCATGTCTCATTGCCAATTAGTGATGAGTCTAGTAAGTCACACACATACACAAGTTATCACCTAATTAAATATGATTTAATTAATTAATTAAAGAGTTTAATTGATTAATTAAATAGGTTTGGTTTGCAATTAGTTTGCAAAGTCCCTAGCATGACTTGAAACCAAATCTAGATTGTTGGATGTATAATATAAGTTAAATTTATATTTAAAGTGTTTAAATATGAATTTAATTAATGAGAAATTAATTAATAGAGATTAATTAATTAATTTATATTTGATATAAATTAATTAGAAGAAGAAAAATAATTATTTTGGGTTGAGAACTCAAAATTAAGACACAGGGACATTTTGGTCATTTTGCAGTGTGACACGTGGCACCATGAGATGGTGACACATGGCATAACACATCAGCTTGCCAAATGTTTTTTTAATCATGTAAGATGATTCAAATCAAGATTACATATAGGTTTGACACTTGGCACAATGTGATTGGGTCAGTTAAACCTAGAGCTAATCAAAGGGTGACATGTGGCAAGGGTTTAATGTGTTAACCTAGCTATTTAAGTGTTGTTATGAGAAAATAAAATACAACCAGCAGCCACACTCCTTGGTCACGCCATTTTGCAGCCCTCCCCTCTATTCTTCTTCATCTCTCATCAATTCAAAGAGATTAGCCATCAATCTCTTGAATTAAGAACACTAGAAATTGTTTCTAGTGTCCTGTTTACATCTCTAATCTCTTAAAAGGCAGAACTTGAATTTCTAATTAATAGAAAAAGCTTTAGAAGTTGTTCAAGGGCTGCCATAGGTGTTCTTGGTGTGGACAAGTTAGAGGGACAACATCTAGTGTCCTGAAGACGAATCTCAAAGGCGCAGACACGCTGCAGTGCATCAAGAGGTTAGTGTAATCGTTCTTGATTTAATCTAGGGTTCTAAAATTAATCTGATTAATTTTAAAATCTTAAATGGCAAATACATATCCAAAAACATATTAAAAGAGTTTTAATATGTTGTTTATCATTGAAATCAAATAGATAAAAATAAATCTTGCATGATGCATGTGACCCTAGGTGAAAATTTTTGAATTCAATGGTATAAACTTGTGTTTTTCACGCTTCCGTTCCTTCACCTACCCCTCTGTAAGGCATGACATGATCCCGTAGTATACTTAATAAATTACCAAACTTCGCCTACCGATAATCTATTAACTATACTACATGGGATTTTGAACAACAAATGCAATTTTTAAAGTTGGCGTGGTGAGAAAAATCTATCTTAAGTGTTCTCAACTTAAGTATGTGTCCTAAAACTTATTAGGGATAATTAGGTAATTTTTAAAATTCTTGCGAAAAATCTGCATGGTTACGGCTAAAACCGGGTAAAAACAGTTCTTCAATTTACCTGCAAAAAAAATTTACAAAAATTTTCCCAATCCAATTTCAACCAACTCACAAATTATTTCCCGCAATCAAATTCAGTCCATCTCAATTCATTTTTAACAAAACTCATCATAAATGAAGTAATTCATTAATTTCAAAGTTTAGAAAGAAATCTAAGTACTGCATTCATTGGGGTACTAAAATTTATTTTACAGAAATATACAAGTAGATAAAATCTCCATTTAACATTTCAGTAATTTACATTTGAGTACATCCAAAAATAATATTACAAAATTTTCTGTACAACTGCTCGAACGTACATTACATACACATAATTACATAATTATATTAAAATTTAATGTACAATAGTATACCTATGATATAACCAAAATTTATCCCAACCCGTCTTCAAGTCGCAGTTTCAAGTGATCTCACTCAGCTGCACTATCCTTACTTTCACCTGCGACAGTATACAAAGCTATTGCTGAGCGGTGAACTCAGTGGTGCACAACTATAATTTAAAATGTACTATACTATATTCTGAAAAAATCATAGCAACAATTTTGGAAGTATTTAATTTCATCATATTTCACAAAATCAAAATCAATGTTTTTAATAATGTAAATCATTTATTTAAATGACAATGATCAATAATTACAATTTTCCAATCATAAATAAACATTGAAACATTCTCATCAATTTATGGCAATAGATGTTGAATTTCATTAATAGGGAAAAACATCAAAATATGAGCCAATTAAAATAAATAATTTCTTTTAAATTATTTGTGCATAAAATATCATTTGGAAAGCACAATTTCTCATTTTCAATACATTCTTATTCTCACTATCTCAATGCAAGATTAATCCGTAAGGGTCATCTTCGAAGTGATTCTCATTCCCTATGGCAGGGGAGATGGAATCGTGCACATTCCATCCATCACACCATATCAATTTAATTTCTGAAAGGGCTATCTTCATCATTGATCTAACCTCTTATATGAGGAAGATCATACATCAATGTGCACATACCATGGTAATCAAAATAAAGCTAATTCCAGTGTCTCCTTAATAAATGAGGGATGGGTAATAACCATGTCAAGCATTAATAGTGAGATAGAAAATAACATCATAAATCTCATTGCTCTTTTTGTGAGCATTAAATCACAATACCAGTCAATTTCAATGCCAATTCCGATAACCAATATTTTCCATGCCCATCACAATTCAAAACATTTTTTTTTTCATTTCCCATGTAAACCATATTTCAATCACAATTTTCCAAAGCCAATTTTATTCAATCCAAAACAATACTCAATAATTATTAAAATCAAATCATAACTTAATAAACATAAATCATAAAGAATTAAAATCATTTAATCATTCAAAAAATATAAGACATTTATAAATTAAAACTAGTTGTGCACAAACCTCGTTAGTTGTCTTGATCTATTTCAATTTTCTTTCTTCCTTCAAAGACCTCTTTCAAACTGAAACACATAATTTTAAAGTGTTTCAATATCCATTCAAACTATTTCTAATAACTAATTCCAACAATTTCATTTTTGTCTACTAAATTTACCTTATAAATTTCCCCTAAAAATTGAATTCTTTGTATGTGGTATGTTATGGTTACTATTCATTTGACCAATTGGTCAAAATATTGACTTTTTCATACTTACTAGGTATACCATTTCCAAATACCCTATAATACCACATTTTGGGTCTTAATTTTGTTGGCATTGGTTGCCAATTGAATTTCAAAGTTCCCTTGATGTATTTCCAAAAATTCAGTTTTGCTTACCCAAGTTTACTGTCCTTCATCAAAATTGTTCCTTAATGTCTTAGCTTTAATTCCCTTTTTGAATCACTCCATTTGGAGTTTTTTAGCTCAAGTTATGCTTATTTTTCTAAGGCTGGGCGGATGGGATCTAAGCCCAGAAATTCTAGGCAACTAGGGTTCTGGCAGATTTGAGCAACCACATTTGGTTGGCAATTTGACTTGGTTATGGTCAGAATTTGGGTTTGTGTTCTACATAAAAGTTGTAGTACTATGTCTAAGATTTCTATTGGTATAAAAATCAGGACATTTGGACCTTTCTACACCAAGTTATGACCATTTGAACAAGTACTGTTCATATAGTCAATTTTGTACAGTGGCAGTGTGCCTAATCCGGATTCAACCAAGGTTTTCACCAACATAAGGTCAGTTTTAGGGTTGTGTTTCTACATGAAAATTGTAGCTTTGGGTCTTAATTTTCATCTCCAATTGACCTCACACCAATTGGAGCAACAAAATTACAATTATGACCATTTGAGTTGACCAAGTTCAAGTTGCCAGAATTGGCCATTTCACCTACACAACTTCAATTCCATTCCATGCATTCAATCACACTCTAAATCACGCCAATTGACCAATTTCAATCTCAATTAGGTCAATTTACATTAATTCACCAAATCTCTAAATTTTTCTCAAAATTCCCAATTATCAAGAACCCTAAGTTTCCAAATTAGCACAATTCACACAAATTTACTTCACTAACCATGCTCAACACCTCTTTACACATCGCAAATCATATTTAATTTAATTAAACTCATCAAATTCATCACCCCCATATGCTGGCTGAATTTTGCTTTTCAAGATGCAAACATGATTTCATCCTTTTTTAATACTAACTCATGTTAATCAAACTTAATTTCAAGAAAACTAAAGTAATTAAGCTTAAACATAAACTTACCTTATTCTTGAATTCCCAATCTTCTATGCCTTTCAATTTCTCCCTTTCTTTCTTATTCCAAGCTTCTTACCAATACTCAAACACAAAATTTAACCAAAGAAACTATAAAATTCATGGTTGAATTTTCATGGTTGAATTTAGGGTTAGGGAAGCTTTCAAGTGAACTTTAATGGAGGAAAGCAAAAATGAAAGTGAGAGAGAGGAGAGAGATGAGGAGGACGGCAAGAAGAAGATGAAATGAGTTATATTTTCTTTTTTTTGTTTTTAATTGGTTACTCTTATATAGTAATTATCCCTTAATTTCTAAAATTAAAATTATAAAATTATTATGTCACGAATGATGTCATAATTTCACTTAAATTTTGACTTTTCTTTTCCTTTTTCATTTTTCTTTCATACACCTCTCCTCTTCTAATCTATTTTTTCAAAATTTAATTTCCTTCATTTTAATGGACATTTAGGCCAAAAGTCACCTCTAAGGGTGAATGGACTAAATTGCCCCTTACTAGTCTAATCCGTTTTTCCAGTAACATTGAATTGCTTCCGAAACCCTAGTTCAATTTTTCGAACTGGTTCTTGATTCTTTTCTGTGGTTTTCATCATACCATTAGCTTCACAATAATTCTTAGGCCCGGGGTGCTATAGGGTCCCATTCAAAAATAGAGCAGCGACTGACCTCGCAGTCACTTTCCGTTTTGGTCACCCATCGCTGTGGCCTTGGCTCACTTAACCCATCATACTTTGTTTTCTTCATTTCCATTTAACCTTCATGTAATGACTATTAATTTTTATTCAGGGCTTTTCTTGGTGACTTAAATATAGTTTTACTCTTCTTGACTGTCCGGACCAACTCTGGTCACCAGAACAGTAGACTGTATAAAACTGCTTACTTTGAGGGTGTTACAAAGCTAATTGTAATGTGAAAACCGCAGAAAAGAATAGTGAATCAGTTCGAAAAATTGAACCAGAGTTTTGGAAGCAATTAAATGTTATTGGAAAAATGAATTAGACCAGTAAGGGGCAAATTGGTCAATTCACCCTTAGAGGTGACTCTTGGCCTAAATGTCCATTAAAATATAGAAAATTAAAATATTGAAAAAATAGATTAAAAGTGAAGAGGTAGTGGAAAGAAAATGAAAGAAATAGAAATTCAAAAATTTAGTTACTTTAATGACATAAGTATGACATATTAATAATGCAATTAAAATTATAATTATTAAATTATGAATTGTAGGGATAAATAATCACATAAAGAGACAAAAATTAATTAAAATAAAAGTAATTTCATTATCCTCTTCCTAGGCAGCTGGCACTTCTTCTTCTTCTCTCTTTATCTTTTATTTCCTCCATTGTTACACCAAAGTGAGCTCTTGAAACTTCAACTCTTCCCACAAATTTTCCCCAAAATTAGTAGAAACCTTCTAATTAAACTTCAAAGTAAAGATTGAGGGAAAAAGAAACAAGAAAAAGTGAAGGAAATTGGAGATAGAAAAGCATCACAAGAGGTAAGCACTCTTCCAAGGACATTTAGTTATATAGTTTTTGAATTGGAGTTGAAAATGAGGATTTTATTTGAAAATTTTAAAAAGGATGTAGGAAACTTGATGTATGAAATTTCAGCCAGCCATGGGTGTGGTAGAAATTGATGGTGTTTATTTAAATTAAACATGAATTAGGGCTTAAATAATGTGGCATATATGGTTAGTATGCTAAGTTGCATGAAATTGCATAGAATTGTGAAGAAGAGAATTAGGGTTTTGGTGAATAAATTAGGGTTTTGAGGACTTTTACCAATTGATGTTTGTGATATTTAATTATGGTCAATTAGTGTGTTATGAATTGAGAATTGATGAATGAAATAGAAAGAATTGACAAATGTTGAAGGATTGAATTCTGGACTAATGAGTCCAGCCAAGTAAAATGGTTATAAGTTGAATTCTGTTGCTCCAATTGGTGTGAGGCCAATTGGAGATGAAAACAGGGTCATAATGCCACATTTTTCATGTAGGAACCTTGCCCTAAAACTGACCCCAAGCTGGTGTAAAATTTGATTAAATCCGGATTAGGTACCCTGCCACTGGACAAAACTGACTATATGAACAGTACATGTTCAAATGGTCATAACTTTGTGTAGAAAGGTCCAAATGACCTGATTTTTAAACTATTAGAAAGTTATGATATAGTAGAACAACTTTCATGGAGAACACAATCTCAAATTCTGACCATAACTAAATCAAATTGCTAACTAAATTTGGATCACCAAATATGCCAGAATCTAAAATTGCCCAGAATTCTGAAATTTACCAATTCGGCCAATTATGGTTAAATGGATTTAACTTGAGTTACAAAACTGCAAATGGAGTGATTCAAAAAGGTAATTAAAGCTAAGACATAAAGGAACAGCTTTGATGATGGAAAGTTGGCAAAATTTCCACTGTAGAAGGTTCAATAGAACAGTAAACCAAGTGACCCAAAATTTCATTGGCAAAATTTCCACTGTAGAAGGTTCAATAGAACAGTAAACCAAGTGACCCAAAACTGAAATTTTAGAATTTCAGTTAGGGAGTTTGGAATTTCAATTGGCAATTAATGCCCACACAATTGTAGCTTAAAATGTGGTATGTGGGAGTAATTAGAACTAACATACCTATTAAGTATGAAAAAGTCAATATTTTAGGTAATGGGTCAAATGAATAGTAACCACAAATGCACCTAATGCAAAGGATTCAAATTTATAAATCTTATTAGGGTAGATTAAGTCTACAAAATTTAAATGTTAAATTGCTTATTAGAAATAAGTTGAATGAGTATTGAAACACTTTAAATTGTGTGTTTCAGTAGAAAAAGATACCGGGAAGAATAAGAAAACAGTGAGTCAAGGCAAAGAGGCAACTCATTAGAGGTTTGTGCACAACAACTAAATTTCTTTTGATTTTCAAATTGAATTTGGAATTAAATATGTGGTGAAATAAATTTTATGGCCAAAATTATATTGAATTCTTTTATTGACAAAATTTTGTGTTGGTAGCCCAAATTTTGGAAAACTAATTTGAATGTGAATTGTTTGATATTGATACTTGAAAAATTGTTGAAGTGGCTTGAAACCACAGTATCATGACTATATGTTTGAATTCCTCACTAGCATGCTTAGTGGGATGAATTGGATTTGTATTCCCTCTCTGGATGAAGTGTTGAGGTGTGTGCCAGTTGAGGACTAATTGAATGAGTACTCATATATTTTATGTTAGCTAGCCTTGGTATTCCCCATTAGCCTATGGTTATTGAGATGAATTGAAAATCGTGTCATGATCAACACTGTGTGTCTTTTATTGAATTTATTCTATGATTAATGGAATGAAATATGTTTTTATTAAGTGATTTTTGGCCTTAGAAATAAAGCATGATTTATTATGTGTTAAAAAAAAATTCAATTGATTTAGTTTGGAAAAAGGATAAATTGATTGTTGTGTAATTTACTATTTGCTTTAAGTTGTGCACCACTGAGTCTTTGGCTCAGTGATAGCTTCTTATTGCTGTCACAGGTAAGGAGATAAATAAAGCAGCAGAGTAGGCTGCTAGTGACGTGCAGTGGTCCTTATTTTGGAGATATCACCGGGTATATAGATTATACCCTTATAAATTTTTATTTTGATGTATATGTCACTGTATGTATGTATATTAGACTCGAACAGTTGTGTAATAAATCTTCAAATTTATTTTTAATCTGTGTAAATGGTTGGAATGAAAATCTATTATTTTACTTAATGAAATGCTTCCTTTTATTTTTGAAATAATTTTTTTTATGAATTACTTGAAATTGTGTTGAATTGAGACTAGATTGTGATGAGAATATTGGAGTTTGAGATTTACATATATATTGGGAGTGTTTTCATAGGCTTTTGAAGAACTGTTTTCCCAAATTGTAGATGGCACTCTGCCAAAATTTCTAAAAAAATTTCAGAGATTTCAAATTAATTAAAATTTTGATTTATGATCTAAACTCTAATTAAAGGGTTTTAATAATCATTAAATCTTACCCACCACTTTAAAATGATTGGAAATTGATTTAAAATCCCTAGTAGTATATTTAATGAGTTATCAGTAAGCAAAGTTCGATAATTTATTAGGTATACTACGGGATCATGTTATGCCTTATGTAAGAATAAGGTGTGACAACACCTCTCTACTTCGTGAGCTCTCCACAATACAAAGGCCAACCAACTACTCATATATATAGGTCACTAAAAATCTAGTCCTTTTAGAACTCTAATTATTAAACTTTATAATTTAAATTCTACTTCCTAAACTAGTTATACTTCATAATTCCAATTAGACTTGGATTCTAACAATCTCCACCTCCAAGTCAAATGGAATTAGTCTTTACAATTTCTACAAAAGTCAATTTTCTCTTGGGTGCTTCCTTATACTCTTGATTGTTGATGTTACCCCTTTCTTCAACTTGCATTCTTTCAATCAATGTGCTTCCTTTCAATTTACAGAGATTCTTTGCACCAATCTTCTCGCCCTTCATTATCACCATAATACTTCAACTAACTCTCATGATGAAGGAGCGAAAGCGTGAAAAACAGAAGTTTACACCATTAAATTCAAAAATTTTCACCTAAGGTCACATGCATCATGCAAGATTTATTTTTATCTATTTGATTTCAATGATAAATAACATATTAAAACTCTTTTCATATGTTTTTGGATCTATATTTGCTATTTAAGATTTTAAAATTAATCAGATTAATTTTAGAACCCTAGATAAAATCAAGAACAAACACACTAACCTCTTGATGCACTACAGTGTATTTGCGCCTTTGAGATTCATCTTCAGGACACCAAATGTTGTCCCTCTAGTTTGTCCACACCAAGAACACCTATGGCAGCCCTTGAACAGCTTCTAAAGCTTTTTCTATTAATTAGAAAATCAAGTTCTGCCTTTTAAGAGATTAAAGATGTAAACAGGACACTAGAAACAATTTCTAGTATTTTTAATTCAAGAGATTGATGGCTAGTCTCTTTGAATTGATGAGAGATGAAGAATAATAGATGGAGAGCCTCAAAATGGCATGACAAAGGAGGAGTAGCTGCTAGTTGTATTTTTTCTCTTCATAACAACCCTTATATAGCTAGGTTAACACATTAAACCCTTGCCACATGTCACCCTTTGATTGGTTCTAGGTTTAATTGACCCAATCACATTATGCCAAGTGTTAAACCTATATTTAACCTTAATTTTAATCATCTTACATGATTAAAAACATTTGGCAAGCTTATGTGTAATGCCATGTGTCACCATCTCATAGTGCCACATGTCACCCTGCGAAATGACCAAAATGCCCCTGTGTCTTAATTTTGAGTTTTCAACCCAAAATAATTATTTCTCTTCTTCTAATCAATTTATATTAAATATAAATCAATTAATTAATCTCTATTAATTAATTTCTCATTAATTAAATTCATATTTAAATACTTTAAAAATAAATTTAACTTATACTATACATCCAATAATCTAGATTTGGCTTCAAGTCATGCTAAGGACTTTGCAATCAAATTGCAAACTAAACCTATTTAATTAATCAATTAAACTCTTTAATTAATTAATTAAATCATATTTAATTAGGTGATAACTTGTGTATGTGTGTGACTTACTAGGCTCATCACTAATTAGCAATGAGACATGATATTAACTCTTAATATCATCAGAACTCTTTCTTACCATAAATGATTTCTCTAGATCATTTTATGCACCTCATAGACCATGGTTAACACCTAGCATATCATGCCATGGCCACCCAATTAGTAATAAGGTTTACCTTAAATGAACCTATAATCATATGTTACCATGCACTAGAATCTCTCTGTTACAAAATCCCAACTCAAGCTGGAGTCATGGTTTATGTCAAATGCCATTTGCTATGAATATTATGCTCTCTTTTAATTCCAGTTCTTGATTAAAAAGATTTTCTCATCAGAAACTCTTTTCTGATTAAATCTATCTGTCCTGGCCAGGAACTTGAAACATCAAGAACAATTAAATGAACATAGGGTTTTATCTCTATTTACTTAGAGGAACAGATTCCATCTTGATCAACACCTACCTCCATATATAACTAGTAGGAGCCAACACATGCCCATATACCTATACATAGTACAAGTATGAAAGCAGTATCAAACTACCTATATACAAGATAACTGTGCTATCTCAGGTCTAAAGATTATATGCACTGATATGATTTATGACAAAATATTGACAAGAGTAAACTCCATGTGCTTGTCATAAGTGTCACTGGTTCGGCCTACTTATCATGTATAAGTGCCTATCATGTTTGTTATATGGCATGAGACTCACCATTCCATCTTATTTATATCTCATATAAATAACATGGAAACAAACATGAATACAATCTTTCTGGATAAGTCATGTCCTTATTATGAAGTATCCTTGATTGTGAACCTATTTATGATACTTTATACTAGAAATACTGTCACTCATATTCTTAACAACTCAACTTAAGAATAGAATTTCTAACAAAATATCAATAGACTTTTTCTATTACACATAAATATATTATGTAAACGGAAAAGTGGAAATGCCTTTTCTTAATAAAACATGTATAAGATATATACTAAATGATATGCTCTAGGGCATACTACTAACACATGACTCTACTAAGAATTGAACATCCATAAGCTAAAGAATCCAGCTTACTCAACGAAATTAAGTTCCTTTCAAATTTAGGAATATATCTCACTTCATTGAATACTTTTACTTTATCACCATGCAACTTGATCTTCACTCTTCTAACACCTTCAAATTTCATCTTATTCCCATTTACTAGCTTCACTTTCTCTTCTTCCTTTTTTTTTTTCTTCAATCTCATCAAACCACTCATTCTTTAAACAAATATGGAATGGGCAAGCAGAATCCATTAACAACTCATCTTGTAATGGATCTTTTGCCTTTTCCTTATCATCATCCACATTTAAACATTCACTGTCAACATCATCATCAATTGCAATTGCAGCAGTTCCTTTTTTTTCTTTTTCTTTTTTATGACTCTATTTGAATTATTTAAACTCTACAAAATCTTCCTTTGTCTTCATACAATGGTATTGAATGTTATCCTTTTCATGATAGTACTAGCATTCTCTATCTTCATGGTCTACTTGTGATCTCGAGCTCGATCTACTATTCCTTCTCCAATTGTTTCCACGTGGATTACTTCTACCACGACTAGAACCAATAATAAAAACTCTACCTTCATTGCTACTACCTGTCTTCTTGAATTTCTCATCATCCAAGATAATTGCAGTAATCTCCTCCACCTTCAAAGTCTCATTCCCAACTATTAAGGTTGTCACCAAGCTTTTATATGATTGTGAGAAATAGGTTAAAAGGAAGAGGGCTTTATCTTCATCATCCAGCTTCACATCAACACTAGCCAATTGGGCAATTAATTTATAAAAAATATTAAGGTGATCTCTCACATTAGTAATTTCAACCATTCTGAGTTGGTATAATTCCTTCTTCAAGTATAAATGATTGTGAGTGACTTTGACATATACGAACTCTCCACTTTCTTCCATAAGACAACTGGCGAAGTCTTATCTAAAATATGTACTTCACATCAGGGGCTAACGTTAATCTAATCGTACTCACCGCCCTTTGTTGAAGCTCCTCCCAATCATCATCTTTCATGTTTGACAATTGCTTCTTGTTCAATGTTTTTATTAATCCTTGTTGCACAAAGACATCCTTCACGATGCTTTGCCACAAACTGAAATTATTTTTCCAATCGAATGGCTCTACCTCAAATTTTGTACTTGCTATCTTTGACATTTTGAACTACAGCTCTAATACCACTTATTGTGAATATCTCACCCATGCAAAATAAAGAATATAAAATTCAATGTAATTTAATGTAAGTCAACTCTATCAAATAAATTTGTGACACCCCTTACCCGTCTACAATATATCCGAGTAAGATATGTCACACAGTGTACCGGAACACTCTATTTTATCTTAATCATTTTTATTCTTCCATAATTTATTTTTATCATAGTTTTGAATATAATTTGTGAAATATAATTCATTTAAGTCATTTATTGAAATTATAATTTATTTGAGGTTCCGAAAATTTTATAGAAAATCCGGCAGAGTACCGGCTAAAAATGGAGAAAACAGTTCTTCGGAACCTGTGAAAAACACTTCCAATAATCATTTCCAATCATTCTCAAACTCCAATAATCATCAAAACCTCAATTATTTTCAACAACATTTCCATTTCTCAATCATTCATTTCTCATGGTATTTATATATAAGCAATAAATAAATACTCAATTTTCCATTCATAAACACAATTTTCACTATTTACATTAACATCAAAATACATTACATAAGTCTCAATTACACAAGAGAAAATAAAAGTTAGTTACAAAATAACAAAATGAAACCTAGTGTCCTACCAATGCACTATAGATGGTGAGGTGACACGGACACTATGCAGAGCTGCAGGAGGTCTCACCCAGTCTGTGGTCTACTAGGATCTCGGTCAGTATCTCCAGAACCTACGCGTGGCAAAAGCAACACGCTAAGCACTAATGCTTAGTGGTGCCAATAATAAAATAAAAAGAAATAACAGGAAGTAAATATGCAGTGCATGTTTTGATGTCTTATGCAGATAATTTTTTTTTTATCATTATTGGTAATTTTATTTATTATGTACTAGTTCTATTCATTATTTCATTAAATTTGTTCACTTTCATTTTTGGGTGCCCAAGTAACCTATACTGGATGACTGGACTGGATAAACGGGTAAACTGGCACTGGGTATCTAGTACCTCGGGCCGTCACACCATCGGTCACATATGCATCTCCCGGTGTGCAACAGAACAGCTAATAAGCTGTAATAACATTAGGCACAAGGCCAAATATCAACACAATGTCAGAATGGCTAAAAGCCATGAAATCACAGAATGGCATAATGCCATGTGCAGTACTGCTAACTGAACCCTATTGGCATGTCAAGCTATCCAAACCAATCTTGTTAGGTATACTAGGGCATTTCATATTTTTAAGTTTCATAATTTTTGAAATTTAAGCTTTAGTGTTACTATTCCATTCATTGGTCAACAAAAATGTTGACTTTTGCATAGGCAATAGGTAAATTGGTTTAATATCATCAACATACCACATTTTGCATTCAAAATTTGTTGGTATTGGTTGCCAATACCATTTTAAGCTTAAAGTTAATTGAGCAGAATTTTCAGTTTTCATACCTTATTTTTACTATTCCATTAATCATTTTTATAGTGGGAATTTGGCAAAATGATCAACATGAAAGTTGTTCCTTATTTTGTCTAGTTGAATTTCCTTTTTTGAATCACTCCATTTGGAGTTTTGTAGCTCAATTTATGGTCTAAAAACCACAACTGGCCGGATTGGAATTTTTTTGGACTGACCATATCTACAGTGCAGTGAACAGTGACAGAAACTCACTTGTTGGATAGGTTCTGGTCATAATTTGGGTTAGGTTTCTTCATGAAAGTTGTTGGTCAATATCTCAACTTATTGCTGGTAAATTTCAGGTCAATTGGACCATGCTACAATGAGTTATGGCCAAATGAACAATCACTGTTTATTTGGTCATTCTGCAGAAACAGACTGCAGGTCACCCGGATTGGGACAAGCTTTTGGTCCACTTGGTTTGGTCTTATGGGCATGGTTTCTTCACCAAAGTTGTGCCATTATGTGTCTAGTTTTATGTCCAATTGGCCTTGCACCAATTGAACCTCTACAATTCAAGTTATGGCTACCCAAACCTGCTGGACTCATGTCTAATTCTGCAGGTCACCTAGGGCAGCCACACTAAACCTAAATCCCATCACTAAACACACTTCATTTCTTGTTTACCAATAACTAAATGGTCACTAATTGACCATTAAAATGTTCCTACACTATTATAGGATTAAAACCTCAATTTGGTCAAAATCCTAAATTCTCAATTCCTCTATTCTTCCATTAACTTACAATATAAGGTGCTAAGTGTTAATTTCATATCAAAGGATAGCTTATATACTCTTTTAATCTAAAAAAAATCATCAACACTCTCATAAGTCCATGGCTGCCAAAAATGGTAAAAATCCATCATGCAACTTTTGTTTAATTTCACTTAATTTTCACACTTAATTCCTACTCCACATGTGATATACATAAAATTTCTAGAAGGAATTGGCACTAACCTCTTTTGGGAGATAACTTGAGCTTATAAATCTCCTTAATTTCTTCTTCTAATTGCTGCCTAGAGGATGTTCAAGTTGCTAGGTTAATTTTTTGTGAAGCAAGTTTGTGGTTTCAAGGTGAAATAAGGTGAGGTTTGGGAGCTTTAGTGAGCTTTCATGGTGGAATGGCTTTGGGAGAAAAAGTGACGCCTGGTTTGGGTGAGGAAGAGCATATGGCTTTTGCTTTTTTTTTATCTCAATTATCCTCTTTAATAGGTTAATTTAAGTGGTGCTTAATTGTGATTGGTGGATAGGTTTTTAATGACATCATATGATGTCATAATTAGGTATTTTCTTTCATTTTCTTTTCTTCTCTTTCTCTACTCATTTTCAATTTAATTTTTAGCAATATTTATTCACATTTTATGTTATAATAATTATTTACTTAACTGGACAAGTCGGCCAAAAATCACCTCTGATGGCGAAATGGCCAAAATGCCCTCCGTTTCGCTTAACAGACCAAAATTGTCTGTACCAATTGAAAATTTTTTCTAAGTATTTTCTTGGCATTCTAATGCCATAGAAACCTCAATGACCCTTCTCTGGAGTCCCAAAAATTATTTTATGAATTTTCCCCCAAGGCCAGGGCTCCTAGTTGCGAGAACCGCAACTTCCTACTAGGTTACCCATCGCTTGGGCGCCGGCTCATTTAGCTTGGTTGTATTTTATTTCTAAAATTTTTCCTAAATTTTTCTTATTAATATTTGTGTTAATTATGGTTCCTCACTTTAGTTTAAATATTTTTCCGGACGTTCTAGCTGTCCGGTCCGACACTGGTCACCGAAACAGTAGAATGTACGGAGTTGCTATGGGAGGGTGTTATAACTCTTCCCCTCTAATTTAAATTTCATCCTCGAAATTTACCTGATGCAAATAGTTGAGGGAACTATTGCCTCATCGTCTCTTCACTTTCCCAAGTTGCCTCCTCGGTGTTGTGATGCCTCCAAAGCACTTTCACCAATGGAATCTGCTTATTCCTCAACTCTTTCACTTCCCAAGACAGAATCCTTATGGGTTCTTTTTCATATGTCAAATCTGGTTGTACTTCAATTTCTTCCATGGAGATGACATGTGAAGGATCTGAGCGGTGTCTTATTAGCATAGATACGTGGAACACATTGTGGATCTTGTCCAGCTCTGGTGGTAAAGCTAGCCTGTAGGCTACTAGTCCCACACGTTCAATGACTTCATATGGGCCAATGAACCTAGGGCTCAACTTACCTTTTCTTCCAAACCTTAGTACCTTCTTCCACGGTGACACCTTGAGGAACACTTTGTCTCCAACCGCATATTCTATTTCTTTTCTCTTTAAGTCGGCATAGGATTTCTGTCTGTCTGAGGCAACCTTCAGATTGGCTTTGATTAGTTTTACCTTCTCTTCAGTCTGTTTCACCAAGTCTGGGCCTACCAGTTTGTCTTCGCCAAATTCAGTCCAGCACACTAGAGTTCTACATTTTCTCCCATACAGTGCTTCATACGGGGCCATTTGAATGCTAGCTTGGTAGCTATTGTTGTATGCAAATTCTGCCAGTGGGAGGTATCTATCCCAACTTCCCTCCAACTCAATGACACAACTCCTCAGCATATCCTCAAGGACCTGACATATATTTCATGTTATTATTATCATTTTAGTTCAATATTTGTATTAATTCAATTGGTTTTAATTGTTTACTTGGATTACTCTTTCTAATTGCCCATCCGTCTGAGGATGAAAAGCTGTGCTGAAGTGGAGTTGTGTACCCAAGAACTCATGCAACTTCTTCCAGAATCTCAATGTAAACCTTGGGTCTCGATCAGATATGACGGAAAGTGGAATTCCATGCAATCTAACTATCTCACTGATATACAATTCTGCTAATTTCTCTAGTGAGTAGTCGGTCTAATCCCAGCGAAAGTGTCTTGACCGTCAATCTATCTACTATCACCCATACTGCATCATGCTTCTTTTGGGTGAGAGGTAGACCACTTACAAAATCCATGGTGACCCGATCCCATTTCCATTCAAGTATGCGTATAGGCTGTAGCAAACCTGATGGAACTTGATGTTCTGCCTTGACTTGCAGACATGTTAAGCATTTAGTCACATAGTCAGCTATGTCCTTCTTCATACCAGGCCACCAATAATGAAGCTTCAGATCATGATACATTTTTGTACTTCTTGGGTACATAGCATAAACACTGGTGTGTGCCTCTTTCAGAATACTGGCCTTCAATTCCCCATCATCTGGTACACACAGTCTTCCTTTATAGTACAGACACCCATCTGTTTTCACCTCATAGTCAGTTTCTTTCCCTTCTAAGATTTTTCTCATAATAGCCTTTAGCTTCTCATCTACCTTCTGCCCAACTAAAATCTGCTGTAACAGGTTTGGCCTCACTTGTAACTCAGCCAAAACAGCTCCATCTCGAACCAAAGATAGACGGGCATTCAATGATCTCAAAGTTGTGATGGATTTTCTGCTCAAAGCATCAGTAACTACATTTGCCTTCCCAGGATGGTAGTCAATTACACAATCATAGTCCTTCAGGAACTCAATCCATCGCCTCTGTCTAAGGTTGAGCTCCTTCTGTGG
Organism: Hevea brasiliensis; assembly: GCF_030052815.1. Taxonomy (NCBI): domain Eukaryota; kingdom Viridiplantae; phylum Streptophyta; class Magnoliopsida; order Malpighiales; family Euphorbiaceae; genus Hevea; species Hevea brasiliensis. The sequence continues at coordinate 89,524,408 of NC_079493.1, read as the reverse complement.
TCTGTGTAAATGTAGCACTTTTCACCATACAAGTAATGCCTCCATATCTTCAGTGCGAAGATAATTGCTGCAAGTTCTAAATCATGGGTAGGGTAATTCTGTTCATGTGGCCTTAGCTGTCTGGAAGCATAAGCGACCACCTTCCCCTCTTGCATCAATACACATCCTAACCCATTATGAGAGGCATCACTATAGACCACAAAGTCCTTTTCCGAAACTGGCTGTGTTAACACTGGTGCCTCTGTCAACATAGCCTTTAACTTCTCAAAACTAGTCTGACACTTGTCATTCCAGTCAAATCTGACATTCTTATGTAACAACTTGGTCATTGGAGTAGCTATTAAGGAAAATCCCTTCACAAATCTCCTGTAATACCCAGCTAGCCCCAAGAAGCTTCTGACCTTAGTTGTATTTCTGGGAGGCTTCCATTCTATCACTGCTTCTATTTTCTTGGGATCCACTCTAATCCCATCAGCTGACACTATGTGTCTAAGGAATGCAATTTCATTTAACTAGAAGTCACACTTTGACAACTTAGCATACAGCTTCTTTTCTCTCAGGGTTTGCAGAACAATCCTCAAATGCTCATTATGTTCTTCCTTGGTCTTGGAATACACCAAAATATCATCAATAAATACCACTACAAACTGATCTAGGTATGGATGGAAGATACGGTTCATAAGAGCCATGAATGCCGCTGGTGCATTTGTTAGGCCAAAGGGCATCACTAGGAACTCATAATGCCCATACCGGGTCCTGATTGCAGTCTTTGGCACATCTGCCTCCTTCACCCTCAACTGATGATACCCTGATCTGAGATCAATTTTTGAAAATACTCCTGCTCCCTTCAATTGATCAAACAGATCATCAATTCTAGGCAATGGATACTTATTCTTCACTGTCACTTTATTCAACTGCCGGTAATCAATGCATAACCTCAAAGTCCCATCCTTTTTTTTCATAAACAGCACTGGCTCCCCATGATGACACACTGGGGCGTATGAACCCCTTATCCAGCAACTCCTGTAACTGGATTTTGAATTCCTTCAATTCTGTGGGCGCCATCCTATAAGGAGCAATAGAGGTTGGTGTTGTACTTGGCAGTATATCAATAGCAAATTCAACTTCCCTTTCTGGTGGCAAACCAGGCAATTCTTCAGGAAACACATCTGGGAAGTCTTTTACTGTGGGTATGTCACACAGATCTGGCTTAGCCTGCCTAGTATCCACCACATGTACTAGGTAGGCTTCACAGCCTTTTCTCATCAATTTTCTTGCAACTGTGGCTGAGATGACATTGGATAAGAAATCTATTCTTTCCCCTATAACTGTAATCTCATTACCCTCAGGAGTTTTCAAAGAAATCCTCTTCAGTTTACAATCAACCATTGCCTGATGACGTGACAACCAGTCCATTCCCAAAATCATGTCAAACTCATGGAAAGGCAACTCAATCAAGTCTGCCAAGAATTCATACCCCTGAATCCTTAACGGGCAACCCTTGTACACTTTGTTCACCACTACACTGTGGCCCAATGGATTAGTGACCAGAATGTCTTGGTCACTCTCCCCTACTAATATCCCCCTTTCTATAGGTAAGTTGATGCAGATGTATGAATGAGTGGATCTTGGATCCACCAATGCATGCACAGATGTATTGTAGAGGGAGAACATACCCCTGATGACGTCCGGGGCATCTTGCTCCTCCTAAGCTCTCATGGCATAGGCTCTGGCAGGTGGTCTGCCCTCAGGCCTCTCTGCTGGCTCAGATGCAAGCCTCTGTGATGGTTCCACTGCCTCAGATTTGCCAGATTTCCTACCCCTTTGTGGTGCAGGAGTAGGTCTGTCTGCTTGTGTTGGAGCAGCTATAGTAGTTCTGCGTGGACAGTTCCTCAACTGATGCTCTGTTGACCCACACCTTAAGCAGGCACCAGTCACTCTCCAACACTCCCCCTTATGCCACTTGAGGCAATGTGGACATGCAGAAGATGCTGGGGCTGGTCCCCTGAACCCCATCCCTGGAAAGCTGCCCACTGATGGTGTGGACTGACCTCTCGTAGGGGTAAACTATGGCCTAGGCCCCTGAGACTGTCCCTGACCTTGTGGTTGACCTGAACTCTATGCAGGTGGACCTTTGAACTTTTTCCCAGGTGCAGGAGATGAACTAGACTGACCCGGGCCCCTCTTCTGCTGTCTCTCTCTTCTGGTCTGCTCACTTATTCCTACTTTTTCAACTTTTATTGCAGCTTCCACTAACTTGGTGAAGTCTGTGATTCCCAAGGCAGTGATCATGATCTTTATATTGTCATTTAATCCTTCTTCAAATCTCTTACACCTTTCATCTTCATTAGGGACTATTTCCCTTCCGTAGCGGCTCAATCTGACAAATTCCTTTTCATACTCGGCCACTGTCAACTGTCTTTGCCTCAGGTTAATGAATTCCCTTCTTCTCTCTTCTAGGTATACACTACCCACATATTTATTCTTGAATTCGAAGAGAAAGAAGTCCCAAGTTATTACTTCTGGCTGTACTTCACTGACACCGTATCCCACCATTCATATGCATCATCTTGTAACAGAGATACAGCAGCTTTTAGATTTTGCTCTGGAGTGTAGTGGAGTTGTTTTAAAACCCTTCCTGTTCTGTTCAACCAATTTTTAGCTGCAACAGAATCATCTTCTCTCTTGCCAAAGAAATCCACTGCTCCAAATTTTCTTAGTCTTTCCAGGTGTGATTTCTGTTGTGGAGGTGCTGGTGGTGGTGGCATTACCCCAGCCATTAGTTTGAAGAATTCGGCCATTTGCTGGAACACGGCCTATGGAGGTTGAGCAGGCTCTGATGGAGCTAGCGAAGCAGGTTCTCCCCTACCCCTAGTCTCAGCTGGTGCAGGTGGAGCATGACTCTCCACTTCCTCCTTAGCTGCTCTCTGTGATGTAGGGTCCATATCCTATTCAAAATAACAAAGACAAACAGATCTGCATTAGTGTCACCTTGACTCTTAAAAATGCAATGCATGGTATGGACTCAATCTAGGCCCAGAAACGCCTAAACCGGGCTCTGATACCACTAAATGTGACACTCCTTACCCGTCTACAGTATATCCGAGTAAGATATGTCACACAGTGTACCGGAACACTCTATTTTATCTCAATTATTTTTATTCTTCCTTAATTTATTTTTATCATAGTTTTGAATATAATTTGTGAAATATAATTCATTTAAGTCATTTATTGAAATTATAATTTATTTAAGGTTCCGAAAATTTTATAGAAAATCCGGCAGAGTACCGGCTAAAAATGGAGAAAACAGTTCTTCGGAACCTATGAAAAACACTTCCAATAATCATTTTCAATCATTCTCAAACTCCAATAATCATCAAAACCTCAATATTTTTCAACAACATTTTCATTTCTCAATCATTCATTTCTCATGGTATTCATATATAAGCAATAAATAAATACTCAATTTTCCATTCATAAACACAATTTTCACTATTTACATTAACATCAAAATACATTACATAAGTCTCAATTACACAAGAGAAAATAAAAGTTAGTTACAAAATACCAAAATCAAACCTAGTGTCCTACCAATGCACTATAGATGGTGAGGTGACACGGACACTATGCAGAGCTGCAGAAGGTCTCACCCACTCTGTGGTCTACTAGGCTCTCGGTCAGTATCTCCAGAACCTACGCATGGCAAAAGCAACGCGCTAAGCAATAATGCTTAGTGGTGCTAGTAATAAAATAAAAAGAAATAACATGAAGTAAATATGCAGTGCATGTTTTGATATCTTATACAGACATTTTTTTTTTTATCATTATTGGTAATCTTATTTATTATGTACTAGTTCTATTCATTATTTCATTAAATTTGTTCACTTTCATTTTTGGGTGCCCAAGTAACCTATCTTTGGATGATCGGATCGATAAACGGTAAACCGCATCGGGTATCTAGTACCTCGCCGTCACACCATCGGTCACATATGCATCTCCCGGCAGCAAATGTAATGCCTAATAAGTCAATAACATTAGGCACAAGGCCAAATATCAACACAATATCAGAATGGCTAAAAGCCATGAAATCACAGAATGGCATAATGCCATGTGCAGTACTGCTAACTGAACCCTATTGGCATGTCAAGCTATCCAAACCAATCTTGTTAGGTATACTAGGGCATTTCATACTTTTAAGTTTCACAATTTTTGGAATTTAAGTTTTAGTGTTACTATTCCATTCATTGGTCAACAAAAATGTTGACTTTTGCATAGGCAATAGGTACATTGGTTTTAATATCATCAACATACCAAATTTTGCATTCAAAATTTGTTGGTATTGGTTGCCAATACCATTTCTAAGCTTAAAGTTAATTGAGCAAAATTTTCAGTTTTCATACCTTATTTTCACTGTTCTAATAGTTATTTTTACAGTGGGAATTTGGCAAAATGATCAACATAAAAGTTTTTTCTTATTTTGTCTAGTTAAATTTCCTTTTTTGAATCACTCCATTTGGAGTTTTGTAGCTCATGTTATGGTCTAAAAACCACAACTGGCCGGATTGGAATTTTTCTAGACTGACCATATCTATAGTGCAGTGAACAGTGACTACAACTCACTTGTTGGATAGGTTCTAGCCATAATTTGGGTTAGGTTTCTTCATGAAAGTTGTTAGTCTATATCTCAACTTATTGCTGGTAAAATTTCAGGTCAATTGGACCATTCTACACTGAGTTATGGCCAAATAAACAATCACTGTTTATTTAGTCATTCTGCAGAAACAGACTGCAGGTCACCGGGATTGGGGCAAGCTTTTGGTCTACTTGGTTTGGTCCTATGGGCATGGTTTCTTCACTAAAGTTGTGCCATTATGTGTCTAGTTTTATGTCCAATTGGCCTTACACCAATTGAACCTCTACAATTCAAGTTATGGCTGTCCAAACCTGCTGGACTCATGTCCAATTCTGTAGGTCACCTAGGGCAGCCACACTAAACCTAAATCCCATCACTAAACACACTTCATTTCTTGTTTACAAATAACCAAATGGTCACTAATTGACTATTAAAATGTTCCTACACTATTATAGGTTTAAAACCTCAATTTGGTCAAAACCCTAAATTCTCAATTCCTCTATTCTTCCATTAACTTACAATATAAGGTGCTAAGTGTTAATTTCATATCAAAGGACAGCTTATATACTCTTTTAATCTAAAAAAAATCATCAAAACTGTCATAAGTCCATGGCTACCAAAAATGGTAAAAATTCATCATGCAACTTTTATTTAATTTCACTTAATTTTCACACTTAATTCCTACTCCACATGTGATATACATAAAATTTCTAGAAGGAATTGGCACTAACCTCTTTTGGGAGATAACTTGAGCTTATAAATATCCTTAATTTCTTCTTCTAATTGCTGCCTAGAGGATGTTCAAGTTGCTAGGTTAATTTTAAGCAAGTTTGTGGTTTCAAGGTGAAATAAGGTGAGGTTTGGGAGCTTTAGTGAGCTTTCATGGTGGAATGGCTTTGGGAGAAAAAGTGACGCCTGGTTGGGGTGAGGAAGAGCATATGGCTTTTGTTTTTTTTTTTTTTTTTATCTCAATTATCCTCTTTAATAGGTTAATTTAAGTGGTGCTTAATTGTGATTGGTAGATAGGTTTTTAATGACATCATATGATGTCATAATTAGGTTTTCTTTCATTTTCTTTTCTTCTCTTCTCTACTCATTTTTAATTTAATTTTTAGTAATATTTATTCACATTTTATGTTATAATAATTATTTACTTAACTGGACAAGTCTGCCAAAAATCACCTCTGAAGGCGAAATGACCAAAATGCCCTCCGTTTGGCTTAACAGACCAAAATTATTTGTACCGATTGAAAAATTTTTCTAAGTATTTTCTTGGCTTTCTAATGCCATAGAAACCTCAATGGCCCTTCTCTGGAGTCCCAAAAATTATTTTATGAATTTTTCCCCAGGTCAAGGGCTCCTAGTTGCGAGAACCGCAACTTCCTACTAGATTACCCATCGCTTGAGCACTGGCTCATTTAGCTTGGTTGTATTTTATTTCTAAAATTTTTTCTAAATTTTTCTTATTAATATTTGAGTTAATTATGGTTCCTCACTTTAGTTTAAATATTTTTCCGGACGTTCTAGCTGTCCGGTCCGACACTGGTCACCGGAACAGTAGAATGTACGGAGTTGCTACAGGGAGGGTGTTACAAAATTCATCATAAAAAAAATCATTATAAAACTACTAATTATTTTTCTCACTCTCAAAATCACTCAAACAAAACTCATGAAATTCAGCATACCTCTTCACTTCGTGAGCTCTCTACAATGCAAAGGCCAACCAATTACTCATAAATAGGCCACTTAAAATTTAGTCCTTTTGAAACAATAATTATTAAACTTCATAATTTAAATTCTATTAAAATTTCTGAACTAATAATATTTTCTAATTCTAATTAGACTGAGACTCTAACAAATGTAGTATCATCTTCTATTGTAATTTCATAAAGAATAAGAATGCGAAACAAATTAGGTTCTCCAAAAGACATCAATTACAATGAAATTGATGGAATAGGACCACTAAAGAATTGCTTACACTTGTGACAAAGAGCAAGCATGCCAAAAGAGATAGGTGGAATGTGGGTCCATATGATTGCTTGAATTTTTTAGCTTTTTTTTTTAAATTATTATCTTAGTTTTGAGAAGGAAATGACAGTAATAACCATTCAGCTTTACATAAAATTGAATGCCTTTATCAGATTAGCAATCTTGACGTCAGCATCAATTAATACAAATTCATAGGAGTCAATTGGCTCAGTTAAAGACATTTTCTCGACAATATTTAGAGAATAAGCTTGGAATGTGGAAACAAAAACTGCGCAACAATAATAAAAAAAAAAATTAGAAATGCGTGTATAAAAAATTTAAACTCTTATGAAAATAAATATATTTATTATTATATTAAATATTTATAAATAAATTTATGTATTTTATATATATTTTTTAATTAATTATATATATCTTAATATAAATATTTAATCTAACTATAATTAAATTCGTTTTTATATGAATTCAATTTTATATTAGATGCAAAAAAAATTAGTATTACTAAGTATGGCTAAATTTAAAACACCTACCAATAAATTAAAAAAATAGGCATGAATTTTTTTTAAGGTTGAATTAAAATTTTTAAAGAAAGAAAAAAAATTATAAAATTATACATTTTAAATTGTTGAATCTTTGCAAATAATAATTTCTAGCTACACGTAATTTTAAAAGGTACTATTTATGTTTAAGATTCAACAAAAATAAAATTTGGTAATTTACGCACCGATAATTTTTTTTTAATTTATCAACAATAATTTAATTTAAAATACTGCACTGCTAAGCGCTTATCCAAGAAAGGGAATATAAAAAATCAAGTTGCAATGAGCACAACTACAATTTAAAAGGTCTTGGGTTCGATCCTTGAGGTCGCCCCTTTTTTTTTCCTCTTTCAAAGCCACATAATCTAAGCCGTTCGTTTATCGAGAAGCTGATCCATACCGTCCAAATACCATAAAAAAAAAACAGCAATCCCTGCCCACCCAGTCCACTACACCCACAACGTTTTCTTCTTCAAAAAAAGGCCGACTCCCTGCAACAACCATTTATCTTCATTTTTTTTTCGTTTAATATAATTTGTTCGATGCCTAAACAGTGTATGTTCAGTTTAGCTGGAGCTCCAACGGCAACAAACTAAGGGTTTTCTCCTCCAAATGCAAGCCAACTAATTCTATTTTTATAAGCCATTAAAATATTTTATAATTTTTTATAAACACATTCTAACCAGATGTTTTCTACCATTATATTAATTTGTTAATATTTATTTTTGTAAAATAAAAATTACTTCTATCATTTAACAATATAAATTTATAAAATAAGGTATATTGTGATTTGAATAAAATAATAATAAGAAAATCATTTTAGAGGTAAGTATTGCAAAAAAGGCTGGTGATTTACGCAATATAAAAAAATAAACTGAGAGAGAGATTATTTTTTTATTTTCGTAAAAAAAAAAAGGAAAATATGTTGTTTTTGTTTACAAATGAAATCTCCTTCTATTAATAAAAATTATAAAATTGAATCTCACATTTATTTTTTTATTATTTAAAAATCTGATTTTTATTATTTTTTTAAACATATCTTAATTCAGTATTCATATGCTGCAAAAAAATAATTCTGTATTCCGTAATGCCACTTTTATATGGATTGAAATCTAATCAATTATTCATTAATGAGAAAAGTTAATATTGATTTTAACTACAAAAATGGACCGATCAATATTTTGCTAATCTGTTAAGAAATTCATGAATACATTTATGATATTCATTGTCGATGGTCAACTTCTTGATGTTAAAAATGCATATATTGATGAAATATAAAATATTAGTAATATTGATGCAGATATATATAGTAATTATTAGGTGGCATTTTTTTTTTTTTTAAATTCTACTACAATTTAAATCATGTAAAAGTGAAGCAAGCCCTTAAATAGATCACTGTGGATAGGGATTCATTATTCATTAATAATCAATGATTCATTTAACTTATCCTCTCCGAGTAAAAATTATAAAGCTTGAATGCTATCGATTTTCACATATTTATATAATTGGATCTATATCACTTTTTAAACTTTAAGAGATTATTAATAAAACAAATTCATTGAAAATAAAATTTTAAATATTAAAATGATAATATAATTAGGTTTATGATGGATAATATTATTTTTTTTAATGGTAAAAAAAATTAAAATTTACCTTTTTAAAGATTTTATTAGGTGCTCCAAGAGCACATACTCCTTTTCTTACAATGAGATGAGCTGACATCTTATAATTTATGGGATAACTGAATTTTTGTGAGTATATAGTGCACCGGAAACTAATGCACTGAGGGCATCTTATAATTTTCCTTTTTTTTCCTTTGTTTTTTTCGGCGTTCCCCAAACAAATCCAAACACACATGTTATGCCCCTCACCCGTCTACAGTGCAGCCGAGCAAGAAGTACACATTCGGTGCTAGAACACCCTATCTTATCATGTCGTGTCCATTGTTAATTTTTAAACTTTATAGAAAATATGTGATAATATTTTTTTTATCACAATTTATCATGTCGTGTCCATTGTTTTTTTTGGCGTTTCCCCAAACAAATCCAAACACACTCAGTCACTACTCACACATCCCAACCCAAACACCATGAATCAATGCACAACGTCTACTCTACTTTTTGTAGCTTCAAAACACGTTGTCATTATCCATTTTGCTATCCTCAACACTCAAAATCACTTCATTTCTCGCTTTCAGTTGGATTTGTCACTTAATTTTGTTCCTAATTTATGATATCGCCCATTGTTCTCTCCCAAAAAAAACAAAACCCTACTCTTGATGCTTATCTTTCTCGATTTCTATTTATGGTACAATGCATGGCCCATCTCGGTTGAGATATAATGGCAACAACTCATCGAATTTATACTAAATATGTATAGACATTAACCCAAAATAGATGAGCGGCTCTTTTCTTTGTTTATCCTCTGTTTTCTTTTTCTTTTTCTTTTTTTCCCCCTATTATGAGGAGCTTGGTTTGATACATACTAAATCTCGTTGAAAAATTTTCCATTTCTATGTGTGGAGACATTAAGAATGACAACATAAAACCTACACCTTAAATTTATTAAACATTTAGGCCAAACCATATATTTTTTATGAAAAACCTTGATGACGAGATGGACAAAAAAATACAGATAAAGCAAAGAAGTACTAAAGTTAACATGATATTGCAAGATACAATGTTCACCCATGCTTTACCCATATTTTAATGCATCATTGCTTTAATAAAATTTTCAACTTGATATCCAAACAAAGTTAAAAAAGAACAAAAAATAACAAATTTATTCCAACCATACCATGACATTGTAGCACTTTCTAGATTATAACACATTTGATCTCACCATTTATTTTTAACTTAAAAATAGTTCCAGTTGCACATGAGTTAATCCATTAAACAAATAAAGGGCATCATCAAAAAAATTCCAACATACATATTAATTAATATAAATACATGAATCTACAACAAAACAAAGTCAAAAAGGAAATAAATACTTGATTTAAATAAAAATCTCTTTGGACCAACTAACAAAGGAAAATAGTCCAAATATAAGTAAACTAAGTAAGTTAAAGAACAAAATAAATGAAGGCAACAAAGGATGAAAACAGGAAAAGATGATAAAAAAAAATGGAGAAAACCTTGAAAGGAAGAAAAGAGCAACAACAGGGAAAGGCAAGGAAAATATTTCCTCTTTTTATAACAATTCCTGTAACCTAAAGCACTTAATAGTAAGAAATATTGTCAATGATTTGTCACAGCTAAGTCAGCTTTTTCCCAAATTAAAATAAGCTAATGGCCCAAGCTTATCAGCTAAGGGCAATCGTTGCCCTAGCCTTTGTCCAAAAGGCAAACAACACCCATCCAAATTTTGAAAAGCCAATTGGCATGGAATTTTTGTTAGAAAATTTGCTAAGATTTACAGACATTACAACATATCTCTGCCAAATGCTTGGCAATAAGCAAAGGTTTAAGGAAAAAAAAAAAAAAAGAGTTAAACATAAGGACAATAAAGCCCTCAAACATATGAAAACAAAAATGAGAGATTGTACCAAACATCACCATTTTTAAGAGAAGCCATGGGCAAGATAGTCTAAACATCAAGGGCAAAAGTGTAAAGTAAAAAAGGTGCAGAAAGCAAAGGCAACTTGGAGCATAAAGTAAAAAAAAAAAAAAAAAAAGCCACAGCTTAAGAACAATAAACCCCTCAAACATATGAGGATAAAAATGAGAGGCTTTCTTAAAATGTTGCAGTTTTTGGGAGGGACCATGGGAAAATAATATAAACATCAAGGGCAAATGAAGTAAAAAAAAAAGGCCATAAAGTGAAGGCAACTCGAAGCTTAAAGTAGAAAAAACCCAACAATTATAGCAAAAAAAAAAAAAAAAAAAAACACATGCAGATAGAGGTAAATTTGTAAAAGCATCTCCCCAAAATCAATTGCGTCTCTACTATTTATAAGGAGATTCAATTTTAATTTATTTATATTAATTTGAGATATATGCTATTTATAAATTGACTGAGTTTATATATTAGGAAGAGGGAAATCTTAATTTATCAAAAAAAAAAAAAAACTTATTTATATTTGAGTGTTTATACAATTTAGACCCAAACTTATCATGATTGCTACAAAACTTATGTGTATCCCACTTATGTTTCAATACAACATTAAAGCTCATATGCACTCAAGCATTTTTTTAGCCTTTTCCCTATCGACTTTAATAATCCGCTTATTTTTTGTTTTTGTTAGTGACAAAGGTGAATCTATATGGGGACTAGAGCTGGCCATGCCCTCCCATCACTTTTGAAATTTTAAATTAAAAATTTTTGAAAATTATATTTAATATATAAAATATTTATATAATGTATATATATTTGTTATTAATTATGAATTCAATTCGTAACAATCAAATATTATTTATTATTTCATATTATATAATTTAATTAATAATTTTTTTATTCATTGATCATTACTATTTTAAAATAAAATATTTATTTTTATTCATTTAAAATTTTTAATAAATTAATGAATAAAAAAAATTAAATTAATAACTTAATGAATTTATTATTATTTTCAAGTGTAATAATTTAGAATGAATATTACGTACAATATATTTTAAGTATCTATATTATATAACAATGTGGGAAGGGTAGAATATTATCTTTTCCAAAAATGCCTTTTATTTTTTAAATTATTTATAATTATATTTTTATTATTTAAATTAATTTTAATATTTATATATATTTAAAATTCTTAATTTTAGAGTGCATATAAATTTAAAATTCTTAGTCCTACTTATATATAACTTCAATTAAATATAAAATTTTATAAGAAGTAATTAATTAAAATAAAAAATTAATAAGTGAAAAATAAAAAATATAATAAATCTATAATCTTTAATCTTTTATAATAAACATAAATGTATGAAGGGGGACATTGGCTTTGTCAAAAACACCATTTATTATTTATATTATTTATAATTATTTTATATTATTTATTATTTAAATTAATTTTGGAGTTTATATAAATTTAAAATTTTTAGTTTAAATTTTAAATTATTTTTTATTATTAAGGATATATAATGAAGGACTAATATTAATTGGTTGTTGAAAATTAAAATATAATTAAGTGATAAATTTTAATTATACAAATGTCATATTAAAAAAGGAAAGAAAAAAAATCCTATCCTAAGTTAACATCCTAATTTAAATAGACAAGTAGTTTTAAACTAAATAAAACTTTATTTACCAATAAATTTTATAAATTTTAATAAAATGTAATTAAGCTATAAATTTTAATTGTACAACGAAGAAAAGATTAAAGGCAATCGTATCCTAAGTTAACATCTTAATTCAATTAGACAAATAATTTTAAACCAAATAAAATTTTAATTATATTAATAAATTTTATCAATTTAAATTTAGATGATATCATATCTATCTATGATATATTTATATATATCTATAATATATATAGATATATATAAAAGTGTGAAGAAGGGGGACATTGAGATTTTCCAATATATCCTTAATTCTTTATATTATTTACAATTATATTTTTTTTATTATTGAAATTAATTTTAGAATTTATATGAACTTAAAATTCTTAGTGCTACTTATTTTGTATTATGACAAATAAAGGACTAAATTTAATTATCTAATAAAAATAAATATATTTTAAGTAAAATAAGAAAATCCTAAAATTAAAAAAAGAAAATAATAGATAGAAGTTTATTTTATAATATAACTCTACTACAATTTGAAAAGTAATATAAATATATTCTGAAATATTAAATAAAAAAAGCGTAAAAGATTTTTATAAACAAATAAAGTTTTTCCTCTTGAAATGGATAAATTTTATTATTCTTTATGTCACGACCCAAATTATAGGCCGGACTGACACTAAGATTTAGGTCAGTATAAGGCATCCAAAGTCCATAGTAAACCTAACTATTCCCTAGCCCAACTTTTAAGCCCATTTTTTGAGCCCATTTTCAAGAAAGCAACCGGACAAAGTCCGACCATAAACTGGACTATGCAACGGGGAGTTTTAGCTCACTCGACCTGTGATCACAACATATATACATTTGGAGAGCTTAGCTCACCCTCATAATCCTCAATCAGTCAATTTAACCAAATGGGAGCTCAACTCCCTCATTCAAAATAAACATCCATCCCATATATTCACGCATGCATAATTAATAAGTTTACAACTTCAAACTAAATAATCTTTTACAGTTCTAAATAAAATAAAACATTCCTAATACATGCGCAGTTCTAGATTTCAAAATAATAACATAAATTTATAAATATTGTGACTCTAGACCTGCAAAGAAGACAACAGGTTAATCACAAAGGAAAATGGGTAAACAAGAGTGAGCGTTCGACTCATAGAGTAAGATATTGATTTTACATATAATTTCTATAACTATCTAAGTCTAGTGTATCCCTAAGAATGAAATGCAATACCATCTCACAATTCTAATAAGTCAAATCATAATCACATCAAAGGCAATCTAGAGCATTCACACATCCGTGTGTCACATCTATACTCATATATATATATATATATATATATATGGGAGCCGATCCCCTATACAGCTCTCTTAGTTCTAACCTCTGCCAGCAAGATCAACTCAAAGCCAAACTTTCTCTTAGTATCCAAATGCGGGGGCCAGCGAGATCAACTCAAGCCGTGCCTATCCCGACTTATCCATAATAAGAATTGAGTCCCAACGAGTCAAGTTCCAGCCGCATCTACTCGTCCTACTCATATTCATATACACACCACATGCTTACCAACTCACACACACAGTTCCAAATCGCCATAAAGCAACATATACAACAAGTCATCAATTACATATACAATACAAGGCATGTTTAATAATTAACTATGTAAATATATTTATAAGTGATGCATGAGCATGCCTTAAATATATAATAATATTGAAATTATAAATAAAATCAATATCTACTCACAATACTTCATAAGTCACTGTGTCAGCTGAGCGGAGGAGGAAGGTTGGCCCAGCTCACTTAAAAAATTACATTACAAACTGATCAATATTTACTTAAAATAAAACTTTGAAAGAGTCAAAGACAGCCTAGGTTTTGGTAAAAATTTGGTAAAGTTTCCCCTATACCTAGAACCTATCCAACCTGCAAAGTAGCTCAAATCACACTTCTAAAATCACAAGTCTCAAATTCACATCTCAACAACATTATTTGGCCCCTCCTGAGCCCTCCAACTAGTTAAAACTCATATACTACACATAAAATAATTATTTAAAAATTTAGGATGTTACATTCTTTCCCTCTTACAAAAAAATTGGCCCTCAAATTTTACACAAAGCAGAACAATGACACAGTATCACATATCAAATAAATATGGGTACTTTCTGCGCATATCTCGCTCTGACTCCCAAGTGCATTCCTCCACTGGACTTTAACCATGAAGATATGCCTTGACCAAAGCTGTCTCATCTAATAATCTACTATAGCTATTGGTTGCTCCTGAAAGGTTAAATTCTTATTTAACTCCACTATGCCTGGTTGCAGCACATGAGAAGGATTGCTAGGAAGCCTCTGCTCCATGCGTTGTGTTAAAATCATGAATTGTTCACCGCTTGTCTCCTTTGGTGGAGGTGAAGAAGAAGAACAACAGCACCATGGCTTTTCTTGCTCTCTTAAAATTCTCGAGTTAGTGGATTGTAAAATCTTGAAGCGACCCAGCTTGTCCAGTCTCACATCCATGAAAGAGCTCCATATTGAAAACTGCCCCGGACTTGTTTCTTTTTCACAAACAAGTTTGCCTTCAACTCTTAAAAAACTATGCATCGGTTCCTGTGGCGATTTGCGCTGTTTGCTGGAAGAGGGCAAGGGTAAAAGTATCTACGGCACATCTCTTCTTGAACATTTGTACATCAGGAATTGTCCATCTCTCAGGAGCCTATTGTCAAGTGGCAAGTTACCTGCTTGTCTTCGACACCTTGAGATTTGGGAATGCCCAGAACTGCATTCAGTAGCTGAGACTTTTTCTGATAGCATGTTTATTGAACATTTGGAGATAAGATATTGCGGTAATCTTGCATCCTTACCTGGGAACCTCAACAAGCTGAGCCAACTTCGCGAGATTACCATATATAAATGTCCCAGATTTGTTTCCTTTCCTGAAGATGGGCTGCCTGTCACCAATCTAAGGAAATTCTACATTGGCTGGTGTGAGAGGCTTGAGGCTCTGCCAAGACAAATGCAAAACTTGACTTCTCTTATAGAATTGGATATTCATGCTTGTCCAGGAATTGTATCCTTCCCAGAAGAGGGTTTCCCCACCAAAATAACTTCACTTTCAATGACGAATCTCATCATCTGTAACTCCCTCTTTGAATGGGGATTGCATAAACTCACCTCTCTTACACACCTATTCATTACCGGTGGTTGTCCAACTGTTGTGTGTTTTCCTCAGGAGGAGCTAGCGATGATGCTGCCTGCATCTCTGACCAGCTTGTCCATTGTAAATTTCCCAAACCTGAAATATGTGGCCCTCCACAGCCTCTCTTTTCTTGAGGAGCTATTTATCTCTAACTGTCCGAAGCTCACATCCCTCCCAGAAAAGGACCTGCCTCACTCACTACTGGAACTGTATATTCGCGACTGTCCTCTCCGGAAGGAAAGACCGAAAATGGCTAGTTTCATGAATCCAGGATTTATTACAATGTGTCGTACTGGACAACAGGATGGGCCACGAAAGTTTCCCTTGTTATTGGAGAAAAGGAAAGGGAATTGCAAAAGACGGGAGATTTTCAAGATAGATCACATCCCTTGCGTGTATATTGATAACAAATTCATCCATGATCAAGAAGACGAGGGATGATTAATCAAGCAACATTTTGAAGCATATATGGCATATTCCATACAACTCCAGGTAATATGTAACTGATTGCACAAGATAAATGCATAGAATTCATTTGCTCCCTTACGTTGAAACCTATATGATGTATTTACATTGTAATATAATACCGAGATTTCAACCCTTATTTGCATATAAGTAGATGTACTACTGTTCATATGAGGAGAACTCTATTGTTTATATGGATGAATTCGAGGATGTAAAGTTGGAGTAATTAAGGTTTTTTTTTTATATAATTTATTAAAGGCACAAATTTGTGAATTTCAATTAGTTTATATTTGATCTTAGGTAAGTGCCGGCTTTAACAAATTCTCTGCTGTCAGATTTAAATAAGAATTAATCCATATGTTCAAGTAGGGCATTGTTTTAGAAAAGAAAAAAAAAAGTAGGGCATTAGCAGCATGCACTTGGTCCACGCGGAACTTTTCATTCGTTAGGGCAGGCTTGAGTCTTGATATCTGTTTTAAATGCAGCTGCCGTCTTTATTTTTCAGCTCATTGAACAAACCCTAGACTTACACATCATGGCAATAAGGTGTCATTAAATAATAATAATAATAATAATAATAATAATAATAATAATAATAATAATAATAATAATAATAATAATTAGTTAATTTACAACTAAATCTTGAGACATATATAACAAAATTCATATATTGGACTTCAATTTGTTTTTAACAACGTTTTGATCTCCAAATTTAAATTCTTTTAATAAATTAGTTATTACAGTCTAAATTAATAGTTAATTTCATTAATTGCTTTTCAGTTTAAAACAAGTTAGTTACTAAACAGCCCATATATCTAAATTTTATGTTAAAAAATTATTTATTTTATAATTAAATAGTTATATATTTTATAAAATATTAAATAGATAATAATATGTTTTTAAAAAATAATTAATTTAAATAGAAATCAAATTTAAAATGTAGTTTTTCAAAACTATTTATAAATTGTAAATAAATTATAATTTAAATATGATTATTTATTGTCAAGATAAATTATATTAAATCATATAAAATAAATTTTTTTAATAATTTTTCTTAAAAAGCACTATAAAAGAATTTTATAATTATTTATTTATTAAAAAAATATTACTACAAATAAAATATAATTTTT
Organism: Hevea brasiliensis; assembly: GCF_030052815.1. Taxonomy (NCBI): domain Eukaryota; kingdom Viridiplantae; phylum Streptophyta; class Magnoliopsida; order Malpighiales; family Euphorbiaceae; genus Hevea; species Hevea brasiliensis. The sequence continues at coordinate 89,507,224 of NC_079493.1, read as the reverse complement.
AATAAAATTATAAACCATAATATAAAAACTTTAAGTAGTAAAACATATTGCTTGTTATGAACTATGTTTTATTATTTTTTACCTAAATAATTGTAAATATATAAAAAAAAATATTTGATATTTTATAAAATATAAAATTATTTAAGTATAAAATAAGTAATTATTGAAATATAAAATTTAGATTTAAGGACTATTTTATTAATAAAATAAATTTTTACAGACTAAATTATTTTAAATTAAAAAGCAATTAACAGTATAAACTAATTTATTAACATAATTTAAATTTAAGAACCAAATTGTTACTTTAAAAACTGAAAATTTTTGTTATGCCTTAGGTACTTAGTTACAAATTATCTTTGAAATTTTTTAGAATTACACAAAATAAAATTAAAAATATTTAGAATTTTTAGCACAAATTTTGTAATTTTAAGTTCTACGAAATTCTGAAATTTAAGTAAAATGAAAAGAAAAATAAATTCAATAAGCCAGGCCTATGGAGAAAATTCAAGCCCAAGGACTTGAGCTTAGCATGCTAGACCTGGGCTCAATGAAGCCGAAGCGTACAGTCTAAGCCCATGAGCGACACACACAGATTGCCTCAACCGAACGATGTTGCCTCAAAGCTAAATGCAGTAGGAAGGCACGGGACCTTCCCAGTCACCCCGGTGAGAACATGTCGACATTTTTGAACCTTATCTGAATCTGACAACACAATAACTCACCATTTTCTTTGTTGGTACTACTTTTTCTAACGATCTACCTTTGGGGCACTGGAAGTGTATTTTTTTGCTATAAAAAATCCTACAACACTATCCTTGAAGCTTAGAAAACCCCCAAGAAATTCTCCCCCTTTTGGTCAAACATGCTTTCCTTTTGAGAATAAACACTTTCTTAAGCTTCGCCACCTCACTAGCTTCCATTTGAACCAAATAAAAATAATTTTCAACCATCACCAAAAGAGATCAAAGACTGACCCATCGCCACTGCCACCTTCAATACCCTGTTTATCCAGCAAATATGTGGCATCTTTAGACTTCCCTAATTATCGTGAGTCCAAAGACGTTCACGTTTTTGCGAAACTAGTGGCTTCGATGACACATCGACAATGCTCCACATGTGCACAATGCCACGTTAGCAGATGTATCAACTAGTGCCTAAGAGACCGAGGTTTGAGATTACCGATTGATGTTCTGAATTTAGTCAAATCTCATAAAAAAGGACTTATTACCAAATCAGAGGTAACATTCAATGAGATGAATAATTGGACAACATACTAGTGTCTCTGATTGTACTTTTAAATAGAGATAATATTTATTTATCACGTGGCGCAGGGAGTCAAATTAGAGTGAGATAAGGTCATATCATCAAGTTAACCACTAGGCTATCATGCTGGATGGTCGATTACTCGTAACTTGATTATAACATTTAGAAGGGCTTAACAAAATTATAAAATAATTTATTAACTTTTTATATTCATTCATTATCCATATTTATTATATACTAGATCTTTTCGCAATCTACTGTACATACGCGCGATTATTTTTTTAATTTTTTATTAATTTTTCATGTACAATATAATGTTATCATAATAATTAATTAATTAATTATGAAATTAATTATGAAATTAATATTATGTGAAAATATAATTTATTTAACAGTTATTATCAGAAAAATTTAAATTTTTAAATCATTTCTATTTTATTTAAATCTTTTAATTTTGAACAATTTCAAGTAATTGAATAAATATTATAAAATTGAAAATTTTGACTTTTAATATGCAATTAAATTTGTATTACTCAAATACCACATGATAAAGAGACCTATAATTGCTCCTATTATAAATAATAATAAACATATAACTTCCCACAAGATATTACAAGCAACAGTGATTCAGATGAAAATTCTAACATGCAGTTCGGTAATTTCATTATTTTTTAAATTTATATAAGGTGATTAATTTTTATCTTAATTAACCAATAGCAAATTCAGGCCCTTAAAAAAAATACAAAATACAACAAATAAAAAAAAGTCAAAGATGACCTGTCATTCATGTTATCCCTACACATACATTTTGGAATATATGATTTTGACGGATTTTATGCCTTATAACAACTTTTACTCTCCCATGAAGTGACTGCCTGAGGCATTTTATAGTCCAAGACACTTCATTAATAAAAATAAAATAAAATAAAATATATCATTTCTATTACATCTCTAATTTTGAGTTTTAGCAACATTCATTAGGATTACATTATTTCTTTATAGTTATCCATCAAATAATATTTATCTTTATTATATTTTTGTAATTTCATTGTCTACAAGTTTATACAAACCCAACATCAAACACTTATAACCACATAAAAACACTACTATATATGATAATTATATTAAACTACTAATACTATATATAGAATTTCTTAATTAATTTCTTTATTTTTAATTTTATGATATTTTTATTTTATTTAAGATATATTAATTTTTAATAATTAATTAAATTTAACTCTTTATTATTTTTAATATTATTATTGCATAGCAAGAATTTATTTTTAGTATTGAATAATAGTAGTATATAATGGATTAGTAGACAATCTTTTACTAAAAAAAATAATTGTTTTGGTAATTATTTTTGAATATTATTATAAGATTTTAGATTTGTAGGAAAAACGCTTTTTTTTTTCTTTTTTACATTAATTATGATAAAAAAATAAAATTCATTTAATAACATCACTTAAATTATTTTTGTTTAATAATATAGTAAACGTTTTTTCAAAATAGAACTTTAAATTAAAAAAATGATTTATTTAATTTTTCTAAATGAATTTAAGATAAAAAAAAATTTTCTACGCGAAGCAGGAAAGAAAAATAAATTTCTATTTTTTTGCCTATTTTCATTTTATTTTCTAATTCATTGCTTTTTCTAATTTATTCTAGACTTTTGTAAGAAAATTTATTTTAGACATAGACTTCTATTTAAATAGAAATTTTTAAATATTTAATCATTTATAAAGTGGAACACTCTAAATTTTTAAATAATTATTTTATGTGTAGTATGTGAGTTTTAACTAGTTTGAGGGCCTAGGAGGGGCCAGATAATATTGTTGAGATGTGAATTTGAGGCTTGTGATTTTAGAAGTGTGATTTGAGCTACTTTGCAGGTTGGGTAGGTTCTAGGTATAGGGAAAATTCTGCCAAAATTTCGGCAAAACCTAGGTTATCTTTGACTCTTTCAAAGTTTTGTTTTAAGTAAATATTGATCAGTTTGTAATGTAATTGCTTAGGTGAGCCGAGCTAGCCTTCCTCCTTCGCCCAACCGCCGCAGTGACTTATGAAGTACTGTGAGCAGATATTGATTTTATTTATAATTTTAATATTATTATATATTTAATGCTAATAGGTGAGCATTTTTGGTATGACTAAACGGAAGCGTGAAAAAAAAAAAGTTTATCCATTGAATTAAAAAATTTTCACCTATGGTCATATGTATCATGCAAGATTTATTTTTATCTATTTGATTTCAATGATAAACAACATATTAAAACTCTTTTAATATGTTTTTTGATCTGTATTTGCTATTTAAGATTTTAAAATTAATCAGATTAATTTTAAAACTCTAGATTAAATCAAGAACAAACACATTAACCTCTTTGATGCACTGGAGTGTATTTACGCCTTTGAGATTCGTCTTCAGGACACCAAATGTTGTCCCTCTAGTTTGTCCACACCAAGAACACCTATGACAGCCCTTGAACAACTTCTAAAGCTTTTTCTATTAATTAGAAAATCAAGTTCTACCTTTTAAAAGATTAGAGATGTAAACAGGACACTAGAAATAATTTCTGGTGTTCTTAATTCAAGAGATTGTTTTTCTAATTTCTTGGATTGATGAGAGAAGAAGAGAAGAGAAGAGAATTGCACACCAAGGTGGCGGCACAAAGGAGTGGTTGCTGCTTGTGTTTTATTTTTTCTCATAACAACACTTATATAACTAGGTTACCACATGTCACCATTTGATTAGCTCTAGGTTTAAGTGACCCAATCACATTGTGCCAAGTGTCAAACCTATATTTAATCTTAATTTTAATCATCTTACATGATTAAAAGACATTTGGCAAGCTTATGTGTAATGCCACGTGTCACCATCTCATGGTGCCACGTGTCACCATCTCATGGTGCCACGTGTCACACTGTGAAATGACCAAAATGCCCCTGTGTCTTAATTTTGAGTTCTCAACCCAAAATAATTATTTCTCTTTTTCTAATTGATTTATATCAAATATAAATTAATTAATTAATCTTTATCAATTAATTTTTCATTAATTAAATTCATATTTAAACACTTTAAATATAAATTTAAATCATACTATACATCCAATAATCTAGATTTGGTTTCAAGTCATACTAGGGACTTTGCAATCTAATTGCAAACCAAACCTATTTAATTAATCAATTAAACTCTTTAATTAATTAATTAAATTATATTTAATTAGGTGATAACTTGTGTATGTGTGTGACTTACCAGGCTCATCACTAATTAGCAATGAGACATGATATTAACTCTTAATATCATCAGAACTCTTTTTTATTATAAATGATTTCTCTAAATCATTTTATGCACCTCATAGACTATGGTTAACACCTAGCATAGCATGCCATGGCCACCCAATTAGTAATAAGGTTTACCTTAAATGAACCTATAATCATATGTTACCATGCACTAGAATCTCTCTGTTATAAAATCCCAACTCAAGCTGGAGTCATGGTTTATGTCAAACTCCATTTGCTATGAATATTACGTTCTCTTTTAATTCCAATTCTTGATTAAAAAGATTTTCTCATCAGAAACTCTTTTCTAAATAAATCTATCTGTCCTGGCCAGGAACTTGAAACATCAAGAACAATTAAATGAACATAGGATTTTATCTGTATTTACTTAGAGGAACAGATTCCATCTTGATCAACACCTACCTCCATATATAACTAGTAGGAGCCAACACATGCCCATATACCCATACACAGTACAAGTATGAAAGCAGTATCAAACTCAAACTACCTATATACAAGATAATTGTGCTATCTTAGGTCTAAAGACTATATGCACTGATATGATTTATGATAAAACATTGACAAGAGTAAACTCCATGTGCTTGTCATAAGTGTCACTGGTTCAGCCTACTTATCATGTATAAGTGCCTATCATGTTTGTCATATGGCATGAGACTCACCATTCCATCTTATTTATATCTCATATAAATAACTTGGGAACAAACATGAATACAATTTTTCTGGATGAGTCATGTCCTTATTATGAAGTATCTTCGATTGTGAACCTATTTATGATACTTTGTACTAGAAATACTGTCACTTATATTCTTAACAACTTAAGAATAGAATTTCTAACAAAATATCAATGGACCTTTTCTATTACACATAAATATCTTATGTAAACGGAAAAGTGAAAATGCATTTTATTAATAAAAATATGTACAAGATACATACTAAATGATATGCTCTAGGGCATACTACTAACAATCTCCCACTAGCACTAGAGCCATTCATTACAATATCTTAGACCCATCTTCTCAAGATGTCGGTCTAGTTGAGTCTGTGACATAGGCTTAGTGAATGGATCAGTTAGATTTTCAGCTGATGCTATTTTCTGCATGGCTACATCGCCTCGCCCAACTATTTCTCTAATAATGTGGTAGTGCCTTTCTATGTGTTTGGATCTTTGGTGAGACCTTAGTTTCTTAGCCTTTATGACTGCTCCATTGTTGCACAGTGTAGTGGAACTGCTGACTCAATGGAAGGAACTACTATAAGTTCTGTCATGAACTTCTTTATCCAAATAGCTTCCTTTGCAGCATCTGATGCAGCAATATACTCAGCCTCTATAGTGGAATCTGCAGTCGTGCTCTGTTTGAAACTCTTCCAACTGATTGCACCTCCATTACAAATGAACACATATCCAGGGGTAGACTTTCTATCATCGATATCTGATTGGAAATCAAAATTAGTATAACCATCCAATTGCAAGTCTCCACCTCTATAAATCAAGAATAAATCCTTAGTTATTCTCAAGTACTTAAGGATATTCTTGACAGCTATTCAGTGTTTCAAACCTGGATTGGATTGATACCTACTAGTCAAACTAACAGTATATACGATATCCGGCCTAGTACACAACATTGCATACATTAAACTTTCAATAGCCAAAGCATATGGAATCCTGGCCATTTTATCTCTTTCTTCAGGTGTCTTTGGAGACATCTCTTTAGAAAGATGGATACCATGTCTCACTGGTAACAATCCTCTCTTGGAATCAAGCATATTAAACCTCTTTAACACCTTATCCAAGTATAGACTTTGGAATAAACCAATTATTCTTTTCGCTCTATCTCTATATATGAGAATCCCAAGAATATAGGTTGCCTCCCCTAAGTCTTTCATGGAGAATGTATTTGACAACCATACCTTTACAGTTATCAACATACCTGTGTCATTACCCATCAATAGTATGTCATCCACATATAAGACAAGGAAAGTGATAGCACTGTCACTAACCTTTTTATATACACATGGCTCATCCTCATTTTTGATAAAACCAAAGGATTTAATGGCTTCATCAAAACGGATGTTCCAACTCCTCGAAGCTTGTTTCAACCCATAAATGGATCGCTTTAGCTTGCATACCTTGGAATCATCTTGGAATTCAAAACCCCTAGGTTGTTCCATGAAAATGTTTTCTTCAATGTATCCATTGAGAAAAGCTATTTTGACATCCATTTGCCAAATCTCATAATCATAGTATGCAGCTATTGCTAATAGAATCCTAATTGATTTAAGCATGGCAACAAGCGAGAAAGTCTCCTCATAGTCGATTCCTTGCCTTTGGCGAAACCCTTTCGCTACTAGCCTTGCCTTATAGGTCTCTACCTTTCCATCAGAACTAATTTTCTTCTTGAAAACCCATTTGTTCCCTATAGGTACAATATCTTCAGGTGGGTCAACAAGATCCCAAACTTGATTCTTATACATGGAATCAATCTCAGATTTCATTGCATCAATCCATTTTGAAGAGTCTATATTTGATATAGCTTCTTCATAAGTAAGTGGATCATCTCCATGATCTAATTCTTCATGAGTAGACAACTCTTGTTCTTCTTCATGAAGGAAACCATATCTCACTGGTGGGTGAGATACCCTGGTTGTTCTACGAGGAACAGCTGTAGATGTTTCATCAACGGGTGTAGGTTGACTAGATGGATATATATCCATCTGATCTGTTGGTTGGTCAGTATTCTCCAATTCCAACTCTATCTGCCTTCCTTTGCCTCCTTCTTGAACAAACTGTTGTTCAAGAAATGTGGCATCTTTACTTATCACAACCTTGTGTGAAGTAGGCAAATAAAAATAATATCCAAAACTATCTTTTGGATATCCAACAAATCGACCCTTTTTTGATCTGGTCTCCAATTTATCAGTGTTTAGCTTTTTGATATAAGCTGGACAACCCCAAATCTTAACATGCTTAAGACTTATTTTTCTTCCATGCCATATCTCATAAGGTGTGGAAGAAATTGATTTTGATGGAATCCTATTCAGAATATACAAAGCTAATTCTAATGCAAATCCCCAAAAGGAGATTGGCATATCAGTATAGCTCATCATACTACGTACCATATCCAATAAGGTACGATTTCTCCTTTCAGATACACCATTCAGCTGTGGCGTTCCTGGAGGAGTTAGCTGGGAAACAATGCCATGCTCTCTCAAGTATTCATCAAATTCAGTACTCAAATATTCACCTCCACGATATGATCGAAGAGCTTTAATACTCATTCCTGTTTGATTTTCTACTTCAGATTTAAATTCTTTGAACTTTTCAAAGGATTCATGTTTGTATTTCATCAAATACAAATACCCAAACCTTGATTTATCATCAGTAAAGGTAATAAAATAATGAAAGCCCCCTCTAGCCATTACTTTAAATGGACCACATACATCACTATGTATTAGCTCCAAAATATTTCAGCTCTTAGCCCTTGTCCAACAAAGGGTGATCTAGTCATTTTGCCCTGAAGGCAAGATTCACAAGTTGGAGTAGTCTCAGAGCCCAATGAGGATAGAATCCCCATTTTCTCCAATTTTGTAATCCTATCTTCTGCAACATGACATAACCTTAAGTGCTAAATATATTTTGAACTTGAGTTGATTTTCACTATGGCATTGCATTCATTTAGATCACTTGCATTCATTTTGTGTTTGTCATTATTATCCAAATAATAAAGACCATCATTCATATAACTCGAACCAACATATTTATTTCTAAAATAAATATTGCAAACATCATCTGTGAACTGAAATTCATAGCCAATTCTAGTCAAACTAGATATAAAAATGATGTTCTTAAAAGCATCAGGTACATATAAAATATTATCCAAACACAAAACATGTCCAAACATGTAAAAAGATTTAGATCCTATGGCTAAAGCTTCAACAGTTGAGCCATTGCCAATCCGGACTCTAACATCTTGAGAACACAAGCTGCTACTATTTGCTAGTTCCTGCATATCATTAGAAATGTGAGAACTGGCACCAGTATCTAAAACCCAAGCTATAGATAAACTATGAGTATCATCAGAATCTAAATAATAAGATATGGACATACCTTCCAAAGGTGTATCCTTCTTGTCCTTCAGAGAAGTAAGATACTCTGGGCAGTTCCTTTTCCAGTGCCCATCCTTCTAGCAGTGGAAACACTTTCCTTTACCTCCGTTAGCTTTAGTCTTCCCTTTCTGTTTAGCTATTTTCTTAGAAGGACTAGGAATCTGAGGTTTCTTTTTCTTATTTCCTTTCTTCTTGTTGGACTTTCCAACAGAAGAAGATGCAATCAAAGCAACCTCTTTTCCTTTATTTCCCGGCATATTCTTTTGGGCAATAACTAGCATGTTGAGTAAACCAGCTAAGGTGCATTCCTGTTGAGTCATATGGAAATTTGTCACAAAATTCCCAAAAGACTCAGGAAGGGACTAAAGGATCAAATCCGTCTGTAGTTGGAAATCCATGTTGAAGTCAAGATGTTCCAACTGCTCAATAAGCCAAATCATCTTGTGGACATGATCCCCAACATTCTGTCCCTCAGACATCCTTATGTGGAACAGCTGCCTAGATATCTCATACCTAGCATTCCTACTGTGCTCACCATACAACTCTGGTAGGTGAAAGAGGATCTCACTCGCACTCTACATGTACCAATGCTGCTTCTGTAACTCATTACTCATGGAAGCAAGCATGTAACACTTAGCTCTCATATCATGCTCCTTCCACTTATTCAAAGTTTCATGCTCCTCTTGAGTGGCCTCTGGAGGTAAGGGACCAGGAACATTCGAATCTAGAACATATCCTATATGTTCAAGGTTCAGGACAAGTTTCAAATTTCTTAGCCAATCAGAGAGATTAGGTCTTGTCAAACTATTGCGATCAAGTATGCTTGCAAGGATATTGGATGGTGGTGGTTGTTCTGTGCTCATTATTATCAGAAAATTAACTACAGAAAATAACTAGATTAATTAGTAAGTGTATCAAGTAATTAACCAAAATGATTATGGTCTTTTAATCAAATTGGTCCTCCCACTAACTTAGCGAATCCTACACTTTCAAAGTAGAAAACGGAAATCCCAGTTGGATGGATTTCTAGTGGGTGATTGAATTCTTATAATTCTATTGATCATCCTCAGGTACATCCGTTATTGAAATTACAATAAACTATAAGTGAGCAACTCCTTGCCCATCACATCTCATGTGAGGTTCAATCCTTTACCTAGCCCCTAATGCTCAAAATCTCAGGTACATCCATTATTGACTTATCTTGCATTAGTTAAGTTGATCCCATTGAGCCAGTAATTATGTAAATAATTTTAATGTCCTCAGGTACATCCAATATTGGGTACCAAACCATTTACATATTTACAACATCTCATGCTTAACAATTATTCTTAAGAAAATCTCTTAAATTAATTGTATCTTATGCAACTATTTAAAATTTCTTAAAATAATTGCCCCAATGGAGGGCCTATGTTATAATTACTTTAATTATAGCATTTCCAACTTAATCATTTGTTTGGAAGATTTTATGGTCATCCTAATTACTATTAGGTCTCACTTTGCACATTATCCATTTAGCATGCATATATCATATAATTGCATACATTCCCATACATCTCATGCAATCATGGATAAGCAGTAAATATGGTATGATCATGGACTTTCTAAGGGATTCAATTTTGAGCCACCAAGAATTGAATCAGGGCATTCCTAGGTGCATTTCATTCATTTATTTTACAAGAATTACTAAAGGAGTACATAATCAACACTTGATCTTGAATTCCTCCCACTGGTCCCACCAATGCTTTTGACCTCCTTGAACTTTTTGTAATCCAAAATTACACAGTAATCCTTGGCATACCAAGGCGAATTTATAAGAACTTAAATAAATGAAATTACATCCCAAAAATTATTACAAACTTAATAATACATGCCCAAAATAAATTAAAATTAATTAATTAATTTACAATCTCAAAGAAACATAAAAGAAATAAATCCAATCACATTGGTCTTTTATAGTCCATGATCATCCATCATGCATATCACTATTTAACAATTAAATAAAACATACATACTTAAATTAAATTGAATATCTCATATTCAACTTAAAAATCCAGATTTGAATATGATTCAAATAAATTTAAAAATTCAGATTTGAATCACATTCAAACAACCTTAAAAATTTAGATTTGAATCACATTCAAACATTTCTTAAAAAATCAGATTTGAATCATATTCAAACATTTTTTAAAAAATTAGATATGAATATTATTCAATCAACTTTAAAAATTCAAATTTGAATATGATTCAAACAACTTTAAAAATTCAGATTTTAATCACATTCAAACAACTTTTAAAATTCAGATTTGAATCAAATTCAAATAATTTTTAAAATTCTGATTTGAATCATAATTTAATTGTGTGATTAAAACTACTAATTAAACACTTTAATTAGTCAAAGAATAGGCCTTAGCTCATACAACAATTGCAGAATTAAAAGCCAAACCTTGAACCATCCATGGAAGCCAAACCATGCGCACCATTGATGGTGTTTTTCAACCATGATGCCACACCTCCATTGCAACCAACAATGGATAAATCATCTCATGATCAAAACACACAATTAAATCATATAATCAACAATCTAAATGGCAAATATAGTGGCTCTGATACCAAATTGAAGGAACGGAAGCATGAAAAAAAGAAGTTTATACTATTGAATTCAAAAAATTTCACCTAGGATCACATGCATCATACAAGATTTATTTTTATCTATTTGATTTCAATGACAAACAACATATTAAAAATCTTTTAATATATTTTTGGATCTGTATTTTCCATTTAAGATTTTAAAATTAATCAGATTAATTTAAGAATCCTAGATTAAATCAAGAACAAACACACTAACCTCTTGATGCACTGCAGTGTATTTGTGCCTTTGAGATTCGTCTTCAGGACACCAAATGTTGTCCCTCTAGTTTGTCCACACCAAGAACACCTATGGCAGCCCTTGAACAGCTTCTAAAGCTTTTTCTATTAATTAGAAAATTAAGTTCTATCTTTTAAAAAATTAGAGATGTAAACAGGATACTAGAAATAATTTCTGGTGTTCTTAATTCAAGAGATTGTTTTTCTAATCTCTTGGATTGATGAGAGAAGAAGAGAAGAGGAGAGAATTGCACACCAAGGTGGCGGCACAAAGGAGTGGCTGCTGCTTGTGTTTTATTTTTTCTCATAACAACACTTATATAGCTAGGTTAACACATTAAATCCTTTGCCACATGTCACCTTTTGATTAGCTCTAGGTTTAAGTGATCCAATCACATTGTGCCAAGTATCAAACCTATATTTAATCTTAATTTTAATCATCTTACATGATTAAAAGACATTTGGCAAGCTTATGTGTAATGCCATGTGTCACCATCTCATGGTGCCACGTGTCACACTGTGAAATGACCAAAATGCCCCTGTGTCTTAATTTTGAGTTCTCAACCCAAAATAATTATTTCTCTTCTTCTAATTAATTTATATCAAATATAAATTAATTAATTAATCTCTATTAATTAATTTCTCATTAATTAAATTCATATTTAAACACTTTAAATATAAATTTAAATTATACTATACATCCAATAATCTAGATTTAGTTTCAAGTCATGCTAGAGACTTTGCAATCTAATTGCAAACCAAACCTATTTAATTAATCAATTAAACTCTTTAATTAATTAATTAAATCATATTTAATTAGGTGATAACTTGTGTATGTGTGTGACTTACTAGGCTCATCACTAATTGGCAATGAGACATGATATTAACTCTTAATATCATCAGAACTCTTTCTTACTATAAATGATTTCTCTAAATCATTTTATGCACCTCATAGACCATGGTTAACACCTAGCATAGCATGCCATGGCCACCCAATTAGTAATAAGGTTTACCTTAATTGAACCTATAATCATATGTTATCATGCACTAGAATTTCTCTGTTACAAAATCCCAACTCAAGCTGGAGTCATGGTTTATGTCAAACTCCATTTGCTATGAATATTATGTTCTCTTTTAATTCCAGTTCTTGATTAAAAAGATTTTCTCATGAGAAACTCTTTTTTGAATAAATCTATCTGTCCTGGCCAGGAACTTGAAACATTAAAAACAATTAAATGAACATAGGATTTTATCTGTATTTACTTAGAGGAACAGATTCCATCTTGATCAACACCTACCTCCATATATAACTAGTAGGAGCCAACACATGCCCATATACCCATACACAGTACAAGTATGAAAGCAGTATCAAACTCAAACTACCTATATACAAGATAACTGTGCTATCTCAGGTCTAAAGACTATATGCACTGATATGATTTATGACAAAATATTGACAAGAGTAAACTCTATGTGCTTGTCATAAGTATCACTGGTTCGACCAACTTATCATGTATAAGTGCCTACCATGTTTGTCATATGGCATGAGACTCACCATTCCATCTTATTTATATCTCATATAAATAACTTGGGAACAAATATGAATACAATCTTTCTGGATAAGTCATGTCCTTATTATGAAGTATCCTCGATTTGGAACCTATTTATGATACTTTGTACTAGAAATACTGTCACTCATATTCTTAACAACTTAAGAATAGAATTTCTAACAAAATATCAATGGACCTTTTCTACTACACATAAATATATTATGTAAACGGAAAAGTGGAAATGCCTTTTATTAATAAAAATATATACAAGATACATACTAAATGATATGCTCTAGGGCATACTACTAACACTAATAGGGTCACTTTATAAGGAAACATGAATGGAAATAGGTGACAGAACAACAGTAGGAGATCGAGTAGGAAGAGATATGTGTGAATGGTAATCACAAGTCACTGAGAAATAGAAGGATAAGAGTTATGATAGTAAGTATGATTGGAATCAATTCTAAAAGAGTCTGTTAATGAGAGGTATCTTCTAAAATATAGTAAAATATAGGGATGCAAAAGAGTGAGGGTAGACAAAAAGGGTAAAAATAGAGTATAAGTAGAGATTGTAAATCTTAAGATGATATGTCAGCCAATCGGTGGTACAACAGAAGGATGGTAGCGGCTAATATCTTATAAAAAAAGATGATGAAATTTCAAATAGAAGACTAAATAAGCAAAGGAAATTGTATTGAGGTGACCTGGTATTTAAGAATTCGGTAGGCACTAGTCCATACACATTCTCCTTAAAAGGAAATAACGTTAAGTGTGTACCTAATGTTAAGTATGGAAGAACGATCAGAGCAATGACATGAGTTAAATCAAGTTAGTTACCAAGGCTTGTAGCCCTTCTGAACTATAAGCTGGAGGGAGTGCTATCTGTGGATGAGATTCGATGGATGAAACTTTTACTAATGGGTAGATTTGAGGCTGAAGTTTGGAAAGTTGTAGGCAATAGATGTGGCTACATCAAGTAGAATGAATATGTAAAGTATCTTGCATAGGATTGTGGTACAACACACATTTCTCACTACTATGACAGTTTAGGTTTGATCGGTTTAAAATCGAATTAAACCCAGTTGGAAATCAAATGCTCAATTTATAAATTTCAGTTTGATCGATTTAAAACCGAACTGATATTTATCGGTTTGGTTCGGTTCGATTTTCTGTTATTAATCAGTTTGGTTCAGTTTTTAAAATTTTTTATTTTCGATTTTCAGTTCGGTTCGGTTCAGTTCGGAACCGAACCGACCATTTGCACACCCCTAACTCCAGGGATATATAAATACACCTTTTTATTATTTCTTAATCTTAACTCTGCGATTAGTTTTCACCAGCACATCCACCATATAGTATCATACTATAGTACTAACCTACTACTCATTTTATGAAACACAGGCCGAAACACAGGCCATTCACCATGGATGATTCTTCATGTTCCTCCTTTCTAACATGACCATCAAAACATTATCGTCCCTTACTATCCTTTGTAAGGAATTGCCCTTCATGGTTAGATAGGTATCTTTGAACCAATAAGTTCCACCTAAACTGTCATAGTAGTGAGAAATGTGTGTTGTACCACAATCCTATACAAGATACTTTACATATTAATTCTACTTGATGTAGCCACATCTATTGCCTACAACTTTCCAAACTTCAGCCTCAAATCTACCCATTAGCAAAAGTTTCATCCATTGAATCTCATCCACAGATAGCACTCCCTCCAGCTTATAGTTCAGAAGGGCTACATGTGACACCCCTTACCCGACTACAGTTTAGCCGAGCAAGTTATGCCACTCAGTGTGCCGAGCACTCTATTTTATCTTAATTCATTTTTATCATAGTTTTGAAAATAACTTGTGAAATATAATTCATTTATTGAAATTGTAATTTATTTGAGGTTCCGAAAATTTTATAAAAAATCCGGCATGGTACCGGCTAAAAATGGAGAAAACCGTTCTTCGGAACCTGTGAAAAACACTTCCTATATTCTTATTCATTCATCTCAACTCCATTTATCAAAATCTCAATATTTTTCAGTTCACATTCATTTCTCAATCATTCATCTCATTTGTTAATCATGTACAAGTCATAAATAGACATTCACTCTTCCATTCACAAATACAATTTTCATTATTTACATGAACATCAAAATATGTTACATAGATCCAAATACATATGAGAAGATAAAAATTTAGTTACAAAATATCAAAATGACACCTAGTGTCCTACCAATGCACTGCAGGTGACGAGGTGACACGGACACTATGCAGAACTGTGAACTGCCTTACCGAATCTGTGGTCTACTGGGCCCTCTGTCCAAATCTTCGCACCTACGCTGCGTTGCAAAGCGACGCTAAGCATAAAGCTTAGTGGTGCCAATAATACAAGAAAATATAATATGCAAATAAAAATAATAATTTCCTTGCTACTGTGTTCATAAGAAATGAATAATTACTAACTTATTGTTTAGTCGAGGGCTAATCATGTTTTATGATATTAACTTCTTCATGCATTTCGTTAATTATTTTCTTCATGATCTTGAGCTTCTTTGTATTTTTGTAATCATTCCTGATACTTAATTTTTGTATTTTCTTTAATAATCAGTTCAATCACAGTTATACTTTTCCATGCCCAAGTAACCTATACTGGACTAGATAATGGGTCATTGGCACTGGACACCGCGGTGCCTCGGGCCGTCATACCATGGGACGCAGAACGTCAACCACGTATGCAGTCAGTGTGGCTAAAAAGCCATGATATCACATAATCGGGCATAAAAGCCATGAATACGTGCATAAAAGCCATGAATACTGGCATAAAGTCTTTCGCAGTACTGCTAACACAATACCCTATTGGCATGCCAATCTATCCAAACCAATCACATTAGGCCTACTAGGGCATTTTGCACTTTTAAGTTTCACAATTTTTGAATTTCATGTCTTGATGTCACTATTCACTTCATTGGTCAACAAAAAGTTGACTTTTGCATAGAAAATAGTTGCATTGGTTTTAACACTTCCAATGTACCACATTTTGCATTTAAAACTTGTTGGCATTAAGCATTAATACCATTTCTAAGCTTAAACCAAGAGAAGCAAAATTTTCAATTTTTGTAACTCAACTTTACTATTCCATTGGGCACTGTTGCAGTAAGAATTTGAGGAAATGGTAAACATGAAAGTTGTTCCTTATTTTGTCTAGTTGAATTTCCTTTTTTGAATCACTCCATTTAGAGTTTTGTAGCTCAAGTTATGGCCAAAATAAGTTTACTGTTCACGTGCACTGTTCATGCTGAGATTTTGGGTCTAGCATATTTTTGGTCCAAATTTGGTCAGTAATTTGATCAAGTTAAGTTCATAATTTGGTCTAACTTTCTTCTTATGAAATGTTCTACCATACCTTAGGTTTCCATCGGTTCAAGAATTGCCTAAATCCGAGTTTTCTAGAGAGAGTTATAGCCATCCAAACATTACTGCTCAAGTGAAAATCTGCAGAGTTGCAGGTTTGATAACTTAAATTTGCCCAATAATTTGAATGGGTTAATGGCATAATTTTGGGTGATTTTCTTCATGAAAGTTGTTTGTCTATATCATATCTTGTTGCTGTAAAAATTTCAGGTCAATTGACCATATCTACAGTGAGTTATGGCCAAATGAGCCATCGCTCATTTGGTCATTTCGCAGTGTTGCAGGGTATCCGGATTGGGGCCAACTTTTGGTCCTCTTGCTTTAGTCTTTTGGGCATGGTTTCTTCAGCAAAAATGTGCCATTATAAGCCTAGTTTCATGTTCAATTGGCCAAACACCAATTGGACCAACACAGCCAAAGATATGGCAGTCCAAGTGGGCTGGAATCACAGCCTCCCTACTGGTTACCCTAGGCAACCTACCAATTCAGTTTGCATCACTCTAAATCTCTTCAAATTAGGGTGAACTTACCTCAAATGGTCACTAATTGACCCTTATAAGGTTCACTTACCACTTCATAAGCCAAAACCAAATTTCACTCTCCAAAACCCTAGTTTCCCATTGTGATTCACACTAGTTACCCTAGTTAATACACTAACTCATTATCCATGTATATAAATACCTTAAACATCATATTTAGTCCACTCTAAGTCCATCAAAACAATCAATCCTATTCCTTCCTTAGGGCAGCCGAAATTCATGGTATAGATACACATGAGTTTAGTCCATTTAATTTACAATTTCATACTAAGTTCAAGTCCCTAACATAGAAATAAAGAAATATTTGTAAAAGTAAGCACTAACCTCTTGTAGGCAGATTTTTCCCAACTCAAAACTTCACTTTCCTTCACTTTCTAGGCTGCCAAACACTTCCCAAGAGGTAGAGACAAGCTTTTAGTGAAGGGACTTAGGGTTTTATAGTGCAAATTCATGGGAAAATGGAAGTAATTAAAGAAAACTTCCATGGAGGGTTATGGAGGAGAGGATCACGTTTTGAAGAAGAAGATGGCTGCTTGTTTTTGGTCTTCCTTGGTCTTTATTTATCTCTTTTATTAATTAGTCAAATTGTCACACCTTACCCCTCTGTAAGGCATAACATGATCCCGTAGAATACCTAATGAACTACCGAACTTCACCTACCGATAACTCATTAAGTACCCTACAAGGGATTTTAAAACAATTTTCTTATCTTTGACAAGTGGTGAGCATTTCTAATAAGTATTTAAAACATTTAGTTGAAATTAAAACTAATTAATATTTTTGGCCTTTTTAGTTTTCCGCAAATCTTATAAAAATTTTGACAGAGTTTCCTCTGTATTTTGAGAAAACCGTTCTTCAAATACCTGAAATAAAAGCACTTCCAATAATTATCTAACCACTGCTTCAAATTCATACTCAATCTCAACCAATTTCTCAAAATTCACAAGTTCAAAAATTCTCAAAATACTGTCCATCAATATCATTTATTCATATTCCATTCAAGATAAACAATTTATATATTCATCATACTAAAATTTACATTCAAAAAGTCCAAATTAAAATTTATTACAACTTTTATACAAACTTTGTACAAGCTGCTCAAGACCCATGTACATGCCCATACATTTATGTGCAATATATACATCAAAAGAAATATTTACAGTTAGGGTATAAATTATACCCGAAGACTTCAAGCTGATGACTTCACACACCTCAGCAGCTCAGTCTGCTGCTCCTCTAGTCTTGTATCTGTGACAGCAATAAAAGCTATCACTGAGTACTAGGACTCAGTGGTGCACAATATACTAAAATAATCTTTATGCAAAACTTAAAGCACATTCATTCAAAAATTTGACTAAACATGAAAATTAAATACAATCATGCATTGTAAGATTTTACATGTAAACCAAGTTTATTTCAAAGTATCAAAACACATTTCATAAAACCCACAGTTAGATCACGCCATTCGAAACAAATAGAATCTCAATAGCCAGAGGCTAAAGAGAAATCATATCACAAGGCTAGCTAGCTCAAATATATGGATATCCATTCACATCCTCTTCTACTGGCACACCTCAACACTTCTCCAGAGAAGGAATCAAAATTCGAAACTAATTACCCCTACTAGTCGTGCTAGTGAGGTGTTCAAATATGTGGTCATGACACTGTGGTTTCAAAACTTATCTTAACAATTTGCTAAACATTGTCTTTTCAAATATACATAATAACTTTCAATAATTTAGATCAAACATCATAAAAATGCCATAATCCAATATTTCATATTATTCAAAACGATATGCAAAGATGATTATAAAAGTATATGTTGTGCACAAACCTCAAACGAGTCGCCTGTTGGCCTTGACTCGACTCCTCGGGTTCTGTCCCGGTATTCTTTTCCACTGAAACACGAAATTTTCTAATGTTTCAGTACTAAAACTTAAAATAAATCCAAAATAAACTTAACTTCACATTTACCTAGCTCTAACGTGTTAAATTCGACGTTCTCGAAATTTTGTGTTTTGGGTTACTATTCACTGCATTATTCAAGTCAAATTATTGACTTTCTAAGGCTTAATGGGTATGGGAACTCCAACTTTACCCACATACCACATTTTGGTCACCAAACTTGTTGGTTTTGGTCATTTGTTTAAAGCTTAGGTCATTTTGGCAAAATTGCCAATTTTCGGTTTTGGTTCTCCGAAGTTGCACTGTTCCATTGGTCGATCTACTGTTGGAATTTGATAAAACTTCCTTCATAGAAAATGTTCCTTATTGTCTTAAGTGTATTCTCATTTTTGAATCACCCCAATCGGAGTTTTGTAGCTCAAGTTATGGCCAAAATAAGTTTACTGTTCACGTGTACTGTTCATACTGAGATTTTGGTGCTGGCAGATTTTTGGTCCAACTTTGGTTAATAATTTTATCAAGTTAAGTTCATAATTTGGTCTCACTTTCTTCATATGAAATGTTTTACTATGTCTTAGGTTTCCATCGGTTCAAGAATCGCCTAAATCCGAGTTTTCTAGAGAGAGTTATAGCCATCCAAACATTGCTGCTCAATGAAAATTCTGCAGAATCTCAGTACAGTAAATTTAACTTTGCTCAATGATTTGAATGAGTTAATGGCCTAATTTGGGTTGGTGTTCTTCATGAAAGTTTTAGGTCTATATCATATCTAATTGCTGGTAAAATTTCAGGTCAATTTGACCTACCTAACTCGAGTTATGACCAAATGAATAGTAACTATTCATTTGGTCAGTTTAGTGCAGTGGCAGCCTGCTATCAATTCACTTTGGTCAATTGTTTCACCAAGTTTTGGTCAGTTTTTGGCCATGGTTCCTTAATGAAAATTGTGCTCTTTTATGTTTATTTTCATCTCCAATTGGTGGCATATCAATTGGACTTGTAAAATTTGAGTTTTGGTCCTTCAAAGTGGGTTTGGTCATGCTACCAGCAACATGACTATTGACCTACGAATTTGATTTTTATTCCAACAATTCCCACACAACTTATTTGGTCATAATTGACCATTATTTCATTTCAAAATAGGTCAAACATGCCATTTATGCATTTCTCCAAATTTTTGCCTCAAAACCCTAACATTCAAACCCTAATTCACTCAAATTGTGCAATTAATCACACTTAATGGTTTTAATGCTAATCATTCAACTAAGGAAGGTTTCTAAACTCATTCAAACCCATTAAATTCATGCAATTCATACTCCCTTCAACCAGGCCAAATTTCAGCAATGGTCATTCTCCCATGTTTGTTTCATTTAATCAAGTTCTAAGCTCACTTTCAACCATCACATATGCATTTGAATGGATAAATAAAGAGTTTAGCATACTAACCTTTGTGTAGCAATTTTCTTCCTCCTTTCCTTCAAATTTTCCTTCGTTCTTTCTTGCTCAATCCTCTTCTCAAGTTGCCTAGATAAGCTTTAACTATGGTAGCTAATTTTTCTATGGTGGAATTAGGGATTTGATCAAGCTCAAAATGAGCTTTAATGGAGGTTTTGGGTGAGGGAGAGGGTGAGGGAGAGAGAGTCACGTTTTTTATGAAGAAGATGACTTTATTATATTTTTTTTTCTTTTCTTTTCTTTTCTTTTATGTCTTTGGAAGACCAAAATTCCCAAATTAATAAAATAAATCAATTAAGCCTTTATGACATCATGCATGATGTCATCACTTTGACTTTTCCATCTTCTTTCTTTTTTTTTTTTTTCTATTAGTTCTTTAATTTAATTCTCAATTCCGAAATTTTCTTTTCTCCGATTTTATTTGACAGTTAGGTCAGGAGTCAGCTCTCGGGGTCAATTGACCAAATCGCCCCTCGCCGGTTCATCCCGGTTTGCAAATAATCCAATATTTCTTCCGCTAGCCTGACCTAATTATTTGACCGACTTAACAGCTTCTTTCGTGATTTTCTTTTCCACTGTGTCCATAAGGGTCCTAAGGACCGCAGCGTCACTTTTTACGGTTCGAAATTTGAGTTTAAAATGACTTCGCAGTCGTTCCCGAGGAGGTCACTCATCGCTGTGACTCTCGGCTCGTTTAACCTCTTATGTTCTGTTTTTCTTATTTATAGTTAACTAATTAAACATTACTAATTATTTGTGTTTATGGCTTCTCATGTTGTCTTAAGTGTGGCCCTAATCCCATTAATTGTCCGGACCGACACCGGTCACCGAAACAGTGAAATCTACCAGGCTATGCAACGGGGGTGTTGCACAAATGGTTACTTAATTGTGATTGGTGGACAATTTTAAATGACCTCATAATATGTCATAATTGGCATTTTATTGTATTTTCTTTTCTTTTCTCTTCTACTAACTTCAAATTAATTTTTCATCAACATTAATTCATATTTTATGTCATAATAATTATTTACTCAACTGGACAAGTCGGCCAAAAATCGTCTCTGAAGGCGAAATGACCAAAATGCCCTCCGTTTGGCTTAACGGGTCAAAATTGTCTGTACCGATTGAAAATTTTTTCTAAATATTTTCTTGGCATTCTAATGCCATAGGAACCTCAATGACCCTTCTCTGGTGTCCCAAAAATTATTTTATGAATTTTTCTCCCGGTATAGGGCTCCTCGTTGCGAGAACCGCAACTTACCTCTGATTACCCATCGCTTGGGCACCGGCTCATTTGACTTGGTTGTATTTTATTTCTAAAATTTTTACTAAATTTTTCTTAGTAATATTTGAGTTAATTATGGTTCCTCACTTTAGTTTAAATATTTTTCCAGAAGTTCTAGCTGTCCGGACCGACACCGGTCACCGGAACAGTAGAATGTACAGAGTTGCTACCGGGAGGGTGTTACACTACAAGGCTTGGTAACTAACTTGATTTAACTCATGTCATTGCTCTGATCGTTCTTCCATACTTAACATTAGGTACACACTTAACGTTATTTCCTTTTAAGGAGAATGTGTATGGATTAGTGCCTACCGAATTCTTAAATACCAGGTCACCTCAATACAATTTCCTTTGCTTATTTAGTCTTCTATTTGAAATTTCATCATCTCTTTTTATAAGATATCAGCCGCTACCATCCTTCTGTTGTACCACTGATTGGTTGACATATCATCTTAAGATTTACTATCTCTACTTATACTCTATTTTTACCCTTTTTGTCTACCCTCACTCTTTTGCATCCCTATATTTTACTGTATTTTAGAAGATACCTCTCATTAACATACTCTTTTAGAATTGATTCCAATTATACTTACTATCATAACTCTTATCCTTCTATTTCTCAGTGACTTGTGATTACCATTCACACATATCTCCTCCTACTCTATCTCCTACTATCGTTCTGTCACTTATTTCCATTCATGTTTCCTTATAAAGTGACCCTATTAGTGTTAGTAGTATGCCCTAGAGCATATCATTTAGTATGTATCTTGTACATATTTTTATTAATAAAAGGCATTTCCACTTTTCCGTTTACATAATATATTTATGTGTAATAGAAAAGGTCAATTGATATTTTGTTAGAAATTCTATTCTTAAGTTGTTAAGAATATGAGTGACAGTATTTCTAGTACAAAGTATCATAAATAGGTTCAAAATCGAGGATACATCATAATAAGGACATGACTTATCCAGAAAGATTGTATTCATATTTGTTCCCAAGTTATTTATATGAGATATAAATAAGATGGAATGGTGAGTCTCATGTCATATGACAAACATGGTAGGCACTTATACATGATAAGTTGGTCGAACCAGTGATACTTATGACAAGCACATGGAGTTTACTCTTGTCAATGTTTTGTCATAAATCATATCAGTGCATATAGTCTTTAGACCTGAGATAGCATAGTTATCTTGTATATAGGTAGTTTGAGTTTGATACTGCTTTCATACTTGTACTGTGTATGGGTATATGGGCATGTGTTGGCTCCTACTAGTTATATATGGAGGTAGGTGTTGATCAAGATGGAATCTGTTCCTCTAAGTAAATAGAGATAAAATCCTATGTTCATTTAATTGTTTTTGATGTTTCAAGTTCCTGGCCAGGATAAATAGATTTATTCAGAAAAGAGTTTCTCATGAGAAAATCTTTTTAATCAAGAACTGGAATTAAAAGAGAACATAATATTCATAGCAAATGGAGTTTGACATAAACCATGACTCCAGCTTGAGTTGGGATTTTGTAACAGAGAGATTCTAGTGCATGGTAACATATGATTATAGGTTCATTTAAGGTAAACCTTATTACTAATTGGGTGGCCATGGCATGCTATGTTAGGTGTTAACCATGGCCTATGAGGTGCATAAAATGATTTAGAGAAATCATTTATAATAAGAAAGAGTTCTGATGATATTAAGAGTTAATATCATGTCTCATTGCCAATTAGTGATGAGCCTAGTAAGTCACACACATACACAAGTTATCACCTAATTAAATATGATTTAATTAATTAATTAAAGAGTTTAATTGATTAATTAAATAGGTTTGGTTTGTAATTAGATTGCAAAGTCCCTAGCATGACTTGAAACTAAATCTAGATTATTGGATGTATAGTATAATTTAAATTTATATTTAAAGTGTTTAAATATGAATTTAATTAATGAGAAATTAATTAATAGAGATTAATTAATTAATTTATATTTGATGTAAATTAATTAGAAGAAGAGAAATAATTATTTTGGATTGAAAACTCAAAATTAAGACATAGGGGCATTTTGGTCATTTCATAGTATGACACGTGGCACCATGAGATAGTGACACATGGCATTACACATAAGCTTGCCAAATGTCTTTTAATCATGTAAGATGATTAAAATTAAGATTAAATATAGGTTTGACACTTGGCACAATGTGATTGGATCACTTAAACCTAGAGCTAATCAAAAGGTGACATGTGGCAAGGGGTTTAATGTGTTAACCTAGCTATATAAGTGTTGTTATGAGAAAAAATAAAACACAAGCAGTAGCCACTCCTTTGTGCCGCCACCTTGGTGTGCAATTCTCTCCTCTTCTCTTCTTCTCTCATGAATCCAAGAGATTAGAAAAACAATCTCTTGAATTAAGAACACCAGAAATTGTTTATAGTGTCCTGTTTACATCTCTATTCTTTTAAAAGGCAGAACTTAATTTTCTAATTAATAGAAAAGGCTTTAGAAGCTGTTCAAGGGCTTCTATAGGTGTTCATGGTGTGGAAAAACTAGAGGGACAACATTTGGTGTCCTGAAGACGAATCTCAAAGGCGCAAATACACTGCAGTGCATCAAGAAGTTAGTGTGTTTGTTCTTGATTTAATCTAGGGTTCTAAAATTAATCTGATTAATTTTAAAATCTTAAATAGAAAATACAGATCCAAAAACATATTAAAAGAGTTTTAATATGTTGTTTATCATTGAAATCAAATAGATAAAAATAAATCTTGTATGATGCATGTGACCCTAGGTGAAATTTTTTGAATTCAATAGTATAAACTTCTTTTTTTCATGCTTCCGTTCCTTCAATTTGGTATCAGAGCCACTATATTTTCCATTTAGATTTTTGATTATATGATTTAATTATGTGTTTTGATCATGAGATGATTTATCCATTGTTGGTTGCAATGGAGGTGTGGCAGCATGCTTGAAAAACACCATCAATGGTGCGCATAGTTTAGCTTCCATGGATGGTTCAAGGTTTCGCTTTTAATTCTGCAATTGTTGTATGAGCTAAGGCCTATTCTTTGACTAATTAAAGTGTTTAATTAGTAGTTTTAATCACACAATTAAATTATGATTCAAATCAGAATTTTAAAAATTATTTGAATGTGATTCAAATCTGAATTTTAAAAGTTGTTTGAATGTAATTCAAATCTGAATTTTTAAAGTTGTTTGAATCATATTCAAATCTGAATTTTTAAAGTTGATTGAATAATATTCATATCTGATTTTTTAAAAAATGTTTGAATATGATTCAAATCTGATTTTTTAAGAATTGTTTGAATGTGATTCAAATCTGAATTTTTAAGGTTGTTTGAATGTGATTCAAATTTGAATTTTTAAATTTATTTGAATCATATTCAAATCTAAATTTTTAAGTTGAATATGAGATATTCAATTTAATTTAAGTATGTATGCTTTATTTAATTGTTAAATAGTGATATGCATGATGGATGAACATGGACTATAAAAGACCAATGTGATTGGATTTATTTCTTTTATGTTTCTTTGGGATTGTAAATTAATTAATTTATTTTAATTTATTTTGGGCATGTATTATTAAGTTTGTAATAATTTTTTGGTTGTAATTTCATTTATTTAAGTTCTTATAAATTCGTTTTGGTATGCCAAGGATTACTATATAATTTTGGATTACAAGAAGTTCAAGGAGGTCAAAAGCATTGGTGGGACCAGTGGGAGGAATTCAAGATCAAGTGTTGATTATGTACTCCTTTAGCAATTCTTGTAAAATAAATGAATGAAATGCACCTAGGAATGCCCTGATTCAATTCTTGGTGGCTCAGAATTGAATCCCTTAGAAAGTCCATGATCATACCATATTTACTGCTTATCCATGATTGCATGAGATGTATGGGAATGTATGCAATTATATGATATATGCATGCTAAATGGATAATGTGCAAAGTAAGACCTAAATAGTAATTAGGATGACCATAAAATCTTCCAAACAAATGATTAAGTTGGAAATGCTATAATTAAAGTAATTGTAACATAGGCCCTCCATTGGGGCAATTATTTTAAGAAATTTTAAATAGTTGCATAAGATGCAATTAATTTAAGAGATTTTCTTAAGAATAATTGTTAAGCATGAGATGTTGTAAATATGTAAATGTTTTGGTATCCAATATTGGATGTACCTGAGGACATTAAAATTATTTACATAATTACTGGCTCAATGGGATCAACTTAATTAATGCAAGATAAGTCAATAATGGATGTACCTGAGATTTTGAGCATTAGGGGCTAGGTAAAGGATTGAACCTCACATGAGATGTGATGGACAAGGAGTTGCTCACTTATAGTTTATTGTAATTTCAATAACGGATGTACCTGAGGATGATCAATAGAATTATAAGAAATCAATCACCCACTAGAAATCCATCCAACTGGGATTTCCGTTATCTACTTTGGAAGTGTAGGATTCGCTAAGTTAGTGGGAGGACCAATTTGATTAAAAGACCATAATCATTTTGGTTAATTACTTGATACATTTACTAATTAATCTGGTTATTTTCTACAGTTAATTTTCTGATAATAATGAGCACAGAACAACCACCACCATCCAATATCCTTGCAAGCATACTTGATCGCAATAGTTTGACAGGACCTAATCTCTCTGATTGGCTAAGAAATTTGAAACTTGTCCTGAACCTTGAACATATAGGATATGTTCTAGATTCAAATGTTCATGGTCCCTTACCTCCAGAGGCCACTCAAGAGGAACATGAAACTTTGGACAAGTGGAAGAAGCATGATATGAGAGCTAAGTGTTACATGCTTGCTTCCATGAGTAATGAGTTACAGAAGCAGCATGAGAATATGTAGAGTGCGAGTGAGATCCTCCTTCACCTACAAGAGTTGTATGGTGAGCACAGTAGGAATGCTAGGTATGAGATATCTAGGCAGCTGTTCCACATAAGGATGTCTGAGGGACAGAATGTTGGGGATCATGTCCACAAGATGATTCGGCTAATTGAGCAGTTGGAACATCTTGACTTCAACATGGATTTCCAACTACAGACGGATTTGATCCTTTAGTCCCTTCCTGAGTCTTTTGGGAATTTTGTGACAAATTTTCATATGACTCAACAGGAATGCACCTTAGATGGTTTACTCAACATGCTGGTTATTGCCCAAAAGAATATGCCGGGCAATAAAGGAAAAGAGGTTGCTTTGATTGCATCTTCTTCTGCTGGAAAGTCCAACAAGAAGAAAGGCAATAAGAAAAAGAAACCTCAGATTCTTGGTCTTTCTAAGAAAATAGCTAAACAGAAAGGGAAGACTAAAGCTAATGGAGGTAAAGGAAAGTGTTTCCACTGCCAGAAGGATGGGCACTGGAAAAGGAACTGCCCAGAGTATCTTGCTTCTCTGAAGGACAAGAAGGATACACCTTTGGAAGGTATGTCCATATCTTATTATTTAGATTCTGATGATACTCATAGTTTATCTACAGCTTGGGTTTTAGATACTGGTGCCAGTTCTCACATTTCTAATGATATGCAGGAACTAGCAAATAGTAGCATCTTGCGTTCTCAAGATGTTAGAGTCCGGATTGGCAATGGCTCAACTGTTGAAGCTTTAGCCATAGGATCTAAATCGTTTTACATGTTTGGACATGTTTTGTGTTTGGATAATATTTTATATGTACCTGATGCTTTTAAGAACATCATTTCTATATCTAGTTTGACTAGAATTGGCTATGAATTTTCAATTCACAGATGATGTTTGCAATATTTATTTTAGAAATAAATATGTTGGTTCGGATTATATGAATGATGGTCTTTATTATTTGGATAATAATGACAAACACAAAATGAATGCAAGTGATCTAAATGAATGCAATGCCATAGTGAAAATCAACTCAAGTTCAAAATATATTTGGCACTTAAGGTTATGTCATGTTGCAGAAAATAGGATTACAAAATTGGAGAAAATGGGGATTCTATCCTCATTGGGCTCTGAGCCTACTCCAACTTGTGAATCTTGCCTTCAGGGCAAAATGACTAGATCACCCTTTGTTGGACAAGGGCTAAGAGCTGAAATATTTTGGAGGTAATACATAATGATGTATGTGGTCCATTTAAAGTAATGGCTAGAGGGGGCTTTCATTATTTTATTACCTTTACTGATGATAAATCAAGGTTTGGGTATTTGTATTTGATGAAATACAAATATGAATCCTTTGAAAAGTTCAAAGAATTTAAATCTGAAGTAGAAAATCAAACAGGAATGAGTATTAAAGCTCTTCGATCAGATCATGGAGGTGAATATTTGAGTACTGAATTTGATGAATACTTGAGAGAGCATGGCATTGTTTCCCAGCTGACTCCTCCAGGAACGCCACAGCTGAATGGTGTATCTGAAAGGAGAAATCGTACCTTATTGGATATGGTACGTAGTATGATGAGCTATACTGATATGCCAATCTCCTTTTGGGGATTTGCATTAGAATCAGCTTTGTATATTCTGAATAGGATTCCATCAAAATCAGTTTCTTCCACACCTTATGAGATATGGCATGGAAGAAAAATAAGTCTTAAGCATGTTAAGATTTGGGGTTGTCCAGCTTATATCAAAAAGCTAAACACTGATAAATTGGAGACCAGATCAAAAAAGGGTCGATTTGTTGGATATCCAAAAGATAGTTTTGGATATTATTTTTATTTGCCTACTTCACACAAGGTTGTGATAAGTAAAGATGCCACATTTCTTGAACAACAGTTTGTTCAAGAAGGAGGCAAAGGAAGGCAGATAGAGTTGGAATTGGAGATTACTGACCAACCAACAGATCAGATGGATATATATCCATCTAGTCAACCTACAACCGTTGATGAAACATCTACAGCTGTTCCTCGTAGAACAACCAGGGTATCTCACCCACCAGTGAGATATGGTTTCCTTCATGAAGAAGAACAAGAGTTGTCTACTCATGAAGAATCATATCATGGAGATGATCCACTTACCTATGAAGAAGCTATATCATATATAGACTCTTCAAAATGGATTGATGCTATGAAATCTGAGATTGATTCCATGTATAAGAATCAAGTTTGGGATCTTGTTAACCCACCTGAAGATATTGTACCTATAGGGAACAAATGGGTTTTCAAGAAGAAAATTAGTTCTGATGGAAAGGTAGAGACCTATAAGGCAAGGCTAGTAGTGAAAGGGTTTCGCCAAAGGCAAGGAATCGACTATGAGGAGACTTTCTCGCTTGTTGCCATGCTTAAATCAATTAGGATTCTATTAGCAATAACTGCATACTATGATTATGAGATTTGGCAAATGGATGTGAAAATAGCTTTTCTCAATGGATACATTGAAGAAAACATTTTCATGGAACAACCTAGGGGTTTTGAATTCCAAGATGATTCCAAGGTATGCAAGCTAAAACGATCCATTTATGGGTTGAAACAAGCTTCGAGGAGTTGGAACATCCATTTTGATGAAGCTATTAAATCCTTTGGTTTTATCAAAAATGAGGATGAGCCATGTGTATATAAAAAGGTTAGTGACAGTGCTATCACTTTCCTTGTCTTATATGTGGATGATATACTGTTGATGGGTAATGACACAGGTATGTTGATAACTGTAAAGGTATGGTTGTCAAATACATTCTCTATGAAAGACTTAGGGGATGCAACCTATATTCTTGGGATTCTCATACATAGAGATAGAGCGAAAAGAATAATTGGTTTATCCCAAAGTCTATACTTGGATAAGGTGTTAAAGAGGTTTAATATGCTTGATTCCAAGAGAGGATTGTTACCAGTGAGACATGGTATCCATCTTTCTAAAGAGATGTCTCCAAAGACACCTAAAGAAAGAGATAAAATGGCCAGGATTCTATATGTTTCGGCTATTGGAAGTTTAATGTATGCAATGTTGTGTACTAGGCCGGATATCGCATATGCTGTTAGTTTGACTAGCAGGTATCAATCCAATCCAGGTTTGGAACACTGGATAGCTGTCAAGAATATCCTTAAGTACTTGAGAAGAACTAAGGATTTATTCTTGATTTATGGAGGTAGAGACTTGCAATTGG
This sequence comes from Hevea brasiliensis, assembly GCF_030052815.1. Lineage (NCBI taxonomy): Eukaryota > Viridiplantae > Streptophyta > Magnoliopsida > Malpighiales > Euphorbiaceae > Hevea > Hevea brasiliensis. The sequence goes on along the minus strand of NC_079493.1, from coordinate 89,477,444 downwards.
ATGGTTATACTAATTCTGATTTCCAATCAGATATCGATGATAGAAAGTCTACCTCTGGATATGTGTTCATTTGTAATGGAGGTGCAATCAGTTGGAAGAGTTCCAAACAGAGCACGACTGCAGATTTCACTATAGAGGCTGAGTATATTGCTGCATCAGATGCTGCAATGGAAGCTATTTGGATAAAGAAGTTCGTGACAGAACTTATAGTAGTTCCTTCCATTGAGTCAGCAGTTCCACTACACTGTGCAACAATGGAGCAGTCATAAAGGCTAAGAAACTAAGGTCTCACCAAAGATCCAAACACATAGAAAGGCACTACCACATTATTAGAGAAATAGTTGGGCGAGGCGATGTAGCCATGCAGAAAATAGCATCAGCTGAAAATCTAGCTGATCCATTCACTAAGCCTATGTCACAGACTCAACTAGACCGACATCTTGAGAAGATGGGTCTAAGGTATTGTAATGAATGGCTTTAGTGCTAGTGGGAGATTGTTAGTAGTATGCCCTAGAGCATATCATTTAGTATGTATCTTGTACATATTTTTATTAATAAAAGGCATTTTCACTTTTCCGTTTACATAAGATATTTATGTGTAATAGAAAAGGTCCATTGATATTTTGTTAGAAATTCTATTCTTAAGTTGTTAAGAATATAAGTGACAGTATTTCTAGTACAAAGTATCATAAATAGGTTCACAATCGAAGATACTTCATAATAAGGATATGACTTATCCAGAAAAATTGTATTCATGTTTGTTCCTAAGTTATTTATATGAGATATAAATAAGATGGAATGGTGAGTCTCATGCCATATGACAAACATGATAGGCACTTATACATGATAAGTAGGCTGAACCAGTGATACTTATGACAAGCACATGGAGTTTACTCTTGTCAATCATATCAGTGCATATAGTCTTTAGACCTAAGATAGCACAATTATCTTGTATATAGGTAGTTTGAGTTTGATACTGCTTTCATACTTGTACTGTGTATGGGTATATGGGCATGTGTTGGCTCCTATTAGTTATATATGGAGGTAAGTGTTGATCAAGATGGAATCTGTTCCTCTAAGTAAATAGAGATAAAATCCTATGTTCATTTAATTGTTCTTGATGTTTCAAGTTCCTGGCCAGGACAGATAGATTTATTTAGAAAAGAGTTTCTAATGAGAAAATCTTTTTAATCAAGAACTGGAATTAAAAGAGGACATAATATTCATAGCAAATGGAGTTTGACATAAACCATGACTCCAGCTTGAGTTGGGATTTTGTAACAGAGAGATTCTAGTGCATGGTAACATATGATTATAGGTTCATTTAAGGTAAACCTTATTACTAATTGGGTGGCCATGGCATGCTATGCTAGGTGTTAACCATAGTCTATGAGGTGCATAAAATGATTTAGAGAAATCATTTATAGTAAGAAAGAGTTCTGATGATATTAAGAGTTAATATCATGTCTCATTGCCAATTAGTAATGAGCCTAGTAAGTCACACACATACACAAGTTATCACCTAATTAAATATGATTTAATTAATTAATTAAAGAGTTTAATTGATTAATTAAATAGGTTTGGTTTGCAATTAGATTGCAAAGTCCCTAGCATGACTTGAAACCAAATCTAGATTATTGGATGTATAGTATGATTTAAATTTACATTTAAAGTGTTTAAATATGAATTTAATTAATGAGAAATTAATTAATAGAGATTAATTAATTAATTTATATTTGATATAAATTAATTAGAAAGAGAAATAATTATTTTGGATTGAGAACTCAAAATTAAGACACAGGGGCATTTTGGTCATTTCACAGTGTGACAAGTGGCACCATGAGATGGTGACACATGGCATTACACATAAGCTTGCCAAATGTCTTTTAATCATGTAAGATGATTAAAATTAAGATTAAATATAGGTTTGACACTTGGCACAATGTGATTGGGTCACTTAAACCTAGAGCTAATGAAAGAGTGACATGTGGCAAGGGGTTTAATGTGTTAACCTAGCTATATAAGTGTTGTTATGAGAAAAAATAAAACACAAGTAGCAGCCACTCCTTTGTGCCGCCACCTTGGTGTACAATTCTCTCCTCTTCTCTTCTTCTCTCATCAATCCAAGAGATTAGAAAAAAAATCTCTTGAATTAAAAACACCAGAAATTATTTCTAGTGTCCTGTTTACATCTCTAATCTTTTAAAAGGCAGAACTTGATTTTCTAATTAATAGAAAAAGCTTTAAAAACTGTTCAAGGGCTGTCATAGGTGTTCTTGGTGTGGATAAACTAGAGGGACAACATTTGGTGTCCTGAAGACGAATCTCAAAGGCGTAAATACACTGCAGTGCATCAAGAGGTTAGTGTGTTTGTTCTTGATTTAATCTAGAGTTCTAAAATTAATCTGATTAATTTTAAAATCTTAAATGGCAAATAAAGATCCAAAAACATATTAAAAGAGTTTTAATATGTTGTTTATCATTGAAATCAAATAGATAAAAATAAATCTTGCATGATGCATATGACCCTAGATGAAAATTTTTGAATTCAATGGATAAACTTCTTTTTTTTACGCTTCCGTTCCTTCAATTAGTCATACCAAAAATGCTCACCTATTATCCTTAAATATATAATAATATTAAAATTATAAATAAAATCAATATCTACTCACAGTACTTCATAAGTCACTGCGGCGGCTGGGCGAAGGAGGAAGGCTAGCCCGGCTCACCTAAACAATTACATTACAAACTGATCAATATTTACTTAAAACAAAACTTTGAAAGAGTCGAAGATAACCTAGGTTTTGCCGAAAATTTGGCAGAATTTTCCCTATACCTAGAACCTACCCAACCTGCAAAGTAGCTAAAATCACACTTCTAAAATCACAAGCCTCAAATTCACATCTCAACAATATTATCTGGCCCCTCTTAGGCCCTCAAACTAGTTAAAACTCACATACTACACATAAAATAATTATTTAAAAATTTGAAGTGTTCCACTTTATAAATGATTGAATATTTAAAAATTTCTATTTAAATAGAAGTCTGTGTCTAAAATAAATTTTCCTACAAAAGTCTAGAATAAATTAGAAAAAGCAATGAATTAGAAAATAAAATGAAAATAGGCAAAAAAATAGAAATTTATTTTTCTTTCCTGCTTCGCGTAGAAAATTTTTTGATCTTAAATTCATTTAGAAAAATTAAATAAATCATTTTTTTAATTTAAAGTTCTATTTTGAAAAAACGTTTACTATATTATTAAACAAAAATAATTTAAGTGATGTTATTAAATGAATTTTATTTTTTTATCATAATTAATGTAAAAAAGAAAAAAAAAAGCATTTTTCCTACAAATCTAAAATCTTACAATAATATTCAAAAATAATTACCAAAACAATTATTTTTTTTAGTAAAAGATTGTCTACTAATCCATTATATACTACTATTATTCAATACTAAAAATAAATTCTTGCTATGCAATAATAATATTAAAAATAATAAAGAGTTAAATTTAATTAATTATTAAAAATTAATATATCTTAAATAAAATAAAAATATCACAAAATTAAAAATAAAGAAATTAATTAAGAAATTCTATATATAGTATTAGTAGTTTAATATAATTCTCATATAGTAGTGTTTTTATGTGGTTATAAGTGTTTGATGTTGGGTTTGTATAAACTTGTAGCAATGAAATTACAAAAATATAATAAAGATAAACATTATCTGATGGATAACTATAAAGAAATAATGTAATCCTAATGAATGTTGCTAAAACTCAAAATTAGAGATGTAATAGAAATGAGATATTTTATTTTATTTTATTTTTATTAATGAAGTGTCTTGGACTATAAAATAGCTCAGGCAGTCACTTCATGGGGGAGTAAAAGTTGTTATAAGGCATAAAATCCGTCAAAATCATATATTCCAAAATGTATGTGTAGGGATAACATGAATGACGGGTCATCTTTGATTTTTTTTTATTTGTTGTACTTTGTATTTTTTTTAAGGGCCTGAATTTGCTATTGGTTAATCAAGATAAAAATTAATCACCTTATAAAAATTAAAAAAATAACGAAATTACCGAACTGCAAGTTAGAATTTTCATTTGAATCACTGTTGCTTGTAATATTTTGTGGGAAGTTATATGTTTATTATTATTTATAATAGGAGAAATTAGGTCTCTTTATCATGTGGTATTTGAGTAATACAAATTTAATTGCATATTAAAAGCCAAAATTTTCAATTTTATAATATTTGTTCAATTACTTGAAATTGTTCAAAATTAAAAGATTTAAATAAAATAGAAATGATTTAAAATTTTAAATTTTTCTGATAATAACTGTTAAATAAATTATATTTTCACATAATATTAATTTCATAATTAATTAATTAATTATTATGATAACATTATATTGTACATGAAAAATTAATAAAAAATTAAAAAATTAATCGCGTGTATGTACAGTAAATTGCAAAAAGAACTAGTATATAATAAATATGAATAATGAATGAACATAAAAAGTTAATAAATTATTTTATAATTTTGTTAAGCCCTTCTAAATTTTATAATCAAGTTACGAGTAATCGACCATCCAGCGTGATAGCCTAGTGATTAACTTGATGAGGTGACCTTGTCTCACTCTAATTTGACTCCCTGCGCCACGTGATAAATAAATATTATCTCTATTTAGAAGTACAATGAGAAAAATTAGGATGTTGTCCAATTATTCGTCTCATTGAATGTTACCTCCGATTTGGTGATAAGTCTTTTTTTATGAGATTTGAGTAATTCCATAACATAAATCGATAATCTCAAACCTCGGGTCTCTTAGGCACTAGTTGATACATCTGCTAACGTGGCATTGTGCACATGTGGAGCATTGTCGATGTGTCATCGAAGCCTCTAGTTTCGCAAAAACGTGAACGTCTTTGGACTCACGATAATTAGGGAAGTCTAAAGATGCCACATATTTGCTGGATAAACAGGGTATTGAAGGTTCCAGTGGCGATGGGTCAGTCTTTGATCTCTTTTGGTGATGGTTGAAAATTATTTTTATTTGGTTCAAATGGAAGCTAGTGAGGTGGCGAAGCTTAAGAAAGTGTTTATTCTCAAAAGGAAAGCATGTTTGACCAAAAGGGGGAGAATTTCTTGGGGGTTTTCTAAGCTTCAAGGATAGTGTTGTAGGATTTTTTATAGCAAAAAAATACACTTCCAGTGCCCCAAAGGTAGATCGTTAGAAAAAGTGGTACCAACAAAGAAAATGGTGAGTTAGTGTGTTGTCAGATTCAGATAAGGTTCGAAAATGTCGACATGTTCTCACCTGGGTGACTGGGAAGGTCTCGTGCCTTCCTACTGCATTTAGCTTTGAGGCAACATCGTTCGGTTGAGGCAATCTGTGTGTGTCGCTCATGGGCTTAGACTGTACGCTTCGGCTTCATTGAGCCCAGGTCTAGCATGCTAAGCTCAAGTCCTTGGGCTTGAATTTTCTCCATAGGCCTGGCTTATTGAATTTATTTTTCTTTTCATTTTACTTAAATTTCAGAATTTCGTAGAACTTAAAATTACAAAATTTGTGCTAAAAATTCTAAATATTTTTAATTTTATTTTGTGTAATTCTAAAAAATTTCAAAGATAATTTGTAACTAAGTACCTAAGGCATAACAAAAATTTTCAGTTTTTAAAGTAACAATTTGGTTCTTAAATTTAAATTATGTTAATAAATTAGTTTATACTGTTAATTGCTTTTTAATTTAAAATAATTTAGTCTGTAAAAATTTATTTTATTAATAAAATAGCCCTTAAATCTAAATTTTATATTTCAATAATTACTTATTTTATACTTAAATAATTTTATATTTTATAAAATATCAAATATTTTTTTTATATTTACAATTATTTAGGTAAAAAATAATAAAACATAGTTCATAACAAGCAATATGTTTTACTACTTAAAGTTTTTATATTATGGTTTATAATTTTATTAAAAATTATATTTTATTTGTAGTAATGTTTTTTTAATAAATAAATAATTATAAAATTCTTTTATAGTGCTTTTTAAGAAAAATTATTAAAAGAAAATTATTTTATATGATTTAATATAATTTATCTTGACAATAAATAATCATATTTAAATTATAATTTATTTACAATTTATAAATAGTTTTGAAAAACTACATTTTAAATTTGATTTCTATTTAAATTAATTATTTTTTAAAAACATATTATTATCTATTTAATATTTTATAAAATATATAACTATTTAATTATAAAATAAATAATTTTTTAACATAAAATTTAGATATATGGGCTGTTTAGTAACTAACTTGTTTTAAACTGAAAAGCAATTAATGAAATTAACTATTAATTTAGACTGTAATAACTAATTTATTAAAAGAATTTAAATTTGGAGATCAAAACGTTGTTAAAAACAAATTGAAGTCCAATATATGAATTTTGTTATATATGTCTCAAGATTTAGTTGTAAATTAACTAATTATTATTATTATTATTATTATTATTATTATTATTATTATTATTATTATTATTTAATGACACCTTATTGCCATGATGTGTAAGTCTAGGGTTTGTTCAATGAGCTGAAAAATAAAGACGGCAGCTGCATTTAAAACAGATATCAAGACTCAAGCCTGCCCTAACGAATGAAAAGTTCCGCGTGGACCAAGTGCATGCTGCTAATGCCCTACTTTTTTTTTTCTTTTCTAAAACAATGCCCTACTTGAACATATGGATTAATTCTTATTTAAATCTGACAGCAGAGAATTTGTTAAAGCCGGCACTTACCTAAGATCAAATATAAACTAATTGAAATTCACAAATTTGTGCCTTTAATAAATTATATAAAAAAAAAACCTTAATTACTCCAACTTTACATCCTCGAATTCATCCATATAAACAATAGAGTTCTCCTCATATGAACAGTAGTACATCTACTTATATGCAAATAAGGGTTGAAATCTCGGTATTATATTACAATGTAAATACATCATATAGGTTTCAACGTAAGGGAGCAAATGAATTCTATGCATTTATCTTGTGCAATCAGTTACATATTACCTGGAGTTGTATGGAATATGCCATATATGCTTCAAAATGTTGCTTGATTAATCATCCCTCGTCTTCTTGATCATGGATGAATTTGTTATCAATATACACGCAAGGGATGTGATCTATCTTGAAAATCTCCCGTCTTTTGCAATTCCCTTTCCTTTTCTCCAATAACAAGGGAAACTTTCGTGGCCCATCCTGTTGTCCAGTACGACACATTGTAATAAATCCTGGATTCATGAAACTAGCCATTTTCGGTCTTTCCTTCCGGAGAGGACAGTCGCGAATATACAGTTCCAGTAGTGAGTGAGGCAGGTCCTTTTCTGGGAGGGATGTGAGCTTCGGACAGTTAGAGATAAATAGCTCCTCAAGAAAAGAGAGGCTGTGGAGGGCCACATATTTCAGGTTTGGGAAATTTACAATGGACAAGCTGGTCAGAGATGCAGGCAGCATCATCGCTAGCTCCTCCTGAGGAAAACACACAACAGTTGGACAACCACCGGTAATGAATAGGTGTGTAAGAGAGGTGAGTTTATGCAATCCCCATTCAAAGAGGGAGTTACAGATGATGAGATTCGTCATTGAAAGTGAAGTTATTTTGGTGGGGAAACCCTCTTCTGGGAAGGATACAATTCCTGGACAAGCATGAATATCCAATTCTAGAAGAGAAGTCAAGTTTTGCATTTGTCTTGGCAGAGCCTCAAGCCTCTCACACCAGCCAATGTAGAATTTCCTTAGATTGGTGACAGGCAGCCCATCTTCAGGAAAGGAAACAAATCTGGGACATTTATATATGGTAATCTCGCGAAGTTGGCTCAGCTTGTTGAGGTTCCCAGGTAAGGATGCAAGATTACCACAATATCTTATCTCCAAATGTTCAATAAACATGCTATCAGAAAAAGTCTCAGCTACTGAATGCAGTTCTGGGCATTCCCAAATCTCAAGGTGTCGAAGACAAGCAGGTAACTTGCCACTTGATAATAGGCTCCTGAGAGATGGACAATTCCTGATGTACAAATGTTCAAGAAGATATGTGCCGTAGATACTTTTACCCTTGCCCTCTTCCAGCAAACAGCGCAAATCGCCACAGGAACCGATGCATAGTTTTTTAAGAGTTGAAGGCAAACTTGTTTGTGAAAAAGAAACAAGTCCGGGGCAGTTTTCAATATGGAGCTCTTTCATGGATGTGAGACTGGACAAGCTGGGTCCCTTCAAGATTTTACAATCCACTAACTCGAGAATTTTAAGAGAGCAAGGCAAGCCATGGTGCTGTTGTTCTTCTTCTTCACCTCCACCAAAGGAGACAAGCGGTGAACAATTCATGATTTTAACACAACGCATGGAGCAGAGGCTTCCTAGCAATCCAACATCCTTCTGCAACAGAATCATAAGGTCCTCACAGCCGTCAATCTCCAAATTTTCTACTTTTTTCAGTCCTCGCATGAGGCCCCGCTCTGTTGGACAAGTAAAATTTGTAATACGAAAAAGAACTGCTGAGTTTAGTGAGCTAAACTCACTCATGCTTCTGCACGCCACTTCTTTGCATCCATTAATATTCAATTCGCAGAGCACTGGATAATTTATTATTGAAACCAGCAAGCACTCACATTCATGAACTAAAAGCTTTTCCAATGATGGAAGATTGTTTGGTAAATTTCCCACTAGTTCAGGACACTTTAGAAGAGAAAGCTCGCGGAGATGCAGGAAAATTTCACCTTTTTGTTTGCCAAGGGCATCCCAAGTCTTCCATTCTGGCATATGTTCGAAACGAAGAGTCCCCAGTGAGGGGAAAGGATTTGAGCAACCTGTCCCATAAATCTCTGCGCCTATGCTCTTTAATCCACCCATCCCTGAGATAATCAGGTCTTTGAGCGACGACAAGAGGCCAAGTGGTGGCAAGGACGTGCAATTTTTACAATTTTCTAATCTTAGGAGGACCATGTTAGAGAATGAAGGATCTCCAACCCAAACTGGTAACTCCACACCTGCATAGCCGTTGACAATCAGCTCTTTTAGCCTTTGATGAGGTCTCAGCATGTTGAGTACATCTTTTGCTACTCTTTGATTTCTTGAATCATTAAAATTAGAATCCCATTTCAACATTAAAGCATCTAGATCTTGCTTTGCGCTTAAATTGGCTTGCCTTGCTTGTTGAACATCAACCACATTCTCTAACCCAGAAATTCGAAGCGTTCCACGTAGAGAGTTCAAGTTCATTAACTCTTCTATTCCACATCCAGCGTGTTTGTCAACAAGAAAATCGGATAATTTGCAGAGACATTTCAGTTTTCCTATTCCTTCTGGCATCTCACTCAGTGAGGATACATTAGTAATATCAAGATGAAGCAGATTGATCAAGTTCTTCAAGTTTGAAGGCAACTTTGTGAGATGAGAACAGTCTCGTAATATTAAAAACAACAAGTTGAATAAGGAGCTTGTTGACTCAGGTAAACTTTTAAGCATGGTGCAAGAAAGGTCAAGGTGTCTTAGATGTTTCAATTTTCCAATTGAACAAGGCAACTCAGTGATGTTATAACCTTTGAAGCTCAGGACCCTTAACCATTTCAAGTTCAACACCAAATCAATAACATGATTAGTTATGTAGCTTGTATCACCATGTCCGAATGGGAGGAAGGTTCTTAAGTACTTACATTCACCAATGGCCCCTAACTTTTTGATGCTGTCACAATCTTCTCGAATGTAAGAAGAATGGCGAGCCTTTTTAAATCTCGCAGATTCCTTATTAGCCTCCTCCAATTTAAAACATGTGTCTCCGGCAGCCCATTGAGCTAGATCATTGATAAGGTCGTGCATTACATATAGGGCTTTATTGCCACTTGACACTTGAAATATTGACCTGGACACAAGCTCATGAAAATATTTGCTGCCTATCTCTTCCTTCTGATCACCGTCTTCTTGCTGCTGAATCATACCGACTGCTATCCACCGAAGGACTAGCTCTTCTTCGTTAAATTCATACCCTTTTGGTAATACTGCACAATAACCAAAACACCTCTTCAAATGTGAAGGCAAATGGTGATAACTCAATCTCAATGCTTCAAGAATGTGACTTTCATCTGGTAGATTCCAGAATTTTCTATTTAGCACATTTTCCCATTCATCTCTCCGCTTTGAGCGTAGAAGGCCACCAAGAGTCATTGCTGCCAAAGGCAAGCCACTGCACTTCTGGATTACGTTTTTCCTAATTAATTCCAAATTTGGATGTCTGCCAGGATCTCTGTTCTCAAATGCATGTTTCGAAAACACAGACCAGCAATCCTCATCTGATAAAAGCTCCAACTTATGATAATGTGGGACAGATCCCATAGTTAATGCAACATCTTCCCAGCGAGTCGTCACAATTATTTTACTTCCTGGAGCTGCAGCTGAAAAGGGGGATTTCAGTTCTTGCCACTCTGCATAATTCTTGTTCCACACGTCATCTAAAACCAGCAGTAACTTTTTCCTCGTTAATTCCTTTCTTAGTTTGACCTGAACATCATTCAACTCTTGTAGCTCGCATGACTGGGAAGTGATGGACTCAAGAATTGCCTTGGTTACTCTCTTAACATCAAACTCTTCAGAAATACAAACCCATCCCTTCGCCTGGAAATTTGAAATAGAACAGTCATTGTATACAAGCTTAGCAAGCGTTGTCTTGCCTACTCCTGCCATTCCAACAATGGCAATGACACGAAAGTTGGCATCAACACTGCTGCTTTCCCTTCTTAATACCATTTCAAGAACCTTCTCTTTATCTCCGTCCCTCCCATAGATTCCAGGTTCGTTTGGCAAACACGTACTGGGTGTTCTTCGCGACAATTGTGAAGATGAACCCTCAAGGATCCTTAGCAGGCCTAGTTTGTCTGCTCGCTGAGAAATGTCTTGTAACCGGATAGTGATCTTCTTTATGCCAGACCTCATTCTACAAAAGAACTTCACAGCTCCAGGACTCAGCTTTTGTCCAACGCGGAAATTTCGAGCTCTGGGATTCAACCTGCGTCGTGAAGCTTTGGTGTTAAACTTATCGAGTAAGTCCTCTGCATCATAAGCGAGATCCCTGAGATCATCCAGCCACTTTCTCACAGTCTTGTCTTTCTGCTGCTTCTCTTCAGCATCATCGAGGACCGCCATAAGCATGGGTAAAAACTCTATCCATTTCTTCATCTTTTTCTGGCAACCCAATCCGTTTATAAATCTTAAGAACTCGGGAGATGTCAGTCTCGTTAAGAGCATGCCCAAGATCGCAGCAAGAATAACCTCTCCCAGAACCATGGCTTTGTTTGTACAAAGGGAGGGGATTAGCTAGGTTTATGATCGACAGAAAGGTTGCAAAAGCTAAGAGGGAGGGTGGTGGGGTGTGGCTGTTTCGAGGATTTTTCTTACCAGGTCCCACAAATTGTGGGACTCATTTAATATATGACTTCTTTATGTTATATCTTAATTTATAATAAACTAAATAATAAATTAAATTTAAGTAAAAATTTCTTATATTCTAACGTGAAAAAAAAAAATATTAGATGCACATTAGAATTATATTCTATATTTACACTCTATATTAAATAATATTGTTATTTATAATTTTATATTAATATTATTATTTATTATATAAATTATTCAATTATATAAATTTAGAAATTTATATATTATTTTATTATTATTGTTATTTATATTTTTATTATTATTTATATTTCATTTACCTGAATATTCATCTCTAATGATGCGAAGCAATAATATTATTGGAATAGATACACAACGATTTAAACAGATTGATATGAGTAGAGAGAAAAAAAAGAAGAATTAAAAATTTTTTTTAGAAATATCCATTATTTTTTTTATTTGGAGAAACAAATAAAATATTCTAATACATTAGCGCCATTAAATATATTGGAGCTTTTTATTAAAGGTTGCATTAAAAAAAATATTATATAGAAGTGAGTTTAGACTTATTTATTAAAAAGAGTGGTTATGCCGAATTAGAAGAGAGAAAAATGAGATGCTAATATAAATAATATTATATTATTAAAAATAATTAAAAAAAATAGAATTTTCATAAGTAAAAAAGAAAAATTAAAAAAGTAGCTAGATACTGCTTAAAATAGTATCTGACTGGTTGAACATTATTTTAAATAGTCTCTGATTATTTTAATAATTTTTTTTACTCTTTTTATTTATACTCACACTCACACCATAATCATTTCACTTATATTTATACTTGCATAATTTAATTATTGAACAATTAATAATGTGACATAAAAAATAATAATAATAAATTATAGAGCATAAAAATTTTTAAAATACAAATATTATTTATAATTAGATAATAAAATGTGAAAATAAATAAATAATTACAACAGCTAAAAACAGTTATTGTGCAATGTTATCGTGCGTGAAAAGCAGGCTATTAAGTGGGGCGGTTATTACGCAATGTTACAGGCTATTAAGTGGGGTCTTATAGGTAACTTGAGCTTTTATAGCACTATACATTTAATTAATAAATACTAAATAATAACTATTTTCAGTTATTTATAAAATATTAAATATTTTCATTCACTATAATAATTTTATTAATTTTTTATAATAATATTAATAAATTTTTATTTATAAATAATATTTATATTTTTTTTACCCTCTATAATTATTAATTTTTTTATATTACATTATTAATTAATCAATAATTAAATTGTATAGATATAAATTATAGTGTAAGTGTGAGTGCAACAAGGAGAGTATAAAAAAAATTATTAAAGTAGTTGGATACTATTTTAAGTAGTGTCCGACTACTCTTTTAATTTTTTTTTAGCTCTAAGAAATTTTATTTATTTTTTATTTTTTTAATATTAAAATGCTATTTATATTAGCATCCCCTTTTCTCTCTCTTTCAACTCAGCATAATCACATCTTTTTGATAAATAAGTTTAAACTCACTCTTATATGGTTTTTTTTTTTTTTTTCAAATGCACAATTTTGGTAAAAAAGCCTAATGTATTGTGTGTTAAGTCTACAAGAATTTAAACAAAAATTTTTTATTTAGATAATAATAGAAATTTTGTAAATGAAGGTAATAAAAAATAAAATATTATAATATCCCTAATCTATTAATTTAGTAGATTGAAAAAATTGAAATTTGATGAAAGTTTTAAAACCTAAAAAAAAACAATACTATTTTAAAAAACCATACTTTAAAATAAACTTATTTATTTTAAAAACTCATAATTTACCACTAAAAACTTAGTAAGTGAGTGTTTTGTCAGTCATTTTTTTTATTGCATAGTTTTGGTATTTTTTAATTATTTATTTAATTTATTTTTATAATTATATTATATTTATTTATTTTCAATAATTTTATTATAAATTAATTATTTACTTGTATATATATATTTGTTAATTTTAAAATTATTATCATACTGTTTATCGTTTATTTATTGCACTAATAAATTTGAAAAAAAATTTAAAACAAAATAAAAAAATAGATTTTTTTTTAAATATAGATTAAGTTTAGATTTACATAAAAATTTTCCTTGAATAAAATGATTTTAGGCCACAAATTTGTGATTCATATATATTAATCCATATAAAGGGATTAGCTTACTACATGGGAAAGAAAACTCCATATAAATTAGTCCAAAAATAGTCAAGACATCAACATCATGATTTTTGTCCCCTACATTCGAGAATTTATATTTTAAGGCCGTGATTTTAAATATGATAATTTATATAGAATGATAAATAAATAAACTATAAACATAAATATAAATATATTGGGTGATAAATTCTAAAATAATAATAATAATAATAATAATAATTACTCAGTAGTTTTTTAAAAATAATGTAAATTCACTTAATCATCTTTAATTGGCTTATCACGACATAAAGTTACAAATTTGGAATATAATTTCTCAATAAATTCATGATGATTTCAAAATAGTACAGTTGCCAAATCAACTTGCTTATCAGTTCAAGTCAATTGATTTGTTTGATAATAATTAATCTGAGATCATTTAAAAAATTTTAACATTTTAGTATTTTTCATAAATTTTAATAAAAATACAATTAAAAAGAAAAACTCTATAGTGAGAGGTGATCTGATTTTCTCTAGAAAATTCTCTCTTTCTTGTTTTTCATCTTTTTCCTTCTATCTTTCTTCTTTTTTTTTTCCCCTCTTTTGATTTGTTTTGTGACTACCAGCGAGTATTCTTGCATGTGGTTATTCCCTCACCCTATTTTTTTTGTGTTTTCTTAATTATATATATATATATATATATATATATATATATATATATATATATATATATATATATATATATAATTTTAAATTTGTGTTCTTTTTAAACAGATTTTGAGTATATTTAGTCAGATTTATTGCTTTGATAGATCCTGAGTTCTTTGCCCCTTTTTTCAATAAGAGTTTATCTTGTTTTATCTCATTTTTATGGAGGTATTCCTTTTAGTTATTCGTTGTTTTGTTTTCATTTTATAAGGCGTCTAGTTGTGGTGTTTTGTTATTTGAATAGAAGTACAATAGGAGGTGCAAATTTTTTTTTTGAAATAGGACGTCAAAATTTGTAGGTGATTATTATTATAAAAAAATCATAGGATCATAGGGTCAAATAATAATTATAAATTATAATTAAGCAAAAGCGTGCTTTCTTCCAATTAATAAAGTTAAATGCTGCAAATATGATTGAACCCTTTAAATCAAGGTGATTATTATTATTATTATTATTATTATTATTATTATTATTATTATTATTATTATTATTATTATTATTATTGATGAAATATATTTTTCTACCAAGATATATTTTAATAAAATAGAAAAATATATTATACAATCAAAATTTGACTTGCAAAAATCAATTAATAAACAATATTTTCAAAATAAGACCAAACAAGTTGATTGAATCAAATGGACCGAAGATCGATTAAGAATCTAATTGGATTTAACATCATCGATCAAACTTGATAAAATTTGATGAAACAATGACCCTAATAAACTCTAATTTCTCATATGCTGTATCTTTTTGAAAAAAAAAGAAAAAATTACATAGAAGTAGGGAGGAGGAGACGTTAATTCCCTCCTGCCCAATCCCTTAACTTTTAATTGCAGGACAAATGACCCAATAATTCCTTATATAATGGAGAATCAATTACAAAACAAGGGTTTAAAATAATTCATTTCGAATAATATTAAAAAAAAAATTATACAAACCAATTGTTAATAGTAACCGTTCTCTCAGACCCAATTTCAGCAGAAGGATATGCAAAAGCACCAAGATAGCATTGCTTGAAGATTGCAAACTAAAGGCACTAACAGGAGGAGGGGGAGACACCGATGTGGCAGAATTTTATTTTATTTTATTTTATTTTATTTAAGAGGTGGGTTCGTAAGTTATAAAATGTATCAATTCTTTTTTGAATTTGGTTAAAAAAAATTGGAAAATAATAAAAAGAAACTATTATTTTATCAATTAAATTATATCAAATTGTGCTTATTTTATTATTTTAATTCTAATTTTATTAATAATTAAACTAAATTCATACTGAATGAAAAAATAAGAGTAAAAATGATTGTTCTTTAATTTTGATTTTAAAAATATTATTAATCATTAAGTTTTTTTATTTATTTATTAAGATTTTTTTTATATTTATTTTATAATCGTTAAAAAATTTATGTATTTGAAATTTTTAGTTATCCTTCTTAAAATCATTTTTTCAAAAAATAAAATTTAAGTTTTCATATTAAAAGTATAAAAAATTTTATCACTGTACTCAATATTTATAAATAATAATTAAAATTTTTTATATAATAATTTTTATGTGAATTAATGATTAATGAAATAGAATGTAAATTATTTTTTAAAAAAATCTATTTTTTATTTATTTTAAAAATACCTGATATTTTATTTAATTGATTCTGCTGTGCAGCTGCCAAGAAGTATGCAAATGTATTGTGCTCGAAAACAACAAATACATAGTCTTGTTTTCCTGCCGTCTCAGTCTATTTGGTATTTATTTTGCCACGTGGAGTTTGGTTTCCATGCATTCTGTGTTAAACAATGTTGCACTGTACCAATAATTTCTCACCGGCCTTCCAATAATAATGAATTCTTGAAAATAAAACTTGCCGGCATGATTAAAAATTTTATTAAACTATTTCAGTCACAATCGAGTGTGCTGAATTTTCATGGAAAAAATATAATAATCAATTTGTAATAATAATTTTATTTTATTGAATACCAAGTTAGCAGACAGCTCCTTACCATACACCCTAGTATCATATTCATGTTCAATGTCGCTTCCTTCTTTATAAGTGGGAGTCCTTTTACACGATACCAGACTATATAATAAGAGGACCGTTTAAGATAATATCAAAATAAAAGTATTTCTGATGCACAAGATTTTCATAAGAGATAAGTGCAGAGCATATGTGTCATTGATTATACAAACATTATGCACCTTCTCAGGTTTTTGGGAGAAATGAAAGGATTTAGAAAGCCATTGATGGAAACAGAGAGGATTCTTATTATTGAAAAACTCCTCTTCTTACAAGCAGGAGAAGCCTTCCTTATATACTGAGGGAAAGCCATGATCTTACAGACAAGACTCACTTTGACAGCTCACTCATAAATAGGAAATACAAACTTTAATTATTAAAGCAAACTTAGACTTTACTTAAAGCGACTGACACTGTATCGAATATCCTTTTCAAAGAGAGGTAGATAAATTAAAGTTCCTATAATCTAAGTCATCAGAATCGATGTTTCCATAGAAAATCTGATACCAGGGTCCACGCTCTTTTGGAGAGGATGGGATAGCACTTTGAGTGGATTCACGGGCTTCGATTTCCATAGGATCCTGGGAATCTTGCCAGAGAGAATTGGTCCAGTCTATGGGTCCATCATCTAAAGAGTGGATAGGTCCAAGTGATGTACAAAAAACATGTGGAGGTAAAATGGGTTGGTAATTATTTATGAAAGAACGGAAGCGTGAAAAACACAAGTTTATACCATTGAATTCAAAAATTTCATCTAGGGTCATATGCATCATGCAAGATTTATTTTTATCTATTTGATTTCAATGATAAACAACATATTAAAACTCTTTTAATATGTTTTTGGATCTGTATTTGCTATTTAAGATTTTAAAATTAATCAGATTAATTTTAGAACCCTAAATTAAATCAAGAACGATTACACTAACCTCTTGATGCACTGTAGCGTGTCTGTGCCTTTGAGATTCATCTTTAGGACACCAAATGTTGTCCCTCTAGCTTGTCCACACCAAGAACACCTATGACAGCCCTTGAACAACTTCTAAAGCTTTTTCTATTAATTAAAAATTCAAGTTCTGCCTTTTAAGATATTAGAGATGTAAACAGGACACTAGAAATAATTTCTAGTATTTTTAATTCAAAAGATTGATAGCTAATCTCTTTGAATTGATGAGAGATGAAGAGGAAGAGAGGGAGAGCTTCAAAATGGTGTGACAAAGGAGTGTGGCTGCTGGTTGTATTTTATTTTCTCATAACAACACTTATATAACTTGGTTAACACATTAAACCATTGCCACATGTCACCCTTTGATTAGCTCTAGGTTTAAGTGACCCAATCACATTGTGCCAAGTGTCAAACCTATATTTAATCTTAATTTTAATCGTCTTACATGATTAAAAGACATTTGGTAAGCTTATGTGTAATGCTATGTGTCACCATCTCATGGTGCCACGTGTCACATTGTGAAATGACCAAAATGCCCCTATGTCTTAATTTTGAGTTCTTAATAAAAAAATAATTATTTCTCTTCTCCTAATTAATTTATATCAAATATAAATTAATTAATTAATCTCTATTAATTAATTTCTCATTAATTAAATTCATATTTAAACACTTTAAATATAAATTTAATTTATACTATACATCCAATAATCTAGATTTGATTTCAAGTCATGCTAGGGACTTTGCAATCTAATTGTAAACCAAACCTATTTAATTAATCAATTAAACTCTTTAATTAATTAATTAAATTATATTTAAATAGGTGATAACTTATGTATGTGTGTGACTTACTAGGCTTGTCACACCCTACCCCTCTGTAAGGCATAACATGATCCCGTAGTATGCCTAATGAATTACCAACTCCGTCTACTGATAATCCATTAAATACACTACAAGGGATTTTAAAAACTTTTCTTACTTCTTTTACAGTGGTGAGCACTATTTACAGGTGTTAAAAACTTTTTTGAACTGACGTAATAGAACTAACACATTTGAATTATTTGAAATTTCTGTAAAAATTTTGGCAGAGTGCCATCTATATTTTGGATAAAACAGTTCTTCAGAAAACCTGTAAAAAGCACTTCAATAAATTTCCAAATCTCAACTTCAACATTTTTCTCAACCCAACACATTTCTCAAGTCAAATTCACAGTAATTTTTCAAGGACTGAGATAGAGAAAATATAATACAATTTTTACAAGCCAAAATATCTCATAATTTACTTTACAACTTCAATGTAAAATTTTTATTTACAACTGCTCATAACCAACAACAATATGTACATACAGTGAACATACATTACATTACAAAATACAAAATATTGGTATACTCATTATACCCGGTAGTCTCTCGCTGGAGGTACTAGCAGCCTAGTCTGCTGCCACTCACTGTCTACACTGCGACAATAAAAGCTATCATTTGAGACAATATCTCAGTGGTGCACAACATTATCCAAATACAATTTAAATCACAATTCATAAATCATATAAATAGTGGATACTTAAAACCATAGTTAATTTCAAGACAATAATTGTCAATAAGAATTTAAACTCCATTTCTCAATATCACAATAAATTTCAATAAGTCAGATCATGGTTGAATTCAAAAGACAGTATATGTCAATAAGAGTTTAAATTCATTTCACAATCTCACAATACATATCAATAAATCACACACAGCTTTAATCATGTTCCCAAGTTCAGTTCATCCCAAAAGCCGATGGCTAATGAGGTATTCAATTCATCCCAAAAGTCAATGACTAATGAGGAATAACACAGCTAGCTAGCAGAAATATGAGTACTCATTCTATTCGTCCTCAACAGGCACACACCTCAACACTTCAGCCAGAGAGGGAATTCAATTCATCCCACTAGACAAGCTAGCGAGGAATACAATCAATTTACATGATAGCTGTGGTTTCAAACCAATTACAGTGCTTTCCAATCAATAAGTATCCATCAAATATCTTTCAAACCATTTTTCACAATTTCACAGCTTAAAACAATAATATGCAAATAGTCATAATTTATTTCAATTGAAAATAATTCAAAAGAAATAGTTGTTGTGCACAAACCTCTGATAACTGTCTCCGGGTCTGGACTCAGCGTTTCCTTCCCTTTTCCAGAGTCTTTGGTAACTGAGAAACACAATTTTAAGTGTTTCAGTACTAAATTAAACTGTCTCTAACAATAATGTTCGATAAGTAATTCACTGAAGGCTATTATTTGCTCAATTACCTAATATACCGACCCTCGATGCGTTTTAAGTAAATTAGGTTTTTGTTTCATTAATATGTCACATTCGACAGGGTTTTAGGGTTGGTACGTTTTACCAAACTCATTTCTATGTATACTGCGTTTCCTTGCATTTTATTGCAAATTGCTGGATTCCGGGATACTAGTTTGACCTAGCCGAACGACCTAGTTTCCTCTGTTTTCGAGTTTCGGTCAAAACTACAAACTTGTAGATCTATGTCTTATGGAACGCGAGGCAAAATTTTAGGTCAATCCGAGTTAAGTAGACCAAGTTATCGTCATTATACTATTGCTAGTCAAATGGCATCAAATTAGGTCAATTTTAGGTCAATTTGGTCAACTTTGGTTCGGCCAGTTTTTGGACCCAAACTTGTGCAAGCTTTTTGACTTACTTCTGGTCATTTCTGGGCTTTTGTGTCTTCATAAGACTTGTAGTTATGGGTCTTATCTATTTATGGTTAAAATTTCAGGTCAATTGGACTTGTTTTGAATGAGTTATGGCCTAAACACTAACTGCTGCCCAATTGGTCAGTTTTCAGGTTTCAATTGCACTTAATCCGAATTGGTCATTTTCTTATGTCACCTTGCAAGCATAATTTTGGTATGCTTTCTCAATGAAAGTTGGCACATTTTGTGCCTATTTTCACCTCCAATTGGTCTCATACCAATTGAGGTTACACATTTAAAGTTATTGACTAAAATGCATACTGCCCTTAACTACCTTACTTAAACATACATCAATTACACACTTACATTACTATATGTCCACTTCCCTTACCAATTATGTTTTGGTTTATTACCAAAACCATATTCCACTTTACATTAACATCACTTTGGGCAGATTACAAACATCCTTACTACACCAATTAAAACTCACATTTATAAGGTCTAAGTACAATCACATATACACCTAAACCTTACTAGTTCTTACATACACTTTACACAATCAATCTATATACATATCCATCAACCTTAATGTTAATATTTCTGCCAACACCTTCATGAACACATACATTTATCCAAGAATCCCAAGGCTGCCGAAAATGTTCTTCAACACCAAAGTGTCCTACAATTCATCAATTTCCATTCAAGTGCAAAAATCACCATATACATATGGAATAATTTACTAGGATGTTAAATCACCATAACCAACATCATTTCTCATCAAATATATGTACAAATATTTCATCAAATACATAACTCCATGGCCGTCCAAAATGAACATCTCAATAACTCTTCAAACTTAAAAATTTTCTTCACAAATCCAACACCCATAACATGTACACAAAGTTTAACAAAGCAACATTCAAAAATGTAAACTTACCTATGGTTGTAACTTGCTAAACCTTCACCAAACTTCTTGATTTTTGTATCAAGCTCTTCCTTATGATGTGTAGACAATCTTTAATGAAGAAAGGTGTGGGAAAAGGAGGCTTGATCATGGGGTTGTGAAGGTTTGAAGGTGGGCGGCCATGGGAGTTTTCTCACTCCTTCATTTCGGCATGGGAGGTCCAAGTGAAGAAGATAATGTTTGAGTGGGAGAAATCTGCCCACTTATGATCATTTTTAATCCATATTAAAATTCTTAGTGGTCCACTAAGTGTTAGGATAGTATTTGTTTAATGATACTTTTACTTATTCCACATTAAACCTTTAATTTTTGTTATTTACTTTAGGTACCACCAATTTAATTTTTCATTTCATTTTCTAAGTGTAATATTATTTATTTTTAGTGGACATTTAGGTCAAAAGACAATTCGGGATGTCAAATGACCATAATGCCCTGTTCGTTGCATTCAGATTTTTCAGTAACACCGGGTTTTGTCTGTTTTTCGATTTCTCACTTTTCTTTGTACTAATTATTTAATTTTTCTTTGATCTTTCTAATGAGATTTATTCTTCAATAAGGGTCTATTTAAGTCCTAAAAATGTTTTCCAGGGTTCCTCGCAGTCCAGGGCTAGTCAACGGTCCACGCCGTGACTTCCCGGTGCGGTCCCCCATTGCTAGGGTTCCCGGCTCGCTTAACTTGGTTACATTTCTTTGCTATTATTTTTCCTTTGTTTTTCTTGTATTTTCTTTTCTTGTATTTCATTATTTTATGTCTCCTCACTCATATTGAAGTGTAGTTCTAGGCATCCTAGCTGTTCGGACAACACTGGTCACCGGAGCAGCAGAACGCACTACCGAACTTAGGGGTGTTACAAGGCTCATCACTAATTGGCAATGAGACATGATATCAACTCTTAATATCATCAGAACTCTTTCTTACCATAAATGATTTCTCTAAAACATTTTATGCACCTCATAGACCATGGTTAACACTTAGCATAGCATGCCATGGACACCTAATTAATAATAAGGTTTACCTTAAATTAACCTATAATCATATGTTACCATGCACTAGAATCTCTCTGTTACAAAATCCCAACTCAAGCTGGAGTCATGGTTTATATCAAACTCAATTTGCTATGAATATTATATTCTCTTTTAATTCCAGTTCTTGATTAAAAAGATTTTCTCATCAGAAACTTTTTTCTGATTAAATCTATCTGTCCTGGCTAGGAACTTGAAACATCAAGAACAATTAAATGAATATAGGATTTTATCTCTATTTACTTAGAGGAACAGATTCCATCTTGATCAACACCTACCTCCATATATAACTAGTAGAAGCCAACACATGCCCATATACCCATACACAGTACAAGTATGAAGCAGTATCAAACTCAAACTACCTATATACAACATAATTGTGCTATCTCAGGTCTAAAGATTATATGCACTAATATGATTTATGACAAAACATTGACAAGAGTAAACTCCATGTGCTTGTCATAAGTGTCACTGGTTCGGCCTGCTTATCATTTATAAGTGCCTATCATGTTTGCTATATGGCATGAGACTCACCATTCCATCTTATTTATATCTCATATAAATAACTTGGTAACAAACATGAATACAATCTTTCTGGATAAGTCACGTCCTTATTATGAAGTATCCTCGATTGTGAACCTATTTTTGATACTTTGTACTAGAAATATTGTCACACATATTCTTAACAACTTAAGAATAGAATTTGTAACAAAATATCAATGGACTTTTTCTATTACACATAAATATCTTATGTAAAAGGAAAAGTGAAAATGTCTTTTATTAATAAAAACATGTACAAGATACATACTAAATGATATGCTCTAGGGCATACTACTAACAATCTCCCACTAGCACTAGAGCCATTCATTCATTACAATATCTTAGGCCTATCTTCTTAAGATGTCGGTCTAGCTGAGTCTGTGACATAGGCTTAGTGAATGGATCAGCTGGATTTTCAGCTGATGCTATTTTCTGCATGGCTACATCGCCTCACCTAGCTATTTCTCTGATAATGTGGTAGCGCCTTTCTATGTGTTTGGACTTTTGGTGAGACCTTGGTTCCTTAGCCTGTATGACTCCTCCATTGTTGTCACAGTGTAGTGGAACTGCTGACTCAATGAAAGGAACTATTGCAAGTTCTGTCACAAACTTCTTTATCCAAACAGCTTCCTTTGCGATTCGATGCAAGAATATACTCACCAGTAGTGGAATCTGCAGTCGTGCTCTGTTTGGAACTCTTCTAACTGACTGCACCTCCATTACAAATGAACGCATATCCAGAGGTAGACTTTCTATCATCGATATCTGATTGGAAATCAGAATCAATATAACCATCCAATTGCAAGTCTCTACCTCCATATATCAAGAATAAATCCTTAGTTCTTCTCAAGTACTTAAGGATATTCTTGACAACTATCCAGTGTTCCAAACCTGGATTGAATTGATACCTGCTAGTCAAACTAACAACATATGCGATATCTGGCCTAGTACACAACATTGCATACATTAAACTTCCAATAGCCGAAGCATATGGAATCCTGGCCATCTTATCTCTTTCTTCAGGTGTCTTTGGAGACATCTCTTTAGAAAGGTGGATACCATATCTCACTAGTAATAATCCTCTCTTGGAATCAAGCATGTTAAATCTCTTTAACACCTTTCCAAGTATAGACTTTGGGATAAACCAATTATTCTTTTCGCTCTGTCTCTATAGATGCGAATCCCAAGAATATAGGTTGTCTCCCCTAAGTCTTTCATGGAAAATGTATTTGACAATCATATCTTTACAATTGTCAACATACCTATGTCATTACCCATCAACAGTATGTCATCCACATATAAGACAAGGAAAGTGATAGCACTGTCACTAACCTTCTTATTTACACATGACTCATCCTCATTTTTGATAAAATCAAAGGATTTAATGGCTTCATCAAAACATATGTTCCAACTCCTCGAAGCTTATTTCAACCCATAAATGGATCGCTTTAGCTTGCATACCTTAGAACCATCTTGGGATTCAAAACCCCTAGGTTGTTCCATGAAAATGTTTTTCTTCAATGTATCCATTGAGAAAAGCTGTTTTGACATCCATTTGTCAAATCTCATAATCATAGTATGCAGCTATTGCTAATAGAATCCTAATTGATTTAAGCATGGCAACAGGCGAGAAAGTCTCCTCATAGTCGATTCCTTGCCTTTGGCGAAACCCTTTCGCTACTAGCATTGCCTTTTAGGTCTCTACCTTTCCATCAGAACCAATTTTCTTCTTGAAAACCCATTTGTTCCCTATAGGTACAATACCTTCAGGTGGGTCAACAAGATCCCAAACTTGATTCTTATACATGGAATCAATTTCAGATTTCATAGTATCAATCCATTTTAAAGAATCTTTATCTGATATAGCTTCTTCATAGGTAAGTGGATCATCTCTATGATCTACTTCTTTATGAGTAGACAACTCTTGTTCTTCTTCATGAAGAAAACCATATCTCACAGGTGGGTGAGATACCCTGGTTGTTCTACGAGGAACAGCTGTAGATGTTTCATCAAAGGGTATAGGTTGACTAGATTGATCTATATTCATTTGATCTATTGATTGATCAGAATTCTCTAATTCCAACTCTATTTGCCTTCCTTTGCCTCTTTCTTGAACAAACTGTTGTTCAAGAAATGTGGCATCTCTACTCACCAAAACCTTTTGTGATGTAGGCAAATAAAAATAATATCCAAAACTATCTTTTGGATATCCAACAAATCGACCCTTTTCTGATCTGGATTCCAATTTATCAGTGTTCAGCTTTTTGATATAAGCTGGACAACCCCAAATCTTAACATGCTTAAGACTTGGTTTTCTTCCATGCCATATCTCATAAGGTGTGGAAGAAACTGATTTTGATGGAATCCTATTCAGAATATACAAAGCTGATTCTAATGCAAATCCCCAAAAGAAGATTGGCATATCAGTATAGCTCATCATACTACGTACCATATCCAATAGGGTACGATTTCTCCTTTCAGATACACCATTTAGCTGTGGCGTTCCTGGATGAGTCAGCTGAGAAACAATGCCATGCTCTCTCAAGTATTCATCAAATTCAGTACTCAAATATTCACCTCCACGATCTGATCGAAGAGCTTTAATACTCTTTCCTGTTTGATTTTCTACTTCAGATTTAAATTCTTTGAACTTTTCAAAGGATTCATATTTGTATTTCATCAAATTCAAATACCCAAACCTTGATTTATCATCAGTAAAGATAATAAAATAATGAAAACCGCCTCTAGCCATTTCCTTAAATGGACTATATATATCACTATGTATTAGCTCCAAAATATTTTCAGCTCTTAGCCCTTGTCCAACAAAGGGTGATCTAGTCATTTTGCCCTGAAGGCAAGATTGACAAGTAGGAGTAGGCTCAGAGCCCAATGAAGATAAAATCCCCATTTTCTCCAATTTTGCAATCCTATCTTCTGCAACATGACATAACCTTAAGTGCCAAATATATTTTGAATTTGAGTTGGTTTTCACCATGGCATTGCATTCTTTTAGATCACTTGCATTCAATTTGTGTTTGTCATTATTATCCAAATAATAAAGACCATGATTCATATAACCCGAACCAACATATTTATTTTCAAAATAAATATTGCAAATATCATCTGTGAACTGAAATTCATAGCCATTTCTAGTCAAACTAGATATAGAAATGATGTTCTTAAAAGCATCAGGTACATACAAAATATTATCCAAACACAAAACATGTCCAAACATATAAAAAGATTTATATCCTATGGCTAAAGCTTCAACAGTTGAGCCATTGCCAATCCGGACTCTAACATCTTGAGAACGCAAGCTTTTGCCACTTGCTAGTTCCTGCATATCTTTAGAAATGTGAGAACTGGCACCAGTATCTAAAACCCAAGCTGTAGATGAACTATGAGTATCATCAGAATCTAAATAACAAGATATGGACATAGCTTCCGAAGGTTTATCCTTCTTGTCCTTCAGAGAAGCAAGATACTCTGGGCAGTTCCTTTTCCAGTGCCCATCTTTTTGGCAGTGGAAACACTTTCCTTTGCCTCCTTCAACTTTAGTCTTCCCTTTCTGTTTAGCTATTTTCTTAGAAGGACCAGGAATCTGAGGTTTCTTTTTCTTATTGCCCTTCTTCTTGTTGGACTTTCTAGTAGAAGAAGATGCAATCAAAGCTACCTCTTTTCCTTTATTACCCGGCATATTCTTTTGGGCAATAACCAGCATGTTGAGTAAACCAGCTAAGGTGCATTATTGTTGAGTCATATGAAAATTTGTCACAAAATTCCCAAAAGACTCAGGAAGGGACTGAAGGATCAAATCTGTCTGTAGTTGGAAATCCATGTTGAAGTCAAGATGTTCCAACTGCTCAATCAGCCGAATCATCTTGTGGACATGATCCCCAACATTCTGTCCCTTAGACATCCTCATGCGGAACAGCTGCCTAGATATCTCATACCTAGCATTCCTACTGTGCTCACCATACAACTCTTGCAGGTGAAGGAGGATCTCACTCGCACTCTGCATGTTCTCATGCTGCTTCTGTAACTCATTACTCATGGAAGCAAGCATGTAACACTTAGCTCTCATATCATGCTCCTTCCACTTGTCTAAAGTTTCATGTTCCTCTTGAGTGGTCTCTGGAGGTAAGGGACCAGGAACATTTGAGTTTAGAACATATCCTATATGTTCAAGGTTCAGGACAAGTTTCAAATTTCTTAGCCAATCAGAGAGATTAGGTCCTGTCAACCTATTGCGATCAAGTATGCTTGCAAGGATATTGGATGGTGGTGGTTGTTCTGTGCTCATTATTATCAGAAAATTAACTGCAGAAAATAACCAGATTAATTAGTAAATGTATCAAGTAATTAACAAAAAAGATTATGGTCTTTTAATCAAATTGGTCCTCCCACTAACTTAGCGAATCCTATACTTCCAAAGTAGGAAACGGAAATCCTAGTTGGATGGATTTCTAGTGGGTGATTGAATTCTTATTATTCTGTTGATCATCCTCAGATAATTGCTGCAAGCTCTAGATCATGGGTAGGGTAGTTCTGTTCATGTGGCCTTAGCTGCCTGGAAGCATAAGCGACCACTTTCCCCTCTTGCATCAATACACACCCTAACCCATTATGAGAGGCATCACTGTAGACCACGAAGTCTTTTCACGACCTTGCTGTGTGCTGCTGGTGCCTCTGTCAACATAGCCTTCAACTTCTCAAAACTGGTCTGACACTTATCATTCCAGTCAAATCTGACATTCTTGTGTAACAACTTGGTCATTGGAGCAGCTATTAGGGAAAATCCCTTCACAAATCTCCTGTAATACCCAGCTAGCCCCAAGAAGCTTCTGACCTCAGTTGTATTCCTGGGAGGCTTCCATTCCATCACTGCTTCCATTTTCTTGGGATCCACCCTAATCCCATCAGCTGAAACTATGTGTCCAAGGAATGTAATCTCACTCAACCAAAAGTCACACTTGGACAACTTAGCATACAGCTTCTTTTCTCTCAGGGTTTGCAGAACAATCCTCAAATGCTCATCATGTTCTTCCCTGGTCTTGGAATACACCAAAATATCATCAATAAAGACCACTACGAACCGATCTAGGTATGGATGGAAGATACGGTTCATAAGGTCCATGAATGCTGCTGGTGCATTTGTTAGGCCAAAGGGCATCACTAGAAACTCATAATGCCCGTATCGGGTCCTAAATGCAGTCTTTAGCACATCTGCATCCTTCACCCTCAACTGATGATACCCTGATCTGAGGTCAATTTTGGAAAATACTCCTGCTCCCTTCAACTGATCAAACAGATCATCAATTCTAGGAAACGGATATTTGTTCTTCACAGTCACTTTATTCAACTGCCGGTAATCAATGCAAAGCCTCAAAGTCCCATCCTTCTTTTTCACAAAGCGATCGAGCTCCCCACGGTGACATCTTGGGCGTATGAACCCCTTATCAAGCAACTCTTGCAACGAGTTTTCAACTCCTCAATTCGATGGGTGCCATCCTATAAGGAGATATGGAAATAGGTGCTGTACCCGGCAGTGTCTCAATAGCAAATTCAACTTCCCTTTCTGGTGGCAAACCAGGCAATTCTTCAGGAAATACCTCTGGAAAGTCTCTTACTGTGGGTATGTCACTCAGGTTTGGCTTAGCCTGCCTAGTATCCACCATATGTGCTAGGTAGGCTTCACAGCCTTTTTTCATCATTCTTCTTGCAACTGTGGCTGAGATGACATTGGACAAGAAATCTGTCCTTTCCCCCACAACTGTGATCTCATTACCCTCAGAAGTTTTCAAAGAAATCCTCTTCAGTTTACAATCAACCATTGCCTGATGACGTGACAACCAATCCATTCCCAAAATCACGTCAAACTCATGGAAATGCAACTCAATCAGGTCTGCCAAGAATTCACACCCCTGAATCCTTAACGGGCAACCCTTATACACTTTGTTCACTACCACACTGTGACCCAATGGATTAGTGACCAGAATGTCTTGGTCACTCTCCCCTACCAGTATCCCCCTTTCTACGGGTAGGTTGATGCAAATGTAGGAATGAGTAGATCCTGGATCTACCAATGCATGCACAGGTGTAGTGTAGAGGAAGAATGTACCCCTGATAACGTCCGGGGCATCTTGCTCCTCCTGAGCTCTAATAGCATAAGCTCTTGCTGGTGGTCTGTCGAGCCTCTCTGCGCTCGAGATGCGAGCCTCTGTGATGGTCCAACAGCCTCAGATTTACCAGATTTTCTACCTCTCTGTGGTGCAGGAGCAGGTCTGTCTGCTTGTGTTGGAGCAGCTGTAGTAGTTCTGTGTGGACAGTTCCTCAACTGATGCTCTATTGACCCACACCTCAAGCAGGCACCAGTTACTCTCCAACACTCCCCCTTATGCCATTTCAGACAGTGTGGACACGCAGAAGATGCTGGGGCTGGTCCCCTAAACCCCATCCTCGGAGAGGCGCCCACCGATGGTGTGGGTGACCTCTCCTAGGGGTGAATCGTGGCACTGGGCCCTCGAGATCGACCACGACCACGTGGGTGAGCTGAACTCTGTGCAGGTGGACCCTTGAACTTCTTCCCAGGTGCAGGAGATGAGCTAGACTGACCCGGGCTCCTCTTCTGCTGTCTCTCCCTTCTGGTCTGCTCACTGATTCTTACTTTTTCAACCTTTATTGCAGCTTCCACTAACTTGGTAAATTCTGTGATTCCCAAGGCAGTGAGCTGGATCTTGATGTTGTCATTTAGTCCCTCTTCAAATCTCTTACATCTTTCAGCTTCATTAGGGACTATCTCCCTTCCATAGCGGCTCAATCTTACGAATTCCTTCTCATACTCAGCCACTGACAACTGTCTCTGCCTCAGGTTAATGAATTCCCTTCTTCTCTCTTCTAGGTATACAGTACCCACATATTTCTTCTTGAATTCGGAGAGAAAGAAGTCTCAAGTTACAGCTTCTGGCTGCACTTCACTGGACACAGTGTCCCACCACTCATAGGCATCATCTTGCAACAGAGATATGGCAGCCTCTAAATTTTGCTCTGGGGTGCAGTGGAGTTGTTTTAGAACTCTGCCTGTTCTGTTCAATCAATTCTCGGCTGCAACAGAATCATCTTCTCTCTTGCCATAGAAATCCACCGCCCCAAACTTTCTTAGCCTTTCCAAGTGTGATTTCTGCTGTGGAGCTGGTGGTGGTGGTGGTGCTGGCATTACCCCGGCCATTTGTCTAAAGAAATCGGCCATTTGCTGAAACATGGCCTGTGGAGGCTGAGCAGGCTCTGCTTGAGCTGGCGGAGTAGGTTCTCCCCTACCCCGGTCTCAGTGCTGCAGTGGAGCATGACTCTCCACTTCCTCCTCATCGCTCTCTCGAGATGAAGGGTCCATATCCTATTCAAAATAAGAAAGACAAACAGATCTGCATTAGTGTCACCTCGACTCTTACAAATGCAATGCATGGTATGGACTCAATCTAGGCCCAGAAACGCCTAAACCGTGCTCTGATACCACTAAATGTGACACCCCTTACCCGTGTACAGTATAACCGAGTAAGTAATGCCACACGGTGTACCGGCACACTCTAATATACCTTAATTAATTTATATCATGCTTTTGGATATAATTTATGAAATATACTTTATTTAAGCCATTTATCAAAAGTATTATTTATTTGAGGTTCCGAAAATTTTAAAGAAAATCCGGCAGAGTACCGGCTAAAAATGGAGAAAACAGTTCTTCGGAACCTGTGAAAAACACTTCCAATATTCATGTCTCATCATCTCAAACTCCAATATTCTCAATTTCAGTTCTTAATCATCATTTCTCAGGGTATTCATATGTATAAGCAACAAATAAATACTCAAATTACTTCCATACATAACCATAAATCTTCATTATTTACATGAAGCTCAAATTACATTACATAATTCCAAATACATATGAGAAAACAAAAATTTAGTTACAAAATGACAAAATGACACCTAGTGTCCTACCAATGCACTGCAGAAGTTGAGGTGACACGGACACTGTGCAGAACTGCAGGATGGACTCACCCAGTCTGCGGTCTACTGGGCTCACGATCTGTATCTCCAGAACCTACGCGTGGCAAAAGCAACGCGCTAAGCAATAATGCTTAGTGGTGCAATAATAAAATAAAAGAAATAGCAAGAAAATAAACATGTAGTGAATGTATATATTTCATTTGTTTTGAATTTGTATATCATTAACTTTGTCCACTTTCATTCATTTGGTTGCCCAAGTAACCTACACTAGATGATTGGAGTGGATAAACGGGTAAACTGGCACTGGGTACCAAGTACCTTGGGCCGTCACACCATCGGTCACATATGCATCTCCCGGTGTGCAACAGAACAGCTAACAAGCTGTAAATACATAAGGCACAAGGCCAAATCTCAATACAAGGGCAGAATGGCTAAAAGCCATGAAATCACAGAATGGCATATTGCCATGTGCAGTACTGCTAACTGAACCCTATTGGCATGCCAAACTATCCAAACCAATCTTGTTAGGTATACTAGGGCATTTGAAACCTTTAAATTCTTCAATTTGTGAATCTCAAGTTTTTGGTGTCACTATTCACCTCATTGGTCAACAAAAATGTTGACTTTTGGATAGAAAATATGTACATTGACTTTGGCACTCCCAATATACCACATTTGGCATTCAAAACTTGTTGGCATTAAGCATTTATACTATTTCAAAGTTTAAACCAAGGGAAGCAGAATTTTCAGTTTTTGTAGCTCAACTTTACTGTTCCATTGGACACTGTTGCAGTGGGAATTTGAAGAAATGGAAAGTTGTTCCTTATTTTGTCTAGTTGAATTTCCTTTTTTGAATCACTCCATTTGGAGTTTTGTAGCTCTAGATATGGTCCAAAAACCACACCTGGCCGGATTGCCAATCTGCAGAATTGACCATATCTCTGAGAACATGAACGATGAATCGAATCACTTGGTTGGATGGGTTCTGGCCATAATTTGAGGTAGGTTCCTTCATGAAAGTTGTTTTTCTATGTCTTAAATTGTTGCTGTAAAAATTTCAGGTCAATTAACCATATCTACAGTGAGTTATGGCCAAATGAACAGTTACTGTTCATTTGGTCATTCTGCAAATCTTGTTGCAGGTATCCGGATTGGGGCCAAGTTTTGGTCCTCTTGCTTTGGTCTTTTGGGCATGGTTTCTTCAGCAAAAATGTGCCATTATAAGCCTAGTTTCATGTCCAATTGGCCAAACACCAATTGGACCTACACAGCCAAAGTTATGGCTGTCTAAGTGGACAACAATTCCAGCCACCCTGCTGCACTCACAAGGCAGCCTACCATTTCAGTTTGTAACACTTTAATGCACCTCAAATTATGGTCAACATACCTAAAATGGTCACTAATTGACCATTAGAATGTTCTTTAACCATTTCATAAGCCAAATCAAATTTTTCACTCCCAAACCCTAGCCCAAGTTCAAGTTTCACCCATATTACCTTAGTTAGCATACCAATTCATTATACTTGTGTATATGTACCTTAAACATCATTTCTAATCCACTCTAAGTCCAACAAAACACTCATTTCTATTTCTTCAATAGGGCAGCCGAAATTTATGGTATGTATACACATAATTATTGTTCATTTTAGTTACAAATTCTTACTCAATTCAAGTTACTAATCATGAAAATAAAGAGTTTTAGGTATCTAATGCACTAACCTTTAAGTGGCACTTTTTTCCCAAGTTTAATCTTCACTTTTCTTGTACTCTCTTGGCTGCCAAACACTTCCTCTAGGTCCAAGGATTCATTTTAGTGTTGGGGTCTTGAGGAAATATGGTGAGGAAGCATGAGAATGAAAGCTTGCAAAGAATGGCTATGGTGGAAACCCTATCTTCTCTCTCTCTACGTTTTGGCTGGTTTTGGGGAAGGAAGTGGCTGCTGTATTTTTGGTTAATTTGGTCTTCATTTAGTCTCTTTTGTTAGTTAATAATATGGTTGTTTAATTATAATTGATGGAGACTTTCAAATGACATCATAATGATGTCATATTTGGCATTTTTATGGATTTTTCTTTTCTTTTCATCACTACTCAATTTCAATTTAATTTTTAGTAATGTTTCTTCATATTTTATGTCATATTAATTATTTACTTAACTAGACAAGTCGGCCAAAAATCACCTCTGAAGGCGAAATGACCAAAATGCCCTCCGTTTGGCTTAACGGGTCAAAATTGGCTGTACCGATTGAAAAATTTTTCTAGGTATTTTCTTGGCATTCTAATGCCATGGGAACCTCAATAACCCTTCTCTGGAGTCCCAAAATTTATTTTATAATTTTTCCCCCGGGTCTAGGGCTCCTCGTTGCGAGAACCGCAACTTCCCTCTGATTACCCATCGCTTGGGCACCGGCTCATTTGACTTGGTTGTATTTTATTTCTAAAATTTTTACTAAATTTTTCTTATTAATATTTGAGTTAATTATGGTTCCTGACTTTAGTTTAAATATTTTTCCGCTGTCCGGACCGACACCTGTCACCGGAACAGTAGAATGTACGGAGTTGCTACCGGGAGGGTGTTACAACTCTTCCCCTCTAATTTAAATTTCGTCCTTGAAATTTACCTGATGCAAACAGTTGAGGGAACTGTTGCCTCATCGTCTCTTCACTTTCCCAAGTTGCCTCCTCGGTGTTGTGGTGCCTCCAAAGCACTTTCACCAGTGGAATCTGCTTGTTCCTCAATTCTTTTACTTCCCGAGCTAGGATCCGTAGAGGTTCTTCTTCATAAGTCAAATCCGGTTGTATTTCAATTTCTTCTCTGGAGATGACATGTGAAGGGTCTGAGCGGTATATTCTGAGCATGGACACGTGGAACACATTGTGGATCTTGTCCAGCTCTGGTGGTAAAGCTAGCCTATAGGCCACTGGACCCACACGTTCAATGACTTCATATGGGCCAATGAACCTAGGGCTTAACTTACCTTTTCTTCCAAACCTTAACACTTTCTTCCACTGTGACACCTTGAGGAACACTTTGTCGCTAACCACATATTCTATTTCTTTTCTCTTCAGGTCGGCATAAGATTTACATGCATCGAGGCAACCTTCAAGTTGGCTTTGATTAGTTTCACTTTCTCCTCAGTCTGTTTCACCAGGTCTGGCCCTACCAGTTTGTCTTCGCCCAATTCAGTCCAGCACACTGGAGTTCTACATTTTCTCCCATACAGTGCTTCATACGGGACCATTTGGATGCTAGCTTGGTAGCTATTGTTGTATGCAAATTCTGCCAGTGGGAGGTATCTATCCCAACTTCCCCCAAACTCAATGATACAACTCCTCAGCATATCCTCAAGGACCTGACAAGTATTTCACGTTATTGTTATCATTTTAATTCAATATTTGTATCAATTTCATTGGTTTCAATTGTTTACCTGGATTACTCTTTCTGATTGCCCATCCGTCTGCGGATGGAAAGCTGTGCTGAAATGGAGTTGTGTACCCAAGGATTCATGCAACTTCTTCCAAAATTTCGATGTAAACCTTGGGTCTCGATCAGATATGATGGAAAGTGGAATTCCATGCAGTCTAACTATCTCACTGATATACAATTCTGCTAACTTCTCTAGTGAGTAGCCAGTCCTAACTGGAAGAAAGTGTGCTGACTTTGTCAATCTATCCACTATCACCCATACTGCATCATGTTTCTTCTGGGTGAGAGGTAGACCACTTACAAAATCCATGGTGACCCGATCCCATTTCCATTCAGGTATGCGTATCGACTGTAGCAAACCTGATGGAACTTGATGTTCTGCCTTGACTTGCTGACATGTCAAGCATTTAGTCACATAGTCACCTATATCTCTCTTCATACCAGGCCACCAATACTGAAGCTTCAGATCATGGTACATCTTTGTACTTCCTGGGTGCATAGCATATACACTGGTGTGTGCCTCTTTTAGAATACTAGTCTTCAATTCCCCATTATCTGGTACACACAGTCTTCCTTTGTAATACAGACACCCATCTGCTTTCACCTCATAGTCAGTTGCTTTTCCCTCTGAGATTTTGCTCATAATAGCCATTAACTTTTCATCTGCCTTTTGCCCATCTAAAATCTACTGTAGCATGTTTGGCCTCACTTGCAACTCAGCCAAAATAGCTCCATCTCGAACCAAGGATAGACGGACATTCAATAATCTCAAAGCTGTTATGGATTTTCTGCTCAAAGCATCAGCAACTACATTTGCCTTCCCAGGATGGTAGTCAATTACACAGTCATAATCCTTCAAGAACTCAATCCATCGCCTCTGTCTAAGGTTGAGCTCCTTCTGGGTTGGCAAGTATTTCAGGCTTTTATGGTCCGTGTAAATGTAACACTTTTCACCATACAAGTAATGCCTCCATATCTTCAGTGCGAAGATAATTGCTGCAAGCTCTAGATCATGGGTAGGGTAGTTCTGTTCATGTGGCCTTAGCTGCCTGGAAGCATAAGCGACCACTTTCCCCTCTTGCATCAATACACACCCTAACCCATTATGAGAGGCATCACTGTAGACCACGAAGTCATTTCCTGACACTGGCTGTGTTAACACTAATGCCTCTGTCAACATAGCCTTCAACTTCTCAAAACTGGTCTGACACTTATCATTCCAGTCAAATCTGACATTCTTGTGTAACAACTTGGTCATTGGAGCAGCTACTAGGGAAAATCCCTTCACAAATCTCCTGTAATACCCAGCTAGCCCCAAGAAGCTTCTGACCTCAGTTGTATTCCTGGGAGGCTTCCATTCCATCACTGCTTCTATTTTCTTGGGATCCACCCTAATCCCATCAGCTGACACTATGTGTCCAAGGGATGTAATCTCACTCAACCAAAAGTCACACTTGGACAACTTAGCATACAGCTTCTTTTCTCTCAGGGTTTGCAGAACAATCCTCAAATGCTCATCATGTTCTTCCCTGGTCTTGGAATACACCAAAATATCATCAATAAAGACCACTACGAACCGATCTAGGTATGGATGGAAGATACGGTTCATAAGGTCCATGAATGCTGCTGGTGCATTTGTTAGGCCAAAGGGCATCACTAGAAACTCATAATGCCCGTATCGGGTCCTGAATGCAGTCTTTAGCACATCTGCATCCTTCACCCTCAACTGATGATACCCTGATCTGAGGTCAATTTTGGAAAATACTCCTGCTCCCTTCAACTGATCAAACAGATCATCAATTCTAGGCAACGGATATTTGTTCTTCATAGTCACTTTATTCAACTGCCGGTAATCAATGCAAAGCCTCAAAGTCCCATCCTTCTTTTTCACAAACAGCACTGGAGCTCCCCACGGTGACACACTGGGGTGTATGAACCCCTTATCAAGCAACTCTTGCAACTGAGTTTTCAACTCCCTCAATTCAGTGGGTGCCATCCTATAAGGAGCAATGGAAATAGGTGCTGTACCCGGTAGTGTCTCAATAGCAAATTCAACTTCCCTTTCTGGTGGCAAACCAGGCAATTCTTCAAGAAATGCCTCTGGAAAGTCTCTTACTGTGGGTATGTCACTCAGGTTTGGCTTAGCCTGCCTAGTATCCACCACATGTGCTAGGTAGGCTTCACAGCCTTTTTTCATCATTCTTCTTGCAACTGTGGCTGAGATGACATTGGACAAGAAATCTGTCCTTTCCCTCACAACTGTGATCTCATTACCCTCAGAAGTTTTCAAAGAAATCCTCTTCAGTTTACAATCAACCATTGCCTGATGACGTGACAACCAATCCATTCCCAAAATCACGTCAAACTCATGGAAAGGCAACTCAATCAGGTCTGCCAAGAATTCACACCCCTGAATCCTTAACGGGCAACCCTTGTACACTTTGTTCACTACCACACTGTGACCCAATGGATTAGTGACCAGAATGTCTTGGTCACTCTCCCCTACCAGTATCCCCCTTTCTACGGGTAGGTTGATGCAAATGTAGGAATGAGTAGATCCTGGATCTACCAATGCATGCACAGGTGTAGTGTAGAGGAAGAACGTACCCCTGATAACGTCCGGGGCATCTTGCTCCTCCTGAGCTCTAATAGCATAAGCTCTTGCTGGTGGTCTGCTGTCAGGCCTCTCTGCTGGCTCAGATGCAGGCCTCTGTGATGGTCCAACAACCTCAGATTTACCAGATTTTCTACCTCTCTGTGGTGCAGGAGCAGGTCTGTACTGGTCCAACAGCCTCAGGAACACTTTGTCGCCAACCACATATTCTATTTCTTTTCTCTTCAGGTCGGCATAAGATTTCTGTCTGTCCGAGGCAGCCTTCAAGTTGGCTTTGATTAGTTTCACTTTCTCCTCAGTCTGTTTCACCAGGTCTGGCCCTACCAGTTTGTCTTCGCCCAATTCAGTCCAGCACACTGGAGTTCTACATTTTCTCCCATACAGTGCTTCATACGGGGCCATTTGGATGCTAGCTTGGTAGCTATTGTTGTATGCAAATTCTGCCAGTGGGAGGTATCTATCCCAACTTCCCCCAAACTCAATGATACAACTCCTCAGCATATCCTCAAGGACCTGACAAGTATTTCACGTTATTGTTATCATTTTAATTCAATATTTGTATCAATTTCATTGGTTTCAATTGTTTACCTGGATTACTCTTTCTGATTGCCCATCCGTCTGAGGATGGAAAGCTGTGTTGAAATGGAGTTGTGTACCCAAGGATTCATGCAACTGCTTCCAAAATTTCGATGTAAACCTTGGGTCTCGATCAGATATGATGGAAAGTGGAATTCCATGCAGTCTAACTATCTCACTGATATACAATTCTGCCAACACATGCCCATATACCCATACACAGTACAAGTATGAAAGCAATATCAAACTCAAACTACCTATATACAACATAACTGTGCTATCTCAGGTCTAAAGATTATATGCACTGACATGATTTATGACAAAACATTGACAAGAGTAAACTCCATGTGCTTGTCATAAGTGTCACTAGTTCGGCCTCCTTATCATTTATAAGTGCCTATCATGTTTGCTATATGGCATGAGACTCATCATTCCATCATATTTATATCTCATATAAATAACTTGGTAACAAACATGAATACAATCTTTCTGGTTAAGTCATGTCCTTATTGTGAAGTATCCTCGATTGTGAACCTATTTATGATACTTTGTACTAGAAATACTGTCATTCATATTCTTAACAGCTTAAGAATAGAATTCTAATAAAATATCAATGGACCTTTTCTATTACACATAAATATCTTATGTAAACAGAAAAGTGGAAATGCCTTTTATTAATAAAAACATGTACAAGATACATACTAAATGATATGGTCTAGGGCATACTAGTAACAATTTATTTCACAAAGATAATTATCAAGTTGTCTCCTGAGGGGCCCCATGATGTTTTTATCTGTTATGGTTCCTTTGTAAGTTCTCCATTCATAATGGGAGTTTTGAGACCACAATAGTCCATCAGGCCTTCTGAAAAAAGGCCTATATATTATGAACATGGATCTGACTGTGTGCTATTTGTTCATGAGTCGTTCTTCAACCCCATGGATGTCCATCAACCTTTTGAGGCTGTATTACCAAGCAGTCATGGGCTTGAACCATTCTAGGAACCTCCATAGGAGAGTCCTATGTCCTAAGCTGGTGGTGTATTGATATAAAGCCAGTAGAGGAAATTCTATGGCTGTTGAGTATAGAACAGTTATGCACCAAAGAAACCATAATTCTTCAAGGATAAGATCCTCTTCTGGGTGAAGGATGAAACAGGTTAAAAATTGACTGTCTGGGTGAAAATGAGAAGTAGAAGGAATGATCCCTCTGAGAGAGTTCATGGCACTTTGGAAATGGAATAGATGATTTTTGGTGAAGGTGATAATTTCAAGGATGGGCATGTTGGAGTTGCACCCAGGTGAGAAACTGTCTAGGGTAGGCATTAGAAAGCTAGGTGTATTAGTAGAAGAAGATCCAGCCATGAGGATAAGAGGATAGCTTGAGACAGAGCTTATGAGGCGGACTTCTTTTGGTCTAGAGAGGAGATTAGGGATCAAGTTATGTTTTCCTTTGATGTGTTGAACAGTGAATTTATACTTGAAAAAACAGTCTTTTAGCCTTAGGAGCTAAGGTTCAGGTAAGGCCTTATTCTTGAATTCCATGATTCTTGGGAAGGGTGAGTTGTCCATAAGAACAGTAAAGTGATGCCCAATGAGATGAAACTCAAACTTTTTTATGCTATTTTTGATGGCTAAGATCTCCTTGTAAATAGAGTGATAATGCTTTTGAGCATCTTGGAATTCTCTATTGGAATGACCATAAATGTGTTTGTCGTCATTTTCTCGTTCTATCAGAATGGCTCCCCATTATGTGTTACTTGCATTGGTTTGAACGATTCTTTGTCTAGTGCTTGGAACTTTAAGAGGTGGCGGTTGTTGAGTTGTTAGTAGTATGCCCTAGAGCATATCATTTAGTATATATCTTGTACATGTTTTATTAATAAAAGGTATTTTCACTTTTCCATTTACATAGTATATTTATGTGCAATAGAAAAGGTCCATCGATATTTTGTTAGAAATTCTATTCTTAAGTTGTTAAGAATATGAGTGACAGTATTTCTAGCACAAAGTATCATAAATTGGTTCACAATCATGGATACTTCACAATAAGGACATGACTTATCCAGAAAGATTGTAATCATGTTTGTTCCCAAGTTATTTATATGAGATGTAAATAAGATGGAATGGTGAGTCTCATGCCATATAACAAACATGATAGGCACTTATACAGGATAAGTAAGCCGAACCAGTGACATTTATGACAAGCATATGGAGTTTACTTTTATATCAATGCATATAATCTTTAGACTTGAGATAGCACAGTTATCTTATATTTAGGTGGTTTGAGTTTAATACTGCTTTCATACTTGTACAGTGTATGGGTATATGGGCATGTGTTAGCTCCTACTAGTTATATATTGAGGTAGGTGTTGATCAAGATGGAATCTGTTACCCTAAGTAAATGGAGATAAAATCCTATGTTCATTTAATTATTCTTGATGTTTCAAGTTCCTGGCCAGGATAGATAAATTTAATCAGAAAAGAGTTTCTAATGAGAAAATCTTTTTAATCAAGAACTGGAATTAAAAGAGAACATAATATTCATAGCAAATGGGGTTTGACATAAACCATGACTCCAACTCGAATTGTGATTTTGTAACAAAGAGATTCTAGTGCATGGTAACATATGATTATAGGTTCATTTAAGGTAAACCTTATTACTGATTAGGTGGCTATGATATGCTATGCTAAGTGTTAACCATAGTCTATGAGCTGCATAAAATAATTTAGAGAAATCATTTATGGTAAGAAAGAGTTATGATGATATTAAGAGTTGATATCATGTCTCATTGCCAATTAGTGATGAGTCTAGTGAGTCACACACATACACAAGTAATCACTAAATTAAATATGATTTAATTAATTAATTAAAGAGTTTAATTGATTAATTAAATAGGTTTGGTTTTCAATTAGATTGCAAAGTCCCTAGCATGGCTTGAAACCAAATTTAGGCTATTGAATGTATAGTATAAGTTAAATTTATATTTAAAGTGTTTAAATATGAATTTAATTATGAGAAATTAATTAATAGAGATTAATTAATTAATTAATTTATATTTGATATAAATTGATTAGAAGAAGAGAAATAATTATTTTGGGTTGAGAACTTAAAATAAAGACAAGGGTATTTTGGTCATTTCACAGGGTGACATGTAACACCATGAGATGGTGACACATGGCACTATACATAAGCTTGCTAATTGTCTTTTAATCATGTATGATGATCAAATACAAGATTAAATCTTAGTTTGACACTTGGCACAATGTGATTGGGTCAATTAAACTAAGAGCCAATCAGAAGGTGACATGTGGCAAGGGTTTAAATGGTGACCTAGCTATAAAAGGGAAAGGATGAAAAGAAAAAAAATACAATCTACTATTTGTCTCATTGGTGCTGCCACCCAAAACACCTCTCCCTTATCTTCTTCTTCATCTCTCATCAATTAAAAGAAAATAACCAACACTCTCTTGAATTAAAAATATTAGAAATCGTTTCTAGTGTCCTGTATACATCTGTAATCTCTTAAAAGGCAAAACCTGATTTTTTTAATTGATTGGAAAGGCTTGAGAAGCTGTTCAAGGGGCTGCCATTGGTGATCTTGGTGTGGACAAGCTAGAGGGACAACATCTGGTGTCCTAGGCACATCCCAAAGGTGCCAAACACACTGCTGTGCATAAAAAAGTTAGTGCACTTGTTCTTGATCTAATCTAGGGCTCTAATGAATTAATCTGTTAATTCTAAAATCTTAAATAGAAAATGTAGATCCGAAAACATGTTAAAAGAGTTTTAATATGCTGTTTATCATTGAAATCAAATAGATAAAAATGAATATTGCATGAAGCATGTGACCCTAGATGAAAAATTTTGAATTCAATGATCTAAACTTATGTTTTTCATGCTTCCGCTCCTTCAATTGGTATCAGAGCCACTATATTTGCCATTTATATTGTTGATTATATGATTTAATTGTGTGATTTGATCATGAGATGATTAAATCATTGCTGGTTGCAATGAAAAAGGTGGCGGCATGATGAAGGCATCATTGGTGCGCATGGTTTGATCCATTTAACCATACGCATGGTTTTTGGGTTTGCCTGAAGGCATCATTTGTGCGCATGGTTTGATCCATTTAACCATACGCATGGTTTTTGGGTTTGTTTGTGGGCTTGGTTTCAAGGCCCATAATGAGGCACATGACTAATTAAAGTGTTTAATTAGGAGTTTTAATCACACAATTAAATTTTAATTCAAATCTGAATTTTTAAATTTGTTTGAATGTGATTCAAATCTGAATTTTTAAATTTGTTTGAATCATATTCAAATCTTGATTTTTAAGTTGAATATGAGATATTCAATTTAATTTAAGTATGTATGTTTCATTTAATTGTTAAATAGTGATATGCATGATGGATGATCATGGACAATAAAAGACTAATGTAATTGGATTTATTTCTTTTATATTTCTTTGGGTTGTAAATTAATTAATTTATTTTAGGCATGTATTATAGAGGTTGTAATATTTTTGGGTTGTAATTTCATTTATTTAGTTCTTACAAATTCGCTTTGGTATGCCAAAGATTACTATATAATTGGATTACAAGAAGATTAAGGAGTTCAGGAGCATTGGTGGGACCAGTGGGAGGAATTCAAGATTAAGTGTTGATTGTGTACTCCTTCAGCAACTCTTGTAATATGAATGAATGAAATGCACCTAGGAATGTCCTAATTCAATTCTTGGTGGCTCAGAATTGAATCCCTTAGAAAGTCCATGATCATTCCATATTAATTATCCATGAATGCATGAGATGTATGGGAATGTATGCAAGTATATGATATATACATGCTAATTGGATAATGTGCAAAGTGAGACCTTAATAGTAATTGTAACACCCCCGTTTGCATAGCCTGGTAGATCTCACTGTTCCGGTGACCGGTGTCAGTCCAGACAATTAAGGGGATTAGAACCACATCTAAGATAACTAAATAAGCCATAAACACAAATAATTAGTAATTCTAATTAGTTAAGTATAAACAAGAAAAACAGAACATAATAAGTTAAACGAGCCGAGAGTCACAGCAATGGGTAACCTTCTCAGGAAGGACTGTGAAGTCGTTTTAAACTCAAATTTTGAACCGTAAATGTGACGCCGCGGTCCTAAGGACCATTACGAACACAGTGGAAAAGAGAAAATCATGAAAAAGAACTATTAAACCAGTCAAATAATTAGGTCAGGGAGCCGGAAGAAATATTGAATTATTTGCAAACCGGGTTGAACCGGCGAGGGGCAATTTGGTCAATTGACCCCGAGAGCTGACTCCTGACCTAACTGTCAAATAAAATCGGAGAAAGGAAAATTTCAGAATCGAGAATTAAATTAAATAACTAATAAAAAAATAAATAAAAAAAAGAAGAGAAAATGAAAAAGGTGTAGGGATATGACATCATGCATGATGCCATAAATCCCATAATTAATAATTTGATTAAATGGATTTTTGGGTCTTCCTAAGACATAAAAAGATAAAAGAAAAGAAAAGAAAAAAAAAAAACAAGGTCATCTTCTTCCCTAGTGTTGCCGCCTCTCTCTCTCTCCCAAGTTCTCTCTCAAAATTTTCCTCCATGAAAGCTTATTTTTAAGCTTTCTAAACATTAATTCCACCATAAATCCTTTAATTTTCTTGAAGAAAAATTATAAGAAAATCTTGGAAGGAAGATTAGAAGGAGAAGAATTGAAGAAAATTGAGAGGAAGTGAAGATCAAAGACTTCACCTAAGGTTAGTAATGCAAACTTCAAATTTTTAGTTTAATTAGTGTGTGTATAACATCA
The DNA here is from genome assembly GCF_030052815.1 of Hevea brasiliensis. Taxonomy (NCBI): domain Eukaryota; kingdom Viridiplantae; phylum Streptophyta; class Magnoliopsida; order Malpighiales; family Euphorbiaceae; genus Hevea; species Hevea brasiliensis. Next base: position 89,434,481 of record NC_079493.1, on the reverse strand, counting down.
AGAACATATAAATAAACTTAAAATGAAAAGAAAAATTTGTTGAGGGACTAAATTAAATTTCGGCCAGCTTGGATTACTATGCATATATTTACTATGCATATATTTGAGTTTTGATTGAAATTAAATGGTAGGCAAGTTTGTATGGATGTGCTAATGAGATTGGTATGCTTAAATGTGGTTAAATGCAACCAGTTAATAAGTTAGGGTTTGGGACACTTAGGGTTTAAGACAAAAATGTGAGAATCTTGTAAATGGTGTCTTTGACCTAATATGAAGTGAGAAATGGTCATTTGTGACCTAATTAAGTGTGTTAGAAGTGTTTGAATCAAAGCCAAATTCGGATTGAGTGTGGTCATGCTGCTAGTAGCATGACCAGGTTATCTTTGAAGGACCAAAAATGAAATTTTACAAGTCCAATTGGTATGAGACCAATTGGGAATAAAAATAGACACTAAATGACACAATTTTCATTTAGGAAGCATGCCCAAAAAGTAACTAAAACCTAGTGAACAAATTGACCAAAGTTGGAAAATTGCAGTCTGCCCTGTACAAACTGACCAAATAAAAAGTGTTCGTTCATTCATAACTTGAGCTAGGAAGGTCTAAATGACCTGACATTTTACCAGTGATTAGATGAGATATATACCTAAAACTTTCATGAAGAACACAAACCCAAATTATGCCATTAACCAAGTCATTTGACCACCCCAAGTTGGTGACCCAAAACTGCCAGCACCAAAAATTGCCCAGAATTCTGGGTTGAAGTTCAAATGGCTATAACTTGAGCTAAAAAACTCCAATTGGGGTGATTCAAAAAGAAGAATAAACTTAAGACATTAGGGAACATCTTCTATGAAGAAAGTTTTATCAAATTCTAACAGTAAAGTGACTAATATAACAGTACAACCTAAGGCACCAAAACTGAAAATTGGAAATTTTGTCTAAAAGACTTAAGTTTTGAGAAAATGACCAAAACCAACAAGTTTGATGACCAAAATGTGGTATGTGAGTAAAGTTGGAGTTCCCATACCTATTAAGCCTTAGAAAGTCAACAATTTGACTTGAATAGTATAGTGAATAGTAACTCGAAACATAAAAATTTTAAGAACGTCGAGTTTAACAGATATAAGCTAGATAAAAGTGAAATTGAATTTATTTTTGGATTTGTGCTAAGTTATGGTATTGAAACACTGTGAAACTGTGTGTTTCAGCTGAAAAAGACTTGGAAGGTCTGAGAGACTGAGTCAAGGCCTAAGGCGACTCACGTTAGATTTGTGCACAATAAACCTTATTTGAGTATTTTGTCATTGAAAAATTGATTTGGTATGATTTATGAAAATTTTGTGTTAATAATGAATTGTGTTGCCACTTTGTGAATGAAACTATGACTTTGGAAATCTATCGGATTCCTTATGAATTATTTGAATAAAATGTTTGAAATAGATTTTTTATTCACACTTAGCATGACAGTGCCTTATTATTCCTCCTCCATTTATGGGGTGAGATCGATTATTTTCCTCCCTCTCTGGTTTACCAGTTGAGGTTGTAGATCGAATGAGTACTCATTAACTAGCTAGCCACCTCCCTCATTGATTTCGATTAGTGGGGTTGTAGATTGCTTTGTTGTGGTGTACAACACGGCATTGATTGGAAATTTTGTGTCATGACTTAAGTTGTGTATGACTTGGAAACACTGTATTTATTAAATTATTTGACTAAATTATGATATTATCAGTTTTGATAATTTGTGAAATGTGGTTGAGAAATATTTAAATTGTGTTTTGTTAATGAATGGTTTATGTATTGTATTTAAAATTTTTATTGTGCACCACTGAGTATTTTTATACTCAGCGATAGCTTATTTTGCTGTCGCAGATAAGAGCAAGGAGAAGGCAGCAGAGTGAGCTGCTACTGATATTGAGAACTACACTGATATTTTTGTACGGGTATTTTTTTATACCTTATAGTTATTTTGATGTAAATATTGCATTGTTTTATGTATCGATGTAAAGTTGAGCAGTTGTATAATAAATTGTAATAATATTATTTTTTGAACTTCTTTTTGTAAATTAAGATTTGTACTTGTGAATTTCATACTTTATGCATTGTGAATGAAGTAATGAAATATTTTGAGATGATAAATTTTGATTGGATTGTGAAATTATTTTGAAGTGGATTGAATTGAGTTGACTTGAGATTATTTGGAGGTTGGGAATTGTGAAAAATTTATTGGAAGTATTTTTCTCAGGTATTTGAAGAACTATTTTCTCAAAATATAGACGGAACTCTGTCAAAATTTTTATAAAATTTGTGGAAAAATTAAAATGGACAAAAATTTTTACTAGTAATTAAGCTTTGAATAAATAATTTTAATTCCTACCAAAATGCTCACCACATTCAAAATGTAAGAAAATTGTTTTAAAATCCCTTGTAGGGTACTTAATGAGTTATCGGTAGGTGAAGTTCGGTAGTTCATTAGGTAGTCTATGGGAACTTGTCATGCCTTACAGAGGGGTAAGGTGTAACATGTTTTAGTGGTATCAGAGCATGGTTTTTCAATAAATTTTGACTATGTGTATGAATATTTCTTTGATAAGTACAACTGCTCAAGTGTGTTTAATTGATACATATGATATATTTACATCATAAATATGCACTAACGGAGGTCAACCTCCTTGTGTTTGATCTTAGGAAGTAGAAATTTTGGGAAAATGGAATGGAAGAAGGAGATCATTCCGTGGAACAATCTGTTGAGGCTGAGGTTCAAGGGGAAGCCCCAGCACTCCAGAACGTGAGTGGGTCAGCCACTCCAGCTCCTACTCCAGCAACGCAGTTTCCTACTTAGTTTGTACAGCAGATGGCTGCGTTTTTCCAGCAAATGGCGGGAAATGTGCCACCCCAAGCTCAGATGCAAGAACCTATAGCACAATCACAGCCCTCAGCTCGGCAATATCAAAAATTGATGAAATTTGGGGCCACCGAGTTTAAGGGCACTGTGGATCCACTGGGGGCAGAACAGTGGTTAGAGCGAATGGAATGGGTTTTTAGGAAGCTATAGTGTGCACAAGAGCTAAAGTTCAAGTATTCTGTTTCCTTGTTGTAAGGGGATGCGTATGAATGGTGGAAGACCATCCCCCACAGCCTGGTAGAACCTCTAGTCCTTACTTGGTCAGACTTTTTGAGGGAGTTTCAACAGAAGTGGGTCCCCGATGCATATGTGGATATGAAGTTATAAGAATTTTTTAGTTTGAAACAAGGAGACAGAACCATAGCAGAATATGAGAGAGACTTCTCTCGACTGAGCCACTACACTGGAAGCTTAGTTTCCACCCCCAAAGATAGATGTAAGAGGTTTGAGGCTAGGTTAAGGTCGAATCTAAGAATGCAAGTTGTGGGTTTCCGACATCAGAATTTCTCTGAGTTGATCTCACAGACCCTGGAATAAGAAAGGATAGAATCAGAAGGGGCAGTGAAGAAGGGTACACAAGAGAAAGAGAAAACTGAAAAGACTACTGGACAAGCACCTGAGTGAAGGAACGGAAGCGTAAAAAACACAAGTTTATACCATTGAATTCATAAATTTTCACCTAGGGTCACATGCATCATGCAAGATTTATTTTTATCTATTTGATTTCAATGATAAACAACATATTAAAACTCTTTTAATATGTTTTTGGATCTGTATTTGCCATTTAAGATTTTAAAATTAATCAGATTAATTTTAGAACCCTAGATTAAATCAAGAACGATTACACTAACCTCTTGATGCAATCGCAGTGTCTGCCTTTGAGATTCGTCTTCAGGACACCAGATGTTGTCCCTCTAGCTTGTCCACACCAAGAACACCTATGGCAGCCCTTGAACAGCTTCTAAAGCCTTTTCTATTAATTAGAAATTCAAGTTCTGCCTTTTAAGAGATTAGAGATGTAAACAGGACACTAGAAACAATTTCTAGCGTTCTTAATTCAAGAGATTGATGGCTAATCTCTTTGAATTGATGAGAGATGAAGAAGAATAGAGGGAGGGCTGCAAAATGGCGTGACAAAGGAGTGTGGCTGCTGGTTGTATTTTGTTTTCTCATAACAACACTTAAATAGCTAGGTTAACACATTAAACCCTTGCCACATGTCACCCTTTGATTAGTTCTAGGTTTAAGTGACCCAATCACATTGTGCCAAGTGTCAAACCTATATGTAATCTTGATTTTAATCATCTTACATGATTAAAAAAACATTTGGAAAGCTTATGTGTTATGCCATGTGTCACCATCTCATGGTGCCACATGTCACACTGTAAAATGACCAAAATGCCCCTGTGTCATAATTTTGAGTTCTCAACTCAAAATAATTATTTTTCTTCTTCTAATTAATTTATATCAAATATAAATTAATTAATTAATCTCTATTAATTAATTTCTCATTAATTAAATTCATATTTAAACACTTTAAATATAAATTTAACTTGTACTATACATCCAATAATCTAGATTTGGTTTCAAGTCATGCTAGGGACTTTGCAATTTAATTGCAAACCAAACCTATTTAATTAATCAATTAAACTCTTTAATTAATTAATTAAATCATATTTAAATAGGTGATAACTTGTGTATGTGTGTGACTTACTAGGCTCATCACTAATTGGCAATGAGACATGATATCAACTCTTAATATCATCAGAACTCTTTCTTACCATAAATGATTTCTCTAAATCATTTTATGAACCTCATGGACCATGGTTAACACCTAGCATAGCATGCCATGGCCACCCAATTAGTAATAAGGTTTACCTTAAATGAACCTATAATCATATGTTACCATGCACTAGAATCTCTCTGTTATAAAATCCCAACTCAAGCTGGAGTCATGGCTTATGTCAAACTCCATTTGCTATGAATATTATGTTCTCTTTTAATTCCAGTTCTTGATTAAAAAGATTTTCTCATCAGAAACTCTTTTCTGAATAAATCTATCTGTCTCTGCCAAGAACTTGAAACATCAAGAACAATTAAATGAACATAGGATTTTATCTCTATTTACTTAGAGGAACAGATTCCATCTTGATCAACACCTACCTCCATATATAACTAGTAGGAGCCAACACATGCCCATATACCCATACACAGTACAAGTATGAAAGCAGTATAAAACTCAAACTACCTATATACAAGATAACTGTGCTATCTCAGGTCTAAAGATTATATGCACTGATATGATTTATGACAAAACATTGACAAGAGTAAACTCCATGTGCTTGTCATAAGTGTCACTGGTTCGGCCTATTTATCATTTATAAGTGCCTATCATGTTTGTTATATGGCATGAGACTCACCATTCCATCTTATTTATATCTCATATAAATAACTTGGGAACAAACATGAATACAATCTTTCTGGATAAGTCATGTCCTTATTATGAAGTATCCTCGATTATGAACTTATTTATGATACTTCGTGCTAGAAATATTGTCACTCATATTCTTAACAACTTAAGAATAATATTTCTAACAAAATATCAATGGACCTTTTCTATTACACATAAATATATTATGTAAACGGAAAAGTTGAAATGCCTTTTATTAATAAAAATATGTACAAGATACATACTAAATGATATGCTCTAGGGCATACTACTAACAATCTCCCACTAGCACTAGAGCCATTCATTACAATATCTTAGACCTATCTTCTCAAGATGTCGGTCTAATCGAGTCGTGACATAGGCTTAGTGAATGGATCAGCTGGATTTTCGGCTGATGCTATTTTCTGCATGGCTACATCGCCTCGCCCAACTATTTCTCTGATAATGTGGTAGCGCCTTTCTATGTGTTTGGATTTCTGGTGAGACCTTAGTTCCTTAGCCTGTATGACTGTTCCATTATTGTCACAGTGTAGTGGAACTGCTGACTCAATGGAAGGAACTACTGTAAGTTCTATCACGAACTTTTTTATCCAAACAGCTTCTTTTGGAGCATCTGATGCAGCAATATACTCAGCCTCTGTAGTGGAATCTGCAGTCGTGCTCTGTTTGGAACTCTTCCAACTGACTGCACCTCTATTACAAATGAACACATATCCAGAGGTAGACTTTCTATCATCGATATATTATTTTAAATAATTATCAGTATAACCATCCTATTGCAAGTATCCAACTCATTAAATCAAGAATAAATACTTTTTTCTTCTAAATTATTTAAGAATATTCTTGACCTATCCAAAGGTTCCAAACTCGATTGGATTGATACCGCTAGTCAAACTAATAAAGATATGCGATATCCGGCCTAGTACACAACATTGCATACATTAAACTTCCAATAGCCGAAGCATATGGAATCCTGGCCATCTTATCTCTTTCTTCAGGTGTCTTTGGAGACATCTTTTTGGTAAGATGGATACCATGTCTCACTGGTAACAATCCTCTCTTGGAATCAAGCATGTTAAACCTCTTTAACACCTTTTCAAAGTATAGACTTTGGGATAAACCAATTATTCTTTTCGCTCTATCTCTATAGATGCGAATCCCAAGAATATAGGTTGCCTCCCCTAAGTCTTTCATGGAGAATGTATTTGACAACCATACCTTTATAGTCGTCAACATACCTGTGTCATTACCCATCAACAGTATGTCATCCACATATAAGACAAGGAAAGTGATAGCACTGTCACTAACCTTCTTATACACACATGGTCTCATCCTCATTTTTGATAAAACCAAAGGATTTAATGGCTTCATCAAAACGGATGTTCCAACTCCTCGAAGCTTGTTTCAACCCATAAATGGATCCCTTTAGCTTGCATATCTTGGAACCATCTTGGGATTCAAATCCCCTAGGTTGTTCCATGAAAATGTTTTCTTCAATGTATCCATTGAGAAAAGCTGTTTTGACATCCATCTGCCAAATCTCATAATCATAGTATGCAGCTATTGCTAGTAAAATCCTAATTGATTGAAGCATGGCAACAGGCGAGAAAGTCTCCTCATAGTCGATTCCTTGCCTTTGGCGAAACCCTTTCGCTACTAGCCTTGCCTTATAGGTCTCCACCTTTCCATCAGAACCAATTTTCTTCTTGAAAACCCATTTGTTCCCTATAGGTATAATACCTTCAGGTGGGTCAACAAGATCCCAAACTTGATTCTTATACATGGAATCAATCTCGGATTTCATAGCATCAATCCATTTTAAAGAGTCTATATCTGATATAGTTTCTTCATAGGTAAGTGGATCATCTCCATGACCTACTTCTTCATGAGTAGACAACTCTTGTTCTTCTTCATGAAGAAAACCATATCTCACTGGTGGGTGAGATACCCTGGTTGTTCTACGAGGAACAGCTGTAGATGTTTCATCAACGGGTATTGGTTGACTAGATGGATCTATATCCATCTGATCTGTTGGTTGGTCAGAATTCTCCAATTCTAACTCTATTTGCCTTCCTTTGCCTCCTTCTTGAACAAACTGTTGTTCAAGAAATGAGGCATCTCTTTTTATCACAACCTTTTGTGAAGTGGGCAAATAAAAATAATATACAAAATTATCTTTTGGATATCCAACAAATCGACATTTTTCTGATCTGGTCTCCAATTTATCAGTGTTCAGGTTTTTGATATAAGCTGGACAACCCCAAATCTTAACATGCTTAAGACTTGGTTTTCTTCCATGCCATATCTCATAAGGTGTGGAAGAAACTGATTTTGATGGAATCCTATTCAGAATATACAAAGATGATTCTAATGCAAATCCCCAAAAGAAGATTGGCATATCAGTATAGCTCATCATACTACGTACCATATCCAATAGGGTACGATTTCTCCTTTCAGATACACCATTCAGCTGTGGCGTTCCTGGAGGAGTCAGCTGAGAAACAATGCCATGCTCTCTCAAGTATTCATCAAATTCAGTACTCAAATATTCACCTCCACGATCTGATCGAAGAGCTTTAATATTCTTTCTTGTTTGATTTTCTATTTCAGATTTAAATTCTTTGAACTTTTCAAAAGATTCATGTTTGTATTTCATCAAATACAAATACCCAAACCTTGATTTATCATCAGTAAAGGTAATAAAATAATGAAAACCCCCTCTAGCCATTTCTTTAAATGGATCACATACATCACTATGTATTAGCTCCAAAATATTTTCAGCTCTTAGCCCTTGTCCAACAAAGGGTGATCTAGTCATTTTACCCTGAAGGCAAGATTCACAAGTTGAAGTAGGCTCAGAGCCCAATGAGGATAGAATCCCCATTTTCTCCAGTTTTGCAATCCTATCTTCTGCAACATGACATAACCTTAAGTGCCAAAAATATTTTGAACTTGAGTTGGTTTTCACCATGGCATTGCATTCATTTAGATTGCTATACTCTGTCCAGTAGAAACACTTTCTTATTGGCAATGGAAACACTTTCCTGTTGGTAATGGAAATATTTTTTTTTTTTTGTTGGCAGTGGAAGCACTTTCCTTTGCCTCCATCAGCTTTAGTCGTCCTTTTCTGTTTAGTTATTTTCTTGGAAGGACCAGGAATTTGAGGTTTCTTATTCTTATTGCCCTCCTTCTTGTTGGACTTTCCAGCAGAAGAAGATGCAATCAAAGCTACCTCTTTTCCTTTATTGCCGGCATATTCTTTTGGGCAATAACCAGCATGTTGAGTAAACCAGCTAAGGTGCATTCCTGTTTAGTCATATGGAAATTTGTCACAAAATTCCCAAAAGGCTCAGGAAGGGACTGAAAGATCAAATCCGTTTGTAGTTGGAAATCCATGTTGAAGTCAAGATGTTCCAACTGCTCAATCAGCCGAATCATCTTGTGGACATGATCCCCAACATTCTGTCCCTCAGACATCCTCATACGGAATAGCTGTCTAGATATCTCATACCTAGTATTCCTGCTGTGCTCACCATACAACTCTTATAGGTGAAGGAGGATCTCACTCGCACTCTGCATGTTCTCATGTTGCTTCTGTAACTCATTACTCATGGAAGCAAGCATGTAACACTTAGCTCTCATATCATGCTCCTTCCACTTGTCCAAAGTTTCATGTTCCTCTTGTGCGGCCTCTGGAGGTAAGGGACCAGGAACATTTGAATCTAGAACATATCCTATATGTTCAAGGTTCAGGACAAGCTTCAAATTTCTTAGCCAATCAGACAGATTTGGTCCTGTCAACCTATTGTGATCAAGCATGCTTGCAAGGATATTGGATGGTGGTGGTTGTTTTGTGCTCATTTTTATCAGAAAATTAACTGCGGAAAATAACCAGATTAATTAGTAAATGTATCATGTAATTAACCAAAATGATTATGGTCTTTTAATCAAATTGGTCCTCCCACTAACTTAGCGAATCCTACACTTCCAAAGTAGAAAACGGAAATCCTAGTTGGATGGATTTCTAGTGGGTGATTGAATTCTTATAATTCTATTGATCATCCTCAGGTACATCCGTTATTGGAATTACAATAAACTATAAGTGAGCAACTCCTTGCCCATCACATCTCATGTGAGGTTCAATCCTTTACCTAGCCCCTAATGCTCAAAATCTCAGGTACATCCATTATTGACTTATCTTGCATTAGTTAAGTTGATCCCATTGAGCCAGTAATTATGTAAATAATTTTAATGTCCTCAGGTACATCCAATATTGGTCACTAAACCATTTACATATTTACAACATCTCATGCTTAATAATTATTCTTAAGAAAATCTCTTAAATTAATTGCATCTCATGCAACTATTTAAAATTTCTTAAAATAATTACCCCAATGGAGGGCCTATGTTATAATTACTTTAATTATAGCATTTCCAACCTAATCATTTGTTTGGAAGATTTTATAGTCATTCTAATTACTATTAAGGTCTCACTTTGCACATTATCCATTTAGCATGCATATATCATATAATTGCATACATTCCCATACATCTCATGTATTCATGGATAAGCAGTAAATATGGTATGATCATGGACTTTCTAAGGGATTCAATTCTGAGCCACCAAGAATTGAATCAGGGCATTCCTAGGTGCATTTCATTCATTCATTTTTCAAGAGTTGCTGAAGGAGTACATAATCAACACTTGATCTTGAATTCCTCCCACTGGTCCCACCAATGCTCTTGAGCTCCTTGAACTTCTTGCAATCCAATATTACATAGTAATCCTTGGCATACCAAGGCGAATTTACAAGAACTTAAATAAATGAAATTACAACTCAAAAATTATTACAAACTTAATAATACATGCCCAAAATAAATTAAAATAAATTAATTAATTTACAATCCCAAAGAAACATAAAAGAAATAAATCCAATCACATTGGTCTTTTATAGTCCATGATCATCCATCATGCATATCACTATTTAACAATTAAATAAAACATACATACTTAAATTAAATTGAATATCTCATATTTAACTTAAAAATCCAGATTTGAATATGATTCAAATAAATTTAAAAATTCAGATTTGAATCTCATTCAAACAAATTTAAAAATTCAGATTTGAATCACATTCAAACAACTTTAAAAATTCAGATTTGAATCACATTCAATCATTTTTTAAAAAATCAGATTTGAATCATATTCAAACATTTTTTAAAAAATCAGATCTGAATTTTATTCAAACAATTTTAAAAAATCAGATTTAAATATGATTCAAACAACTTTAAAAATTCAGATTTGAATCACATTCAAACAACTTTTAAAATTCAGATTTGAATCACATTCAAACAATTTTTAAAATTCTGATTTGAATCATAATTTAATTGTGTGGTTAAAATTCTAATTAAACATTTTAATTAGTCATATGATGAACCATTCATCATGCAACAATTGCAGAATTCAATAACAACCATGCGCACCATGATCTTCCCAAGCCATGCGCACCATGTTGGAGTTCATCAAGCATGCCGCCACTCCTTGCTTTGCAACCAGCAATAATCTTTTGATCTCATGATCAAACACACAATTAAATTATTTAATCAACAATCTAAATGGCAAATATAGGGGCTCTGATACCAATTGAAGGAATGAAAGCGTGAAAAACACAAGTTTATACCATTGAATTCAAAAATTTTCACCTAGGGTCACATGCATCATGCAAGATTTATTTTTATCAATTTGAATTCAATAATAAACAGCATATTAAAACTCTTTTAATATGTTTTTGGATCTGTATTTGCCATTTAAGATTTTAAAATTAATTAGATTAATTTTAGAACCCTAGATTAAATCAAGAACGATTACACTAACCTCTTGATGCCTTTGCGGCGTGTCTGCGCTTTGAGATCGTCTTGAGGACACGGATGTTGTCCCTCTAGCTTGTCCACACCAAGAACACCTATGGCAGCCCTTGAACAGCTTCTAAAGCCTTTTCTATTAATTAGAAATTCAAGTTCTGCCTTTTAAGAGATTAGAGATGTAAACAGGACACTAGAAACAATTTCTAGCGTTCTTAATTCAAGAGATTGATGGCTAATCTCTTTGAATTGATGAGAGATGAAGAAGAATAGAGGGAGGGCTGCAAAATGGCGTGACAAAGGAGTGTGGCTGCTGGTTGTATTTTGTTTTCTCATAACAACACTTAAATAGCTAGGTTAACACATTAAACCCTTGCCACATGTCACCCTTTGATTAGCTCTAGGTTTAAGTGACCCAATCACATTGTGCCAAGTGTCAAACCTATATGTAATCTTGATTTTAATCAACTTACAAGATAAAAAAACAATATGCAAGATTATGTGTTATGCAATGTGTCACCATATCATGTTGCCACGTGTCACCTTTGCAAAATGACCAAAATGCCCCTGTGTCTTAATTTTGAGTTCTCAACCCAAAATAATTATTTTTCTTCTTCTAATTAATTTATATCAAATATAAATTAATTAATTAATCTCTATTAATTAATTTCTCATTAATTAAATTCATATTCAAACACTTTAAATATAAATTTAACTTATACTATACATCCAATAATCTAGATTTGGTTTCAAGTCATGCTAGGGACTTTGCAATTTAATTGCAAACCAAACCTATTTAATTAATCAATTAAACTCTTTAATTAATTAATTAAATCATATTAAATAGGTGATAACTTGTGTATGTGTGTGACTTACTAAGCTCATCACTAATTGGCAATGAGACATGATATCAACTCTTAATATCATCAGAACTCTTTCTTACCATAAATGATTTCTCTAAATCATTTTATGAACCTCATAGACCATGGTTAACACCTAGCATAGCATGCCTCATCACTAATAGGTTCATTTAAGGTAAACCTTATTACTAATTGGGTGGCCATGGCATGCTATGCTAGGTGTTAACCATGGTCTATGAGGTTCATAAAATGATTTAGAGAAATCATTTATGGTAAGAAAGAGTTCTGATGATATTAAGAGTTGATATCATGTCTCATTGCCAATTAGTGATGAGGCTAGTAAGTCACACACATACACAAGTTATCACCTAATTAAATATGATTTAATTAATTAATTAAAGAGTTTAATTGATTAATTAAATAGGTTTGGTTTGCAATTAGTTTGCAAAGTCCCTAGCATGACTTGAAACCAAATCTAGATTGTTGGATGTATAATATAAGTTAAATTTATATTTAAAGTGTTTAAATATGAATTTAATTAATGAGAAATTAATTTATAGAGATTAATTAATTAATTTATATTTGATATAAACTAATTAGAAGAAGAAAAATAATTATTTTGGGTTGAGAACTCAAAATTAAGACACAGGGGCATTTTGGTCATTTTGCAGTGTGACACGTGGCACCATGAGATGGTGACACATGGCATAACACATAAGCTTGCCTTTTTTTTTTTAATCATGTAAGATGATTAAAATCAAGATTAAATATAGGTTTGACACTTGGCACAATGTGATTGGGTCACTTAAACCTAGAGCTAATCAAAGGGTGACATGTGGCAAGGGTTTAATGTGTTAACCTAGCTATTTAAGTGTTGTTATGAGAAAATAAAATACAACCAGCAGCCACACTCCTTGGTCACTCCATTTTGCAGCCCTCCCTCTATTCTTCTTCATCTCTCATCAATTCAAAGAGATTAGCCATCAATCTCTTGAACTAAGAACGCTAGAAATTGTTTCTAGTGTCCTGTTTATATCTCTAATCTCTTAAAAGGCAAAACTTGAATTTCTAATTAATAGAAAAGGCTTTAGAAGCTGTTCAAGGGCTGCCATAGGTGTTCTTGGTGTGGACAAGCTAGAGGGACAACATCCGTGTCTCAAGACGAATCACAAAGGCACGCCGCAGTTGCATCAAGAGGTTAGTGTAATCGTTCTTGATTTAATCTAGGGTTCTAAAATTAATCTGATTAATTTTAAAATCTTAAATGGCAAATACAGATCCAAAAACATATTAAAAGAGTTTTAATATGTTGTTTATCATTGAAATCAAATAGATAAAAATAAATCTTGCATGATGCATGTGACCTTAGGTGAAAAATTTTTGAATTCAATGGTATAAACTTGTGTTTTTCACGCTTCCGTCCCTTCAGTCCATTAGGCCAGGAGGTCAGGGTAAATAAATTATATAGGGATTGTCCTTTGGTGATCCAAGGACACACTTTTTTGTCTGATTTGATTGAAATGCCCTTCAGAGATTATGACATTATCTTGGGCATGGATTGGTTAGCCAGGCATCATGCGATGATTGACTGTAGACTAAAGACAGTCACTTTTGGTCTTCCTCAATATGGTGATGTAGTAATACATGGGGAGAGGCAGTTATTACCTTCAAACATCATTTCAGCTGCACTGGCCAGAAAAATGATTAGGAAAGGGTGTGAGGCGTACTTAGCACATGTGATAGACACCCAAGTGGGGAGTCCAGCACTGAGGGACATTCCTACTGTATGTGACTTTCCGGATGTATTTCCTGATGAATTGCCAGGATTACCTCCAGAAAGAGAAGTGCAGTTTGAAATTGATGTTATGCCTGGTGTGGACCCAATCTCCATAACGCCATACAGAATGGCATCAGCAGAACTAATAGAATTAAAAGTGTAGTTGCAAGAGCTGCTTGACAAGGGCTTTATCCACCCTAGTGTGTCACCTTGGGGAGCGCCAGTGTTATTTGTAAAGAAGAAGGATGGCATTCTCCGGTTATGCATTGACTATCAGCAGTTGAATAAGGTGACAATAAAGAACATATATCCTTTGCCCCATATTGATGACTTGTTTGATCAGTTGAGGGGTGCAGCTGTGTTCTCCAAAATTGACCTGAGATCAGGTTATTATTAGCTGAAAGTACAAGAGCAGAGAATTTCTAAAACTGCCTTTAGAACCCGCTATGGCCATTATGAGTTCTTGGTCATGCCATTCGGGTTAACTAATGCTTCGACTGCTTTTATGGATCTGATGAACACTATCTTCAGACCATCGACCAGTTTGTTGTGGTATTTATTGATGATATATTGGTCTATTCGAGGAACGCAGAAGAGCATGATAGACATCTGTGGATTGTACTGTAGACTTTGAGGGAGAAACAGCTATATGCCAAATTGTCGAAGTGTGAATTTTGGCTGAACAAAATATCTTTCTTGGGGCATGTAGTATCGGAAGAGGGTATCAAGGTAGATCCAAGTAAGATAGAAGCTGTCCTTAATTGGAGACCACCCAGAAATGTCACAGAGATTCACAGTTTTCTGGGTTTAGCTGGATACTACCGTAGATTTGTGAAGGGATTCTCCATGTTGGCATCTCCATTGACCAAGCTGCTTAGAAAGGATGTGAAATTTCAGTGGATGAACAAATGCCAATAGAATTTTGATGAATTGAAGAGATGTTTGAATGAGGCTCCAGTCCTGACTTTACCTACACCGGGTAAAGAATATACAGTTTATAGCGATACTTCTCATAATGGGCTAGGTTGTGTGTTGATACAAGATCGGAATGTCATTGCCTATGCATCACGCTAGCTGAAACTGTATGAGAGGAATTATTCGACACATGATTTGGAGCTTGCAGCCATTGTGTCCGCTCTTGAGATCTGGAGACATTATTTGTATGGGGAGAAGTGCTACATCTACAAAGATCATAAGAGTTTGAAGTATTTGGGCACCCAGAAAGAGTTGAATTTGAGACAGAGGAGATGGTTAGAGCTAATAAAAGACTATGATTGTCTGATAGACTATCAGCTAGGGAAAGCTAATGTTGTGGCTGATGCCCTAAGTCGCAAGACTATGGCAAGTCTACGGGTTATTCCTTTGTCTTTGGTACATGAGTTAAGATCATTGCATGCCAGCTTAGAGATTAATTATGAGGGATAGACAGCAGTTGCATGGCATGTACAGCCAGTGTTGATTGATCAGATCAGAATGGCTGCTCAGAATGATGAAAGGTATCAGAAGCTATTGGAAGAAGTTTGGCAGGGAAAGAAACCAGAATTCTCAATCAGAGATGATGGTTTACTGCTACACCAGGGCATAATGTGTGTTCCTAATGATGTTGATTTGAGACAGATCATTTTGAAAGAAGCACATGAGTCTCCTTTTGCAATGCACCCTGGTGGTACAAAAATGTATAGAGGGCTAAAGGAGCATTACTGGTGGATGGGTATGAAAAGAGATGTGGCAGAGTTTGTTTCTAAATGCCTAACTTGTCAGCAAGTAAAGGCAGAGCATTAAGTACCCACTGGATTATTACATCCACTACCAGTACTAGAATGGAAATGGGAAAGAATAACGATGGATTTTGTGATGGGACTTCCAAAGACATAGAAGAGTCATGATGCAGTATGGGTCATTGTCAACAGACTGACTAAGTCTGCTCATTTTCTGCCAGTTCGAATGGGCTACAGTTTAGACAGATTGGCCAGGTTGTATATCGATGAGATTGTGAGACTTCATGGAGTGCCAGTATCCATTGTATCAGACAGAGATCCTAAGTTCACTTCTAGATTCTGGGGTAGTCTTCAGAGAGCCCTAGGAACTAGATTGAACTTCAGTACTGCATTCCACCCACAGACAGATGGCCAGTCTGAGAGGGTAATTCAAATCTTGGAGGACATGCTATGGGCTTGTGTGATTGAGTTTGAGGGCAGTTGGGATACACACTTGCCTTTGATTGAGTTTGCTTACAACTACAGCTACCAATCAAGCATTGGGATGCCTCCATATGAAGCTTTGTATGGCAGAAAATGTAAAACCCCGTTGTGTTGGGATGACGTGGGTGAAAGAAAGATGATTGGATTCGAAATTGTTCAGCAGACTGAAGAGAAAATCAGGGTGATCAGAGATCGACTTCTGACGGTGCATCAGACCGTCAGAAGTCCTACATTGATTTGAAAAGAAGGGATATTGAGTATGCAGTGGGTGAGAAAGTTTTCCTCAAAGTTTCTCCTTAGAAGAGAATTATGAGATTCGGCAGAAAGGGGAAACTGAGTTCTCGCTTCATTGGGCCATATGAGGTTCTGGAAAGAGTGGGTCCTTTGGCATATCATTTGGCACTACCTCCAGAGTTGGAGAAGATACATAATGTCTTCCATGTGTCTATGTTGAGGAGGTATCGATCTGACCCATCTCATGTACTACCAGTAAAGGAAATTAAAGTGAATCCAGACCTCACATATGAGGAGGAACCCATAGAGATTCTGGCTTATGAGGTGAAGCAGCTACGGAACAAGCAAATACCGTTGGTAAAAGTGCTGTGGAACCATCATTCGGGCCAGGAGGCTACTTGGGAACGAGAAGAGGACATGAACAGACAACACCCACAGCTGTTCAGAGATTGATGCCAGGTAAAATTTTGAGACGAAATTTATTTAGGGGGGGGGGGGGGGAGAATTGTAACACCCTCGTTTGCATAGCCTGGTAGATCTCACTGTTCCGGTGATCGGTATCGGTCCAGACAATTAAGGGGATTAGAACCACATCTAAGACAACTAAATAAGCCATAAACACAAATAATTAGTAATTGCCAATTAGTTAAGTATAAACAAGAAAAACAGAACATAAGAAGTTAAACAAGCCGAGAGTCACAGTGATGGGTGACATTCTAAGGAAGGACTGCGAAGTCATTTTAAACTCAAATTTCGAACCGTAAAATGTGACGCCGCGGTCCTTAGGACCATTACGAACACAGTGGAAAAGAGAAAATCATGAAAAAGAACTGTTAAGCCAGTCAAATAATAAAGTTAGAGAGATATTGAAATATTTACAAACCGGGTTGAACCAACGAGGGGCAATTTGGTCAATTGACCTCGAGAGCTGACTCCTGACCTAACTGTCAAATAAAATCGGAGAAAGGAAAATTTTAGAATCGAGAATTAAATTAAAGAACTAATAGAAAAATAAATAAAAAAAAGAAGAGAAAATGAAAAAGGTGTAGGGATATGACATCATGCATGATGCCATAAATCCCATAATTAATAATTTGATTAAATGGATTTTTGGGTCTTCCTAAGACATAAAAAGATAAAAGAAAAGAAAAAAAAAAAAAAAAACAAGGTCATCTTCTTTCCTAGTGTTGCCGCCTCTCTCTCTCCCAAGTTCTCTCTCAAAATTTTCCTCCGTGAAAGCTTATTTTTAAGCTTTCTAGACATTAATTCCACCATAAATCCTTTAATTTTCTTGAAGAAAAATTATTAGCAAATCTTGGAAGGAAGATTAGAAGGAGAAGAATTGAAGAAAATTGAGAGGAAGTGAAGATCAAAGACTTCACCTAAGGTTAGTAATGCAAACTTCAAATTTTTAGTTTAATTAGTGTGTGTATAGCATCAAGAACATAGAAATAAACTTAAAATGAAAAGAAAAATTTGTTGAGGGACTAAATTAAATTTCAGCCAGCTTGGATTACTATGCATATATTTGAGTTTTGATTGAAATTAAATGGTAGGCAAGTTTGTATGGATGTGCTAATGAGATTGGTATGCTTAAATGTGGTTAAATGCAACAAGTTAGTAAGTTAGGGTTTTGGGACACTTAGGGTTTGAGACAAAAATGTGAGAAACTTGTAAATGATGTCTTTGACTTAATGTGAAGTGAGAAATGGTCATTTGTGACCTAATTAAGTGTGTTAAAAGTGTTTGAATCAAAGCCAAATTCGGATTGAGTGTGGTCATGCTACTAGCAGCATGACTAGGTTTTCTTTAAAGGACCAAAACTGAAATTTTACAAGTCCAATTGGTATAAGACCAATTAGGAATGAAAATAGACACTAAATGACACAATTTTCATTTAGGAAGCATGCCCAAAAAGTGACTAAAACCTAGTGAACAAATTGACCAAAGTTGGAAAATTGCAGTTTGCCCTGTACAAACTGACCAAATGAATAGTGTTTGTTCATTTGGTCATAACTTGAGGTAGGCAGGTCTAAATGACCTGAAATTTTTATAGAACTAAAACTTTTATGAAGAACATAAACTCAAATTATGACATTAACCAAGTCATTTGGCCACCCCAAGTTGGTGACCCAAAACTGCCAGCACTAAAAATTGCCCAGAATTCTGGGTTGAATCCTATCCGATAGCCATGGTTCAAATGGCTATAACTTGAGCTACAAAACTCCAATTGGGGTGATTCAAGAAGGAGAATAAACTTAAGACATTAGGGAACATCTTCTATGAAGAAAGTTTTGCCAAATTCTAACAGTAAAGTGACTAATGGAACAGTACAACCTAAGGCACCAAAACTGGAAATTGGCAATTTTGCCTAAAAGACTTAAGTTTTGAGAAAATGACCAAAACCAACAAGTTTGATGACCAAAATGTGGTATGTGGGTAAAGTTGGAGTTCCCATACCTATTAAGCCTTAGAAAGTCAATAATTTGACTTGAATAGTATAGTGAATAGTAACCCAAAACATAAGAATTTCAAGAACATCGAGTTTAACAGATATAAGCTAGATAAAAGTGAAATTGAATTTATTTTTGGATTTGTGTTAAGTTATGGTACTGAAACACTGTGAAACTGTGTGTTTCAGCTGAAAAAGACTTAGAAGGTCTGAGAGACAGAGTCAAGGCCTAGAGATGACTCACGTCAGGTTTGTGCACAATAAACCTTATTTGAGTATTTTGTCATTGAAAAATTGATTTGGTATGATTTATGAAAATTTTGTGTTAATAATGAATTGTGTTGCCACTTTGTGAATGAAACTATGACTTTGGAAATCTATCGGATTCCTTATGAATTATTTGAATAAAATGTTTGAAATAGATTTTTTATTCACACTTAGCATGACAATGCCTTATTATTCCTCCTCCATTTATGGGGTGAGAACGATTATTTTCCTCCCTCTTTGGTTTACCAGTTGAGGTTGTAGATCGAATGAGTACTCATTAGTTAGCTAGCCACCTCCCGTATTGATTTCGATTAATGGGTTTGTAGATTGCTTTGTCGTGGTGTACAACACGGCATTGATCGAAAATTTTGTGTCATGGCTTAAGTTGTGTATGACTTGGCAACACTCTATTTATTAAATTATTTGACTAAATTATGATATTATGAGTTTTGATAATTTGTGAAATGTGGTTGAGAAATATTTAAATTGTGTTTTGTTAATGAATGGTTTATGTATTGTATTTAAAATTTTTATTGTGCACCACTGAGTATTTTTATACTCAGCGATAGCTTATTTTGCTGTCGCAGATAAGAGCAAGGAGAAGGCAGCAGAGTGAGCTACTACTGATATTAAGGACTACACTGATATTTTTGTACGGGTATTGTTTTATACCCTTGTAGTTATTTTGATGTAAATATTGCAATGTTTTATGTATCGATGTAAAGTTGAGCAGTTGTATAATAAATTATAATAATATTATTTTTGGAACTTCTTTTTGTAAATTAAGATTTGTACTTGTGAATTTCATACTTTATGCATTGTGAATGAAGTAATGAAATATTTTGAGATGATAAACTTTGATTGGATTGTGAAATTATTTTGAAGTGGATTGAATTAAGTTGACTTGAGATTATTTGGAGGTTGGGAATTGTGAAAAATTTATTGGAAGTGTTTTTCTCAGGTATTTGAAGAATTTTTTTCTTAAAATATAGACGAAACTTTGTCAAAATTTTTATAAAATTTGCGAAATTTTTATACATTTTAATTTTGTCGCAAAATTTTTATAAAATTTGCGACAAAATTAAAATGAACAAAAATTTTTACTAGTAATTAAGCTTTGAATAAATAATTTTAATTCCTATCAAAATGCTCACCACATCTAAAATGTAAGAAAATTGTTTTAAAATCCCTTGTAGGGTACTTAATGAGTTATCGGTAGGTGAAGTTCGGTAGTTCATTAGGTAGTCTACGAGAACATGTCATGCCTTACAGAGGGGTAAGGTGGACAGTAATTAGGATGGCCACAAAATCTTCCAAACAAATGATTAAGTTGGAAATGGTATAATTAATGTAATTATAACATGGGCCCTCCATTGAGGCAATTATTTTAAGAAATTTTAAATACTTGCATATGATGCAATTAATTTAAGAGATTTTCTTAAGAATAATTATTAAGCATTAGATGTTGTAAATATGCAAATGGTTTGGTGGCCAATAATGGATGTGCCTAAGGACATTAAAATTATTTACATATTTACTAGCTCAATGGGATCAACTTAACTAATGCAAGATAAGTCAATAATGGATGTGCCTCAGATTTTGAGCATTAGGGGCTAGGTTAAAGGATTGAACCTCACATGAGATGTGATGGGCAAGGAGTTGCTCACTTATAGTTTATTGTAATTCCAATAATGGATGTGCCCGAGGATGATCAATAGAATTATAAAAATTCAATCACCCACTAGAAATCCATCCAACTAGGATTTCCGTTTTCTACTTTGGAAGCGTAGGATTCGTTAAATTAGTAGGAGGACCAATTTGATTAAAAGACCACAATCATTTTGGTTAAATACATGTTACATTTACTAATTAATCTGGTTATTTTCTGCAGTTAATTTTCTGATAATAATGAGCACACCACAACCACCACCATCCAATATCCTTGCAAGCATACTTGATCGCAATAGGTTAACAAGACCTAATCTCTCTGAATGGCTAAGAAATTTGAAACTTGTCTTGAACCTTGAACATATCGGATATGTTCTAAACTCAAATGTTCCTGGTTCCTTACCTCTAGAGGCCACTCATAAGGAACATGAAACTTTGGACAAGTAGAAGGAGCACGATATGAGAGCCAAGTGTTACATGCTTGCTTCTATGAGTAATGAGTTATAGAAGCAGCATGAGAACATGCAAAGTGTGAGTGAGATCCTCCTTCACCTATAAGAGTTGTATGGTGAGCACAGCAGGAATGCTAGGTATGAGATATCTAGACAGTTGTTCCGCATGAGGATGTCTGAGGGACAGAATGTTGGGGATCATATCTACAAGATGATTCGGCTGATTGAGCAGCTGGAACATCTTGACTTTAACATGGATTTCCAACTGCAGACGAATTTGATCCTTCAGTTCCTTCTTGAGTCATTTGGGAATTTTGTGATAAATTTTCATATGACTAAACAGGAATGCACCTTAGCTAGTTTACTCAATATGCTAGTTATTGCCCAAAATAATATGCCGGGCAATAAAGGAAAAGAGGTAGCTTTGATTACATCTTCCTCTGTTGGAAAGTCCAACAAGAAGAAGGGCAATAAGAAAAAGAAACCTCAAGTTCCAAGATCTTCTAAGAAGATAGCCAAACAGAAAATAAAGGCTAAAGTTGAAAAAGGCAAAGGAAAGTGTTTCCACTTGTCGCAAGGGTTTTTGAGGTCGCCGGATGAATTCTCACCGAAGTGAGAAAAGTGAGGAGTCGCCACTTTAACTTTAAGGGAAATTAAAGAAAACCATTTTTAAAAATAAATTAAAAACCACTTTGAAAATAGAGATTCTAGGTTCGGGGTCCGTATACGGGTGGGGAAAGTGTTAGGCACCCCACCTCGTCCGTCAACGAGGGTAAGTAGATTTAATATTATGCTCTTTATAAATTAAAATTGATAATTAGGGGTTATAATGACGATGTTAATCCTTTATATGAATAAAAGGAATATTTGATATTTCACTATTTAGGATTGCCCAATAACACAAGTACATGAGATGACCCTTCAGTGAATAGTTATTATGTAATGGATTTTTTGTTGGGGATTAATTCGCATATTGATGTTGTGATGTTTTAATTTGGATTTAAGTTAAGAAAACTCTCTTTCGATCTCTTAATATATTCATTTAAAAATTTAAGCAGGAGATTTCGGATAAAAACTCTTCTCCGATCTCCATATATTTTATTAAGATTTTTGGTCAAGAATTTTGGTAAGAACTCTCCCCCGATCTCTTAGTGTATTCGGTTAAAAATTTAAGCGGGAGATTTCGGATAAGAACTCTCCTCCGATCTCCACATATTTTATTAATATTTTTGGCCAAGAATTCAAATAAGAACTCTCCCCCAGTCTCTTAGTGTATTTAAGAATTTAAGTTGAGAACTCGAGTAAGAACTCTCCCCCGATTTCTTTAATTTATTGCATTTAAACTGAGCTCGGGTAAGAACTCTCCCCCTATCTCTTAATATATTATGTTTAAAAATTAAGCCGAGCTTGGGTAAGAACTCTTCCCTGATCTCTTAATGTATTACATTAAAAATTAGACTGAGTTCGTGTAAGAACTCTTCCCTCGAACTCTTGATGTGTTTATTAGAATTGCGTTTTGTAAGAACTTTGAACTAAGGATTCTGGTAAAGGGTCCTTCTTGACCCCTTTTATGGGAATAAAGTATCGAAGACACAAGAGACCCATGTAAAGCTTTTCTTAGCCTATGGGACCTTACGACCAGATGGTGGATAGAAGACCAAACTACTTGCCTATCTCCCACAAGATCGCTTTATCCGAACTCTTTGATTTGCGATATTCAATCTCTTTTTAATCACTCTCCCAGGATCCCAATTTATCCTAATTTCCAATCTATTGTCTTATTGCCCGGGTTCATTCCGAGGCCCGATCTCATAACTTGTTTATTTGACCTATTCTTATTTCTAACCTATCCGACCTATGCTAAACCTATCTTCCTTTGTCATTTTTATTTTTTTTTAGACCGAAAACTCTTATGTCGAAACACCCCTGCCTATATTCTTTTGAGTATTTACAAGTTTCCTGTGACTTGAACGTCTACTTTCGAAGGAAATGGAAACTAAATGACTACAAATGGAATTTGTGAATGAAATAAAAGAAGACACAGAAAATAACTATTGGCCTATATAATCTATTTTGAGATTTAGTGCGACTGGATATAAAAGAAATTTCAAAAGAAAATTGGAGAAAACAAAACAAGGATGTTCGACAAAATGACAATTTGGACGCTTACCTGTGGGAAGTTGAGGAGACAGATGAGCTGACTCCGGAATCCACAAATCTTGTAGAGATGAAAGCTGATGGCCGAAGGACTCGAACTTGCCCGAAGTAATGGGAATAGGTCAGAATGAAGTTCAACTCGGAAGGCAATGCTAGATACTAGAGCGGTGGGAATGAGGTGAAGTAAAGATGGTTGCACAGAAACTGAAAATGGAAGTTTCAGAACTTAGAGCTCCTTTTAGTGAAATACTTAAGAAAAATGGTTTCTAAAGTTTCTCAACACTTCGAAAGCTCAGAATGGCAAGTAGAAAGACTGAATCAAATTTCAAAGTCTTTCCACTATAATCACCACCTTCTCATTTTCGTCCTCCTTGTGACATCCCTTACCCGACTACAGTGTAGCCGAGCAAGTTATGCCACTCAGTGTGCCGAGCACTCTATTTTATCTTAATTCATTTTTATTCTTCCTTTTGAATATAACTTGTGAAATATAATTTATTTAAGCCATTTATCGAAATTATAATTTATTTGAGGTTCCGAGAATTTTATAGAAAATTCGACAAAATACCGGCTAAAAATGGAGAAAACCGTTCTTCGGAACCTGTGAAAAACACTTCCTATATTCATATTCAATCATCTCAATTCCATTTATCAAAATGTCAACATTTTTCAACCATTCATTTCTCAACCATTCATATAAACATTCACTTTTCCCTTTACAAACACAATTCTCATTATTTACATAATCATCAAAATACATTTCATAAGTTTAACTACATATGAGAAAATGAAAATTTAGTTACAAAATACCAAAATGACACCTAGTGTCCTACCAATGCACTGTGGAAGTTGAGATGACACGGACGATATGCAGAACTGTGAATGGCCTTACCCAATCTGTGGTCTACCGGGCCCTCTGTCCAAATCTTCAGTACCTACGCGTTGCAAAAGCGATGCGCTAAGCATAAAGCTTAGTGGTGCCAATAATACAAGAAAATATAATATGCAAATAAAAATAATAATTTCCTTGCTATTGTGTTCATAAGAAATGAATAATTACCAACTTAATGTTTAGTCGAGGGCTAATTACGTTTTATGATATTAACTTCTTCATGCCTTTTGTTAATTATTTTCTTCATGATCTTGAGTTTCTTTGTATTCTATCATAATCATTCCTGATATTTAATTTTCGTATTTTCTTTAACAATTAGTTCAATTACAGTTATACTTTTCCATGCCCAAGTAACCTATCTTCGACGATCGGATCGATAACGGGTCGTTGGCACTGGACACCGCGGTGCCTCGGGCCGTCATACCATGGGACACAGAACGTCTACCACGTATGCAGTCAGTATGGCTAAAAGGCCATGATATCACATAATCGGGCATAAAAGCCATGAATACGGGCATAAAAGCCATGAATACGGGTATAAAGCCATGAATACAGGCATAAAGCCTTTCGCAGTACTGCTAAAACAATACCCTATTGGCATGCCAAACTATCCAAACCAATCTTGTTAGGTATACTAGGGCATTTGATACTTTAAAATTCTTCAATCTTTGAATTTCAACTTTTGGTGTCACTATTCATTTCATTGGTCAACAAGAAAGTTGACTTTTGCATAGAAAGTAGGTACATTGACTTTGGCACTTCAAACATACCACATTTTTCATTTAAAACTTGTTGGAAGTGATCACCATTATCATTTCTAGGCTTAAACCAAGGGAAACAAAATTTTCAGTTTTTGAAGCTTAACTTTACTATTCCATTAAGCACTGTTATAGTGGGAATTTGAGGAAATGGTAAACATGAAAGTTGTTTCTTATTTTGTCTTGTTGAATTTCTTTTTTTGAATCACTCCATTTGGAGTTTTGTAGCTCAAGTTATGGCCAAAATAAGTTTACTGTTCACAGTCTCATTCTGCTGAAATTTTGGGTTTTGGCAGATTTTGGTCCAACTTTGGTCAGTAATTTGACCAAGTTAAGTTCATAATTTGGTCTAACTTTCTTCATATGAAATGTTCTAACATGCCTTAGGTTTCCATCGGTTCAAGAATCGCCTAAATCCAAGTTTTCTAGAGAGAGTTATAGCCATCCAAACATTACTGTTCAAATGTAAATCTGCAGAGTTGCAGGTTTGATAACTCAACTTTGTTCAATAATTTGAATGGGTTAATGGCATAATTTCGGGTGATGTTCTTCATGAAAGTTGTTTGTCTATATCATATCTTGTTGCTGTAAATATTTCAGGTCAATTGTTCATATCTACAGTGAGTTATGGCCAAATGAACAGTTACTGTTCATTTGGTCATTTCTGCAGGTGCTGTTGCAGGGTATCCGGATTGGGGCCAACTTTTGGTCCTCTTGCTTTGGTCTTTTGGGCATGGTTTCTTCAGAAAAAATGTGCCATTATAAGCCTAGTTTAATGTCCAATTGGCCAATCACCAATTGAACCCACACAGCCAAAGATATGGCAGTCCAAGTGGGTTAGAATCACAGCCTCCCTACTGGTTACCCTAGGCAGCCTACCAATTCAGTTTGCATCCCTCTAATGCACTTCAAATTATGGTCAACTTACCTCAAATGGTCACTAATTGACCCTTATAATGTTCTTTCACAATTTCATAAGCTAAATCCAAGTTTCACACCTCAAAACCCTAATTTCCATTATAAATTTTCACAACTACCTTAATTAATCACTTTCATTCCTTACATATATATATATATATATATATATATATTTAAACATACTCTCTAGTTCACTCTAAGTCCATCAAGACACTCAATCATGTTCCTTCTTTAGGGCTGCCAAAAATCATGGTGGACATATACATAACTTTTATTCATTTAAGTTACAAATTCATACTTGTTTCAAGTCTCTAGCATGGGATTAAAGAGTTTTAAGTTTATATGTGCACTAACCTCTTGTAGGGCAGAATTTTCCCAAGTTAATCTTCACTTTCTTTCTCTTTCTAGGCTGCCAAACACTTCCCAAGAGGTAGAGACCAGTTTTTAGTGAAGGGACTTAGGGTTTTGGGGTGAGGAAAGCATGGAAATTGAAGCTTTAGAAAGTTTGTTAATGGAGGAGTGAGGGAGGAGGTCAAAAACGTTTTTGAAGGAGAAGAAGGGCTGCTGTTTGCTTTTTAATTCTTTGGTCTCTTTTGACTCTTTTTATTATTTAATTTGATGGTTACTTAATTGTGATTGGTAGGCAATTTTAAATGACCTCATAATATGTCATAATTGGCATTTTATTGTATTTTCTTTTCTTTTCTCTTCTACTAACTTCAAATTAATTTTTCATCAACATTAATTCATATTTTATGTCATAATAATTATTTACTCAACTGGACAAGTCGGCCAAAAATCGTCTCTGAAGGCGAAATGACCAAAATGCCCTCCGTTTGGCTTAACGGGTTAAAATTGTCTGTACCGATTGAAAAATTTTTCTAAATATTTTCTTGGCATTCTAATGCCATAGGAACCTCAATGACCCTTCTCTGGAGTCCCAAAAATTATTTTATGAATTTTTCCGGTCTAGGGCTCTCGTTGCAGAACCGCAACTTACCTCAGTTACCCATCGCAGGCACAGGCTCATTTGACTTAGTTGCATTTTATTTCTAAAATTTTTACTAAATTTTTCTTATTAATATTTGAGTTAATTATGGTTCCTGACTTTAGTTTAAATATTTTTCGGATGTTTTAGTTTGTCGGACCGACCGACAGGTCAGACGATAGAATGTACGGAGTTGCTACAGTGAGGGTGTTACACTCCTCTACAGTATTGCATGCAAGTATTTATAGGGAACGGGCACCCATGATGAAGGGTTAGGATCTTACCAAGGGGAGACGAAGGGCTCAGATTCAAAAGGACATAATCTAATGTCTGAGAATTAAAGAGAATTAAAATGGAGGGTCGAGATTCCGTTCAGAATATCCGTCCTCTCTCCTCGTAATCCAACGGCTCAGGGTCCTGCCTTACAAAATGGATCCAAAGGCTGGGAATAAAAGGTGCTGAATCTATCATTTGCTTTTGATCCGAGGGCTCCAGATTCATCCTTACGATTATGTTCAACGGTGGAGATAGGGATGTACGGGGCTGCTTTAACTACTTTGGCATCTAGCGGCTAGGAGGGCGTCCTTGCAAATCAAATGCGTGGTAAGGATCTGATCATGTCTGCAAATGCTTTAACTAACTCGGATCTAACGATGAAGAGAGTCAATTGGAAGTTATTTAACCCCTCTACGTTCCCCGATCTCTATAGGTCATCTCCTGTTTCTTCCAATCTTCCCGTTACGACCATCACCTTTTCCGATCTCTATCTCTTGCATCGAGTCCCTTCCTATTTCCTGATCTGTCTCATTCCTGGTCTTTCCCTCTATCTAGCTTTGCATTGGTCAAAGCAATAAATTCTCTAGTTACCGATACATCCGCTTTGGGTTTTGTCTGCAATAAATGCCAAGGCCCTATATATATGTAGTAATGGGAAATCGTCTTCACACCTCACTTTTCCATTTTCAGTTTATTTTCAATGCAGCCCTTCCCCAATTCTAGCTTTTTCGGTGATAATTCTAATTATAATGGCCATTTTGATCTTTTTCCGACTATTTCCTTCGTCCCTCACCTAAAAATTTATGACCCCGGCGATCGGAGAGCTATGAGAATGTCATCTAATGACAGTGAGGAAACCAGACTAATTTACTGATCAAGATTGAAAATGACGGCCGTGTCGATCTCAAATCGATCTATCGGTATAATCAGTAGACCGATCTCGAACAAGAGGACTGCTAATTTCAATCTTGATATCGGTGACTGCTTTTTGAAGTTCATTTGGCTCCCAACCATATCGGGCGTCCCGACTGCAGCTCGATTCTGGTCCATGACATCAGTGATGACTCCGCTCAATATCATGAGAGTCATAGTCACCCTATCTGAGCTGCACATCTATCCAACATTTATGGCTGGCTTTCTGATCAAACACATCTTTTGATTAAGTCACAAGACTAGGCTTTGACATAGGCCTGCATTCTAGGCCTCGGAGTAGTCTTAAGCTTAGTAGAATGTAGTACTGATTTTGAGAGATCGCCCAAATGATATAATCCGATCTTTTGAGATAGCCCAAATGATGTAATTCGATCTTTTGAAAATAAAATGAAATTTTTATTTAAATTTTTTTGTTTTGTTATTTCATTAGTTATTTTTCCGATCTCTAATAATTGTATCCGATCTGATCCCTAGACGAATCGCCATTCGACTATCAGTAAGTTTGGAAATTTATTCAATTTGATGACCTTAGTTAACTGATCTCATTTATCCAATTTTTTATTATGTTTCTGGAACCTTCTTGCGATGTGTCAAGGTGGCGGCTTGGTTCCGCTAATTGATGCGTCACTTGGGACTTCATGAGCATTTAATGCTCAGATGAGTATAAATAGGCGAGAGGTGAGTCATTTGTTTCCTTATGTCGTTTCAGAGCTTACCCAAGCTATTTCAGCATTTCCTCTCAATTTCTAAAGTTTTCAGGCACCAATTTATACTCCGATAAGGGTTTCAATCTTTTCTCGGTTGATTTCTTTTTTTTTTTTTTTTTTTTTTTTTTTCTGAAAATGAGCTGTACCAACGGTTAGAGAGCTACGAGCCCGCCTTCCGTTCATATCTCGTGGACGTCAGATGAAGTTGAGGTGGTCAGGCCGAGTGGGTGACCTGAACCTACTACAACCTCTGCCTTAGCCCACGGTCGAGCGACCCAATCAAAACAGGCATCTTCTTCAAGGAAAGAAAATCTTTCCATAGATGATTTACCATCGGTCCTCCAAGAAACTGATATGCAGTCCATCAGTCAAGAGTACAACCTTCGGACTGACTCCTTCGAGCTTATTAGATGTCATGCCGATCTCCAAGCTGATCATTTCTTTGACGAAAACGACGTGATCATGGTTTATGAAGAACAATTGAAAGCTGGGCTTCGGTTTCCCTTAGACGAATTCTATGTATGTGTAGCCCAAGTACACCCGAACTCATAGCAGATTCTGGTGGCTTTTAAACATTTATACTGAGCCAAAAAGCTCGAGCCTATAGCAAAGGTTTTTGCTGAGTTGCATAGGCTCACTCATCGAAAGGACAATGAGTACTGGTTTTTCCAAGCCAAGCCACACTGTGGGCTTTTTACCGATCTCCCTTCTTCATTAAAGAATTGGAAGAACCGGTTCTTTATATTGAGAAGCAAGATTCCGAATGGCTTCGAGGGTATCCCATGGAGTTGGCAGTACCTGGTCCCTTTAATTCCCAAGAAGATCACCCTAAATAGAGACGAGGACATCATGGTAAAGGAATTGAAGGATCAGGTGGCCACTCACAAGTATTCATGTCTGGATGCCGTTATGGCCGAACTGAAGTGGTGGCTAATGTAGATGATCACCAATGAAGACTATGAACTGTAGCTCTTTGACCTCGGACCTAGGATCGGTATAACTTGAATCTTTAGCCTCCTGACTTAGGTGATCTCACTAACTTATTTTCCGTACAAGTATGGCTGAAGGCGAGGGCGCAAAGGAGAGCCACAAGCAAAAAAGAGAGGTTGCCTAAAAGGTGAGAGAAATGAAGATTACTGCGGTATCCCAGACGCCAGGGCTAGACTCGGCAGAAGTGCCAGGCTCTTCGTCTCGACCTTCAGGACAGCCGATCCCAAAAATAGAGATCGCTCCTCCCCTTCCTCGATAAAATGAACCGCTACCTCCGCCAATTTCTTCAAGCGAGGAAGGAGGGTCTTCCTAACCTGCTGTGAGGACCCTCTCTCATAGCACCCAGGTCCTCATTCATTCCCTAGAGAAGAACCGCTCAGTTCGGGGGAATCCTGGCCTGGCTAAAGTTTTGGGTGCCATCATCTGCTTCTAGGACGATCGGAACAGGCTGACCCCGGATAGCATTGATGATCTCCTAGCTTAGACAATGAGCTTGAGCATAGAGAGCCTTGTGAATCAACATATAATTAGAGAAAAGGCTCATGTCTTAAGGCAGGAAATTCTGAAGGCAGTCCAAGACGCGGCTTCCACCAAATCCCAACTATCGTCTGCTCAGGACTACATTGCCAAGGTTGAGGGTCGGATGAAATCTTATGAGGATAAGATAGCCGAACTGGAGTGGGAACTCGAAGAAGCTCAGGCCCTCTGAATTGCCGATGTCACTCGCCTTACCGAGGATATCAGAGTGAAGGAAGAAGAGGCCGTGACGAGGGAAGCAGGTGCTTATATGAATGCTCATGGCGATCTTCTGGCCGAGCTCAAGAGGCCCTATCCTGAGGAAGACTTCTCCTAGATGGTGGATCTTATCCCAAGGGGTGAGGAGGAGAGCAAGGAGGAGCCCGAGAGAGAGGGAGAGGATGAGAGAAATGATAATGTACCCGGGGAGTAGGCTGGGGGAAACCCTCCTGCTGAATGACTTGTACATTTTATCTTGAAATGAATAGAAGTTTTTTGTTTGCTCAATTTCTTGATGAGATCGGAAAGCGTGCAAACCACATTACCTGAGTATTTATTTGATTGAATGTAGTTTGAACATAAACTTGAAAGCGACTATTAATCAGAAGATAAGAGATCGGAAAAACATTATACGTGAACATAAGATCAGACTAAGTCATGACCAAATACCGAATGAAACCTTAAAATATTAGAATTACAGAGATTTGACATTGACTTGAACTTTTAAGATCGGAACGGAACCATTATTAGACCAGATAAAAACCTTAATTTCATTTTAAGGAATATTGGGGACATTCATGCGAGAAGCCCAACCACGACATTAGTCAAGTGAAGCTCTGCGATATTTGTACACAGAAAGATTGGCAAACATTGGTAGGCTAGATTGGATGGTCTGGAGACCCGATATTGTCTCGAACTCATCTGCAAAGACCAAGAGATCAGAAAGCCATCTAACTTAAGCATGAGATTGGTTTGTTCCAGGGACGAGCAATCGGTGAGTCTGAAAAAGCTATTTGTGATTGGGGACATCGATTGAGAGTGGATAATAAAGTTAAAAGTTTAAAAGTTCCTTGACTTAGGAGGTCAGCTAGAATATGGTGTTTACAGCTGCCCCTCTTTACATAATTTCTATTAAAGAGAATGAAATTCTCTTGTATAGGAATTATGTAAAGATTTGGACCCATATTTTAGGCGGTTGGGATATTAGAACCAGAGATCAATGACGAAAATTAAATGATGAAAATTAAAATGCCGAAAAGTAAAATCAACTTGGATCTTAAACCCAGAAATTTAAATACTGAAAATTAAAATCAACTTGGATCTAGGAACAAGAGGTTGATGACATGAAATTAAAATGCTGAAAATTAAAATCAACTTGGATCAAGGAACCAGAGGTTGATAACAGGAAATTAAAATGCTAAAAATTAAAATCAACTTGGATCAAGGAACCAGAGGTTGATGACATGAAATTAAAATGCTAAAAATTAAAATCAACTTGGATCAAGGAACCAGAGGTTGATAACAGGAAATTAAAATGTTGAAAATTAAAATAAACTTAGATCAAGGAACCAAAGGTTGATGACATGAAATTAAATGCTAGAAATTAAAATCAACTTGGATCAAGGAACCAGAGGTTGATAACAGGAAATTAAAATACTGAAGATTAAAATCAACTTAGATCAAGGAACCAGAGGTTTATGACATGAAATTAAATGCTAAAAATTAAAATCAACTTGGACCAAGGAACTAGAGGTTGATAATAGGAAATTTAAATGCTGAAGATTAAAATCAACTTGGATCAATGAACCAGAGGTTGATGACATGAAATTAAATACTAGAAATTAAAATAAACTTGGATCAAGGAACCAGAGGTTGATAACAAGAAATTTAAATGCTGAAGATTAAAATCAACTTAGATCAAGGAACTAGTGGTTGATGACATGAAATTAAATGCTAGAAATTAAAATCAACTTGGATCAAGGAACCAGAGTTTGATAACAGGAAATTTAAATGCTGAAGATTAAAATCAACTTGGATCAAGGAACCAGTGGTTGATGACATGAAATTAAATGCTGGAAATTAAAATCAACTTGGATCAAGGAACTAGAGGTTGATAACAGGAAATTTAAATGCTGAAGATTAAAATCAACTTGGATCAAGGAACTAGAGGTTGATGACATGAAATTAAATGCTGGAAATTAAAATCAACTTGGATCAAGGAACCAAAGGTTGATAACAGGAAATTTAAATGCTGAAGATTAAAATCAACTTGGATCAAGGAACCAGAGGTTGATGACATGAAATTAAATGCTGAAAATTAAAATCAACTTGGATCAAGGAACCAGAGGTTGATAACAGGAAATTTAAATGCTGAAGATTAAAATTAACTTAGATCAAGGAACCAGAGGTTGATGATATGAAATTAAAATGCTGAAAATTAAAATTAACTTGGATCAAGGAACCAGAGGTTGATAACAGGAAATTAAACTTGACAAAACAAAGCAAATTTGACACAAGATGTTCCTCCAATCAGAATGTACTTAACACGGTCCCAAAGATAGATG
This sequence comes from Hevea brasiliensis, assembly GCF_030052815.1. Lineage (NCBI taxonomy): Eukaryota > Viridiplantae > Streptophyta > Magnoliopsida > Malpighiales > Euphorbiaceae > Hevea > Hevea brasiliensis. Next base: position 89,401,652 of record NC_079493.1, on the reverse strand, counting down.
ATAAATAAAGAGGGTTAGAATGAGTCCCAAGGCTTGGCCTACAATTTCCTCTTTTCACTCACTTTTCTGAAATGCCCTTTCGGGTTTTGGCTCCTCACTTATTTTGCAGAAAAGTGCCATTGCGGGTTTTCACTCTCTTTCACACATTTTGTTGGGAGCGCCCTTTCGGGTTTTGTAATACCCCACACCCGACTACAGTGTAGCCGAGCAAGGCGTGCTACATTCGGTGCCGGAGCACCCTATCTTGTCTTACTTTATTATTTTAATAATTTGATCTCGTTATATTTTAATATCAATTATTTTTCTACGGAGAAACCAGAGGAGTTTTTCCTATTTTATTATCAGTTGACGTATTTTACTATTCACCTACTTGAAATTTTCAATAATATTTTACAATAAAAATATCATTCATGCTCATCATATTCATCTCACATTCAATTCTTGTAATTCACATACTCATTTGTACAAATCTATTCATACTCAATTCATATGTAAACATTCTCAAATTACATAAGCAAAATTTTTAAATTTCCTTAATATGCATATTTTACAAAATAATTACATAATTTCATAATTTATATGATCTACAAATTAATTACAGTTCCATAATCTATATTTCAACATACAATTCATAGTTTACATTATAAATAATAATTAATTATAATGTACAAAATACATAATATGATCTATATGGGCCCTATCCACATGCATTGCTGAGGAGGTGACAACCTTGAATACTCTGCAGATCAGACTCCAAAATCTCTATTTAGTATTCCCTGGGCTTTAACTTCAGTACCTGCGCGAGGAAACAAATCCATCGCGCTAAGAATTGTTGCTTAGTGGTGCAATAATATAACAAGAAATAATGTATACAAATAAAAATAATTGGAGCATATTTTTTATACTCAAGAATTTTATTGGGTTCATATGAAATTTGTCATACAGTATATTTTTCGTCATTTATGTTGCTCTCTAGAATCTCTTCTGTCATAAGTTTATAATAATCATTTATATAATGTACAAATAAATCTAAATATTTAGTTTATGTTTATATTATTATGGAGGATGCATTTCTAATAATTACTTACGTTATGCTTATTTTGCTAGTCTTTCATTTACTCTCTTAATATTTTCTCTGTATTGTGGATCATTTCATAATAATTAAATTCTTAATACTAGTTTAATACCTTTCGGATTTTTCTCACTGATTTATTTGGTTTCTAATATTTTTAACTTATTTCAATAAATTTTTTTCTCTGCCCAGGTAACCTATGACAGGCTGACTAAACTGGATAACAGGTCATTGGCACTAGACACCGCGGTGCCTCGGGCCGTTATACCATGGGACGCAGAACGTCAACCACGTATGCAGTCAGTATGACTAAAAAGCCATAATAACACATAATTGGGCATAAAAGCCATGAGTGCGGGCATAAAGCCATGAATGCGGGCATAAAGCCATGAGTGTGGGCATAAAGCCATGAATACAAGCATAAAGCCTTTCACAGTACTGCTAAAATAATACTCTATTGGCATGACAATCTATCCAATCTGACACACGTGTCTAGGTAATACATGGGCACATAGTACCATTAAGAGTTTGTATGTTTCATTATTTCATTATATTTTTTGTTTATATTTTTATAACATTCTAATTTTGTTTATAATGGAAACATAATTTCCAAATTCACATTTCTAGGTAATTTATGCATTCATCGTAATATTTATACTAATTACAATTCACATTCATTTAATCTCATGTACCATTCACATTCAAAATATCTTTCCTTTCTCTCTTGATGGGAACCTAAATCCCAAATGACACTTTTATCATATTTATTCATTCAATAATCTATTCATGCAAAGTACATTTCATACTTCAAGTTATATTGCTAATATATTATGAACTCCATTGGTGTTGGGAGTATAAGTCTCAACAATCCATCTAGGTTAATTTCATTTTATATTCAAGTGGTATCACTTATATTTTATTAGACTTACTAGTAATGGAAATACAAATCTTAACTATATACTCACATAACTTAAATGTTCATTAAGTCATTTAGGTAAATTACTATTTTTATTCCAAGTAATCCATGAACATTTTATGAATTCCAAATTTCATACTTTAATTTCTTCTACCAATTTAGTTCTTACACTTTGTGTCTTTGTATTACTATTCATATTACTATTCACTCAAATTGTTGACTTTTTAATACATAATAAATTTATTCAACCTAAGTTCACCAAGATACCACATTTTGCATTTTATTTTTGTTGGTATTGATTTTCAATACCATTTCAAAGCTTATCTTATATTATTCAAAATTTTTAGATTTCATATCCTAGGTTTACTATTCCATTGGTTATTTGTACAGCAGGAATTTGACAAAATTTTCTTCATGAAAGTTGTTCCTTATTGTGTCTAGCTACATTTCTTTTTTTGAATCACTCTATTTGGAGTTTTGTAACTTAAGTTATGGTCATTTTACCATAACTGGCTGGATTGACCTATACCCAGAATTTCTGGGCAATTTGGTTTTGTCAGATTTGGTAACCTAAGTTTGGTTAGCAATTTGACTAGGTTATGGTTAGAATTTGAATTTTCATTCTTCATGAAAGTTGTAGGGCTATGTCTCAGCTTTCTACTGGTAAAATATCAGATCAATTAAACTTTTCTACACTGAGTTATGACCATTTGAACAAATATTGTTCATTTGGTCATTTTCCAGGGACAACATGTTGGTCACCTAGATTAGGGTAATTTTAAGGTCAACTTGGTTTGGTTTTCTGAGCAGGGTTTCTTCACCAAAGTTGTGCCATTATGTGTCTAGTTTCATGTACAATGAGCTTTGCACCAATTGAACCTATACAACTCTAGTTATAGCTGCCAAAACCCGTTGGACTCACACCCAGTCCTGCAGGTCACCAAGGGCAGCTTGCCTAAGCTCAACTCTATTATCCTTACTCACTTCAATTCCTCCTCACACATATTCAAATGGTCACTAGTTGACCATTACAATGTTAATATACCATTACATAATTTTTCACAAACCCTAATTTCCAAAGTGTCCATTTCATGCTATCCATGCCATCTAACACATCCAACACACATAATTCAACATCTAGCTCAAGTTTTCTCATCACAAACTACTTCTAAACAATTTAATTCATACAAATAAAAAAATCTCATCCTTCTCCCATGGCTACCAATTCTCATACATACTTCAATACAATTGTTTTGTTCAATTCTACAATAAATTCTCATTTAATTTGTCTTCCTAACAAAGATTAAAAAGAGAGAGAAGTAAGTATAGGCACTAACCTTGATTTAGCTAATTTCCAAAGCTTTAGAACTCTTCTTTTTCTCTTTCTTTTTGCTGCCAAAGACTTGCTCTAGGTGTAAGGGTAAATATTTGTGAAGGGAAGCTAGGGTTTTGGGGTGATTTGGGTGGGTTAGCTCAAGCTTGATCAAGCTTCCATGGAGTTTTTTTTCCTCTCTCTCTACGTTTTTGGCTGCCCAAAGGTTGAAGATATAGATTGTTTATCAATTTTTGGTCTCTTTTATCTCTTTTAATTTATTTTATGTAAGCTTGTTGAATGGTGATTGGTGGATAAGTTTTTAATGATATCATATGATGTCATAATTAGGTATTTGTTTTCATTTTCTTTTTCTTTCTTTTCTACTCATTTTCAATTTAATTTTTAGCAATATTTATTCATATTTTAGATCATAATAATTATTTACTTAACTGGACAAGTCAGTCAAAAATCATCTCAGAAGACGAAATGACCCAAATGACCAAAATGCCCTCCGTTTGGCTTATTGAGCCAAAATCGTCTGTACCAATCGAAAAATTTCCCTAAACCTTTTCTTGGCATTCTAATGCAATAGAAACCTCAATGACTCTTCTCTGGAGTCCTAAAAATTATTTCATGAATTTTCTCCCAGGTTTAGGGCTTCTAGTTGCGAAGACCGCAACTTTCCACTGGGTTACCCATCACCAGGCACCAGCTCATTTAACTTTGTTGTATTTTATTTCAAAAATTTTTCCTAAATTTTTCTTATTATTATTTGAGTTATTTATGATTCCTCACTCTAGTCTAAATATTTTTCTAGATGTTCTAGCTGTCCGGATTGACACCGGTCACTGGAACAATAGAATGCACGGAATTGCTACAGTGAGGGTATTACAGGTTTTCACTCCTACACTTTTTTTTTAGGCATAATATCTTTTGACAGAATCTACATTCACGGGCCTTGGGAATTCTTCGCCGTCCACATGAGTCAAGATCAGTGCACTGCCAGAAAATGCCTTTTTAACCACATAGGGTCCCTCATAAGTTGGTGACCATTTGCCCCGAGGATCATTTTAATTTAGCAGGATTTTTTCAAAACTAGATCTCCCAATTAGAATTCGCACGGGCGAACGTCCTTATTAAATGCTCTAGCCATTCTCCTTTGGTACAATTGTCCATGGCATACTGCCGCTAGTCTTTTCTCATTTATTAGAGTCAGCTGATCTAACCTCGATTAAATCCATTCTGACTCGTCGATTCCTAACTCTTTCAGAATTCTCAGGGAGGGAATCTCCACTTCTATAGGTAAAACAGCTTCCATCTCGTAGACCAATGAGTATGGAGTTGCCCCAGTTAATGTTCTCATGGAGGTTCGATAAGCATGAAGGGCGAAGGGAAGCATATCATGCCAATCTCTATAAGTGACGGTCATTTTCTTGATTATTTTCTTGAGGTTTTTGTTAATGGCTTCTACCATTCCGTTCATTTAGGGATGGTATGGTGAAGAATTGAGATGCCGGATTTTATACTGGTCACACAAATTTCAAATCTTTCGGCCATTTAAATTCTTGGCATTGTCAGTGACAATTTTACTGGGAAGGTTGTATCGATAGATGATATTATTCTTAAAAAATTTGAGGAATGTATTTTGCATGATATGAGCATATGACGTTGCCTTAACCCATTTGGAAAAGTAGTCAATAGCCACCAAGATAAACCTGTGCCCATTAGATGCCTTGGGATTAATAGGACCAATTATGTCGATGCCCCACGTTGCAAAAGGCCAAGGCGAGACAAGATTAAAAAGCTAATGAGGTGGGACATTTATCGGATCAGCATAGATTTGACATTTATGACACTTCCGAAAGTACTCAATGTAGTTTTTTTCCAAAGTAGACCAGAAGTAACCCCGTCTCATGATTTGCTTAGCCATCATATGCCCATTGGAGTGAGTAGCACAATTCCCCTCATGAGTTCCAAAAAGGATCCTCCTTGCTTCTTTTGCATTCATGCATCTCAACAATTCACCATTGGAGCTCCTTTTGTAAAAAATTTCCCTACTGGGGAAGTATCCCAGTGCTAATCTCCTGATCATCCTTCTTTCATTTCTGCTTACCCCGAGAGGATATACCCTGGTTTTGATGTAGAGCTAGATGTCATGATACCAGGTTTTATCATTTGTTTCTTCTTCGATCATACAGCAGTACGCCGGCTCACTCCTTACTTTGATCTATAACACCAGCATTGTCTGTCCCTCTTCCATATGAGCCATGACAACTAGAGTGGCTAAGGCATCGGTGAATTGGTTCTTGTCATGGTTGAGGTGAGTGAAGGAAATCTCTTAAAATTTCTTGATTAGTTCTAGGAGATACTTTTGAAGGAACGGAAGCGTGAAAAACACAAGTTTATGCCATTGAATTCAAAATTTTCACCTAGGGTCACATGCATCATGCAAGATTTATTTTTATCTATTTGATTTCAATGATAAACAACATATTAAAACTCTTTTAATATGTTTTTGGATCTGTATTTGCCATTTAAGATTTTTAAATTAATCAAAATAATTTTAGAACCCTAGATTAAATCAAGAACGATTACACCAATCTTTTGATGCACTGCAGCGTGTCTGTGCCTTTGAGATTCGTCTTTAGGACACCAGATGTTGTCCCTCTAGCTTGTCTACACCAAGAACACCTATGGCAGCCCTTGAATAGCTTCTAAAGCTTTTTCTATAAATTATAAATTCAAGTTCTGCCTTTTAAGAGATTAGAGATGTAAACAGGACAGTAGAAACAATTTCTAGTATTTTTAATTCAAGAGATTGATGGCTAATCTCTTTGAATTGATGAGAGATGAAGAGGAAGAGAGGCAGAGCTTCAAAATGGCATGACAAAGGAGTGTGGCTGCTGGTTGTATTTTATTTTCTCATAACAGCACTTATATAGCTAGGTTAACACATTAAACCCTTGCCACATGTCACCCTTTGATTAGCTCTAGGTTTAAGTGACCCAATCACATTGTGCCAAGTGTCAAACCTATATTTAATCTTAATTTTAATCATCTTACATGATTAAAAGACATTTGGCAAGCTTATGTGTAATGCCATGTGTCACCATTTCATGGTGTCACGTGTCACACTGCGAAATGACCAAAATGCCCCTATGTCTTAATTTTGAGTTCTTAACCCAAAATAATTATTTCTCTTCTTCTAATTAATTTATATCAAATATAAATTAATTAATTAATCTCTATTAATTAATTTCTCATTAATTAAATTCATATTTAAATACTTTAAATATAAATTTAACTTATACTATACATCCAATAATCTAGATTTGGTTTCAAGTCATGCAAAGGACTTTGCAATCTAATTGCAAACCAAACCTATTTAATTAATCAATTAAACTCTTTAATTAATTAATTAAATCATATTTAAATAGGTGATAACTTGTGTATGTGTGTGACTTACTAGGCTCATCACTAATTGGCAATGAGACATGATATCAACTCTTAATATCATCAGAACTCTTTTTTACCATAAATGATTTCTCTAAATCATTTTATGCACCTCATAGAATATGGTTAACACCTAGCATAGCATGCCATGAACACCCAATTAGTAATAAGGTTTACCTTAAATGAACCTATAATCATATGTTATCATGCACTAGAATCTCTCTGTTACAAAATCCCAACTAAAGCTGGAGTTATGGTTTATTTCAAACTCCATTTGCTATGAATATTATATTCTCTTTTAATTCCAGTTCTTGATTAAAAAGATTTTCTCTTCAGAAACTCTTTTCTGATTAAATCTATCTGTCCTGGCCAGGAACTTGAAACATCAAGAACAATTAAATGACCATAGGATTTTATCTCTTTTTACTTAGAGGAACAGATTCCATCTTGATCAACACCTACCTCCATATATAACTAGTAGGAGCCAACACATGCCCATATAGCCATACACAGTACAAGTATGAAAGCAGTATCAAACTCAAACTACCTATATACAAGATAACTGTGCTATCTCAGGTCTAAAGATTATATGCACTGATATGATTTATGACAAAACATTGACAAGAGTAAACTCCATGTGCTTGTCATAAGTGTCACTGGTTCGGCCTACTTATCATTTATAAGTGCCTATCATGTTTGCTATATGGCATGAGACTCACCATTCTATCTTATTTATATCTCATATAAATAACTTGGTAACAAACATGAATACAATCTTTCTAGATAAGTCATGTCCTTATTATGAAGTATCCTCGATTGTGAACCTATTTATGATACTTTGTACTAGAAATACTGTCACTCATATTCTTAACAACTTAAGAATAAAATTTCTAACAAAATATCAATGGACCTTTTCTATTACACATAAATATATTATGTAAACAGAAAAGTGGAAATGCCTTTTATTAATAAAAATATGTATAAGATACATACTAAATGATATGCTATAGGGCATACTACTAACAACTTTTGATACGGGATCAGTTTCAGGTCTTTAGTTTGCCATTCTCCTTTGACTTGGTAAATGATCAAGGCTGAATCTCCGTACACCTCTAACTTCTTGATCTTCATCTCGATGGCAGCCTGTAAACCCATCATATAGGCTTCATACTCTGCAATGTTATTGGTGCAGTCGAACCTCAGCTTGATAGCTATTGGGAAGTGTTTTCTATCTGGGGATGCCAAAACTGCTCCAATCCCATTACCGGACAATTTGATCGCTCCGTCGAAATACATTTCCCATATGTCAGTTGGTTCTTTGTCATCGTTGTCGACTTCATTAACATACTCATCGGGGAATTCAAAATCTAGGGCTTCATAATCCTGGATAGGGTTTTCCACTAGGAGATCAGCAATCATGCTTTCTTTCACTGCCTTCTTGGTCATGTAGACAATGTCATAATGAGAGTGTATGATCTGCCATTTTGCTATCCTCCCTGGCACGAATGGATTTTGAAATACATACTTGATTAGGTCCATCCTGGAAATAAGCCATGTCTTATGATCCAACATGTAGTGCTTGAGTCGATTTACCGTCCAGGCCAATGCGCAATAAGTTTTCTCTAGGAATGAGTACTTCGACTCGTAATCGTTGAATTTCTTACTCAAATAGTAAATGGCTCTTTCCTTTCGCCCTGTGTCATCGTGCTGCCCCAAAACACAACCCATCGAGCTCTGCTGAACCCCTATGTACAGAATCAATGACTTTCCCATCACCGAAGGAACCAATATCAGCGGATTTGACAGGTACTATTTAATCTTTTCAAAAGCCTGTTAACAAACTTGATCCCACTGAGTGGTGTTATTCTTCTTGAGCAGTTTAAAAATGGGCTTAGCTTTAGCAGTGAGGTTGGAGATAAACCTGGAGATGTAGTTCAGCTTTCCCAGGAAACTATGCACCTCCCTTTCTGTCTTTGGGGATGGCATTTCTTGAATGGCTTGAACTTTGTCTGGATCCACTTTTATTCCCTTCTCGCTTACTATGAATCCCAATAGCTTACCAGACCTGGCCCCAAACACCCACTTAGCTGGGTTCAGCTTCAGTTGATTCTTCCTGAGCCTTTTGAACACCTTTCTCAACACCTATACATGACTTTCTCCCTCTCTGGATTTGATAATCATATCATCCACATACACTTCCACTTCCTTGTGCATCATGTCATGGAATAATGTGACCATGGCGTGTTGATAGGTAGCTCCGGCATTCTTTAACCCAAAGGGCATGACCCGATAGCAAAATACCCCCCACTGGGTGATAAAAGTAGTTTTGTCTTTGTCCTCTTCATCCATGGGGATTTGGTTATACCCCGATGTCCTGTCGATACATGAACATCATCCCAGCCCTGCAGCATTATCTACCAGCACATCTATATGTGGGAGAGGAAAATCATCCTTCAAGCTTGCCTTATTGAGATCCCTGTAATCAACACATACCCTGACTCTTCCATCCTTCTTCATTACTGGGACAACATTAGCTATCCACTGAGGGTATTTGACCATTTCCAGGAATCCAGCATCATACTGCTTTTTGACTTCATCCCTAACCTTGAGCGATGTGTTGGGCTTCATGCTTCTTAACTTCTGTTTCACTGGAATCGTCCCAGGAATCAGGGGGATCTTGTGCATTACTATCTTAGGATCCAATCCGGGCATGTCATCATAGCTCCACGAGAATACATCCAGGAATTCCTTGAGCAAACTGACCATACTCTCTAATTCTCTGTTATTCATGACCTTAAGTTCCCTCTTTATTTCCTCAGTCCCCAGATTTATGGTGTGTGTTTCATCCCCACAAGGCACCAGGGAAGGTTCATCTCTTTCACCCCATTCTTCAACAGGTTCTTCTTCAGAATCACTTGAACCAATAGCAGTTATGGGAGTTTTAAAGTTAACATAAGGAACTTCTGAGTCAATTAAATTATTAGGTGTGAATTGGTCAATGGTCCTGAAGAAATGAAAGTGAAGTATGTTAAAAAAATTGATTTTAATGGTGAAAGGAAAAGTGAATTGGACACAAAATGCTCTATTAATTCATTAATACTTTTATCATAAAAAAAAGGGTCCATTTACAGGATTACATTTGTCACCATGGACAGAATGATCAAGTGTTGATAACAAAATGCACTTTACTCGAGATTAAGCATGGGGTATATTCTGATTCCCAATTATCAAGCTCTTACCCCTCAGCGATTGGTGAAATCAGTACCTCGGACAGGAAGTTAAGTTGTATGACATCGATGGATGGTTCCTCAGGAGACTCTTCACTTTCTTCTGGATTCTGAATGATTGGTTTGGTAAAAACATTTGTGATTTTTGGGACAACTTTCACTTTCCCAACTTTTCAGTCAAACCTTTGATCTCGGAGCATTTTCCTCCTCTAGAATTTCCCATCCATAAGAGCATCTTCCTCATATCCCAAGCCAAAGCGACCGATCTTCTGGATAGCCGATACAGGTTTGACAATCCCCTGTAACGCGGCGCCCAATCCCTTGCCCTTCTCATAGCCGCTTCTTAACATCACCTTCGCAACCATAGCCGCAGCCCCTTCATCCCTCGGGGTAGTTCCTTGTAATTCCAGTGCTTGGAAAGAACTTTCCAAGAATCTTTCGGTTGTTTCCACATAAGGAACCGATTGAGGCTTGGTGACTAGCATAGCTTCCTCCCCTTTCACTGTGATGATTTTGCCGCCCATGATGTACTTGATCCTCTGATTCAAAGTCGAAAGAATGGCGTTTACTGAATGGATCCAGGGTCTCCCCAACAATATAGTGTATGCAAGCTCGATATCCATTACTTGGAAAGTGACGTTGAAAGTGCATGCCCTGATCTGAAGCGGTAAATTGATGTCCCCAAGTACCTCCCTCTTTGTACCGTCAAAGGCTCATACCACCATGGCTATTTGGAGTATGTTTGATGGGTGAATAGGTAGCCTTGCCAAGGTGGCATTAGGTAAGACATTGAGGGCAGATCCATTATCAATTAAGACTTTGGCAACTATGCACCCTTTACACTTGACTGTCACATGCAAAGCTTTGGCATGCTTCAAACCAGCCGGGTCTATCTCATCTTCAGAGAAAGTGACAAAACTGGACGCCTGAATTTGCCCAACTATTTTCTCAAATTGCGCCAGTGTGACATCGGGGTTTACAAAGGCCTGGTTCAGAACTTTTTGCAAGGTATGGCTATGCACTTTCGAGCACAAAATTAGTGACAACAAGGAAATTCGAGTGGGGGTTTTTCTCAGTTGCTCGATGATATCATATTCACTCTGTTTCATTATTTGTAGTATCAGTTCCTCCTCTTCTTTTTTTTCTACAGCTTCCCCTTTCTCAACCCTCACAGCCCTTTCCTCCATAATTTCTTGTGGCTCTCCCATTTTTACTTTCCCCTTCTTCTTTTCAGCCTCATCATTTTCGTAACATCTCCCACTCTGGGTTATAAATTCTACTTCCTGATCTTGTGGGAGGGAGTTACTGGTTGTAACAAGTTTTGGGTTTGGTTGGGGAGAATTATTGTTGGAGGGTCCTGTGTAGGTCATTTTAAAATGCTTGCGAGGAGCAAAGCATGGCTTAGGAGGGGTAATGGGTTGAGTGTGGGTATGGTTGAGGGAAGGAATTAGAGTGCTGTTGGATGCGCCTTGAGTAAATACTTGGAGGTTGTAGTTCCAAGGCACTGCATGGGTGTTGGTGACTGGGAGTTGAGGCGGGGTTCGGATGATTGTTATTGGTGGTGTTGGTGTGTTGGGAGCAGAAAAGATTAATCTTGGGTTGGAGGCAGGGGCATCTTGGCCAAATCTGGCGGTATTCACTTTTCCCTCCATCCTTGACCTCCGCTGACATCTCAAAGTTTTGAGCCACAACAATCTTCAAACTTCCTATCGAAATTCATCACAGTTGTACACCTCATGATCGGTTGCTCCTCCATGGTAGGGGCATCCTGTATCACTTTCTGGCTTAGACGCCTGAGGGCATAAATATCCCTCTCTTACCACCATTGTAAAGATCTCATCGAAATAAGGAATCAGCTGATCTACCTCCAAAATTGATCTTTCATCCGAAGGCTCTATCATATTCACGCCATTGCCTATACCATGATTAGGCAATGGGTTTGAAGTGACGTTGGGAAGAGAGCCATTTCCCTTAATTTTTAACCACTCATTTATGATCAGGGCCTATACTCTTCCCTGGGGAGCTCCACAGTTATCAGTTGAATGCCCTACTGCTCCACCGTGATACTCACATCGGGTGTGACACCCCTTACCCGTTTACAGTGTAGTCGAGCAAGATATGCCACGCAGTGTACCGGAACACCCTATTTTAATTCAATCATTTTTTTATTCTTCCTAATTTATTTTTTTCATAGTTATGAAGTACAATTTATGAAATATAATTCATTTAAGTCATTTATTGAAATTATAATTTATTTGAGGTTCCGAAAATTTTATAGAAAATCCAGCAGAGTGCTGACTAAAAATGGATAAAACAGTTCTTCGGAACCTATGAAAAATACTTCCAAAATTTTCAATCAATCCAAACTCCATTTCATCAACAAAATCCCAATATTTCTCATATATACTCCCATTCTCATTCATTCATTTCATATGAAATTCATATAAAAGTCATAAATAAATATTCACTAGTTCATTCATAAACACAATTTTCATAATTTACATCAATACTAAAATACATTACATGAGTTTCAATTGCACAGGAGAAAGTAAAAGTTAATTACAAAATATCAAAATAAAACTTAGTGTCCTACCAATGCACTGATGACGGTGAGGTGACACAGACACTATGCAGAGTTGCAGGAGGTCTCACCCAGTTTGTGGTCAACTGGGCTCTCAGTCGGTCTCTCCAGAACCTACGCGTGGCAAAAAGCAATGCGCTAAGCAATAATGCTTAGTGGTGCCAATAATAAAATGAAAAGAAATAACAGAAAATAAATATGCAGTGCATGTTCTGATGTCTTATGCAAACAATTTTTCGTTCATTATTGGTAATCTTAATTATTTTGTATTTGTTATATTCATAATTTCATTAAATTTATCCGCTTTCATTTTTGGTTGCCCAAGTCACCTATACTGGATGACTGGACTAGATAAACGGGTAAACTGGCACTGGGTATCAAGTACCTCGGGCCGTCACACCATCGGTCACATATGTATCTCCAGTGCAATGTAATGCCTAATAAGTCAGATAACATTAGGCACAAGGCCAAGTATCAACATAATGATAGAATGGCTAAAAGCCACGAAATCACAGAATGGCATAATGCCATGTGCAGTACTGCTAACTGAACCCTATTGGCATGCCAACCTATCCAAACTAATCTTGCTAGGTGTACTAGGGCATGTTACACTTTTAAACTTTACAATTCTTGAAATTTAAGTTTAGGTGTTACTATTTATTTCATTAGTCAACTAAAATGTTGACTTTTGCATAGACAATAGGTACATTGGTTCTAATACTCCCAACATATCATATTTTGCATTCTAAAATTGTTGGTATTGATTGCCAATACCATTTCTAAGCTTAGTATTAGGTATTCAAAATTTTCAGATTTTAAGCCTCATATTTACTGTTCCATTGGTCATTTGTACAGTAGGAATTTGGCAAAATTGTCTTCATGAAAGTTGTTCCTTATTTTGTCTAGTTACATTTCCTTTTTTGAATCACTCCATTTTGAGTTTTTTAGCTCAAGTTATGGCCTAAACCCCATAATTGGCCGGATTGGACAGAATCCAAAATTTTGGGCAAAACTGGTTCTGGCAGATTTGGTAACCTAAGTTTGGTTGGCAATTTGACTAGATTATGGTTAGAATTTGGATTTGTGTTCTTCAAGCAAGTTGTAGGTCTATGTCTCAACTTTCTTCTGGTAAAATATCAAGTCAATTGGACCTTTATACACTGAGTTATGACCAAATGAATAAACACTGTTCATTTAGTCATTTTGCCCAGGTAGAATGCAGGTCACCTGGATTAGGGCAATTTTTAGGTCAACCTAGTTTGGTTTTCTGGGTAAGGTTCTATATCAAAGTTGTGCCATTATGTGTCTATTTTCATGTTCAATTGGCCTTGCACCAATTGAACCTCTACAACTCCGTTTATAACTGCCCAAACCTGCTGGACTCATGCTTAGTGCTGCAGGTCAGCTAAGGGAGCTCACCCATACACAAATGCCAAGCCTCAACTCACTTCAATTCTTCATCATACACAGCCAAATGGTCACTAATTGACCATTTAAACTTTCATTCACCAACACATGAACAAGATCCAAGTTTTTGTGTCCAAACCCTAGCTCCAATTCAAGGTTCACACAGCACATGTCAATTAGGCATAGTAATCCATTTCAAATTTATGTCTACACATCAACACCATTTCTAAGCCATTTTAAATCCATCAAAACCATCAACTACCACTCCCATAAAGTTGGTCAAAATTCCATTCTCAATTTCACACATGATTTATCTCAATTTCTTAATTATTTATTCATATTCAAACTAAATTTTAAGAAATAAACAAGATTAAGTAATTAACATGCACTAACCTCTTTGGTCTCTTTATTGGCTTGTATAAACCTTGGAATTTCTTTACTTTATGATAATCAAAACCTTGCTCTTGATGTAGGGGTTAATTTTTGTGAAGGCTGTTTAGGGTTTTGGGGTGAGATTTGGTGAGTTATGAAGCTTTGGTAGAGCTTTCATGGAGGTTTGGGTGAAAGGGAAAATGGGTTATGGCTGAAATGTTGAGGAAGAAAGGAGCATATTGCTTTTCCCATTTTTGGTCTCATTTATCCTCTTTTATTAGTTAATTAAGTGGTTATCTAATGGGGATTGGTGAGTAAGTGTTTAATGACATCATATGATGTCATAATTAGCATTTTCTTTCATTTTCTTTTCTTCTCTTCTCTACTCATTTTCAATTTAATTTTTAGCGATATTTATTCATATTTTATGTCATAATAATTATTTACTTAACTGGACAAGTCGGCCAAAAATCACCTCTGAAGGTGAAATGATCGAAATGAGCAAAATGCCCTCCGTTTGGCTTAATAGACCAAAATTATCTATACGGATTGAAAAATTTTTCTACGCATTTTCTTGGCATTCTAATACCATAGAACCCTCAATGACTCTTCTTTGGAGTCTTAAAAATTATTTTATGAATTTTTCCCCAGGTCTAGGGCTCCTAGTTGTGAGAACCGCAACTTCCCACTGGGTTACCCATTGCTAGGGCACTAGCTCATTTAACTTGGTTGTATATTATTTCTAAAATTTTTCCTAAATTTTTCTTATTAATATTTGAGTTAATTATGGCTCCTCACTTTAGTTTAAATGTTTTTCCATACATTCTAGCTGTCCGGACAGACACCGATCACTGGAACAGTAGAATGTACGGAATTGCTATAGTTACAATGTTACAACTCTTCCCTTCTAATTTAATTTTCATCCTCGAAATTTACCTGATGCAAACAGTTGAGAGAACTGTTGCCTCATCGTCTCTTCACTTTCCTAAGTTGCCTCCTCAGTGTTGTGATGCCTCCAAAGCACTTTCACCAGTGGAATCTGCTTATTCCTCAACTCTTTCACTTCCCGAGCCATGATCCTTATGGGTTCTTCTTCATATGTCAAATCCAGTTGTACTTCAATTTCTTCCATGGAGATGACATGTGAAGGATCTGAGCGGTATCTTCTTAGCATAGACACATGGAACACATTATGGATCTTGTGCAGCTCTGGTGGTAAAGCTAGCCTGTAGGCCACTGGACCCACACGTTCAATGACTTCATATGGGCCAATGAACTTAGGGCTTAACTTACCTTCTCTTCCAAACCTCAGTACCTTCTTCCACGGTGACACCTTGAGAAACACTTTGTCGCCAACCGTATATTCTATTTCTTTTCTCTTTAGGTCGGCATAAGATTTTTGTCTGTCTGAGGCAACCTTCAGATTGGCTTTGATTAGCTTTACCTTCTCCTCAGTCTGTTTCACCAGGTCTGGCCCTACTAGTTTATCTTCACCCAATTCAGTCCAGTACACTGGAGTTCTACATTTCCTCCCATACAGTGCTTCATATGGGGCCATTTGGATGCTAGCTTGGTAGCTATTATTGTATGCAAATTTTGCCAGTGGGAGGTATCTATCCCAACTTTCCTTAAACTCAATGACACAACTCCTCAGCATATCCTCAAGGACCTAACATATATTTCATGTTAGTATTATCATTTCGGTTCAATATTTGTATTAGTTCAATTGGTTTCAATTGTTTACCTAGATTACTCTTTCTGATTGCCCATCCGTCTGAAGATGGAAAACTGTGCTGAAGTGGAGTTGTGTACCCAAGGATTCATGCAACTTCTTCTAGAATCTCATTATAAACCTTGGGTCTCGATCAGATATGATGGAAAGTGAAATTCCATGTAATCTAACTATCTCACTGATATACAATTCTACTAACTTCTCCAATGAGTAGTCAGTCTTAACTAGCAGAAAATGTGCTGACTTCGTCAATCTATCTACTATCACCCATATTGCATTATGCTTCTTCTGGGTGAGAGGAGACCACTTACAAAATCCATGGTGACCCGATCCCATTTCCATTTAGGTATGTGTATAGGCTGTAGCAAACCCGATGGAACTTGATGTTCTACCTTGACTTGCTAACATGCCAAGCATTTAGTCATATAGTCAGCTATGTCCTTCTTCATACCAGGCCACCAATAATGAAGCTTCAGATCATGATACATTTTTGTACTTCCTGGGTGCATAGCATAAACACTAGTATGTGCCTCTTTCAGAGTACTGGCTTTCAATTCCCCATCATATGGTACACATACTCTTCCTTTATAGTACAGACACCCACATGCTTTCACCTCATAGTCAGTTTCTTTCCCGTCTGAGATTTTACTCAAAATAGCTTTTAGCTTCTCATCTACCTTCTGCCCATCTAAAATCTATTGTAGCAGGTTTGGCCTCACTTGCAACTCAGCCAAAATAGCTCCATCTTGAGCTAAGGATAGACGGGCATTCAATGATCTCAAAGCTGTGATGGATTTTCTGCTTAAAGCATCAGCAACTGCATTTGCCTTCCCAGGATGGTAATCAATCACACAATCATAGTCCTTCAGGAACTCAATCCATCACCTCTGTCTAAGGTTGAGCTCCTGGGTTAGCAAGTATTTCAGGCTTTTGTGGTCTGTATAAATGTAGCACTTTTCAACATATAAGTAGTGCCTCTATATCTTCAGTGCGAAGATAATTGCTGCAAGCTCTAGATCATGGGTAGGGTAATTCTGTTCATGTGGCCTCAGCTGCCTGGAAGCATAAGCGACCACCTTTCCCTCTTGCATCAATACACACCCTAACCCATTATGAGAGGCATCACTGTAGACCACAAAGTTTTTTCCCGACACTAGCTGTATTAACACTGGTGCATCTGTTAACATAGCCTTTAACTTCTCAAAACTAGCCTGACACTTGTCATTCCAATCAAATCTGACATTCTTGTGTAACAACTTGGTCATTGGAGCAGCTATTAAAGAAAATCCTTTCACAAATCTTCTATAATACCCAGCTAGCCCCAAGAAACTTCTGACCTCAATTGTATTTCTGGGAGGCTTCCATTCCATCACTGCTTCTATTTTCTTGGGATCCACTCTAATCCCATCAGCTGACACTATGTGTCCAAGGAATGCAATCTCATTTAACCAGAAGTCACACTTGGACAACTTAGCATACAACTTCTTTTCTCTCAGGGTTTACAGAATAATCCTCAAATGCTCATCATGTTCTTCCCTGATCTTGGAATACACCAAAATATCATCAATAAAGACCACTACGAACCGATCTAAGTATGGATGGAAGATACGGTTCATAAGGTCCATGAATGCTGCTGGTGCATTTGTTAGGCTAAAGGGCATCACCAGAAACTCATAATGCCCATACCGGGTCCTGAATGCAGTCTTTGGCATATCTGCATCATTCACCCTCAACTGATGATACCCTGATCTAAGATCAATTTTAGAAAATACTCCTGCTCCCTTCAACTAATCAAACAGATCGTCAATTTTAGGCAACAGATATTTATTCTTCACAGTCACTTTATTCAACTGTCGGTAATCGATGCATAACCTCAAAAATAGACAGCTAGAACGTCTAGAAAAAAATATTTAGACTAGAGTGAGGAGTCATAAATAACTCAAATATTAATAAGAAAAATTTAGAAAAAAATTTTAGAAATAAAATACAACCAAGTTAAATGAGCCGGTGCCCTAGCGATGGGTAACCCAGTGGGAAGTTGCGGTCTTTGCAACTAGAAGCTCTAAACCCAGGAGAAAATTCATGAAATAATTTTTGGGACTCCAGAGAAGAGTCATTGAGGTTTCTATGGCATTAGAATGCCAAGAAAAGGTTTAGAAAAATTTTTCGATCGGTACAGACATTTTTGGCTCAATAAGCCAAACGGAGGGCATTTTGGTCATTTCATCTTCGGAGATGATTTTTGACCGACTTGTCCAGTTAAGTAAATAACTATTATGATCTAAAATATGAATAAATATTGCTAAAAATTGAATTGGAAATGAGTAAAAAAGAAAGAAAAAGAAAATGAAAACAAATACCTAATCATGACATCATATAATGTCATTAAAATATTATCTACCAATCACTATTAGACAAGCAATTAATGAACTAATTAAAAGAGATAAATGGGACCAAAAATTGAAAAATTTATTCTGCTCCTTCTTCCTCAACCTAGCCGAAACTCCATGGCCATTGCATTCCACTATTTTCAAGCTTAAAAGCTTGAATTTCCTCTCCATTTGTTTACCAAAATTGCTAAGTCCTTTCACAAAAACTTGATCTTTCACCTAGAAAAAGCCATTGGCAGCCAAAGAAGAAGAGATTAGGGAGGTTTAATCAAGGTTAAGTGAAGCTCAAAAAGGTTAGTGCCTATACTTACTTCCCTCTCTTTTTAATCTTTGTTAGGAAAACAAATTAGATGAGAATTTATTGTAAAATTGAACAAAATAATTATATTGAAGTATGTATGAAAATTAGCAGCCATGGGAGAAGGATGAGATTTTTTGATTTGTATGAATTGAATTGTTTAGAAGTGGTTTGTGATGAGAAAACTTGAGTTAGATGTTGGATTATGTGTGTTGGATGTGTTAGATGGCATATAGCATGAAATGGACACTTGGAAATTAGAGTTTGTGAAAAAAAATTAGGATTTGCTCATGAAATGGTATATTAACCTTGTAATGGTCAATTAGTGACTATTTAAATGTGTGTGAGGAGGAATTGAAGTGAGTAAGGATGTTGGAGTTGAGCTTAGGCATGCTGCCATCGGTGACCTGCAGGACTGGGTGTGAGTCCAGCAGGTTTAGGCAGCTATAACTGGAGTTGTATAGGTTCAATTGGTGCAAGGCCAATTGGATATGAAACTAGACACATAATGGTACAACATTGGTGAAGAAACTGTGCCCAGAAAACCAAACCAAGTTGACCTAAAAATTACTCTAATCTGGGTGACCAACATGCTGTCCCTAGAAAATGACCAAATGTATAGTATTTATTCAAATGGTCATATCTCAGTGTAGAAAAGTTCAATTGATCTGAAATTTTATCAGCAGAAATTTGAGACATATCCCTACAACTTTCATGAAGAACACAAATCCAAATTCTGACCATAACCTAGTCAAATTGCCAACTAAACTTAGGTCACCAAATCTGGTAGAACCAAATTGCCTGAGAATTGCAGTGCAGTCAATCCAGCCAGTTATGGTTAAATGACCATAACTTGAGCTACAAAACTCCAAATGGAGTGATTCGAAAAAAATAAATGTAACTAGACACAATAAGGAACAACTTTCATGAAGACAATTTTATCAAATTCCTACTGTACAAATGACCAATGGAACAGTAAACCTAGGGTGTGAAATCTGAAAATTTTGAATAACATAAGATAAGTTTTTAAATGGTATTGGAAATCAATACCAACAAAAATAAAATGCAAAATGTGGTATCTTGGAGAACTTAGGTTCAATAAATTTATTATGTATTAAAAAGTCAATAATTTAAATGAATAGTAATGTAAATAGTAGTACAAAGACATAAAGTATAAGAACTAAATTGGTAGAGGAAATTAAGGTATGAAATTTGGAATCAATAAACCATTCATGGATTACTTGGAATAGAAATAGTAATTCACCTAAATGACTTAATGAACATTAAAGTTATGTGAGTATATAGTTAAGATTTGTATTCCCATTACTAGTAAGTCTAATAAAACATAAGTGATACCACTTGAATATGAAATGAAATTAACCTAGATGGATTGTTGAGACTTATACTCCTAACACCAATGGAGTTCATAATATATTGGCAATACAACTTGAAGTATGAAATGTACTTTACATGAATATATTATTGAATGAATTAATGTGATAAAAGTGTCATTTGGGATTTAAGTTCTCATCAAGAGAGAAAGGAAAGATGTTTTGAATGTTAATAGTATATGAGATTAAATGAATGTGAATTGTAATTAGTATGAATATTACGATGAATGCATAAATTACCTAGAAATGTGAATTTGGAAATTATGTTTCCATTATAAACAAAATTAGAATGCTATAAAAATATAAACAAAAAATATAATGAAATGATGAAACATATAAACTCTTAATGGTACTATATGCCCATGTATTGCCTAGACACGTGTGTCAGATTGAATAGATTGGCATGCCAATAGGGTATTATTTTAGCAGTACTGTGAAAGGCTTTATGCCTGTATTCATGGCTTTATGCCCGTATTCATGGCTTTATGCCAACATTCATGGCTTTTATGCCGGATTATGTATTATCATGGCTTTTTAGCCATACTGACTACATACGTGGTTGACGTTCTGTGTCCCATGGTATGACGGCCTAAGACACCGCGGTGTCCAGTGCCAACGACCCATTATCTAGTTTAGTCAGCCTATCATAGATTACCTAGGCAGAGAAAAAAAACTATTGAAATAAGTTAAAAATATTAAAAACTAAATAAATTAGTGAAAAAAATCCGAAAGGTATTAAACTAGTATTAAGAATTTAATTATTATGAAGTGATCCACAACACATAGAAAATATTAAGAGAGTAAATGAAAGACTAGCAAAATAAGCATAACGTAAGTAATTATTAGAAATGCATCCTCCATAATACAATAAACATAAACTAAATATTTAGATTTATTTGTACATTATATAAATGATTATTGTAAACTTATGACAAAAGTGATTCTGGAGAGCAACATAAATGATGAAAAATGTACTGTATGGCAAATTTCATATGAACTCAGTAAAATTCTTGAATATAAAAAATATGCTCCAATTATTTTTATTTGTATACATTATTTCTTGTCATATTATTGCACCACTAAGCAGCAATGCTTAGTGCGATGGATTTGTTTCCTCGCGCAGGTACTGAAGATAAAAACCCAGTGGACATTAGACTGGAGATTTTAGAGTCCAGATCTGCGGAAGTATCAGAAGTGTACAAGGTTGTCACCTCCTCAGCAATGTATGTAGATAGAGTCTATATAGATCATATTATGTATTTTGTACATTATAATTAGTTATTATTTGTAATGTAAACTATGAATTGTATGTTGAAATATAGATAATGGAACTGTAATTAATTTGTAGATCATGTAAATTATGAAATTATACAATTATTTTATAAATTATGTAAATTAAGGAAATTTGAAAAATTTGCTTATGTAATTTGAGAATGTTTACATATGAATTGAGTATGAATAGATTTGTACAATTGAGTATGTGAATTACAAGAATTGAATGCGAGATGAATATGATGAGCATGAATGATATTTTTATTATAAAATATTACTGAAAATTTCAAGCAGGTGAATAGTGAAATACGTCAACTGATAATAAAATAGGGGAAACTCCATTGGTTTCTCTCTGGAAAAATAATTGATATTAAAATATAACGAAATCAAATTATTAAAATAATAAAGTATGACAAGATAGGGTGCTTCGGTACCGAATGTAGTACACTTCGCTCGGCTACACTGTAGTCGGGTAAGGGGTGTTACAATTAGACTTCGGGTTGGCAATGGCTCAACTATTGAAGCCTTAGCCATAGGATCTAAATCTTTATACATGTGTGGACATGTTTTGTATTTAAATAAGGTTTTGCATGTACTTGATGCCTTTTAAGAACATCATTTCTATATCTAGTTTGACTAGAGATGGTTATGAATTTCAGTTCATAAATGATGTTTGCAATATTTATTTTGGAAATAAATATGTTGGTTTGGGTTATATGCATGATGAACTCTATTATCTAGATAATAATGTTAAATACAAGTCTAATGAAAGCAATCTAATAGAATGCAATGCCATGATGAAAATCAACTCAAGTTCAAAATATATTTGGCACTTAAGGTTAGGTCATGTTATAGAAGATAGGATTACAAAGCTAGAGAAAATAAGGATTTTATCCTCATTAGGTTTTGGACCTACTTCAACTTGTGAATCCTGCCTTCAAGGCAAAATGACTAGATCACCCTTTGTTAGACAAGGACTAAGAGCTAAAAATATTTTGGATCTAATACATAGTGATGTATATGGTCCATTTAAGGAAATGGCTAGAGATGTTTTTCATTATTTTATTACTTTTACTGATAATAAATCAAGGTTTGGGTATTTGTATTTGATGAAATACAAACATGAATCCTTTGAAAAGTTAAAAGAATTTAAATCTGAAGTGGAAAATCAAATAGGAAAAAGTATTAAAGCTCTTCAATCAAATCGTAGAGGTGAATACTTGAGTACTGAATTTGATGAATACTTGAGAGAGCATGGCATTATTTCCAGCTAACTCCTCCAGGAACACCACATCTGAATGGTGTATCTGAAAGGAGAAATCGTACCTTATTAGATATGGTATGTAGTATGATGAGCTATACTGATATGCCAATCTCCTTTTGGGGATTTGCATTAGAATCAGCTTTGTATATTCTGAATAGGATTCCATCTAAATCAGTATCTTCCACACCTTATGATATATGTCATGGGAGAAAATCAAGTCTTAAACATGTTAAGATTTGGGGTTGTTCAGTTTATATCAAAAAGTTGAACACTGATAAATTGATAACCAGATCAAAAAAGGGTTGATTTGTTAGATATCCAAAAGATAGTTTTGGATATTATTTATTTACCTACATCACAAAAGGTTGTGGTAAGTAGAAATGTCACATTTCTTGAACAACAGTTTGTTAAAGAAGGAGGCAAAGGAAGGCAAATAGAGTTAGAATTGGAGAATTCTGACCAACCAATAGATCAGATGGATATAGATCCATCTAGTCAACCTACACCTATTGATGAAACATCTACAGCTGTTCCTCGTAGATCAACCAGGGTATCTCACCCACCAGTGAGATATGGTTTCCTTCATGAAGAGGAACAAGAGTTGTCTACTTATGAAGAAGTTGATCATGGAGATGATCCACTTACCTATGAAGAAGCTATATCGGATATAGACTCTTCAAAATGGAATGATGCTGTGAAATCCGAGATTGATTCCATGTATAAGAATCAAGTTTGGGATCTTGTTGACCCACCTGAAGGTATTATACCTATAGGGAACAAATGGGTTTTCAAGAAGAAAATTGGTTCTGATGGAAAGGTAGAGACCTATAAAGCAAGGCTAGTAGCGAAGGGGTTTTGCCAAAGGCAAGGAATCGACTATGAGGAGACTTTCTTAGCTGTTGCCATGCATAAATCAATTAGGATTCTATTAGCAAAAGCTGCATACTATGATTATGAGATTTGACAAATGAATGTCAAAATAACTTTTCTCAATGGATACATTGAAGAAAACATTTTCATGGAACAACCTAGGGGTTTTGAATCCTAAGATGGTTCTAAAGTGCGCAAGCTAAAGTGATCCATTTATGCTTTGGAACAAGCTTCGAGGAGTTGGAACATCCGTTTTGATGAAGCCATTAAGTCATTTGGTTTTATCAAAAATGAGGATGAGCCATTTGTATATAAGAAGGTTAGTGATAATGCTATCACTTTCCTTGTCTTATATGTGGATGATATTCTGTTGATGGGTAATGACACAGGTATGTTGACAACTGTAAAGGTATGATTGTCAAATACATTCTCCACGAAAGACTTAGGGGAGGCAACCTATATTCTTGGGATTCACATATATAGAGATATAGTGAAAAGAATAATTGGTTTATCCCAAAGTTTATACTTGGAAAAGGTGCTAAAGAGGTTTAACATGCTTGATTCCAAGAGAGGATTGTTACCGTGAGACATGGTATCCACCTTTCCAAAGAGATGTTTCCAAAGATACCTGAAGAAAGAGATAAAATGGCTAGGATTCCATATGCTTCGGTTATTGGAAGTTTGATGTATGTAATATTGTATACTAGGCCGGATATTGCATATGCTATTAGTTTGACTAGCAGGTATCAATCCAATCCAGGTTTGGAACACTGGATAGCTGTCAAGAATATCCTTAAGTACTTGAGAAGAACTAAGAATTTATTCTTGATATATGGAGGTGGTGACTTGCAATTGGATGGTTATAATGATTTTGATTTCTAATCAGATATAGATGATAGAAAGTCTACCACTAGGTATGTGTTCATTTGTAATGGAGGTGCAGTCAGTTGAAAGAGTTCCAAACAGAGTACGACTACAGATTCCACTACAAAGGCTAAGTACATTGTTGCATCAGATGCTACAAAAAAAGATGTTTGGATATAAGAAACCCCAGTCTCACTAGAAATCCAAACACATAGAAAGGCGCTACCACATTATTAAAGAAATAGTTGAGCGAGGCGATATAGTCATGCAGAAAAGAGCATCAGCTGAAAATCCAGCTGATCCATTCACTAAGCCTATGTCACAAACTCAGCTAGACTAATATCTTGAGAAGATGGGTCTAAGATATTGTAATGAATGGCTCTAGTGCTAGTGGGAGATTGTTAGTAGTATGCCCTAGAGCATATCATTTAGTATGTATCTTGTACATGTTTTATTAATAAAAGGCATTTTTACTTTTCCGTTTACATAATATATTTATGTGTAATAGAAAAGGTCCATCGATATTTTGTTAGAAATTCTATTCTTAAGTTGTTAAGAATATGAGTGACGGTATTTCTAGCACAAAGTATCATAAATTAGTTCACAATCGGGGATACTTCATAATAAGGACATGACTTATCCAGAAAGTTTGTAATCATATTTGTTCCCAAGTTATTTATATGAGATGTAAATAAGATGGAATGGTGAGTCTCATTCCATATAACAAACATGAGAGGCACTTATACATGATAAGTAGGTCAAACCAGTGATATTTATGACAAGCACATGGAGTTTACTCTTGTCAATGCATTGTCATAAATCATATCAGTGCATATAATCTTTAGACCTGAGATAGCATAGTTATCTTGTATATAGGTGGTTTGAGTTTGATACTGCTTTCATAATTGTACAGTGTATGGGTATATGGGCATGTGTTGGCTCCTACTAGTTATATATGGAGGTAGGTGTTGATCAAGATGGAATCTGTTACCCTAAGTAAATAGGGATAAAATCCTATGTTCATTTAATTGTTCTTGATGTTTCAAGTTCCTGGCCAGGATAGACAGATTTAATCAAAAAAGAGTTTCTGGTGAGAAAATCTTTTTAATCAAGAACTGGAATTAAAAGAGAACATAATATTCATAGCAAATAGGGTTTGACATAAACTATGACTCTAGCTTGAATTGGGATTTTGTAGCAGAGAGATTCTAGTGCATGGTAACATATGATTATAGGTTCATTTAAGGTATACCTTATTACTGATTGGGTGGCTATGGCATGCGATGCTAGGTGTTAACCATAGTCTATGAGCTACATAAAATGATTTAGAGAAATCATTATGGTAAAAAAGAATTCTAATAATATTAAGAGTTGATATCATGTCTCATTGTCAATTAGTGATAAGCCTAGTAAGTCACACACATACACAAGTAATCACCAAATTAAATATGATTTAATTAATTAATTAAAGAGTTTAATTGATTAATTAAATAGGTTTGGTTTGCAATTAGATTGCAAAGTCCCTAGCATGGCTTGAAACCAAATCTAGGTTATTGGATGTATAATATAAGTTAAATTTATATTTAAAGTGTTTAAATATGAATTTAATTATGAGAAATTAATTAATAGAGATCAATTAATTAATTTATATTTGATATAAATCGATTAGAAGAAGAGAAATAATTATTTTGGGTTGCAAACTCAAAATTAAGACATAAGAGTATTTTGGTTATTTCACAGGGTGACACGTGGCACCATGAGATGGTGACACATGGCACTACACATAAGCTTGCCAATTGTTTTTTAATCATGTATGATTATCAAAGACAAGATTAAATCTTAGTTTGACACTTGGCACAATGTGATTGGGTCAATTAAACTAAGAGTCAATAAGAAGGTGACATGTGGCAAGGGTTTTAAGTGGTGACCTAGCTATATAAGGGAAAGGATGAAAAGAAAAAAAAATACAATCTGCTATTTGTCTCATTGGTGCCACCACCCAAAGCACCTCTCCCTTCTCTTCTTCTTCATCTCTCATTAATTCAAAGAGAATAGCCAACACTCTCTTGAATTAAAAATACTAGAAATCGTTTCTAGTGTCCTGTATACATTTGTAATCTCTCAAAAGGCAAAACCTAATTTTCTAATTGATTGAAAAGGCTTAAGAAGCTGTTCAAGGGGCTGCCATTGGTGATCTTAGTGTGGACAAGCTAAAGGGACAACATCTGGTGTCCTAGGCGCATCCCAAAGGTGCCAAACACACTGCAGTGCATCAAAAAGGTTAGTGCACTTGTTCTTGATTTAATCTAGCGTTCTAATGAATTAATCTATTAATTCTAAAATTTTAAATAGCAAATATAGATCCAAAAATATGTTAAAAGTATTTTAATATGCTGTAAATAGATAAAAATGAATCTTGCATGATGCATGTGACCCTAGATGAAAAATTTTGAATTTAATGATATAAACTTATGTTTTTCATACTTCCGCTCCTTCATGAGCCACTTGTTTTAGGGCCTTTACTGCTTTTGTTTGTTCTGATCCCTAAGGAGGGGCTGACTTTTTCAGCATCTTTGACAGGTGGCTAGTTTAGACCACAACATGAGGAATAAATTTCTAGATGTAATTGATTATACTCAGAAATTGTTGGAGTTGTTTGACTGAGAGGTCCTTGTCAAGAAATTTCAATAATTCTTCCTCAATGTGGGGTCCCGGCTGATATTTTCCATCTCAAAATCGCATTCAAAGGAAATTAATATTTATCTGGGCCAAAGAGCTTTTCTTTTTCGATAACATGATTCCATAAGTGTGAACTATAGACTGGAATTGAGAAAGTAGTTGTTATGCACCGAGATGTCTTTTGAGAACAAAAGAATATCATCAATATAAATAAGAGCACTATGGAGAATGGGTTCAAAGATTCTCGTCATTGCCTTTTGGAATAAAGATGGGGTTGTTTTTAGTCCAAAAGGTAAGACTATCCATTGGTATTGGGCCGTAGGGATACAAAAGGTTGTTTTGGGCCTATATGTAGGGTGGATTCCTGTCACACCTTACCCCTCTGTAAGGCATAACATGATCCCGTAGTATATCTAATGAATTACCGAACTTTGCCTACCTACAATCCATTAAATATACTAAAAGAGATTTTAAACCAATTTCTATTCATTTTAAAATTGTAAGGTAATGTTGAATACTTATTAAAAGCCTTTAATTAAGGTTTATGTCACGAGCCAAATTTTTATTAATTTGGAATCTCGAAAATTTTACTAAAAATTTTGGCAGAGTGCCATATATAATTTGAGAAAACAGTTCTTCAAAAACCTGTTAAAACACTCCCAATATATGTGTCTTAACCACATCTCCAATATTTTCAATACAATTCAATCTCAACAACACAATTTCAAGCAATTCATTATTTGAAAATTTTAAAAAGAAACTTAAGCATTTGATTAATAAGAAATAACAGGTTTACATTACAAATATTTACACTGATCCAAAAAAAAATTCCAAAATCTTTATACAACTGCTCAAGTCTATTATATACATACACACAGATACATATACATTAAAAGAAAATTTACAAGGGTATAATCTATATACCCGGTAATGACTCCAAAATGCTGATCACTCCATATCACAAGCAGTCTACTCTACTGCTTTATTTGCCTCTTTACCTGCGATAGTATAAATAAGCTATCATTGAGTCAAAGACTCAGTGGTGCACAACTTAAAGAAATAATAATTTACACATTAATATAATCATAATTTTGTAAATTAAATCAATTAAAATATTAACACATATAAAATCATGCTTTATTTTTAAAGCTAGAAAATTACTTAAATAAACCAAACTTTATTCCATAAATCATAGAACAAGAATTTTGAAAAGTCACACAATTTTGATCATGACACAATTATCCAATTCGTCCCAATAACCAAAAGCTAATGGAGAATGCAAAGGCTAGCTAGCACATGTATATGAGTACTCATTCAATTCGTCTTCAACTGGCACACACCTCAACACTTCAGCCAGAGAGGGAATACAATCCAATTCATCCCAGTAGGCAAGCTAGTGAGGAATTCAAACATATAGTCATGACAACTGTGGTTTCAAACCATTTCAATAATTTTCCAAGTATCAAAGTATTCATCAATTCACAATCTTATTTCATTCAAATAATTTTCTAAAATTGGGCTAGCAACACATAATTTTTGTCAATCAAAGTATTCAATAATATAATAAAGGCCATAACTATTTTCACAACTCATTCAATGCCAAATTCAATTTGAAAAACAAAAGAGAGTTAGTTGTTGTGCACAAACCTCTTTAATTAGTCTTGACTTGATCCAACATTTTCTTATTCCCTGGATGGCTCCTTACCAACTGAAACACATAATTAAAGTGTTTCAATATCCACCCAAGTCATTTCTACTAATTGTCGTAAGGTATTTTGCGGTCGCCTGGACGAACCCTCACCGAAGTGGGAAAGAGTGAGGAGTCGCCACTTTAATTTTGAGGGAAATTAAAGAAAACCATTTGTGAAATGCAAATTAAAATGAAACCACTTCAAATACAGAGATTCTAGGTTCGGGGTCCGTAAACGGGTGGAGAAGGTGTTAGGCACCCCACCTCGTCCCTCAATGAGGGTGAGCAGATTTAACCTTACGTTCTTTATAAATTAGAATTGATAGTTAAGGGGGTTCGAATGGAAATGTTAATCCTTTTGATAAAAAGGAATATTTGATTTTTCACTAATTCGGATTACCCAGATACATAAGTAAATGAGACAACCTTAGTGAATTGGTGTTGTGTTGCGGTTTTCGTTTGTGGAATTACTTTGCATATTTGTTAGAATTCGATTTGAGAATCGGATAAGAACTCTCATCCGATCTCTTTTAGATTAAAATTTCGATTGGAGATCGGATAAGAACTCTCCTCCGATCTCTTTTAGATATTTATGAGAATTTTTAGTGAGAATCGGATAAGAACTCTCCTCCGATCTCTTTTAGATTAAAATTTCAATTGGAGATCGGATAAGAACTCTCCTCCGATCTCTTTTAGATATTTATGAGCATTTTTAGTGAGAATCGGATAAGAACTCTCCTCCGATCTCTTTTAAATATTTATTAAAATTTTTGATTGAGAATAGGATAAGAACTCTCCTCCGATCTCTTTTGAATATTTATTAAAATTTTTGATTGAGAATCGGATAAGAACTCTCCTCCGATCTCCTTTATTTTGAATGGGAGTCGGATAAGGACTTTTCCGACCTCCCGAAATTTGATTACAGCTACACATCATAAGAGCCTAAGACCAAGGGTTCTGGCATCCAACGATGCCAAGGACCTGAATGAGGCTTCTTTTAACTCATTGGTACCTCATGACTAGATAGGGGACATCAGACTGAATTTTACCGACCTCCTATGTGATCGCCTTACCAATACCTTTCGGCAGGCAACATTTTCTCTATTTCATTTGCTATCCCGAAACTCAATTTTACTCCGACCTCCCCCACCTTTTCCCAGTCATATTCTCGGGCTAGTCTAGTGATTCAACTTCATAACTCTCTGATTTATTATCCGAACATTTATTTTTAAAAAAACTTTTATGTTAAGACACTGTTACCAATGTTTTATCAAACTACTCAGACAAGCAATTCGTAAATAAAACACCTATATTAAGAGATAATAAAAGACTAAGAATAAATAAATGACACGAACTGTTGCATCAAAAGATAAATTCATGAGAATAACCACCTACGTGGGACCTTCTGACATAAAACAGACTTTAACAAAAATTACGAGCGCAAAAAGAAAATAAAAGCGAACACTGGATAAGGCAACGGTTCGGACACTCACCTGCAGGAAGTTGAACCTATTGAACTAATTATGGAGTAGCGAATGTTGCAGAGTTTCGGGCTAATGGTCTGGAGACTAATGCTTGCCTTGAAATGACGAATGCCTAGTTAGCATATAATCAAACCGAAATGATAATGAATAAGATTGAGCTTCGGAAAATAAAAGTGGATATAAAGGTGGTGAAAACAGAGCTGAAACTTAAGAAAGGGTATCACAGAGCAATGAACAAACTGAAAATCAGGAATTCCAGTGTCCAATATTTCTTCGAAGAAAATACTTTAGAAAACTGGTTTCTAAGGTCTTTCTAGTTTAAAAATAGCAGAGTAGCAAGACTGAATCAATTTTCAGAGCCTTTCCACTATAATTACCACCCTTTTTTTCGTCCCTCCTTTGAACAGTTTTCATGCAGGTATTTATAGGGACTGGGTGCTCCCCATGAAGGGTCAGGATTCATTTTGAGGGAGATGGAAGGTTTGGATTTTGAAGGACATGATCAGACACTTGGGAATTAAAGAGAATCAGAATGAATGGCTGAGATCCTTTTCAGAAATTTTTGTCCTTTTTCTCTTCTAATCTGACGGCTCAAATTTTCTTGTCCAGGGCGATCCGAGGGCTGGGAGTAAAATGCCTCAATCTTGTCGTCTTCTTCTTTGATCCAAGGGCTCCGAGCTCGTCCTTGCAAGTAAGATCAATGGTGGAGATTGAGATGTACAGCACTGTCATGACATATTCTGGCACAATGTCAGTAATGCGGGTGATTCTGAGGCATGCGGTAGAGATTTCGTTTGTGACGCTTTAACTACCTCGGCTCTGATTATGACAATTGTTAGCGGAAGTTGTCTTATTCCCTTTGTTTTTCGACCACCCTTCCCTTTCGATCTTTCTAACACAATCCTTTTCCGATCTCTCATGCCAGGCTCCCCTCTTCCGACCTCTCCTACTCTGGTCTTCCCCTTTATCCGGTCCGATTCAGTCAAAGCATTCATTCCTTCGATTCCCGAGGCATCTGCTTCGTTTTCTGCTTGTAATAAATGCTCATACTTTCCCTATATATATACCTTCAACGGGAAACCCCTCTGCATTTGGTTTTCTCCTCTTCCTTCTCACATTTCCTGTTCTAACCGCTCTGGCAATAATCCTGGCCATGATAGTTGCTTTTGATCTTTTTTCGATTGTCCTTTTGATTCCTCGACTGAAAATTTATGATCCTGGTGATCAAAGAATTACGATAACTCCATTTGATGACAGTGAGAGAACTGAACTAATTTGCCGACCTGGATCGAGGACCTCGATCGTGTCGATCTCGAATCGTTCGACCAATATAGTCGGCAAACTGATTTCCGATGAGAAGACTGCTAATATTCCCCTTAACATCGGTGACTGCCCCTTGAAGTTCATTTGGCTCCTCACCACATTGGGCGTCCTGACTACAGCTCGGTTATGTTCGATGATAGTGGAGATGATTCTCCATCCTCATGAGAGTCATAATCACCCCTTCTGAGCTGTACATCTATCCGCTGTCTATGGCCAGACAAATCTTTTGATTCAGCCACGAGACTAGGTTTTGATATAGGCCTTTATTAGATAGGATGTTCCACCGATCTCTAAAGATCACCCCTATGATGTAATCGGACCTTTAATGTAATCCGATCTCTGGAGACCGCCCCAAATGATGTAATCCGACTTTTAATGTAATCCGATCTCTAGAGATCGCCCAAATGATGTAATCTGACCTTTTCAGAAATAAAATTTTATTTTCACAACTATCATTGCATTGACTATTTTCCGATCTCTGATGTGTTTATCCGATCCGGTTCCTAATTGAACGACCCTTAACCGATCCGCGATTCAAAATATCCATCTCGATTCACCGATCTCTCCTTATTATGGAATCTCTGGAATATTCGTGAGGCGTGTCAGAAAAAGCTAGTGAATCCCGCTAACCGATGTGCCGCTTGGGACACCGTGAGCATTAAATGCTCAGACTAGTATAAATAGGGGATGAGTCCGCCAGTTGTTCCCTTATGTCATTTTTAGCCTTTCACGAGCGATTCCAAAATCTTCTCATTTTTTCAAGTTCTTCCGACACCGATCACACTCCGGTAAGGGTTTTGATCTTTCTTTTAGTTTAAATTTCCTCTTTTCCTTGAAATTGAGTGGCACCGAGGGTCAGAGAGCGGCAAGCCCCCTTTCCGTTCAGGTCTCGTGGTCGTCAGATGAGGTAGAGGTAATCGGAACAAGTGGGCGATCTGATCCCCTTAGGACCTCCATTCCAACCAGTGGTCAAGCAGCATCCTCGAGGCAAACACATTCTTCAGGGAGAGAAAACCTTCCCATGGATGAGCTACCATCAATCCTTCAAGAAACCGACCTGCAGTCGTTCAGCCAAGAGTATAACATTCGGCCAGATTCATACGAACTCATTAAGTGTCACGGCGATCTTCGAGCCGATCACTTCTTCGAAGAGAATGATATGATCATGGTATACGAACAGCAACTAAAAGCTGGGCTGCGGTTCCCTCTTGATGACTTCTTCAAGGAAGTTTTGAAATTTCACCAAGTGTGCATAGCCCAAGTTCACCCGAACTCATGGCGAATCCTAGTAGCCTTCAGAGGCCTTTGCCGAGCCAAAGGACTCCGTCCTACAGCTAAGGTCTTGGGGTCCTCCATCTGCCTTCGGGAAGATCGGGATAGGCTAACCCCAAACAGCCTCAACGATATCCTGATGCAAACCATGAGCCTGAGCGTGGAGAGTCTGGTGAACCAACATATTATCTGGGAGAAGGCTCACCGCTTGAGGCAGGATGTCGAGAAGGTGGGTCAGGAAGCTACTTCCCTCCGATCTCAACTTTCATCCGCCCAAAACTACATATCTGAAATTGAGGGGCAGATGAAATTTTACAAAGAAAAGCTGGCCGAGCAGGCTCATGTTCTTGAGGAGGTTCGGGCGCTCCGAGCTGCTGAAGTCGCTCGCCTCACTGAGGAGCTTAAAGCAAAAGAAGAAGAGGCAGTGACGAGGGAGGCCGGTGCCTATATAAACGCTCATGGGGATCTCTTGGCCGAGCTCAAGAAGCGGTTTCCCGAGGAGGACTTCTCTTGGATGGTGGATCTGGCTCCTCAGGACGAAGCTGAGGATAGCGAGGAGGAGGCTGAAGGTGAGAGAGGAAGCGAACAAAATGTAGAACAGGCTGGGGGTGATCCTTTAGCTGAATAACTTGTATAAATTTTAATTTGAAATGAAATGAAGCTCCCCTTTTGTTCAATGAATGGATGGGATCGGAAAGTATCTGAATTGCATAAGCACTTGATTGTCTGAACATGTCAAGATAACTAAAAGTGATTATTAATCCAAGTGTAAAAGGTCGGAAAACGTTGTAAGCATGAGATCGGCTGAGAACAAACGCTAAACGGGACTTGATTAAAATTGGAAATCTAATTTGAACACTTAAGATCGGAATTATCATTAAACCGGATTGGAACCTTAACTTTATTAGACGATTATCCCCAAACTTTTAATAGGGAGATCGGCAATAAGACTGGTGACATAAAGATCTAGTGTTGGTTCAATTTCGTTTGACAAGAGAGATCGGAAATGTAATTGACTAGTCAGGAGACTTAATAATTGGTTTGAGAGATCGGTGAGGCTTTAAATGATATGAGTAATTAGTATTGATTCGATTCCTTTTGAGGAGAGATCGAAAATGTGATTGACTGGTTAGGAGACTTGACAATTGGTGAGGCTTTCAAAGTTTATTAATTTTGGGGATCGGCCAAAATATGGTGTCGACAGCTGCCCCTCTTTACATAATTCCTACTGGAAAGAATTTTCCGTGTAGGGATTATGTAAAGATTCAGACCCATATTTTGGACGATTGGGCATTGAAATGTTGAGGTTGGTACCAGGAATTTAAATGCTGAAAAATTAAAGTCAACTTGGGTCAAGGAACCAGAGATTGATTAACAAGAAATTTAAAATGCAGAAAAATTAAAATCAACTTAGATCAAAGAACCAGAGGTTGATTAACAGGAAATTAAAATCAACTTAAATCAAGGAACCAGAGGTTGATTGACAGGAAATTTAAAATGCAGAAAAATTAAAATCAACTTAGATCAAGGAACCAGAGGTTGATTAACAGGAAATTTAAAATGCAGAAAAATTAAAATCAACTTGGATCAAGGAACCAGAGGTTGATTGACAGGAAATTTAAAATGCAGGAAAATTAAAATCAACTTAGATCAAGGAACCAGAGGTTGATTGACAGGAAATTTAAAATGCAGAAAAATTAAAATCAACTTGGATCAAGGAACCAGAGGTTGATTGACAGGAAATTTAAAATGCAGAAAAATTAAAATCAACTTGGATCAAGGAACCAGAGGTTGATTGACAGGAAATTTAAAATGCAGAAAAATTAAAATCAACTTGGATCAAGGAACCAGAGGTTGATTGACAGGAAATTTAAAATGCAGAAAAATTAAAATCAACTTGGATCAAGGAACCAGAGGTTGATTGACAGGAAATTTAAAATGCAGGAAAATTAAAATCAACTTGGATCAAGGAACCAGAGGTTGATTGACAGGAAATTTAAAATGCATGAAAATTAAAATCAAATTAGATCAAGGAACCAGAGGTTGATTGACAGGAAAATTAAAATCAACTTAGATCAAGGAACCAGAGGTTGATTGACAGGAAATTTAAAATGCAGAAAAATTAAAATCAACTTAGATCAAGGAACCAGAGGTTGATTAACAGGAAATTTAAAATGCAGAAAAATTAAAATCAACTTAGATCAAGGAACCAGAGGTTGATTGACAGGAAATTTAAAATGCAAAAAAATTAACATCAACTTAGATCAAGGAACCAGAGGTTGATTAACAGGAAATTTAAAATGCAAGAAAATTAAAATCAACTTACAAAGAAAGTCTAATATCGACACGAGGAGTTCCTCCACGACGAAGTGTACTTAACAGGATCTCGAAGGCCAATGATTAATGGAGGACGAGTTACAAGACTTGACCTACGACCTCATTTCTTCGGATGCCCCTTTTCTGTTCTCGTCTTTCTTCTTATTTTACGAAAAGCGCCCTTGCGGGTTTTCACTTTCCTTTCACCCATTTGACTAGAAGCGCCCTTCCAGGTTTTCACCTCTATTTTTTTTTTTAGGTCATTTCCTGCAAATCTCATAGCAAAGTACGTGAGGTTATCAATTTTCAAATCCTAATCTTATGGCAAAAATTTAACTGATTAATAGCCCATTAGATAAAGAGGTTGAAGAAGGACAATATTAAAGAGTGAGTATACGGGAAAGATAAAAGCAAAGAAAGTATGACTTTATTATAGTTTTAAGAAACAAAGGTACAGTTTCAAAGAAAAGGGTACAAGGATAGATCTCACATATTTCTTGTAGTTAGCTTTGAAGTCTCTTAACTGCCATTATTTCAAGTATTCTGAAGCCTCATGTCATGACGGTTTATTTCCATCATCGGTTTCATGCCCCGTTCCTTATTTCTCCCTTTTGGTTCTTGGGATGCCCTTTCGGGTTTTCACCCCTAGATTTTTTTTTTTTTGGCTCGCTCTTTCAGGACGCCCTTTCGGGTTTTCATCCCTTACTCATTTTACAGAAAGCGCCCTTTTAGGGTTTTCACATTCTTTCGCACATTTTGCTAGGAGCGCCCTTTCGGGTTTTCACCCCTACCTTTTTTTTTTTTTTTTAGGCATAGTATCTTTTGACGGTGTCAGCATTCACAGGTCTTGGAAATTCTTCGCTGTCAATGTGGGTCAAGATCAGGGCCCCACCAGAAAATGCTTTTTTAACCACATAGGGTCCCTCGTAGGTTGGTGACCATTTACCCCGGGGATCGTTTTGATTCGAAAGCACTTTCTTCAGGACTAGGTCCCCTGGTTGAAATTCACATGGGCGAACACCTTTGTTAAATGCCCTGGCCATTCTTCTTTGGTATAACTGCCCGTGACATGCCGCCGCTAGCCTCTTCTCATCTAGCAAATTTAATTGGTCCAACCTTGACTGGATCCATTCTGACTCATCAATCCCTGATTCTTTCAGAATTCTTAGAGAAGGAATTTCTACCTCAATAGGTAATACAGCTTTCATCCCATAAACCAGTGAGTATGGGGTTGCCCCAGTTGATGTTCTTACATAAGTCCGATATGCGTGAAGAGCGTAGGGAAGCATATCATGCCAATCCTTATAAGTGACTGTCATTTTCCGGATTATTCTCTTGAGATTTTTGTTTTCAGCTTCCACTGCTCCATTCATCTGGGGATGGTATGGTGAGGAATTGAGATGTCGGATTTTGTATTGATCACATAATCTCTGAATCTTCGGACCATTCAAATTCTTAGTGTTGTCAGTGACGATTTCATTGGGGAGGCCATACCGGCAGATGATATTATTTCTGAGGAATTTGAGAAATGTGTTCTGTGTAATGTGAGCATATGATGTCGCTTCGACCCATTTAGAAAAATAATCGATAGCCACCAGGATGAATCTATGCCCATTGGATGCCTTAGGGTTGATGGGACCAATCACATCGATGCCCCATATTGCGAAAGGCCATGGTGAAACGAGGTTGAACAATTGGTGAGGCGGAACATTTATCGGATCCGCATAGATTTGACACTTATGGCACTTTCGGAAATACTCGACGCAATCTTTTTCCATGGTAGTCCAAAAATATCCCCGTCTCATGATTTGGTTAGCCATCATATGTCCATTGGCATGGGTTGCACAGTTTCCCTCATGAGTCTCGAAAAGGATTCTCTTTGCCTCTTTTGCATCCACACATCTCAACAATTCGCCGTTGGAGCTCCTTTTGTATAGAGTTTCTCCACTAGGGAAGTATCCCAATGCTAATCTCCAAATCATCCTCTTTTCATTTTTGCTCGCCCCTGAGGGGAATTCTCTAGTTCTGATGTAAAGCAAGATGTCATGGTACCAAGGTTTACCATCAGGTTCTTCTTTGATCATGAAGCAGTATGCCGGCTCACTCCTTGCTTTAATCTTTAATAACTAAGTCATCTACCCTTCTTCCATTTGAGCCATAACAGCCAGGGTGGCTAAGGCATCTGTAAATTGATTCTTGTCTCGACTAAGGTGAGTGAAAGAGATTTCTTCGAACTTCTTAATCAGCTCCAGTAAGTACTTCTGATATGGGATTAGCTTCGGATCCTTAGTTTGCCATTCTCCCTTGACTTGATAAATGATCAGGGCTGAGTCTCCATATACCTCCAACTTCCTGACTTTCATTTCAATGGCAGCCTGTAGACCCATCACATAAGCTTCGTATTCTGCAATGTTGTTGGTGCAGTCAAATCTCAACTTTATAGCTATCGGGAAGTGTTTTCCATCCGGGGATACCAATACAGCTCCAATTCCATTACCGGACAAATTGACAGCTCTGTCGAAATACATTTCCCATACATCAGCTGGCTCTTCTTCTCCGCAGTCTACTTCATTAATATGCTCATCCGGGAACTCAAAATCCAGAGCTTCATAATCCTGGATAGGGTTTTCTGCTAGGAGATCAGCGATCACGCTACCTTTGACTGCTTTCCGGGTCATATAGACAATGTCATATTGGGAGAGTATAACCTGCCATTTGGCTATCCTTCCTGGCACGAATGGGCTTTCAAATACATACTTAATAGGATCCATCCTGGAAATGAGCCATGTCTTGTGATTCAACATGTAATGTTTGAGGCGATTTGCTGTCCAGGCTAATGCGCAGCAAGTTTTCTCTAGGAAAGAGTACCTTGACTCACAATCATTGAATTTTTTGCTCAGGTAATAAATAGCCCTCTCCTTTCAGCTGGTATCATTATGTTGCCCCAAAACACATCCCATTGAGCTTTGTTGGACTGCCATATATAAAATCAGCGGCCTTCCTGCCACCGGCGAAACCAATACTGGTGGGTTGGATAGGTACTACTTGATTTTCTCGAAAGCCTCTTGACAAATTGAATCCCATTGAGTGGTTTTGTTCTTTCGGAGTAGTCTAAAAATAGGCTTAGCTTTAGTGGTGAGATTGGAAATAAACCTTGATATGTAGTTCAACTTCCCCAGGAAACTGCGCACCTCCCTTTCTATTTTTGGGGATGGCATCTCTTGAATGGCTCGAACTTTGTCCGGATCAACTTCTATTCCCTTCTCGCTCACTATGAATCCCAACAATTTCCCAGATCTAGCTCCGAATATGCATTTGGCAAGGTTCAGTTTCAGCTGATATTTCCTAAGTCTCTTGAATACTTTCCTCATCACCTGCACATGGCTCTCTTCTCCCCTGGATTTGATGATCATATCATCCACGTACACCTCTACTTCTTTATGCATCATATCGTGGAATAATGTGACCATAGCGCGTTAGTAGGTGGCGCCAACATTCTTTAACCCGAAAGGCATGACCCAATAGCAAAATACCCCCCATTGAGTGATAAAGGCAGTTTTCTCCTTGTCTTCCTCATCCATTGGGATTTGATTGTACCCTGATGCCCCATCGATACACGAAAACTTGCCCAATCCCGCAGCATTGTTTACTAACACATCAATGTGAGGAAGAGGGAAATCATCTTTCAAGCTTGCTTTATTAAGATCCCTGTAATCAACGCACACCCTGACTCTCCCGTCCTTCTTCATTACCAGGACAACGTTAGCTATCCATTGGGGATATTTGACTACTTCTAAACCCAAAGATCATATCTGCTTTGACCTCATCCCTAACTTTGAGTAGTGTGTCAGGATTCATTCTTCTTAATTTCTGCTTTACCGGGATTGTCCCCGGAATTAGGGGAATTTTGTGCGTCACTATATGAGGGCCCAAACCAATCATATCATCATAGCTCCAAGAAAATACGTCTAGGAATTCCTTGAGCAAATTGATCATATCTTCTAATTCTTCACTCTCCACAACCTTAAGTTCCCTTTTCACTTCTTCCGTTCCTAAGTTTATGGTGTGCGTTTCATCCCCACAAGGCACTAGGGAAGGTTCATCTCTTTCATCTCTTTCTTCTGTGAGTTCCACCTCAGACTCACTTGAAGTAATGGCAGTTATGGGGATTTCAAAATTAACCAGAGGAATTTCCGAGTCTATTGAATTATTAGGTGTTAATTGATGAATGGTCCTGAATGAACGAAAATGGAATATATTATGAGAATGGATTTCAAAAGGAAAGAAAAAGAGAATTAGATATAAAATGCGCTATTAATTCATTAACATTTATGACATAAGAAAAGGGTCCATTTATAATATTACACTTGACACTATGGACAAAATGATCAAGTGTAGATAACCAAAAGTACTTTACTCGAAATTGAGTACAGGGATGTCCTCTGCTGTCCAGTTGTCCAGTTCTTGCCCTTCAGCTATTGGCGAGACTAGAGCCTCATACAAGGAATCAAGATGGATGACATCGATGGATGGT
The DNA here is from genome assembly GCF_030052815.1 of Hevea brasiliensis. Classification (NCBI taxonomy): domain Eukaryota; kingdom Viridiplantae; phylum Streptophyta; class Magnoliopsida; order Malpighiales; family Euphorbiaceae; genus Hevea; species Hevea brasiliensis. The sequence continues at coordinate 89,361,930 of NC_079493.1, read as the reverse complement.
TCTAGAGGAGACTCTTTGCTTTCGTCCCCAGGTTCTATCATATTCACGCCATTGCCTGTACCATGAGTGGGCAATGGGTTTGACGTGACATTGGGGAGGGAACCATTCCGTTCAATCTTTAACCACCCATTCCTGATTAGAGCGTGCACCCCTCCCCTGAGTGCCCCGCAGTTATCGATTGAATGCCCTTGTGCCCCTCCATGATACTCACATCGGGCAGTGGCATCATACCACCTGGGGTATGGCGCTAAATTAGGTCAAGGGGAATCGGCACTATTTGGTTTATACCGACGAGGTATCGGTATATTTCGTTAAGTGGCAAGGGAAGAGGTGGATCAGGATTCCTTGGTGGTCTCGGGTTATTTTGAGGTGGTCTGGTTTGAGTAGGTGGAGGAGGTGGTCTGGGTTGGTAATTTATCGGTGGTGGATACTGTGGGCGTGGGTGAGGATAATTTGGAAAAGAGGGTGGAATGTTTGCAATGGTTTGGCCATGAGGGGGAGGATATGGCCGGTAGTTGCTTTGAGGAAGTGGGGAGTGATTGTTTTGACGGGTGATTGAATGCACATCACCCTCTTTCTTCTTGCCAAAACTGGCATTTTTCTTTGCAAGGTTTTCAGTCAACTCCTGCAGTCGTCCCATTCTTAAGTTGGCTTCTATTCTCTCACCAGCTTGGATGATGTCTGAGAAGCTATTGGAAGTGTTTCCAATCATCAGATTGAAGTATGGAGCCTTCAATGTCTCAATGAACAGGGAGCAAAGCTCGTTATCAGTAACCGGAGGATATACTTTCGCCACTTTCTCTCTCCATCTCTAGGCATATTCTTTGAAGAGTTCCCTGTCCTTTTGCACCAAGTTTTGGAGATCTCTCCTTGTGGGGGCCACGTCGCAGTTAAACTTGTATTGCTTCAGGAAAGCATCTACTAAATCTTTCCAGGAGCACAATTTGCTCCTGTCCAACTGAATGTACCATCTCAAGGCTACCCCGGAGAGGCTCTTATGGAAGAAGTGAATCAGGAGTCGATCGTCATCTGTCAGGGGGGTCATTTTTGCAATATAAGTGGCCAAGTAAATGCGAGGGTCTGAATTCCCAGTGTATTTGTCAAAGTCCGGGACCTTGAACTTAGGTGGCACCACCACATCAGGCACCAATCTCAGCGATGCCACATCAACTGAACCATACATGTTCAGTCCCTCTATTGCTCTTAGTCTCTCTTCTAGAGCGGAGAGCTTCTCATTTTCTCTCGTCTTATTTTCTCCTCCCATTGCAAGAGGTACTCCCCCAGTTGGGAAATGAGAGATGGAATGAATTGGAGGGACCTGGACTGAAGGGTATGGTTCGGTATTCGAGATAGCCGGATAATAGGAGAAAGGTGGTTCATTATTCAGTGGGGCTGGATTGACAGTGATTGTTGGATCCGGGATCGATGGCTAGAAAGTGAAAGAGGTTGAAGCATGGTGAGAATCAACCGTTGTAGGAGGTGGGGGAGGTAGTGGTAAGTTAGGGTCTGAAGCAGGCTTATTATGGGACATTTCCCTCATTAGTCTCATGAGCTCCGAGACTTGGTCTTTCAATTCGGAAACCTGTCCTTGTAGGTTTTGGACTTGTTCCTGGTCTTCCATTAACCTTGTTGTTCATGATCTTGTTAAGTACACTCGTCTGGGTCGAACTGCGTGTCTGGTCAGACTTGCTTTGTTTGAAGCAATATTGATTTTCTGTAGGAAGTAAAAAAGGAAAAATTTCAATGAATTTTGAATTAAAAATTAAAAGGGTCATGGTGTGGACAAAGGATACGGTGGCATATGAGAGCCAAGACGAAATCTGCAGAAGGATAATTGTGTCACTTTTATCATGGCATCATTTGATAGTCCGACGGTGAATGACTGGATTGAATGTGCATTTATGGTACTTGTCCATATGGCGCATTCAATTTTTCGCATAACCCTAGCGAGGGGGTTCCTACGGGAGTCATACTATTCATTCACAATTTTGCTAAACCATAGCCCGAACCACCTCATAGGTTCAACAATAGTTTAGCATTCTATTATGGTCTAAGAACTTCTTCTGCCGACTGACTCGAGGATGCCATGTTAAAAATGATGCTTATCCTTTTACAGACCTTGATTTGGTGATGCCTGCGGGAAAAACTTGTTAGCAGGATAAATTCAGGTAGTCTTGAATTATACTATTGGCAAAGTGACACCTACACATTTATCAACGTAGGAAAGTGTGTTGGTTTTCTTAACAGTATGATTCAATATTACCCTAAAAAATAAGAACAAAATAAAACAAACAGAATAGGGTAAGAGTAAGTATGCCCCTTTTGTCCTAAAATAAGGAGAGTCCTAGTACCGGCTAGGTGCTATCTAATTGGATAGTTCTATCTTATAAGGTAGCTTGCTACGGCTTCCAGCTATCGTGATAGTTTAGCTCAAGGTCTAATCTTCTAAAAGCCACAGGTTCCCAAATTGCCCCTACTGTAAATAGTAGAGCCCCATTCTATCCCCCATGATACTGTCGGGAAAGTTCTACGGGTATCACAATAGATAGAACGAGTTTCAATCTGAGCAGAAGCCTTCACGGATACTAACGGGGTAAAACCCATGGGTACCGCTACATGACCCCCTCCTACTTTCCTAAAAGGGTAAGAAAGCCTGGATATAAGGCTGAAGTGTGTGAGGACATTACGTGAGTGTTCGGTGTGTGAAGGGACACCTTTACCTCTTCCCAATATAGGGGGATTTTTATTTTTTCTTTTTAGACGGAGAATGCTGTAGGATATAAAACAAAAATAAATAAAGCAGTTAGCAGAAATAACAAACATCAATAGACTAATGTTTTTGAATTTCGTAAATTGAACCTATCTAAATATAATTCTAGTTTATTGGAACATAAAATTAAATCTGCTTTTGGACCTCTGGGCCGGGGTCGAAGGAAAATTAACACGTTCCCCAGCGGAGTCGCGAAGCTATCGCAAGGTATTTTGCGGTCGCCTGGACGAACCCTCACCGAAGTGGGAAAGAGTGAGGAGTCGCCACTTTAATTTTGAGGGAAATTAAAGAAAACCATTTGAGAAATGCAAATTAAAATGAAACCACTTCAAATACAGAGATTCTAGGTTCGGGGTTCGTAAATGGGTGGGGAAGGTGTTAGGCACCCCACCTCGTCCCTCAATGAGGGTGAGCAGATTTAACCTTACGTTCTTTATAAATTAAAATTGATAGTTAGGGGGGTTCGAATGGAAATGTTAATCCTTTTGATAAAAAGGAATATTTGATTTTTCACTAATTCGGATTACCCAGATACATAAGTAAATGAGACAACCTTAGTGAATTGGTGTTGTGTTGCGGTTTTCGTTTGTGGAATTACTTTGCATATTTGTTAGAATTTGATTTGAGAATCGGATAAGAACTCTCCTCCGATCTCTTTTAGATATTTATGAGAATTTTTAGTGAGAATCGGATAAGAACTCTCCTCCGATCTCTTTTAGATTAAAATTTTGATTGGAGATCAGATAAGAACTCTCCTCTGATCTCTTTTAGATATTTCCTAGAATTTTTAGTGAGAATCGGATAAAAACTCTCCTCCGATCTCTTTTAAATATTTATTAAAATTTTTGATTGAGAATCTGATAAGAACTCTCCTCCGATCTCTTTTATTTTGAATGGGAGTCGAATAAGGACTTTTCCGACCTCCCGAAATTTGATTACAGCTACACATCATAAGAGCCTAAGACCAAGGGTTCTGGCATCCGACAATGCCAGGGACCTGAATGAGGCTTCTTTTAACTCATTGGTACCTCATGACTAGATAAGGGACATCAGACTAAATTTTACCGACCTCCTATGTGATCGCCTTACCAATACCTTTCGGTAGGCAACATTTGCTCTATTTCATTTGCTATCCTGAAACTCAATTTTACTCCGACCTCCCCCACCTTTTCCCAGTCATATTCTCAGGCTAGTCTAGTGATTCAACTTCATAACTCTCTGATTTATTATCCGAACATTTATTTTAAAAAAAACTCTTATGTTAAGACACTGTTACCAACATTTTATCAAACTACCTGTACGTTACCCGTAAATAAAACACCTATATTAAGAGATAATAAAAGACCAAGAATAAATAAATGACACGAACTGTTGCATCAAAAGATAAATTCATGAGAATAACCACCTACGTGGGACCTTCTGACATAAAACAGACTTTAACGAAAATTACGAGCGCAAAAAGAAAATAAAAGCGAACACTGGATAAGGCAACGGTTCGGACACTCACCTGCAGGAAGTTGAACCTATTGAACTAATTATGGAGTAGCGAATGTTGCAGAGTTTCGGGCTAACGGTCTGGAGACTAATGCTTGCCTTGAAATGACGAATGCCTAGTTAGCATATAATCAAACTGGAATGATAATGAATAAGATTGAGCTTCAGAAAATAAAAGTGGATATAAAGGTGGTGAAAACAGAGCTGAAACTTAAGAAAGGGTATCACAGAGCAATGAACAAACTGAAAATTAGGAATTCTAGTGTCCAATATTTCTTCCAAGAAAATACTTTAGAAAACTGGTTTCTAAGGTCTTTCTAGTTTAAAAATAGCAGAGTAGCAAGACTGAATCAATTTTCAGAGCCTTTCCACTATAATTACCACCCTTTTTTTCGTCCCTCCTTTGAACAGTTTTCATGCAGGTATTTATAGGGACTGGGTGCTCCCCATGAAGGGTCAGGATTCATTTTGAGGGAGATGGAAGATTTGGATTTTGAAGGACATGATCGGACACTTGGGAATTAAAGAGAATCAGAATGAATGGCTGAGATCCTTTTCAGAAATTTTTATCCTTTTTCTCTTCTAATCTGACGGCTTAAATTTTCTTGTCCAGGGCGATCCGAAGGCTGGGAATAAAAGGCATCGGTCTTGTAGTCTTCTTCTTTGATCCAACGGCTCCGGGCTAGTCCTTGCAAGTAAGATCAACGGTGGAGATTGAGATGTACAGCACTGTTATGACATATTCTGGCACAATGTCAGTAATGCGGGCAATTCTGAGGCGTGCAGTGGAGATTTCATATGCGACGCTTTAACTACCTCGGCTCTGATTATGACGATTGTTAGCGAAAGTTGTCTTATTCCCTTTGTTTTCCGACCTCCCTTCCCTTCCGATCTTTCTAACACGATCCTTTTCCGATCTCTCATGCGGGCTCCCCTCTTCCGACCTCTCCTACTCCGATCTTCCCCTTTATCCGGTCTGATTTAGTCAAAGCATTCATTCCTTCGATTCCCGAGGCATCCGCTTTGTTTTGTGCTTGCAATAAATGCTCAGACTTTCCCTATATATATAACTTCAACAGGAAACCCCTCCGCATTTGGTTTTCTCCTCTTCCTTCTCACATTTCCTGTTCTAACCGCTCCGGCAATAATCCCGGCCATGATAGTTGCTTTTGATCTTTTTCAGATTGTCCTTTTGATTCCTCGATTGAAAATTTACGATCCCGGTGATCGGAGAATTACGATAACTCCATTTGATGACAGTGAGAGAACCGGACTAATTTGTCGACCTGGATCGAGAACCTCGATCGTGTCGATCTCGAATCGTTCGTCCGATATAGTTGGCGAACTGATTTTAGGCGAGAACGCTGCTAATATTCCCCTTAACATCGGTGATTGCCCCTTGAAGTTCATTTGGCATCCTGAATATAGCTCGGTTTTGGTCGATGACAGTGGAGATGACTCTCCATCCTCATGAGAGTCATAATCACCCCTTCTGAGCTGCACATCTATCCGCTGTCTATAGCCGGACAAATCTTTTGATTCAGCCACGAGACTAGGTTTTGACATAGGCCTTTATTAGATAGGATGTTCCACCGATCTCTAAAGATCGCCCCTATGGTGCAATCAGACCTTTAATGTAATCCGATCTCCGGATGTCAGTAATGCGGGCAATTCTGAGGCGTGCAGTGGAGATTTCGTCTGTGACGCTTTAACTACCTCGGCTCTGATTATGACGATAGTTAGCGAAAGTTGTCTTATTCCCTTTGTTTTCCGACCTCCCTTCCATTCTGATCTTTCTAACACGATCCTTTTCCGATCTCTCATGCGGGCTCCCCTCTTCCGACCTCTCCTACTCCGGTCTTCCCCTTTATCCGGTCCGATTTAGTCAAAGCATTCATTCCTTCGATCCCCGAGGCATCCGCTTTGTTTTGTGCTTGCAATAAATGCTCAGACTTTCCCTATATATATAACTTCTACGGGAAACCCCTCCGCATTTGGTTTTCTCCTCTTCCTTCTCACATTTCCTGTTCTAACCGCTCCGGCAATAATCCCGGCCATGATAGTTGCTTTTGATCTTTTTCAGATTGTCCTTTTGATTCCTCGATTGAAAATTTACGATCCCGGTGATCGGAGAATTACGATAACTCCATTTTATGACAGTGAGAGAACCAGACTAATTTGCCGACCTGGATCGAGGACCTCAATCGTGTCGATCTCGAATCGTTCGTCCGATATAGTCGGCGAGCTGATTTTAGGCGAGAAGGCTGCTAATATTCCCCTTAACATCGGTGACTGCCCCTTGAAGTTCATTTGGCTCCTCACCACATTGGGCGTCCTGAATATATCTCGGTTCTGGTCGATGACAGTGGAGATGACTCTCCATCCTCATGAGAGTCATAATCACCCCTTCTGAGCTGTACATCTATCCGCTGTCTATGACCGAACAAATCTTTTGATTCAGCCACGAGACTAGGTTTTGACATAGGCCTTTATTAGATAGGATGTTCCACCAATCTCTAAAGATCGCCCCTATGGTGTAATCAGACCTTTAATGTAATCCGATCTCCGGAGACCGCCCCAAATGATGTAATCCGACCTTTAATGTAATCCGATCTCTAGAGATCGCCCAAATGATGTAATCTGACCTTTTCGGAAATAAAATTTTATTTTGACAACTATCATTGCATTGACTATTTTTCAATCTCTGATGTGTTTATCCGATCCGGTTCCTAACTGAACGACCCTTAACCGATCCGCGATTCAAAATATCCATCTCGATTCACCGATCTCTAACTAGCCGATCTCTCCTTATTATGGAATCTCTGGAATATTCGTGAGGCGTGTCAGAAAAAGCTAGTGAATCCCGCTAACTGATGCGCTGCTTGGGACACCGTGTGCATTAAATGCTCAGACTAGTATAAATAGGGGATGAGTCTGCCAGTTGTTCCCTTATGTCATTTTCAGCCTTTCGCGAGCGATTCCAAAATCCTCTCATTTTTTCAAGTTCTTCCGATACCGATCACACTCCGATAAGGGTTTTGATCTTTCTTTTAGTTTAAATTTCCTCTTTTCTTTGAAAATGAGCGGCGCCGAGGGTCAGAGAGTGACAAGCCCCCTTTCCGTTCAGGTCTCGTTGTCGTCAGATGAGGTAGAGGTAATCGGAACAAGCGGGCGATCTGATCCCCCTAGGACCTCCATTCCAACCCACGATCAAGCAGCATCCTCGAGGCAAACACATTCTTCAGGGAGAGAAAACCTTCCCATGGATGAGCTACCATCAATCCTTCAAGAGACCAACCTGCAGTCATTTAGCCAAGAATATAACATTCGGCCCGATTCATATGAACTCATTAAGTGTCACGGCGATCTTCGAGCCGATCACTTCTTCGAAGAGAATGATATGATCATGGTATACAAAGAGCAACTAAAAGCCGGGCTGCGGTTCCCTCTTAATGACTTCTTCAAGGAAGTTTTGAAATTTCACCAAGTGTGCATAGCCCAAGTTCACCCGAACTCATGGCGGATCCTAGTAGCCTTCAGAGGCCTTTGCCGAGCCAAAGGACTCCGTCCTACAGCTAAGGTCTTGGGGTCCTCCATCTACCTTCGGGAAGATCGGGATAGGCTAACCCCAAATAGCCTCGACGATATCCTGACGCAAACCATGAGCCTGAGCGTGGAGAGTCTGGTGAACCAACATATTATCTGAGAGAAGGCTCACCGCTTGAGGCAGGATGTCGAGAAGGTGGGTCAGGAAGCTGCTTCCCTCCTATCTCAACTTTCGTTCGCCCAAAACTACATATATGTAATTGAGGGGCGGATGAAATTTTACGAGGATAAGCTGGCCAAGCAGGCTCATGTTCTTGAGGAGGTTCGGGCACTCCGAGCTACTGAAGTCGCTCGCCTCATTGAGGAGCTTAAAGCAAAAGAAGAAGAGGAAGTGACGAGGGAGGCCGGTGCCTATGTAAACGCTCATGGGGATCTCTTGGCCGAGCTCAGGAAGCGGTATCTCGAGGAGGACTTCTCTTGGATGGTGGATCTGGCTCCTCAAGACGAAGGTGAGGATAGCAAGGAGGAGGCTGAAGGTGAGAGAGGAAGCGAACAAAATGTAGAACAGGCTGGGGGTGATCCTTCAGCTGAATGACTTGTATAAATTTTAATTTGAAATGAAATGAAGCTCCCCTTTTGTTCAATGAATGGATGGGATCGAAAAGTATCTGAATTGCATCAGCACTTGATTGTCTGAACATGTCAAGATAACTAAAAGTGATTATTAATCCAAGTGTAAGAGGTCGAAAACATTGTAAGCATGAGATCGGCTGAGAACAAATGCTAAACGGGACTTGATTAAAATTGGAAATTTAATTTGAACACTTAAGATTGGAATTATTATTAAACCGGATTGGAACCTTAACTTTATCAGACGATTATCCCCAAACTTTTAATAGGTAGATCGGCAATAAGACTGGTGACATAAAGATCTAGTGTTGGTTCAATTTTATTTGACAAGAGAGATCAGAAATGTAATTAAATAGTCAGGAGACTTAACAATTGGTTTGAGAGATCGGTGAGGCTTTAAATGATATGAGGACTTAGTATTGATTCGATTCCTTTTGAGGAGAGATCGGAAATGTGATTGACTGGTTAGGAGACTTGACAATTGGTGAGGCTTTCAAAGTTTATTGATTTCGGGGATCGGCCAAAATATGGTGTCGACACTAATGAATCTAACAAATTAAATTTTGCACACTTAATTTTACTTATAAATTCTCCTAAGGTTTGAGTTCTTTGTATTTGGTGTATTTATGGTTACTATTTACATTACTATTTATTGAAAATGTTGAATTTTTTATGATTAATTAGTATACCATTTCTAAACAAATGGTCTTACCACATTTTGGGTCACAATTTTGTTGGCATTGGTTGCCAATTGCAATTCAAAGCTTATTAGGAGAAATTTCAAATTTTCATTTTTGGTTACTTATGTTTACTGTTCCATTAGACCAATCTACAGTAGAAATTTGGCTAAACTTTCTTCACAAAAATTGTTCCTTAATGTGTCTAGTTTAATTCCCTTTTGAAATCACTCTATTTAAAGTTTTATAGCTCAAGTTATGGGATTTTTACCATAACTAGCCGGATTGGTCATTTCCAGATTTTTCAGGGCAAATGTGATTCTGGCAGATTGAGTGAGCCAATTTTGGTTAGCAATTTGAATAAGGTATGGTCAGAATTTAGGTTTGTATTCTCCATGAAAGTTGTTCTACTATGTCTAAGCTTTCCAGTGATTTAAAAATCAAGTCATTTGGACCTCTTTACACAAAGTTATGGCCATTTGAACAAGTTCTGTTCATTTGGTCAATTTTGTCTAGTAATAGGGTACTAATTCTGGATTCAAGCAGACTTTAGGTTAACTTGAGGTCAGTTTTTGGATATGGTTTCTGCACAAAAAATGTTGCATTATGACCCTATTTTCATCTCCAATTGGCACCATACCAATTGCATCAACATAATTCAACTTATGGCCTGTTAAGTGGACAAAGGTCAAGTTGTTTAGAACTTCGCCATTCCGCATTCACAACCATTTCAATTCCTTTTATTCAGTTGCACTTATAAGTACACTAATTGATCAATTTGAGCATCAACAATATCAATTGGTCATTAATTCTAAAAAATCCCCAAATTCTCCTAAAACCCTAATCTCCATAAACCTAATTTCCCAATTACCACAATTCATGCCAATTCACTTCACAATAAAACATAACACTTCATCAAACATCACCCAACATGCATAATTTAAACCAAATTCATCAATTCCCTAACCCTAGCAAAGCTGGCCGAATTCCATCCCTTTCATAACATGCATGATTTTTCACTTTTCTAGGCAATTCTCACTTATTTAACATTAGTTCTATAAGTATAATTCAAGAGACTTACCTTATGTTGATCAACTTGAAGTCTTCCAATTTCCTCAATTTCTCTAGCTACTTAGGCTCCCAACCTTCTAATCAAGACCCAAAAGCAAGGTTTAATTAAGGAAACTAGGAAATTTATGAGCTTGGCTTTAATGGTGGAAGAAAGGAAAAAGAGAGAGAAAAGGGAGAGAGATAGTGAATTCGGCACAAAGAAGAAGATAAAAGAAATTTTTTTTCTTTTTTAATTTATTTGTCTTTTATGTTAATATTATCCCATAATTTCCAAATTTAAATTATAAGTCTTTATGATGTTATCCATACTTATGCTTGATGTCACAATTCCCATTTTCTTTTCTTTTTTTTTTTTCTTTTTCCATTCCTTCTACACACCTTTTATGTTTTTAATTATTTTTCATAGTTTTAATTTCCTACATTTTAATGGATATTTAGGCCAAGAGTCACTTTTAAGGGTAAATTGACCATAGTGCCCTTTATCGGTCTGATCAGTTTTTCTAATGGCATTGGGTTACTTCCTGAACTTTGATTCAATTATTTGAGCTGGTTCTCTATTCTTTTATATGGTTTTCACATTACCACTAGCTTCGAAATTATCCTTAGGTCTGGGGTGCCATAAGGTCCCCACAAAATCACAGTAGCAACTAAGCTCGCAGTCACTTCCCGGTTTGGTCACCCATGGTTATGACCTCGGCTCATTTAACTCATTATGCTTTGTTCTTCTTGTTTGTATTTCACCTTCATATAATTTCTATTAATCTTTATTTAGGGCTTTTTTAAATAACACAGATATAGTTCTAGACATCCTGACTGTTCGGATAAACACTAGTCACCGAAACAGTATAATGTATAGACTCCTTAATATAGGCGTGTTACAATTCCTATCTGCCAAAATCCTGCTTTGAGATTAAATTTTGAGAACACATGAGCCTCGTGGAGTTGAGCGAACAAGGCATCAGGCTTAGGTAGAGGGAACTTATTGTCTTGGAGAAAATGGTTAAGAGGCTTAAAGTCAATTACTAACCTCTTTTTCCCTCAAAGTTTTCAGAGAGTTTCTCAACATAAAAAGCCTGGTAAGCCCATGAAGAGCTAGTGGGCTCAATTAATCCCTATTGTAGGAGTTGTCTGCACTCTTCTTGGGCTAAGATTAAATTAGCTGGGTTCATTCCAGGTTGAGAGGCCTTAATAGGATTGACATCTTCATTAAGTTTGAATGAAAGATGGATAAAGAAATCCATATTCTTCCATAAAGGATGAGGATGCCTGAATTCCGTATGAGAGTCAGCACATGACTTCAAAAGAAGGTCTTTGTGATCTTGGAAATCAGACAAGGCTTCTGTTAATGAAAAGAGTTTAGGAATAGAAGTTAAAGCCTAGAACTGTCTTTTATATTTCAATCCTTTTGGAAGGATCTTGAGATGCTTGGCCTGTTGATAAATATCAAACCCGATCAGAACATCTTTATCAGGAAGATCTGAGCTGATGATCTTTGCCCATAAAATGCACTTAGGAAAAACTGGATACCAATAGGATTTTTAGTAATCAAATTGGTCTTGAAAACCTTCCTATCAACTTCTTTGAAATATTCTATGTGTGGGACCCAGCTTTCAAATGGAAGAATGGCCAGGTTCATCATGCTTTTATGGGCTCCAGTATCCAAAAATCCAGTGACCGAAATGGGCCTGGAATATTTACTGGGTAGAGTATGTATGTTAAACAAAGGAATAGGAGTAGTGTCTAGGCTATGAGTGATGTGGGTATTTTGGATATTTTGGGCTAGGTATGAAGGATATTGGGCTTCAGACTATGAAAGATGATCAAAATCATCTTTTGGTTCGAGAGCAAAAACAGTTTCTTCATTTGGCTCATCCAGTTTAGAGAATAGGGATTCGACATCACATCACCATCATCATCAAGAGAGACATGGGCAACTTGTTAAATGTGTTGAAGTAACTTAACTGCCTTATTGGGATTCTTAGGGCAACTTTTGGCATAATTGCCTTTGTTGCCGCAAATATAACAAAAATCTGACTTTGGTTTGCCTAGCTTTCTTTTCATGAAATACCAAATTGTCTTCTTTCCATTTTTCTTGGATGAGTACTTTGAAAATGGATATTTCTGGCAATGAGCCTTCTTTTTGGTTTTACAATCACAATTTTTCTCCTTGCACTTAATGGATAAATGAGACTTCTGACAGACATGCTTGAGAGTCTTGCTATTGTCAATGATATCCCTAAAATGCCTCTGTTGCTCACACATCTTTTCTAGACAAGCCAAGGCCATTTGGTGAATTTCACTAATGGAAATAGTATTCATGTCTCTTCGAGTAGCTGTAAGAGACCGATGTAATTCTAGCTATAATTGTTCTGGAAGAGAGGCTATGTAAGTATGATGGAGATTGATATCATTAAAACCATTGAGAAGATAGTATTATTGAGCCATTCTCCGATAATGTTTCTTAATGTCAGTTCTTTTGAGAGAGCAGCATCTCTTATCAAAGAACTCTTGGCAGAGTTGTTTATTATACAAAGAAGCATCACTAAGAAATTCAGAGAAAATAGCATTTACTGCTTGCAAAGGAGAAAGGTGGTAGAGCTGAGCTAATTGATAATCTCCAAGAGAAGAAAACCAGTCTTATAGGGGCCCGATAGCTCTTGAGACAAATTCTCGTAGGACCACATGAGGGTCAGTGCCTTGCCTGAGTATTTGAACATCTAACCAAGCTTTGAACTCAGCAAGTCTATCTCTCCACTTTGATGGAGGGATGTCATCCAGGGTGAACCAAGGACTAGAACTTGGCTTAGTAGTATGCTAAATATTAGGTAGCTCAAAATTAAGCTTGATAGGATCATCTTCTGGTAACTCAACATGAGGGCCTTGAACAGGTTCTGTAGTAGTCCTTGTATTTGATGCAGTAGAAGGAAAAGGTCTAGTAGGCTGCTGAGGAGGTTGTGGAGGATCAACCATAAGCATTGTTGTTATATCCATCCTATCATTGTCATTATCTTCACTAGAGGATACTTCAGAGTCCGTATCTGAAGAAGCATTGCTTAACGGAAATATCTCAGGACCTTTAGAAACCATGTTTTGTGAAGATGGTTCAGGGTACATTTTTGCTTTTCCTTTATCTATTCTTTGCCTGGCATTGCGAGAATTTTGACAGTTTATTACTTAATTTTTAATTTTCTTTCTATAAAATTTTCAAAATTCTATACAATTAATACAAAATTTATTCATAAATAAAATAAAATATAATAATAAAAGGAAAAATTTTGAAACATTTACCTATATTTGAATTGAATGTAACATAGTTTATCAATGTATCATATCGTATAGTATTATATTATATGATATAATTTTTATTATTAACATGTTTGAAAAAATGGTAAGGTACATAATGAAATAATATGAAATAAAAATTTTAAATTATGCTAAATCACTAATTTAATAGTTTGAAAAGTTATGGTAAAGAAAACTATCATTTTACAATTTCAAACTATTATTTTTTTAGAATAATTATCCCAAACATGTAAAATATAAAATGAAACCATCACAAATCACAATTTAAACATAGTGTAAAGTAAAAAATTTATTTCATTAATAAATTTAGGTGCAACTAAAAATTTTTTAAACTTTGTTGGGTTAATAAAAGATTTATTTATAAATAAGTAAAAACATAAGTGAGAAAAGTTAAGATTTTGTAAAGTTAGAGACAGTCATAACACATATATTTACTCTCTCTCTCTCTCTCTCTCTCTCTCTCTCTCTCTCTCTCTCTCTATATATATATATATATATATATATATATATATATAAGTGATACCCCTTACCCGTCTATAGTGTAGCAGAGTAAGATAGGCCACACAGTGTGCCGGAGCACCAATTCATATTTCCATTACAATTAACCCTTTTTAATTCATTGATTTACAATTTTTGATTAATCTGAATTTTTCATAAATTTTTATAGAAAATCCGGCAGAGTGCCTGGTGTAATTTGAAAAACAGTTCTTCTGAACCTGTTTAAAAGACACTTCCAATATAGTTTTCAAATCCAAAACTTTGATATACACACATCTCAACCTAATCTCCAAATCTCAACACTATTTTCAATATTTTTTTTTTGATTCATATCACCATTCGAAGCACATTCATGTATATTTCTCAACATTTCATTTTTCAACATAATATACAGAAAATTTCAATAATATGAAATTTCATATATTTACATTATCACGTAATTTCAAGAGTTTGTAGTTACAATCAAAACTAATATAAAATGCAAAATACAAAATACAACCCAAAGTCCTAATGTCCTACTAAGTGCACTGCAGATGTGAGGTGACTCTGGACTCTATATGCAACTCTGAAAGTTCACTCGATCTGAGGTCTGTAGGGCTCCCCAGCTATGTCTCCAGTACCTGCGCGTGGCAAAAGCGACACGCTAAGCAATTATGCTTAGTGGTGATAATATAAAATAATATAACTAAAATAAAATAAATATGCAGAATGTGTGTTTATATTTAATTTCTAAAATGGGTTGCAGTATTATTCGATTAAAGTTTAGTAAGATTTATTTTAACTGCCCGAGTAACCCATACTAGTCGACTGGACTGGATAAATGGGTAAAATGGCACTGGGTACCAAGTACCATGGACCATCACACCATCGGTCACATTGTGTCTCCCGGTGTGCAACAGAACAGCTAATAAGCTGTAATAATTATCAGGGATAAAACCCAAGTATAACAACTCAATCAACATAGCCCAAAGGCTATTATATCACAGAATGGCACGTAAAGCCACAAAACACAGAATGGCATGAAGCCATATGCAGTACTGCTAACAGAATCCTATTGGCATGCCAACTTATCCAAACCAATCTTGCTAGGTGTACTAGGGCATATTACACTCATAATTTATACAATCTTGAAATTTAAGTTTAGGTGTTACTATTCATTTCATTAGTCAACAAAAATATTGACTTTTGCATAGACAATGGGTACATTAGTTTTAATACTCCCAACATACCACATTTTGCATTCTAAAATTGTTGGTATTGGTTGCCAATACCATTTCTAAGCTTAATGTTAGTTCAAAAATTTCATATTTCAAGCCTTGTATTTACTGTTCCATTAGTCATTTTTACAGTGGGAATTTGGCAAAGTTGTCAACATGAAAGTTGTTCCTTATTGTGTCTAGTTACATTCTTTTTTTTAAATCACTCCATTCGGAGTTTTGTAGCTCAAGTTAAATACCATGAATGGCCGGATTGCCAACTTCCCAGATTTTCTAGATTGACCAAATCTACAGTGTTTTATGCAGTGACTTCAGGTACCTTTTGAACATGTTATGGTCAAAATTTGGGTTAGGTTTCTTCATAAAAGTTGTAGGTATATGTCTCAGATATTTTCTGGTAAAATTTTAGGTCAATTGGACCTTTCTACACTGAGTTATGATCAAATGAATAAACACTATTTATTTGGTCATTTTGCCCAGGCAGAATGCAGGTCACCCAGATTAGGGCCATCTTTAGGTCAACTTGGTTTGGTTTTCTGGGCATGGTTTCTTCACTAAAGTTGTGCCATTATGTATCTAATTTCATGTCCAATTGGCCTTGCACTAGTTGAACCTCTACAACTCCAATTATTGCTGCCCAAACCTGCTAGACTCATGCCTAGTCCTACAGGTCAACAAGGGCAGCCACACTAACTTCAATTCCCATTAAAAAAACCACTTCATTTCTTATTCACACACAGCCCAATGGTCAGTAATTAACCATTAAAACTCTCTTTCACCAAATACATGAACAAAGTCTCAATCTGGGTCCAAACCCTAGCTCCACCATTCTAGATTTTTGCATTCACTTGCACTTCACCTTCCTAATCAATATATTAGTGTTAAGGGCAGCCAAAACATCATTTTAATTCTAAGAAATCTTCAAAACTCAACCAAGTTCAAGGCTGCTAAAATTTTAAGCAAGACATACACATGATGTTTACTCAATTTTCTTGCAAATTTGCATTAAATACCACTCCTTTAACATTAATTAAAAGAGATAAAACAAGTTTGGTCACTAACCTTTAATGGAGCTAATCTCAAGCTTGCAAGAAATCTTCTTTTACACTTCCTTTTGCTCCCAAAAGCTTCACCAAGCTGAAATATCAAGGTTTTGTGTTGACACTTAGGGTTTTTGTTGAAAGAAAACTAGGGAAATGAAGGTTTGGAAGCTTGTTAATGGAGGAGTGAGGGAGAGCATATGGGACATTTTTGAAGAAGGGAGAGGGCTGCTGGTTTGTTCCAGATTTCTGCCCTCTTTTCTTTATTTTTAATGTATTTCAATTGTGGTTCTTGATTTTGATTGGTCCAAACATTTTAATTACCTCATGCTTACATAAGCATGAAGTAATAAGTCTCATTTATCTTCATTTTCTTTCCTTTTTTTGTCTACTTAATTTCAATTATAATTTTAACAATATTTATTCATATTTTATGTCAACAAAATTATTTAGTTAATGGGACAAGTTGGCCAAAAATCATCTCTGGAGACGAAATGACCAAAATGCCCTCCGTTTGGCTTAACGAGCCAAAATTGTGTGTACCGATTGATTAAATTTTCCTTGTGTTTTCTTAACATTCTATTGTCATGGGAACCCCAATAATCCTACCCTGAGGTCCCAAAAATTATTTCATGAATTTTTCCCCGAGTCTAGGGTTGCTAACGGCCTTCACCGTCACTTCCCCTTCGGGTTACTCATCATTGGGGTTTCAGCTCGTTTAACCTTAGTGCATTTCATTTCTAAAAATTTTCCTTGATTTTTATAAGCATTATTTGGTTTATTTATAACTCCTCACTCTAGTCTATTTATAATTTCAAACATTTTAGCTGCCCGGACCGACATTGGTCGCCGGAATAGTATACTGTACGGACTAGCTAAAGTGAGAGTGTTACAATATATATATATATATTGTAACTAATACTATAATTCTACAGTTTTGCAACGCAACTACACAACTGATAATGTTGCTAATTTTATAATTACATATATTTTAATCTCAAAATTTTTAATAAATTTTCTACATTCTATTATGGAATGGACTAACTTGCACAAGGAAGATTATGCACAAAAAAAAAAAGTTACTATATTTAGCTTTTTTTAATATTTGGGTAGATATACATGAGGCTTTACTTAGATATCAATTTTATATGGGACTTTACTTAGATATCAATTTTAATTTATATATAAATATGAATTAATTAATTTAATAACTGCTAGCGCACGCCTTAATTTCTAGCTAACATATTATAGGAGTTTATTTGTTTTATCTCAAATTTATGTATGGAATTAGAGTCAGTGATGAGCCTGGCTATAGAACCCCTGGACATCAAATAAATGAGCAAATGGTTGTGAATACACAATTAGAGTCTTTAATGGGCTAAAAGGATGAATGATCTTAAAATATGGGCTTTCAGAGGATGGAATGGGCTTAGCTTAAGTTTGAGGCTCAGTCCATGTGGCCAGGGCTTATCCTAGACCCCACAAAACCCTAAATGGACCGAGAGGAGCCTTAGACCAAATCTTAGCTAAAAACAAGTTATTGTAACACCCCTCACCTGACTATAGTGCACCCGAGCAAGGTATGCTATAATCGGTACCGGAGCACCCTAACTTATCTTACTTTAATTTTTTTAATAATTTTGAATTTGTTTAATTTAATATCAATTATTTTTTGATGGAGAAACCAGCGGAGTTTTCGCTATTTTATTATCATTTGTCATATTTCAATATTCACCTGTTTGAAATTCAATAATATTTTCAAAATAAAATCTTATCCATGCTAATCATAATTATCTCATCAATCATTCTCATAATTTTCTCATATTTCAAATCTCATCCATACATTTCAATTTCATAATCATTTCCATACATTTCCATTCATACTCAATTCATATGTAAACATTCTCAAATTACATAAGCAAAATTTTCAAATTTCCTTAATTTACATAATTTACAAAATAATTACAAAATTTCATAATTTACATGATATATAAATTAATTACATATGAAAAAGCTAATTTAATAATTTACATCGCATTCCTATTAATTACCTATTCATAATATACATTACAATAAAATATCTAAGCATTTTATACAAAATATAAAATATAATCTATATGGGCCCTATCTACATGCATTGCTGAGGAGGTGACAACCTTGAATACTTCAAACACTTCTGCAGATCAGAACTCCAAAATCTCTGTTTAATATTTTTATCTGGGCTTTACCTTCAGTACCTGTGCGAGGAAACAATTCCATCGCGCTAAGCATTGCTGCTTAGTGGTGCAATAATATAATAAGGAAATAATATACAAATAAAGATAGAAATAAAACATAATTCAAATAATTAATATTTATTTATACTTCACATGCAGTTTCTAAAATTTAATATGTTTTATCCTAATTTAGTATTCTTTTGAAGTGTTTATTTCGCTAATGTACATAGAAAAATGATCTAAAAATAATAAATTTATGCTTATATTATTATGTAAGTCACATTTGCAATATTTATGTATGTTATAATTTTCTTTGCTAATCTTTTAGCATTTTCTCAATACTTTCTAGGTTGTCTCAGATTATTTCATAATAAGTAAATTTTAATATCGGTCCAGTTTATTTTGATTCTTTCTAATAAATAACTATTCTAATTTATTTTAGGTCATCTTACTCATTTATTTAATTTCTAATATTTTTAATTACTAATATTCTTAACTTATTTCAATAAATTTTACTGCCCAAGTAAACTATGACAGGTTGACTAAACTGGATAACGGGTCGTTGGCACTGGACACCACGGTGCCTTGGGCCGTCATACCATGGGATGCAGAACGTCAACCACGTATGCAGTCAGTATAGCTAAAAAGCCATGATAACACAAAATCGGGCATAAAAGCCATGAATGTTGGCATAAAGCCATGAATGCGGGCATAAAGCCATGAATACGGGCATAAAGCCATGAATACAGGCATAATGCCTTTCGCAGTACTGCTAAAATAATACCTTATTGGCATGCCAAACTATCCAATCTGACACACAAGTCTAGGCAATACAAGGGCACATAATATTATTAAATATTAATATATTGTGTTTTATGACTTTATTATTTTATGATAAATTTCATAATTTATACATTCATCATAATATTCATACATTCCTTGCATTATTCATATTGATCACAATTCATAACAATGGTGTTCATATACCATTGTACTCAAAACATTCTTCCTTTCTCTTATAAAGAGAACTAATGTTTCATTCATATTTTCATGTGATTCATTTATTCATTACAATATTTATATGAATTCATAACTCATACAAGGTTGTAATGGAAACATAAATCCTAATGTAAACCTCATCCCATTTATACTCAACAATCCATCTAGGTTAATTTTATTTCATATTCAAGTGGTATCACTCATGTTTTATTAGACCTACTAGTAATGGGAATACAAATCTTAACTATATACTCACATAACTTAAATGTTCATTAAGTCATTTCAGTGAATTACTATCTCTATTCCAAGTAATCCATGAATGTTTCATGGATTCCAAATTTCATACCTTAATTTCCTCTACCAATTTAGTTATTATACTTTGTGTCTTTGTATTACTATTCATATTACTATTCACTCAAATTGTTGACTTTTTAATACATAATAAATTTATTGAACCTAAGTTCTCCAAGATACCACATTTTGCATTTTATTTTTGTTGGTATTGATTTCCAATACCATTTCAAAGCTTATCTTATGTTATTCAAAATTTTCAGATTTCATACCCTAGGTTTACTGTTCCATTGGTCATTTGAACAATAGGAATTTGATAAAATTGTCTTCATGAAAGTTGTTTCTTATTGTGTCTAGTTACATTTATTTTTTTGAATCACTCCATTTGGAGTTTTGTAGCTCAAGTTATGGCCTAAACACCATAACTGGCCGTATTGGACAGAATCCAGAATTTTGGGCAAAACTGGTTCTGGCAGATTTGGTGACCTAAGTTTGGTTGGCAATTTGACTAGGTTATGGTAAGAATTTGGATTTGTGTTCTTCATGAAAGTTGTAGTGCTATGTCTCAGCTTTATGCTGGTAAAATTGCATATCAATTGAACTTTTCTACACTGAGTTATGACCATTTGAACAAACACTGTTTATTTAGTTATTTTCCAGGGACAGCATGTTGGTCACCCGGATTGGGGCAGTTTTTAGGTTATCCTAAGTTGGTTTTCTGGGCATGGTTTCTTCACAAAAAATGTGTCATTATGTCCTAAGTTTAATGTCCAATTGGTTTCACATCAATTGGAGTAACCTAACTCTACTTATGGTCACATTTAAGTACTGGACTCAAAGTCCAGAAAATCCTGCATGAACACAACACTTCCAATACCTCCCATTCCATACTACTACGAACTTCAATCACATTCAATACACTTGAAATACTCCATAATTAATCTCAACACATCAATTTATCAACATAACATCAACTTCCCAATTTAGCAAAACCTAAATCAATTTGGTGCAACTTCAAAATCCAAAGGGATTGATAGCACTAACCTTGGTCTCTTGGCTTCAAACAACCTTCAATCACCCTTCACTTCAATCAAACTCTACTTCTCCCTTGTATTCCACTTCTGGCTAGATTTCTCACTTGGAAATTTGGTGTGTTTTCTTCACTTCAAGGCTGGATATAAAGTTTTCTCAAGGTTTCCAATAATTTTGGTGAAGAGAGGGTGGTGGTTTGAAAGCTTGGAATGGTGGATCTATGGTGGAAATGAAGAAAATTGAGAGAGAATGGTGAGGAGGAATTGGGACAGCAGATTTTGCTGGAGAAGAAGATGGCTTTTTCCCATTTTAAATTCATTTTTATCCATTTTTATTAGTTTGTCAAATGGTGATTGGGTGGAGGCATTATTAATGACATCATGTAATGTCATAATTCCCAATTTCTTTCATTTTCTTTTTCTTTTATTTGCTACTCATTTTCAATTAAATTTTTAGCAATATTTATTCATATTTTAGATCATAATAATTACTTACTTAACTGGACAAGTCGGCCAAAAATCATCTCTAAAGACGAAATGACCAAAATGCCCTCCGTTTAGCTTAACAGACTAAAATTGTTTGTATTGATCGAAAAAATTTTTTAAATATTTTCTTGACATTCTAATTCGATAGAAACCTCAATGACTCTTCTCTGGAGTCTCAAAAATTATTTTATGAATTTTCTCTAGAGTTTAGGGCTTCTAGTTGTGAAGACCGCAACTTCCCACTGGGTTACCCATCGCTAGGGCATCGGCTCACTTAACTTGGTTGTATTTTATTTCTAAAATTTTTCTTAAATTTTTCTTATTAATATTTGAGTTATTTATGGCTCCTCACTCTAGTCTAAATATTTTTCGGATGTTCTAGTTGTCCGGACCGACACCGGTCATCGAAACAGTAGAATGTATGGAATTACTACAGTGAGGGTGTTACAGTTATCAAGGCTTATACCAAAAAGGCCATTCAGCCAAGACATGGAAGGAAAGGTATGAAAAGTTTATTTGACTTTTGTGGCTATCAAAAAACATTTAAAGAATGATAGAAATGGATAAGGAGGGTTAAAAAAAAATTAAAAGAGAAAGATAGAAGAGATGGTCCAAAAAATGAAGAGGCAAAGGAAGGGAATAAACTAAGAAAGGAAATAGAGATTTTCTTCCAAACTAATTCAGTCACTGAATCCCAAGGCAAGCCCTCTCCCTATTTAAGCATCACTTTCTCCCCCATAATGGCATATAGCAACCTTAATACAACAACCAATATTAAACCACAAAAGCTAAGCAAAGTTGAGAGGCTCGTTACACACCCCCTCCCCAATCTCCACCATAATTTTCAAGGAAAAGGGGGAAGGTGGCTATTTTGTTCTCCAACCCCAACAGAAGAACTTGCAAGATGTTCTTAACATTTTTCTTGGTGCTTAGATGTGTTCAATGAGCCCTAAAACTACCTAAAAGCAAGCCACAATTGAACATGCTCACCATGTACATTTAGTTCAAGTAAATTACTTTTCATTTTTACCATGGCTGCCTCATTCTTTTCTTATAAGTTTAATCATGTCTAATTGATTTTAGGGTGTTCTTCTATTAGTTGAATATGTTTTTTTTTTAACATTCTAATAATGCAAAGGGGTTTTGGATGATGTTACACTAACCTAAATTCCAAATAACCTGCTTACTTTCATTTTAGTCTTTTAAAAAGATGTTTTGAATTGTTTAAATTGTTTCATGCATTTTAATTGCTTTAATGCATTCATAGGTTAGTTTAGAATGTATTCATGCCATTTTGATCATTGGAATTGCTTTAAATCATGTCTAAACTAATAGATATACATCTGGGTCTAACTATTCAACAAAATGACCTCTTAACTAGATTCTTTCTCCCTTTCCTCCTTTCCCCCCTCCCTAGCCTTTGTACCATAGCCCTTTCTCATCATCAAGCTCAACCATTCGAACCATCTTTCTCTTCCTTAAATAAAATTTCAAATGAGTCTAACTTGTCACCCCACCCAAATTGTTCACAGAATCCCTTGCTGGGTTCTAAAAGACCGGTCTTAGCACCTGAAGTGATCCATCTTTGGATGTTGTTAATCTTACAAAAAAGGTACTTTTAGTGGGGTTGAAACCATCATGCATAACATTTTTGTGTGATAACATACCTATGAAATGGCCTACCTTTGGACTTTGCAACATTTTCAAAAAAATCAGGGAAGTTCATAATGTATACATTCCAAAAAAAGTTAAACAAATAAGGGAGAAGATTTGTTTCGTTAAAGTCTCCAGTGTGAAAAATATTCAACCATTGATTCTTAAGATGAATGACTCCTAACTTAACTAGCAAAGAATTTTTGTAAGTCTTGCTAAATATGATAAGGAAGGCCATTTGAGCAAGAACAAAACTAGTCTACAGAAATCATCCCCACTCCACCACTAAAAGAAGCTTCCATTATTGCTTTCGTGATTTCAGATCCTATTATCATCAGGGCTATGTACTGTTCTTGACGACTTGAACCAAACCGAAAAACCATACTAAACAAAACTGAACCGAACTTATTGTAATGCATTGGTGTAATTCTGGCTTTTCATTAAGAACCAAATCAGAACCATATTAAAACTGAACCAAAACCATACCGAATTGAGAACTGATTTAATACATATGTTTTTTGTGACACCCCTTACCCGTCTACAGTGTAGCCGAGTAAGATATGCCACACAGTGTACTGGAATATCATATTTTATTTCAATTATTTTTATCCTTCCTTATTGATTTTTTTCATATTTATGAAGTACAATTTGTAAAGTATAATTCATTTAAGTCATTTATTGAAATCATAAATTTATTTGAGGTTCCGTAAATTTTATAGAAAATCCGGCAGAGTATCGGCTAAAAATGGAGAAAACAGTTCTTCGGAACCTGTGAAAAACACTTCCAATATGTTTTCAATCATTTCCAAACTCCATTTCATCAATATAGTCTCAATATTTTTCAACAATATTTCCATTTCTCATTCATTCATTTCACATGATATTCATATACAAGTCATAAATAAATATTCAATTTTTCATTCATAAACACAATTTTCACTATTTACATTAATGCCAAAATACATTACATAAGTCTCAATTACACATGAGAAAATAAAAGTTAATTACAAAATACCAAAATAAAACCTAGTGTCCTACCAATGCACTGAAGACGGTGAGGTGACACGGATACTATGCAGAGCTGCAGATAGTCTCACCTAGTCTGTGGTCTACTGGGCTCTCTATCAGTCTCTCCAGAACCTAAGAGTGGCAAAAAGCAATACGCTAAGCAATAATGCTTAGTGGTGCCAATAATAGAATAAAAAGAAATAACAGAAAATAAATATGTAGTGAATGTATTAATGTCTTATGCAGATAAATTTTCGATAATTATTTGTAGTCTTATTGATTTTGTACTTGTTATGTTCATTATTTCATTATATTTATCCACTTTCATTTTTGGTTGCCCAAGTAACCTATACTGGATGACTGTATTGGATAAACGGATAAACTGGCACTGGGTATCAAGTACCTCAGGCCGTCACACCATGGATCACATATGTATCTCCCGGTATGCTACATAACAGCTAATGAGCTGTAATAAATATTAGGCACAAGGCCAAGTATCATCACAATGATAGAATGGCTAAAAGCCATGAAATCACAGAATGGCATAATGTCATGTGCAGTACTGCTAACTGAACCCTATTGGCATGTCAACCTATCCAAACCAATCTTGCTAGGTGTACTAGGGCATGTTACACTTTCAAATTTTTCAATTCTTGAAATTTAAGTTTAGGTGTTACTATTCATTTTATTAGTCAACTAAAATACTGACTTTTGCATAGACAATAGGTACATTGGTTCTAATACTCCCAACATACCACATTTTGCATTCTAAAGTTGTTGGTATTGGTTGCCAATACCATTCTAGGCTTAGTGTTAGTATTCACAATTTTCAAATTTCAAGCATTATGTTTACTGTTTTATTAGTCATTTGTATAGTAGGAATTTGGCAAATTTGTCTTCACAAAAGTTGTTCCTTATTGTGTCTAGTTACATTTTGTTTTTTGAATCACTCCATTTGGAGTTTTGTAACTCAAGTTATGGCCTAAACACCATAACTGGCCGGATTGCAAACTTCCAGAATTTTCTGAATAGAACCAAATCTACAGTATTTTGTACACTGAATACAAGTCAATTTTTGAACATGTTATGGTCAAAATTTGGGTTTGGTTTCTTCATAAAAGTTGTAGGTCTATGTCTCAACTTTCTGTTGGTAAAATTTCAGGTCAATTGGACCTTTCTACACTGAGTTATAACCAAATGAATAGATACTGTTCATTTGGTCATTTTACCCAGGCAGAATGCAAGTCACCCGGATTAGGGCAATTTTTTGGTCAACTTGGTTTGGTTTTCTGAGCAGGGTTTCTTCACCAAAGTTGTGCCATTATGTGTCTAGTTTCATGTCCAATTAGCCTTGCACCAATTGAACCTCTAGAACTCCATTTATAGCTACCTAAACCTGCTGGACTCACACCCAATCCTGCAGGTCACCAAGGGCAGCACACCTCATTTCAACTCCAACACCCTTACTCACTTCAATTCCTTCTCCCACACATTCAAATAGTCACTAATTGACCATTACAAGGTTAACATACCATTGCATGAGCAAACCCTAATGGTGTTCAAATGTCCAATTTTTCATGTTCATACATGCATAATCTTTGCATTTCACTTACTCAACTATGTTCAATCACTCATTTAATACCAAGGGCTGCTCATCACCACTTTGCTATCAAGCAAAATCACCAAACCCTAACCAACCCTAGCTGCTGAAATTTGTAGGGTGCACACACACATATGTTTATTTTATTTTCTTATAATTCCTACATAATTCTTGCCATTAAACATGAACTAAACCAAAAATGGTAAGAGTTGGACACTAACCTTGTTGGAGCTAAATTTCAAGTTAACCAAACTTGCTTTTTCCTTCCTCTTTTGGCTGCCTAGATGATGTCCAAGTTACAAGATCAAATTTTTGTGAAGCTAAGTAGTGGTTTCAAGATGAGATGAGGTGAGGTTGGGAGCTTTGGTGAGCTTTCATAGAGGAAATGGCTATGGGAGAGGGAGATGGCTGGTTGGGCTGTGGGTGTGGCTGATGATTTTTTTTTTATTCTTATCTCTTTTTATTTGTTTTAAGTTGGCTTGATTAATTGTAATTGGTGGTATATGTTTAATGACATCATGGTGATGTCATAATTAGCCTTTTATCTCATTTTCTCTTATTTTTTCTATACTCATTTTCAATTTAATTTTTAGCAATATTTATTCACATTTTACGTCATAATAATTATTTACTTAACTGAACAAGTAGGCCAAAAATCATCTCTGAAGACGAAATGACCAAAATACCCTTCATTTGGCTTAACAGACCAAAATTGTCTGTACCGATTGAAAAAATTTTTCTAAGCATTTTCTTGGCATTCTAATGCTATAGAAACCTCAATGAATCTTCTCTGGAGTCCCCAAAATTATTTTATGAATTTTTCCCCAGGTCTACCACTGGGTTACCCATCGCTAGGGTACCGACTCATTTAACTTGATTGTATTTTATTTCTTAAATTTTTCTTATTAATATTTGAGTTAATTTCGGTTCCTCACTTTAGTTTAAATATTTTTCCAGACTTTCTAGCTGTCCGGACCAACACCGGTCACCGAAACAGTAGAATGTACGGAATTGCTACAGTGAGAGTGTTACATTTTTTCTATAATTTTTTAGATGTATTATATATTTTGAATACAATTATATATTTACATGCAAATATGGACTATGTACAACATAATATTATCCTTTATTTCTCATTTTTTTTTCTTAATTATTTTAGTTATAAATACATTAAATCATTTTATAATTCTTAAATATAAGTGCACTGTTATACTATATATATGCTTAATTCATAATTATATTTGTATCTTTTAACTAAAAATTAAATAATTAATAAATAGCTAAAATATATATTGTATATGATATACTTGTATTTATATATTCTATAATATGCTTAATCCTTAATTTTTATATGTACTTTATAGTTAAAGATTATATAATTTTTAAATAGCTAAAATATATATTATATGATATACCGTATGACAATAACCTATTCTAAAACTTAAATGCTAATTCAAGTATGGATTTTTATGAAAAGAATTACATAAAATTGTTTAAAGAATCAAGAATCAAGAATCAAACCAAAACCCGTACTAAATATAATCAGAATTAAATAATCGAGAATCGAATCAAATTGGAATTGAAACAACAAAGAATTGAACCTAAATTGTACCAAAATTTTGGTTTGAATCTGATTCCTAGATAGACCTAAAACTGAAAGTGGAGTAGCATACCCCTAATTCTCATGTAGTCAAACGCATGCCCAAAGTCCCCAAGGTTGGTAAGAATGAGATTGTAATGACCCAATTTGAGACTGCTATCGGCACTAAGGAACAGGTAGGTAAGGAGTCACCTGAACCCATAACAAGCCTAAACATTTCATTTCATAAATAGCGGTGGGCCCATTTTAATAATAAAATACTTTAAACATAAATTAACTTTATTCATTTTATAAAACATTTGAGTTACAAGCACGGTAATCCTTCATATATTTACTCATTATCAAAGAGTTCCATAAAACTTATATATGCCTTTTAAATACATAATGAGGCAAATGCCTCTAAAACTCACAGACTAAATGTGCTGGACTGTATATTCAACTACTATCCCTAAAAGGAGAAGACAAAGAAAGGGAGTGAACTTAAGGCTTAATGAGTAAAAGCCTACTTAAGAGAAGGATTATATAAATTTAAAACATTTACATATAAACATATGCAATAAAATTACCATATGGAGCTCACAATACAAACAAGTCACAACAAGGTAATTCATGTTACCAGTGGTTCCCCCATCCCTTTCCATAATCATAATCATAATTCTAATATGCTCGACCCACTATAGGAGCTCCTTAAGAATTTCTCTGACCACGTCATGTCAAACAAGTGGGTATAAAGACACAAAATTGCCTTATCCAATTGTCCCATGATATATGAGCTCATTTTGCATGTTTGCCATTTCCTTTACTTTCCTTTCCCTATAGGAACTAGTGGGTCATCCATGAAGTACCAACACACCATGAGTAATAATG
This sequence comes from Hevea brasiliensis, assembly GCF_030052815.1. Taxonomy (NCBI): domain Eukaryota; kingdom Viridiplantae; phylum Streptophyta; class Magnoliopsida; order Malpighiales; family Euphorbiaceae; genus Hevea; species Hevea brasiliensis. The sequence continues at coordinate 89,333,933 of NC_079493.1, read as the reverse complement.
CAAATACATCATCTTCGTGACAATAAAACACATTACATTTTATCCCTAAAATGTGATATATCTAATGAGAAAATAGTTTTATGATGCATGGATGTGCGTAGCATAGCAATATGACTAACTTAAAGAAAACATTTAACTTAAAAGGTTTAGGTAGGTTATACTCACCTTAGAGTTGCTAGAATCTGTTACCTCACTTATTGCTTATAGACCTTAATGCCCCTTAGTTATGAGTTCTCTACTTTTATCTTCATGTCTACAAGGAAAAAGATTTAGAGGTTCTTAATTCAGGACTTGAAACATAATTAATTAGATTTGGGATTCTCAGTCAGGGCATGTTCAGTGACCGAAGGCTATCACGCATTGTTTACATGACTATTCATATGAATTAGCTGCCAAATATTCATGGTTCAACTATTGAACTTTGGATTTCTAAGAATTTTTCCATGATGCAAAAAGTTAGGGTTTCAACCCCCAAATCCCAACATCATGTCCTAAATTCTCATTCTAGGTCTATTACATCATTTTATACTATAAACAACTATAAATATTCTTTATTAACTTAAATCTACACATTTAAATTCAAATCTTAAAATTTTTACATCAAACCCTAAAACAACCTTGATCCTAGAACTAAACCACTTCTTTTACAAAATACCACCCTAAATCCTTCAACTAAGAGTTAAAGGTAGAAGATTTACCTCTTTTACCTATGATTTCCTTTGAAAGGAGTTTTTCCTTCTTTTTCTTCATTTAACTTAGAAGAAGAAAGGAAAAGGTACTTTTTACCCTTTTTAAGATGTTTAGGATGATTCATTTTCATGTAGAGGCTAGGGTAGAGAGTTCTAGCGCTAAGGGATAGAGGAAATAGAGGGAAAGGGAAAAAAAAAAAAAAAGAAGAGTGATGGAGAAAATGACAGAGAAGCTTGGTGGAGCCCCAACCATATTCAGTTTATATAATCTGTCCATATTAATTTCGACGGCTGAACTTACCTGGGTAGACTTATTCAAATTAAATCCCTCTTTTCTTGTTCTCTCCCCAAACAGATCACTTCTATTAGGCTTTCTTCTCTTGGAGACTTTATGGGATATTCACTCTTTGGGTATGAATTTTGGCTACCCTAGATGTAGGGTGCCACAATCTCCCCTTATTAGAACATTTATCCTCAAATGTTCAACCAAAAAGGGAGCTCACTATTAAGGAGGACATTACTTTAACATCTGGTCCATTGTAACCCTAACCCTTGTCTTTTTAGAGTGTGGCATCTTTTTTTAAATCACCACTGGTTCTTCGAAGCTACTAAGACTCTAATGGAGCTCTCTTATAGTTTGGCACACATATACCTTCTCAAATCCAAAAGACCATGAACCTTAAACTTGGGTTTTGTCATCCACAACTTCTTCTCATTTATGGTATAGGGGTACCTCACTGCCTTCATGGAGTTGAGGTTATCAACCAACTTCATTCTACTATGAAGCCTTGAGTGAAGGAACGGAAGCATGAAAAACACAAGTTTATACCATTGAATTCAAAAATTTTCACCTAGGGTCACATGCATCATGCAAGATTTATTTTTATCTATTTGATTTCAATGATAAACAACATATTAAAACTCTTTTAATATGTTTTTTGGATCTGTATTTGCCATTTAAGATTTTAAAATTAATCAGATTAATTTTAGAACCCTAGATTAAATCAAGAACGATTACACTAACCTCTTGATGCACTGCAGCGTGTCTGCGCCTTTGAGATTCATCTTCAGGACACCAGATGTTGTCCCTCTAGCTTGTCCACACCAAGAACACCTATGGCAGCCCTTGAACAGCTTCTAAAGCTTTTTCTATTAATTAGAAATTCAAGTTCTGCCTTTTAAGAGATTAGAGATGTAAACAGGACACTAGAAACAATTTCTAGTGTTCTTAATTCAAGAGATTGATGGCTAATCTCTTTGAATTGATGAGAGATGAAGAAGAATAGATGAAAAGCCTCAAAGTGGCGTGACAAAGGAGAAGAGTGGCTGCTGGTTACTTTTTCTTTACATAAAACACTTAAATAGCTAGGTTAACACATTAAACCCTTGCCACATGTCACCCTTTGATTAGCTCTAGGTTTAAGTGACCCAATCACATTGTGCCAAGTGTCAAACCTATATTTAATCTTGATTTTAATCATCTTACATGATTAAAAAACATTTGGCAAGCTTATGTGTAATCCCACGTGTCACCATCTCATGGTGCCACGTGTCACACTGTGAAATGACCAAAATGCCCCTGTGTCTTAATTTTGAGTTCTTAACCCAAAATAATTATTTTTCTTCTTCTAATCAATTTATATCAAATATAAATTAATTAATTAATCTCTATTAATTAATTTCTCATTAATTAAATTCATATTTAAACACTTTAAATATAAATTTAACTTATACTATACATCCAATAATCTAGATTTGGTTTCAAGTCATGCTAGGGACTTTGCAATTTAATTGCAAACCAAACCTATTTAATTAATCAATTAAACTCTTTAATTAATTAATTAAATCATATTTAAATTGGTGATAACTTGTGTATGTGTGTGACTTACTAGGCTCATCACTAATTGGCAATGAGACATGATATCAACTCTTAATATCATCAGAACTCTTTCTTACCATAAATGATTTCTCTAAATCATTTTATGAACCTCATAGACCATGGTTAACACCTAGCATAGCATGCCATGGCCACCCAATTAGTAATAAGGTTTACCTTAAATGAACCTATAATCATATGTTACCATGCACTAGAATCTCTCTGTTATAAAATCCCAACTCAAGTTGGAGTCATGGTTTATGTCAAACTCCATTTGCTATGAATATTATGTTCTCTTTTAATTCCAGTTCTTGATTAAAAAGATTTTCTCATCAGAAACTCTTTTCTGAATAAATCTATCTGTCCTGGCCAGGAACTTGAAACATCAAGAACAATTAAATGAACATAGGATTTTATCTCTATTTACTTAGAGGAACAGATTCCATCTTGATCAACACCTACCTCCATATATAACTAGTAGGAGCCAACACATGCCCATATACCCGTACATAGTACAAGTATGAAAGCAGTATCAAACTCAAACTACCTATATACAAGATAACTGTGCTATCTCAGGTCTAAAAATTATATGCACTGATATGATTTATGACAAAACATTGACAAGAGTAAACTCCATGTGCTTGTCATAAGTGTCACTGGTTCGGCCTACTTATCATTTATAAGTGCTTATCATGTTTGTTATATGGCATGAGACTCACCATTCCATCTTATTTATATCTCATATAAATAACTTGGGAACAAATATGAATACAATCTTTCTGGATAAGTCATGTCCTTATTATGAAGTATCCTAGATTGTGAACCTATTTATGATACTTTGTGCTAGAAATATTATCACTCATATTCATAACAACTTAAGAATAATATTTCTAACAAAATATCAATGGACATTTTCTATTACACATAAATATATTATGTAAACGGAAAAGTGGAAATGCCTTTTATTAATAAAATATGTACAAGATACATACTAAATGATATGCTCTAGGGCATACTACTAACAATCTCCCACTAGCACTAGAGCCATTCATTACAATATCTTAGACCTATCTTCTCAAGATGTCGGTCTAACTGAGTCTGTGACATAGGCTTAGTGAATGGATCAGCTGGATTTTCAGCTGATGCTATTTTCTGCATGGCTACATCACCTCGCCCAACTATTTCTCTGATAATGTGGTAGCGCCTTTCTATGTGTTTGGATTTCTGGTGAGACCTTGGTTCCTTAGCTTTGTATGTTGCTCCATTATTGTCACGATGTAGTGGAACTGGCGACTCAATGGAAGGAACTCTGTAAGTTCTGTCACAAACTTCTTTATCCAAACAACTTCCTTTGCGACATCGATGCGAGAATATACTTAGCCTCTGTAGTGGAATCTGCAGTCGTGCTCTGTTTGGAACTCTTCCAACTGACTGCACCTCCATTACAAATGAACACATATCCAGAGGTAGACTTTCTATCATTGATATCTGATTGGAAATCAGAATCAGTATAACCATTTAATTGCAAGTCTCCACCTCCATAAATCAAGAATAAATCCTTAGTTCTTCTCAAATACTTAAGGATATTCTTGACAGCTATCCAGTGTTCCAAACCTGGATTGGATTGATACCTGCTAGTCAAACTAACAGTATATGCGATATTCGGCCTAGTACACAACATTGCATACATTAAACTTCCAATAGCCGAAGCATATGGAATCCTGGCCATCTTATCTCTTTCTTCAGGTGTCTTTGGAGATATCTCTTTAGAAAGGTGGATACCATGTCTCACTGGTAACAATCCTCTCTTGGAATCAAGCATGTTAAACCGCTTTAACACCTTTTCCAAGTATAGACTTTGAGATAAACCAATTATTCTTTTCGCTCTATCTCTATAGATGCGAATCCCAAGAATATAGGTTGCCTCCCCTAAGTCTTTCATGGAGAACGTATTTGACAACCATACCTTTATAGTCATCAACATACCTGTGTCATTACCCATCAATAATATGTCATCCACATATAAGACAAGGAAAGTGATAGCACTGTCACTAACCTTCTTATATACACATGGCTCATCCTCATTTTTTATAAAACCAAAGGATTTAATGGCTTCATCAAAACGGATGTTCCAACTCCTCGAAGCTTGTTTCAACCCATAAATGGATCACTTTAGCCTGCATACCTTGGAACCATCTTGGGATTCAAAACCCCTAGGTTGTTTCATGAAAATGTTTTCTTCAATGTATCCATTGAGAAAAGCTGTTTTGACATCCATCTGCCAAATCTCATAATCATAGTATGCAGCTATTGCTAATAAAATCCTAATTGATTTAAGCATGGCAACAAAGTAGAAAGTCTCCTCATAGTCAATTCCTTGCCTTTGGCGAAACCCTTTCGCTACTAGCCTTGCCTTATAGGTCTCTACCTTTCCATCAGAACCAATTTTCTTCTTGAAAACTCATTTGTTCCCTATAGGTACAATACCTTCAGGTGGGTCAACAAGATCCCAAACTTGATTTTTATACATGGAATCAATCTCGGATTTCATAGCATCAATCCATTTTGAAGAGTCTATATCTGATATAGCTTCTTCATAAGTAAGTGGATCATCTCCATGATCTACTTCTTCATGAGTAGACAACTCTTGTTCTTCTTCATGAAGAAAACCATATCTCACTGGTGGGTGAGATACCCTGGTTATTCTACGAGGAACAGCTGTAGATGTTTCATCAAAGGGTATAGGTTGACTAGGTGGATCTATATCCATCTGATCTATTGGTTGGTCAGAATTCTCCAATTCTAACTCTATTTGCCTTCCTTTCCCTCCTTCTTGAACAAACTGTTGTTCAAGAAATGTGGCATCTCTACTTATCACAACCTTTTGTGAAGTAGGCAAATAAAAATAATATCCAAAACTATCTTTTGGATATCCAACAAATCGACCTCTTTCTAATCTGGTCTCCAATTTATTAGTGTTCAGCTTTTTGATATAAGCTGGACAACCCCATATCTTAACATGCTTAAGACTTGGTTTTCTTCCATGCCATATCTCATAAGGTGTGGAAGAAACTGATTTTGATGGAATCCTATTCAGAATATACAAAGTTGATTCTAATGCAAATCCCCAAAAGAAGATTGGCATATCAGTATAGCTCATCATACTACGTACCATATCCAATAGGGTACGATTTCTCCTTTCAGATACACCATTCAGTTTTGGCGTTCCTGGAGGAGTCAGCTGAGAAATAATGCCATGCTCTCTCAAGTATTCATCAAATTCAGTACTTAAATATTCACCTCCACGATCTGATCGAAGAGCTTTAATACTATTTCCTGTTTGATTTTCTACTTCAGATTTAAATTCTTTGAACTTTTCAAAAGATTCATGTTTGTATTTCATCAAATACAAATACCCAAACCTTGATTTATCATCAGTAAAGGTAATAAAATAATAAAAACCCCCTTCTAGCCATTTCTTTAAATGGACCACATACATCACTATGTATTAGCTCCAAAATATTTTCAACTCTTAGCCCTTGTCCAACAAAGGGTGATCTAGTCATTTTGCCCTGAAGGCATGATTCACAAGTTGGAGTAGGCTCAGAGCCCAATGAGGATAAAATCCCCATTTTCTCCAGTTTTGCAATCCTATCTTCTGCAACATGACATAACCTTAAGTACCAAATATATTTTGAACTTGAGTTGGTTTTCACCATGGCATTGCATTCTTTTAGATCACTTGCATTCAATTTGTGTTTGTCATTATTATCCAAATAATAAAGACCATCATTCATATAACCCGAACCAACATATTTATTTCCAAAATAAATATTGCAAACATCACCTGTGAACTGAAATTCATAGCCATTTCTAGTCAAACTAGATATAGAAATGATGTTCTTAAAAGCATCAGGTACATATAAAATATTATCCAAACACAAAATATGTCCAAACATGTAAAAAGATTTAGATCCTATGGCTAAAGCTTCAGCAGTTGAACCATTGCCAATCCGGACTCTAATATCTTGAGAACGCAAGTCGCCATCTTGTTTGCTAGTTCACGCATATCATTAGAAATGTGAGAAGCGGCACCGTATCTAAAACCCAAGCTGTAGATGAACTATGAGTATCATCAGAATCTAAATAACAAGATATGGACATACCTTCCGAAGGTGTATCCTTCTTGTCCTTCAGAGAAGCAAGATACTCTGGGTAGTTCCTTTTCCAGTGCCCATCCTTTTGGTAGTGGAAACACTTTCCTTTGCCTCCATCAGCTTTAGTCTTCCTTTTCTGTTTAGCTATTTCTTGGAAGGACCAGGTGTGACACCCCTTACCCGTGTACAGTATACCCGAGTAAGTAATGCCACACGGTGTACCGGCACACTCTAATATTCCTCAATTAATTTATATCATGCTTTTGCATATAATTTATGAAATACAATTTATTTAAAACATTTATCAAAAGTATCATTCATTTAAGGTTCCGAAAATTTTAAAGAAAATCCGACGGAGTACCGGCTAAAAATGGAGAAAACCGTTCTTCGGAACCTGTTAAAAACACTTCCAATATTTTTATTCCATCATCTCAAACTCCAATATCCAAAATCTCAACAATATTTCTCAATAGCAAATTCTGAATAATCTTTTCATTTCACAAACATCCATTTCTCATATACAAGCGATAAATACATGCTCAAATTTTGCATTCATAGTAATAACTTTCATTATTTACATGGACATCAAAATATATTACATGAGTTCAAATACATATGAAAAAGTAAAAATCTGCTACAAAATATCAAAATGACAAAATGACACCTAGTGCCCTACCAATGCACTGCAGGTAGTGAGGTGACACGGACACTGCGCAGAACTGCAGGATGGACTCACTCAGTCTGTGGTCTACTGGGCTCACGATCAGGATCTCCAGTACCTACGCATGGCAAAAGCAACGCGCTAAGCAATAATGCTTAGTGGTGCAATAATAAAATAACAAGAAATAACATATATAAATATGTATTGCATGTACATGTTTTGTTTGTCATGTATTTGTATATCCTTTCATTTATTTCTTCTACATTGCTCATTTTCATTCATTTGGTTGCCCAAGTAACCTACACTAGGCACTGGATGGATAACGGGTAACCGCCTTTGGGTATCTAGTACCTCGGGCCGTCACACCATCGATGCATATGCATCACCCGGTGTGCAGCGACTACCAAGCTGTAAATAATCTCAGGCACAAGGCCAAGTCTCAATGCAAAGTCAGAATGGCTAAAAGCCATGAAATCACAGAATGGCATTTTTGCCATGTGCAGTACTGCTAACTGAACCCTATTGGCATGCCAAACTATCCAAACCAATCTTGTTAGGTATACTAGGGCATTTGAAACTTTTAAATTCTTCAATTTGTGAATTTCAAATTTTTGGTGTCACTATTCATCATTGGTCAACAAAAATGTTGACTTTTAGAATAAAAATGTGTACATTGACTTTGGCACTCCCAACATACCACATTTGGTGTTTAAAACTTGTTGGCATTAAGTGTTAATACCATTCCAAAGTGTAACTCAACACAAGCAGAATTTTCAGTTTTGGTGAGTCAACTTCACTGTTCCATTGGACACTGTTATTGTAGGAATTTGAAGAAATGTAAAACATGAAAGTTGTTCCTTATTTTGTCTAGTTGAATTTCCTTTTTTGAATCACTCCATTTGGAGTTTTGTAGCTCTAGATATGGTCCAAAGACCCAAGCTGGCCGAATGTGCACTCTGCAGAAAATTACCATATCTACAGTGCATGAACAGTAACTAGAGTCACTTGGTTGGATGGGTTCTGGCCATAATTTGGGGTAGATTCCTTCATGAAAGTTGTTTGTCTATGTCTTAACTTGTTGCTATAAAACTTTCAGGTCAATTGACCAAATCTACAGTGAGTTATGGCCAAATGAACAGTTACTGTTCATTTGGCCAATTCTGCAGAATCAGTTTCAGGGTTCCGGATTGGGGCCAAGTTTTGATCCTCTTGCTTTGGTCCTTTGGGCATGGTTTCTTCAGCAAAAATGTGCCATTATAAACCTAGTTTCATGTCCAATTGGCCAAACACCAATTGGACTAACACAGCCAAAGTTATGGCTGTGTAATTGGACTGAATTTTCAGTCACCATTCTGCACCCTCTAGGCAGCACACACCTTCCCTTTGCCATGCTTCATTCCAGTCCCAATTAAGGTCAAATTCCTTCAAATGGTCACTAATTGACCATTAGGATGTACTTTAACAATTTCATAAGCCAAGCTAATTTTTACTTCCCAAAACCCTAGCTTCACAATATAATTTCTACAAGGTGCCTTAGTTAGCATACCAATTCATCACCTATATATATATATATATATATATATATATATATATATATATATATATATATATATCCTCAACATCATTTTTAGTCCACTTTAAGACCAACAAAACACTTATTCCTATACCTTCAATAGGGCTGCCGAATTCTATATTGAACATACACATGAGTTTGGTTCATTTCATTCACAAATACTTGTTGGTTTCAAGTCCTTAACATAGAAATTAAAAGTTTTAAGTGTATATATGCACTAACCTCAAGTGGCAGAATTTTTCCAAGCCCTAAACTTCAATTTCCTTCCTCTGTTGGCTGCCAAGAGCTTTGTCTAGGTGCTAGGGCAAATTTTAGTGAAGCTAGGTTATGATTTTATGGTGGAAACAAAGGAGAAATTAAGCTTTTGATGGCACATCAATGGAGGGTGTATGGGAGTGATTTCGACTGTACTAAGGAGAGAAGGATGGCTGCTGAAATTTTGTTGAATTTGGTCTTCTCTTATCTCTTTTAATAGTTAGTCAAATAATGGCTTAAGTGTGATTGGTTGAAAATTATAAATGACATCACATTGATGTCATAAATTGCATTTTATTGATTTTTCTTCTCTTTTCTCCACTACTCATTTCCAATTTCATTTTTAGTAATGTTTATTCATATTTTATGTCATATTAATTATTTACTCAACTGGACAAGTCGGCCAAAAATCACCTCTGAAGGCGAAATGACCAAAATGCCCTCCGTTTGGCTTAACGGGTCAAAATTGTCTGTACCGATTGAAAAATTTTTCTAGGTATTTTCTTGGCATTCTAATGCCATGGGAACCTCAGTAACCCTTCTCTGGAGTCCCAAAAATTATTTTACAATTTTTCCCCCGGGTCTAGGGCTCCTCGTTGTGAGAACCGCAACTTCCCTCCGGTTACCCATCGCTAGGGCACCGGCTCATTTTACTTGGTTGTATTTTATTTCTAAAATTTTTACTAAGTGTTTCTTATTAATATTTGAGTTAATTATGATTCCCGACTTTAATTTAAATATTTTTCCGGACGTTCTAGCTGTCCAGACCGACACCGGTCACCGGAACAGTAGAATGTACGGAGTGGTTACCGGGAGGGTGTTACACCAGGAATCTGAGGTTTCTTTTTCTTATTGCCCTTCTTCTTGTTGGACTTTCCAGCAGAAGAAGATGCAACCAAAGCTACCTCTTTTCCTTTATTGCCTGGCATATTCTTTTGGGCAATAACCAGCAGGTTGAGTAAACCAGCTAAGGTGTATTCCTGTTTAGTCATATGGAAATTTGTCACAAAATTCCCAAAAGACTCGGGAAGGGACTGAAGGATCAAATCCGTCTGTAGTTGGAAATCCATGTTGAAGTCAAGATGTTCCAACTGCTCAATCAGCCGAATCATCTTGTGGACATGATCCCCAACATTCTGTCCCTCAGACATCCTCATACGGAACAGCTGTCTAGATATCTCATACCTAGCATTCCTGCTGTGCTCACCGTACAACTCTTGTAGGTGAAGGAGGATCTCACTCGCACTCTGCATGTTCTCATGTTGCTTCTGTAACTCATTACTCATGGAAGCAAGCATGTAACACTTAGCTCTCATATCATGCTCCTTCCACTTGTCCAAAGTTTCATGTTCCTCTTGTGTGGCCTCTGGAGGTAAGGGACCAGGAACATTTGAATCTAGAACATGTCCTATATGTTCAAGGATTCAGGACAAGTTTCAAATTTCTTAGCCAATCAGACAGATTAGGTCCTGTCAACCTATTGTGATCAAGTATGCTTGCAAGGATATTGGATGGTGGTGGTTGTTTTGTGCTCATTTTTATCAGAAAATTAACTGCAGAAAATAACCAGATTAATTAGTAAATGTATCATGTAATTAACCAAAATGATTATGGTCTTTTAATCAAATTGGTCCTCCCACTAACTTAGCGAATCCTACACTTCCAAAGTAGAAAATGGAAATCCTAGTTGGATGGATTTCTAGTGGGTGATTGAATTCTTATAATTCTATTGATCATCCTCAGGTACATCCATTATTGGAATTATAATAAACTATAAGTGAGCAACTCCTTGCCCATCACATCTCATGTGAGGTTCAATCCTTTACCTAGCCCCTAATGCTCAAAATCTCAGGTACATCCATTATTGACTTATCTTGCATTAGTTAAGTTGATCCCATTGAGCCAGTAATTATGCAAATAATTTTAATGTCCTCAGGTACATCCAATATTGGCCACTAAACCATTTACATATTTACAACATCTCATGCTTAACAATTATTCTTAAGAAAATCTCTTAAATTAATTGCATCTTATGCAACTATTTAAAATTTCTTAAAATAATTTCCCCAATGGAGGGCCTATGTTATAATTACTTTAATCATAGCATTTCCAACTTAATCATTTGTTTGGAAGATTTTATGGTCATTCTAATTACTATTAAGGTCTCACTTTGCACATTATCCAATTAGCATGCATATATCATATAATAGCATATATTCCCATACATCTCATGCATTCATGGATAAGCAATAAATATGGTATGATCATGGACTTTCTAAGGGATTCAATTCTGAGCCACCAAGAATTGAATCAGGGCATTCCTAGGTGCATTTCATTCATTCATTCATTTTACAAGAGTTGCTGAAGGAGTACATAATCAACACTTGATCTTGAATTCCTCCCACTGGTCCTACCAATGCTCTTGACCTCCTTGAACTTCTTGCAATCCAATATTACATAGTAATCCTTGGCATACCAAGGCGAATTTACAAGAACTTAAATAAATGAAATTACAACCCAAAAATTATTACAAACTTAATAATACAAAATAAATTAAAATAAATTAAAATAAATTAATTAATTTACAATCCCAAAGAAACATAAAAGAAATAAATCCAATCACATTGGTCTTTTATAGTCCATGATCATCCATCATGCATATCACTATTTAACAATTAAATAAAACATACATACTTAAATTAAATTGAATATCTCATATTCAACTTAAAAATCTAGATTTGAATATCATTCAAATAAATTTAAAAATTCAGATTTGAATCTCATTCAAACAAATTTAAAAATTCAGATTTGAATCACATTCAAGCAACTTTAAAAATTCATATTTGAATCACATTCAAACATTTTTTTAAAAATCAGATTTGAATCACATTCAAACATTTTTAAAAAAATCAGATCTGAATTTTATTCAATCAATTTTAAAAAAATCAGATTTAAATATGATTCAAACAACTTTAAAAATTCATATTTGAATCACATTCAAACAACTTTTAAAATTCAGATTTGAATCACATTCAAACAATTTTTAAAATTCTGATCTGAATCATAATTTAATTGTGTGATTAAAAATCCTAATTAAACATTTTAATTAGTCATATGATGAACCTTTCATCATGCAACAATTGCAGAATTTAATAACAACCATGCGCACCATGTTGGAGTTCATCAAGCATGCCGCCACACCTCTTGATCCAACCAGCAATGGATCAATCATCTCATGATCAAATCACACAATTAAATCATATAATCAATAATCTAAATGGCAAATATAGTGGCTCTGATACCAATTGAAGGAACAAAAGCATAAAAAACACAAGTTTATACCATTGAATTCAAAAATTTTCAACTAGGGTCACATGCATCATGCAAGATTTATTTTTATCTATTTGATTTCAATGATAAACAACATATTAAAACTCTTTTAATATGTTTTTTGGATCTGTATTTGTCATTTAAGATTTTAAAATTAATTAGATTAATTTTAGAATCCTAGATTAAATCAAGAACGATTACACTAACCTCTTGATGCCTTTGCGGCGATATGCGCCTTTGAGATTCGTCTTCAGGACACCAGATGTTGTCCCTCTAGCTTGTCCACACCAAGAACACCTATGATAGCCCTTGAACAGCTTCTAAAGCTTTTTCTATTAATTAGAAATTCAAGTTCTGCCTTTTAAGAGATTAGAGATGTAAACAGGACACTAGAAATAATTTCTAGTGTTCTTAATTCAAGAGATTGATGGCTAATCTCTTTGAATTGATGAGAGATGAAGAAGAATAGATGAAAAGCCTCAAAGTGACGTGACAAAGGAGAAGAGTGGCTGCTGGTTACTTTTTCTTTTCATAACAACACTTAAATAGCTCGGTTAACACATTAAACCCTTGCCACATGTCACCCTTTGATTAGCTCTAGGTTTAAGTGACCCAATCACATTGTGTCAAACCTATATTTAATCTTGATTTTAATCATCTTACATGATTAAAAAAATATTTGGCAAGCTTATGTGTAATCCCATGTGTCACCATCTCATGGTGCCACGTGTCACACTGTGAAATGACCAAAATGCCCCTGTGTCTTAATTTTGAGTTCTTAACCCAAAATAATTATTTTTCTTCTTCTAATCAATTTATATCAAATATAAATTAATTAATTAATCTCTATTAATTAATTTCTCATTAATTAAATTCATATTTAAATACTTTAAATATAAATTTAACTTATATTATACATCCAATAATCTAGATTTGGTTTCAAGTCATGCTAGAGACTTTGCAATTTAATTGCAAACCAAACCTATTTAATTAATCAATTAAACTCTTTAATTAATTAATTAAATCATATTTAAATAGGTGATAACTTATGTATGTGTGTGACTTACTAGGCTCATCACTAATTGGCAATGAGACATGATATCAACTCTTAATATCATCAGAACTCTTTCTTACCATAAATGATTTCTCTAAATCATTTTATGAACCTCATAGACCATGGTTAACACCTAGCATAGCATGCCATGGCCACCCAATTAGTAATAAGGTTTACCTTAAATGAACCTATAATCATATGTTACCATGCACTAGAATCTCTCTCATTACAAAATCCCAACTCAAGCTGGAGTCATGGTTTATGTCAAACTCCATTTGCTATGAATATTATGTTCTCTTTTAATTCCAGTTCTTGATTAAAAATATTTTCTCATCAGAAACTCTTTTCTGAATAAATCTATCTGTCCTGGCCAGGAACTTGAAACATCAAGAACAATTAAATGAACATAGGATTTTATCTCTATTTACTTAGAGGAACAGATTCCATCTTGATCAACACCTACCTCCACATATAACTAGTAGGAGCCAACACATGCCCATATACCCATACATAGTACAAGTATGAAAGCAGTATCAAACTCAAACTATCTATATACAAGATAACTGTGCTATCTCAGGTCTAAAGATTATATGCACTGATATGATTTATGACAAAACATTGACAAGAGTAAACTCCATGTGCTTGTCATAAGTGTCACTGGTTCGGCCTACTTATCATTTATAAGTGCCTATCATGTTTGTTATATGGCATGAGACTCACCATTCCATCTTATTTATATCTCATATAAATAACTTGGGAACAAACATGAATACAATCTTTCTGGATAAGTCATGTCCTTATTATGAAGTATCCTAGATTGTGAACCTATTTATGATACTTTGTGCTAGAAATATTGTCACTCATATTCTTAACAACTTAAGAATAATATTTCTAACAAAATATCAATGGACCTTTTCTATTACACATAAATATATTATGTAAACAGAAAAGTGGAAATGCCTTTTATTAATAAAACATGTACAAGATACATACTAAATGATATGCTCTAGGGCATACTACTAACACTGAGGTTACTCTTCATCTTTTGCAAAGGGTCAACCAAAGATAATTCCTTCCAAATGCCATAAATCCTAAGCACCATCTTAGGGACTAAAATATGGACTAGGCTTTTTATTTGCCACGTCAACCTATTTCTTAAGCTTTCAAGGCAATCTAGTCCCCAAACTTTCCTAGTTTCTTCTTCTCTTGATATTATCCTTGTAACTCCTTTCTCCTTAGCTTCTTTTCTGACCTTTGGATCCCTGTTAGCCCTTCTTGGTCATTCTTGTTACTATTAAGACTTTCTGAGCTTAGGGCACTTTCCTTTTATCTTGACCCCTATTTGGAACTTTGATATGAGTAGCTTACCCAATTATCTACATCCTTTACCTCTTACTTTGACTTCTTATCTTCAAGCTTCCCTAAACTTTTCATATAATTAACAATACTTGCTTTAGGTGATTACTTCTTTCCTTATTTTCATAGTCCACCACTACTTCAACTATTTTCTAGGTTTTTTAATTCCATTAAGGACTTCTCAGGTAAACTATCATATTCCTACATGATTACTGTGTTGTATGGCCACCATTGTTAAGCAATATCCGCCATTCATTATAGAAAGTTCCTTCTACGCCTGCTACCTATGACTTGACTTGTCCTTTTACTTTTATGGAGTTTAGAAATGTTATAGGGCCCTGTGCCTATTGTAAATCTGTTTGTGGCGCACTCATAACCATCTCTTTTGCTTTTTTTTTTTTCCTTTTTCAAATCTCATCTTTTCACTTCTACTAGGCTTTCTTAATTCCTTTGCTAGCTAAAGTTCTACTTAGTAATAAGTAAGATTAGTGGAAGTGAAATTTGGTCATCATTGACTATATAAGGCTTACTGATGGCTGTTATGTCTCCCTTAGAGTAATCACTTTGGAGTTTTTGGAATCTAATATCTCACTTATTATTAGTAGACCTCAAAGCCCCTTGGTAATAGGTTTTCCACCCCTCATCTTCATGTCTACAAGGAAAAGGATTTAAATGTTCTTAATTTAGGACTTAAACATAATTAATTAGATTTGGGTTTCTCAATTAGGGCATGTTTGGCAGTCAAAGGCTGCCATGCATTATTTACATAACTTTTCACATGAATAGGTTTCCGAATATTCATGCTTTGGGTCATCGAACCTAGGATTTCCCAAAATTTTTCTGTCACACCCTACCCCTCTGTAAGGCATAACATGATCCCGTAGTATACCTAATGAATTACCAACTCCGTCTACTGATAATCCATTAAATACACTACAAGGGATTTTAAAAACTTTTCTTACTTCTTTTACAGTGGTGAGCACTATTTACAGGTGTCAAAAACTTTTGTGAACTGAAGTGATAGAACTAACATATTTGAATTATTTGGAGTTTCTATAAAAATTTTGGCAGAGTGCCATCTGTATTTTGGATAAAACAGTTCTTCAGAAAACCTGTAAAAAGCACTTCAATATATTTCCAAATCTCAAATCCATAGTAATTTTTCAAAGACTGAGATAAAGGAAATATAATACAATTTTTACAAGCCAAAATAACTCATAATTAATTTACAACTTCAAGGTACAATTTGAATTTACAACTGCTCAAAACCAGAAACAATATGTACATACAGTGGTCATACATTACAGTACAAAATGCAAAATGTTGGTATACTCATTATACCCGGTAATCTCTCACTGGAGGTACTAGCAGCCTAGTCTGCTGCCTTGTCTGTCTGTTTACCTGCGACAGCAATATAAAGCTATTGCTGAGACAATGTCTCAGTGGTGCACAACATTAACCAAATACAATTTAAATCACAATTCATAAATCATATAAATAGTGGATACTTAAAACCATAGTTAATTTCAAGACAATAATTATCAACCAGAATTTAAACTCCATTTCTCAATATCACAATAAATTTCAGTAAGTCAGATCATGGTTGAATTCAAAAGACAGTATATGTCCATAAGAGTTTAAATTCATTTCACAATCTCACAATAAATCTCAATAATCAGAACACAGTTAAATTCGAAAGACAGTAAATATCAATAAGAATTTAACTTCATTTCACAAATTATCAAATCGCATAACAACACAATTTAGTCGAATAAGTTAAGAATACAGTGTTGCCAATTCATTCACAACTTAAGCCATGACACAAATTTCCGATCAATGCCGCGTTGTATACCACGACAAAGCAATCACAACCCCATTAATCGAAAATCAATGAGGAAGGGAGCTAGCTATATAATGAGTACTCATCCGATCACCTCAACTGGTAAACCAGAGAGGGAGAAAAATAAACGATCACGACTCCATAAATGGAGAAGGAAAATAAACGATCACAACCCCATAAAAGGAGAAGGAATGATATGATACTGTCATGCTAAGTGTGAATACAAAATCAATTCCAAACATTTTATTCAAATGATTCGTGAGAATCCAATAAATTTCCAAAGTTATAATTTCATTCACAAAATGGCAACACAATTCATAATTATCTTTAATTTCCACAAAAACCATTTACAGTGCTTTTCAATCAATAGTATCCATCAAATCATTTACAATGCTTTTCAAGCAATAAATATCCATTTAAACACATTTCCACAATTTAAAACAATAATGTACAAATAGTCATAATTCATTTCAATTGAAAAATTCAAAAGAATTAGTTGTTGTGCACAAACACAATTTAAATCAATAACATACAATTAATCATATGAAATCTTATTCAGAGTAAAATCAGTTGAAAACTAGTTGTGCACAAACCTCTGATAATTGTCTCTGTCCGACTCAGTGTTTCCTTCCCTTTTCCTGAGTCTTTGGTAACTGAGAAACACAATTTGAAGTGTTTCAGTACTAAATTAACTGTCTCTATCGATAATGTTTGACAAAAAATTCACTGAAAGCTATTATTTGCTCAATCACCTAATATACCGACCCTCGATGCGTTTTAGGTAAATTAGGTTTTAGTGTCATTAATATGTCACATTCGATAGGGTTTTAGGGTTGGTACGTTTTACCAAACTCATTTCTATGTATACTGCGTTTCCTTGCATTTTATTGCAAATTGCTGGATTCCGGGATACTAGTTTGACCTAGCCAGACGACCTAGTTCCCTCAGTTTTCGGGCTTCGGTCAAAACTACAAACTTGTAGATCTATGTCTTACGGAACGCGGGGCAAAATTTTAGGTCAATCCGAGTTATGTAGACCAAGTTATGGTCATTTTACTGTTGCTGGTCAAATAGCATCAAATTAGGTCAATTTTAGGTCAATTTGGTCAACTTTGGTTCGGCCAGTTTTTGGACCCGAACTTGTGCAAGCTTTTTGACTTACTTCTGGTCATTTATGGGCTTTGGTGTCTTCATAAGGCTTGTAGGTATGGGTCTTAACTATTCATGGTTAAAATTTCAGGTCAATTGGACCTGTTTTGAGTGAGTTATGGCCTAAACACTAACTGCTGCCCAATTGGTCAGTTTTCAGGTTTCAATTGCACTTAATCCGAATTGGTCATTTTTCATGTCACCTTGCAAGCAGAATTTTGGTATGCTTTCTCAATGAAAGTTGGCACATTTTGTGCCTAGTTTCACCTCCAATTGGTCTCATACCAATTGAGGTTACACATTTAAAGTTATAGGCTAAAATGCATACTGCCCTTAATTACCTTGCTTAAACATACCTCAATTACACACTTACATTACTATATGTCCACTTCCCTTACCAATTCTGTTTTGGTTCATTACCAAAACCATATTCCACTTTACATTAACATCACTTTGGGCAGATTACAAACATCCTTAATACACTAATTAAAACTCACATTTACAAAGTCTAAGTACAATCACATATACACCTAACATTACAAATTCTTACATACACTTTACACAATCACTCTATATACATATCCATCAATCCTCAATGTCAATATTCTGCCAATACCTTCATGAACACATAAATTTATCCAAGAGTTCCAAGGCTGCTGAAAATGTTCCTCAATACCAAAGTATCATACAATTCATCAATTTCCATCACAAGTGAAAAATCACCATATACATATGAAGTAATTTACTAGGATATTAAATCACCATAACCAACATCATTTCTCATCAAATATATGCACAATATTTCATCAAATACATAACTCCATGTCTGTCCAAAATGAACATCTCAATAACTCTTCAAACCTAAAAATTTTCTTCACAAAACCAACACCCATAACATGAACACAAAGTTTAACAAAGCTATCTTCAAAAATGCTAACTTACCTTATGGTTGGAACTTGCCAAACCTTGATTAAACTTCTTAAATTTGGTATCAAGCTCTTCCTTATGATGTGTAGACAAACTTTCATGAAGAACCCTAAGTGATTGGAGTTGAAATGGAGGAGTTAAGAGAGCTCATGCAAAACGCCCATGGAGATTTTCTTTCTCTTCAATTCGGCTAGGTTGGGAAAATGGGGAAGATGAAGTTTCTGCTGGGTATAGTGGACTTACATCAGCACATTTTATTGTTTAATTAATTCATTAGTGGCCCACTCACACTAATTTAACTATATAATAAGCTTACATGTGTTATTTACACATTTTTCACTCCATTTTGGCTATTTGTATTAGGTACCCTCAATTTAATTTTTCATTTTATTTTCTAAGTGTAATATTATTTATTTTTAGTAGACATTTAGGTCAAAAGACAATTCGGGATGTCAAATGACCATAATGCCCCTGTTCGGGTTGCATTCCTGATTTTTCGGTAACACCGGGTTTTGTCTGTTTTTCGATTTCTCACTTTTCTTTGTACTAATTATTTAATTTTTCTTTGATCTTTCTAATGAGATTTATTCTTCAATAAGCATCTATTTAAGTCCTAAAAATGTTTTCCAGGGTTCCCCGCAGTCCAGGGCTAGTCAACGGTCCACGCCGTGACTTCCCGGTGCGGTCCCCCATCGCTAGGGTTCTCAGCTCGCTTAACTTGGTTACATTTCTTTGCTATTATTTTTCCTTTATTTTTCTTATACTTTTTTTTCTTGTATTTCATTATTTTATGTCTTCTCACTCATATCGAAGTGTAGTTCTAGGCATCCTAGCTGTCCGGACAACACTGGTCACCGGAACAGTAGAACGCACTACCGAACTTTGGGGTGTTACAATTCTCCCCCCCTTAAAATAATTTCGTCCACGAAATTTTACCCTATAGCCATCTTACAATAGTCATACGTTTATTTTCTCCTTTCCATACAGTCGTATAATCTTCTTTTCCTCAAATTTGAATAAGACTTTTAACAATCTAATACAACGTTTAATTTGTTTGTATAACACTAATCTCCTCTTACTATTGTCCTGTCTAATATTTTGATTCATGTTGCTTCTTGAATGACCCTTGAGATCATGTTAGAATCATTTACCTAGTCATTGGTCCTCTGACCATTCTGGTCCATAGTCTTCCTCACATTAGTAATATTTCTTTGTTATATATCAATTAACTGTTCAAATCTCTACTTCCATAACTCTTTTTATCTGTGAATATTTTATAACTTACTTTCTTTTGTATCGAACTATAACCTTTCGATATTCTAACTTTTGAGTTTTAGATCCCTAAGTAGGATTTTCAAACTTATTTCTAACAATTAAATTATGTCCTGGCATAACTATACAAAAACAGATGCCGTTGGCAACTATCCTCATCTAGGTGTACTATCAGATAGTACGTAGCTCTACACAATAATCTCAAGTTAGTACTGTAATCCGCAGTTTACAGTATAAACAATCAAGAACATTGCATAGTTACTACAATACATCCCAATAGATCAAACTTTCCTATCCTTTGTCCTTTTCGAATTCACTAATATCCGAACTTATTCTGATTACAATATCCATTAACAATTACTAACAGTAACATCTCTGCCTTCCTCTACAGCAATTCTATTACTGTAACTTACTTTTACGTCCTCTTGCTTTACATTAAATAGGCTCGCCAATTAGCTTTATAATTTATGGTGTGTCAGGAAATACTTTTCGCAGATAAACTCTTCCAAAACTAATTTCACTTATTATCACAATCCCTATCCTAAAGGACTAATCACTAATGTATCAAAATTTATTTCCCTGACCTCCTGTCCTAGCGGACTTGTTACTAGCACCTCAAAGTCCATTTTTGTACATGGAACAGCAATGCAATCAATGATGCTAGCACTCACATAAGAATGGGTAGAACCCGGATCAAATAACACAAACACATCTTGGTTAAAAGTTGAGAAGGTACCAGCCACAAGTCAGATGTCTCGGCCTCTTCCCTCTGTCTCATTGCATAAACTCTGACCGGAGCACTGTCTTGCTCTGAATGTTTTACCGTGCCTTGGCTGCCTGCTAGGCTACCTCTACCCCTGCCTCTACCTCTGCTAGGTGGTTGTGAGCTTCTGGTGACAGGGCTCTGAACTGACCCTTCTGCAGTAGTAGGAGGTGGTCCAACTCTGCGACTACTGGTGCAGTCCTTGGCAAAATGTCCTGTGCCTCCACAGTTATAACAGGCTCCAATAGCCTTATAGCATATCCCACCATGATATCTTCCACAATTTTCACATTGGCGGGAATGGTAGGAACCTCCGGTACTTTGCTGACCAGATAGAGGAGGTTTCTGTCCTGAATGTCTTCCCCTACCAGACTTCTTGCCACCTCTGCTGTGTCCCTCATAGTTCTTCCTCTTTCCAATGGGACCACTGGAACTCTGCTCTACAGATTTTCCCTCTTTTTCTATCTTCTCTTATCTCTTTTTCTCAGGAGCAGCTTCAAACTCAATTATTTCCAACTCTAGGGCTTGAAAAACAAGTTTAGAGAAGTTAGTGTGTTTGAAGCCTACTACTTGTAATCTGATACTTGGCTTCAAGCCAGTTTCAAACCTCTTGCATCTCTCCCTGCTGGTAGAGAGTAGACTCACTGCATAATGGCTAAGGCGGGAAAATTCCCTTTCATACTCAGCCACTGATCTGCCCCCCTGTTTTAGACTTAGGAACTCTTGCAGCTTCTGGTCTACATAAGCATCAGGGACATATTTCTGTCTGAATTCCCTGAGAAAGTCATTCCAGTCAAGACCGCAGTTCTACTGCATCGTGGGGAATGGTTTTCCACCAATCATAAGCATCCCCAGAACAAAGACACCGAGTATTCAAATCGAGCTCCTACGTGCAATGCGGTTTCTTGAATACCCTATCCATCCTCTCTAACCACTGTTCAGCTTCTAGAGGATCTATGTCCCTTAAACTCAGAGCCCCATACTTCATCAATTTATCATCTTGCTAGTAGGAGGCGTGGTTGTACCATCGGTGTCTGTATTGGGACTTGAGTAGGTACATTACCGACCATTTGTTGGAACATTGCAGCCATCTGTGGTGAGCGAGCAGAAGCTGCAGATGCTGCAGTGGTCTTCTTGAACCATCGACATTTTGTAGGCCTGGGGCATCCCCTTGCACCTCAGCCTCAATAGATTGATCGACTGAACGATCACCCTCTTCCATATTCAATGCGAGGATCTCAGACCTCCTGAACAAATAATACAAGGAGATTTCCTCCCGTTAGTGCATATTTATAATGTAATGTACTGTATGTATCAAACAATGATATTGAGCAGTTGTACTATGAAGAAAGAATAATCAAATAACAGGTGAAAACAGAATTTAAAAATTTTGCTCTGATACCACTAAAACATGTCACACCCTACCCCTCTGTAAGGCATAATATGATCCCGTAGTATACCTAATGAATTACCAACTCCGTCTACTGATAATCCATTAAATACACTACAAGGGATTTTAAAAACTTTTCTTACTTCTTTTACAGTGGTGAGCACTATTTACAGGTGTCAAAAACTTTTGTGAACTGAAGTGATAGAACTAACATATTTGAATTATTTGGAGTTTCTATAAAAATTTTGGCAGAGTGCCAACTGTATTTTGGATAAAACAGTTCTTCAGAAAACCTGTAAAAAGCACTTCAATATATTTCCAAATCTCAAATCCATAGTAATTTTTCAAAGACTGAGATAAATGAAATATAATACAATTTTTACAAGCCAAAATAACTCATAATTAATTTACAACTTCAAGGTACAATTTGAATTTACAACTGCTCAAAACCAGAAACAATATGTACATACAGTGGTCATACATTACAGTACAAAATGCAAAATGTTGGTATACTCATTATACCCGGTAATCTCTTACTGGAGGTACTAGCAGCCTAGTCTGCTGCCCTGTCTGTCTGTCTACCTGCAACAGCAATATAAAGCTATCGCTGAGACAATGTCTCAGTGGTGCACAACATTAACCAAATACAATTTAAATCACAATTCATAAATCATATAAATAGTGGATACTTAAAACCATAGTTAATTTCAAGACAATAATTATCAACCAGAATTTAAACTCCATTTCTCAATATCACAATAAATTTCAGTAAGTCAGATCATGGTTGAATTCAAAAGACAGTATATGTCCATAAGAGTTTAAATTCATTTCACAATCTCACAATAAATCTCAATAATCAGAACACAGTTAAATTCGAAAGACAGTAAATATCAATAAGAATTTAACTTCATTTTACAAATTATCAAATCGCATAATAACACAATTTAGTCGAATAAGTTAAGAATACAGTGTTGCCAATTCATTCACAACTTAAGCCATGACACAAATTTCCGATCAATGCCGCGTTGTACAGCACGACAAAGCAATCACAACCCCATTAATCGAAATCAATGAGGAAGGGAGCTAGCTATATAATGAGTACTCATCCGATCACCTCAACTGGTAAACCAGAGAGGGAGAAAAATAAACGATCACGACTCCATAAATGGAGAAGGAAAATAAACAATTCCAACCCCATAAAATAAGAAGGAATGATATGATACTGTCATGCTAAGTGTGAATACAAAATCAATTCCAAACATTTTATTCAAATGATTCGTGAGAGTCCAATAAATTTCCAAAGTTATAATTTCATTCACAAAATGGCAACACAATTCATAATTATCTTTAATTTCCACAAAAACCATTTACAGTGCTTTTCAATCAATAGTATCCATCAAATCATTTACAATGCTTTTCAAGCAATAAATATCCATTCAAACACATTTCCACAATTTAAAACAATAATGTACAAATAGTCATAATTCATTTCAATTGAAAAATTCAAAAGAATTAGCTGTTGTGCACAAACACAATTTAAATCAATAACATACAATTAATCATATGAAATCTTATTCAGAGTAAAATCAGTTGAAAACTAGTTGTGCACAAACCTCTGATAATTGTCTCCTGGTCTGGACTCAGTGTTTCCTTCCCTTTTCCTGAGTCTTTGGTAACTGAGAAACACAATTTGAAGTGTTTCAGTACTAAATTAACTGTCTCTATCGATAATGTTTGACAAATAATTCACTGAAAGCTATTATTTGCTCAATCACCTAATATACCGACCCTCGATGCGTTTTAGGTAAATTAGGTTTTAGTGTCATTAATATGTCACATTCGATAGGGTTTTAGGGTTGGTACGTTTTACCAAACTCATTTCTATGTATACTGCGTTTCCTTGCATTTTATTGCAAATTGCTGGATTCCGGGATACTAGTTTGACCTATCCAGACGACCTAGTTCCCTCAGTTTTCGGGTTTCGGTCAAAACTACAAACTTGTAGATCTATGTCTTACGGAACGCGGGGCAAAATTTTAGGTCAATCCGAGTTATGTAGACCAAGTTATGGTCATTTTACTGTTGCTGGTCAAATGGCATCAAATTAGGTCAATTTTAGGTCAATTTGGTCAACTTTGGTTCGGCCAGTTTTTGGACCCGAACTTGTGCAAGCTTTTTGACTTACTTCTGGTCATTTCTGGGCTTTGGGGTCTTCATAAGGCTTGTAGGCATGGGTCTTAACTATTCATGGTTAAAATTTCAGGTCAATTGGACCTGTTTTGAGTGAGTTATGGCCTAAACACTAACTGCTGCCCAATTGGTCAGTTTTCAGGTTTCAATTGCACTTAATCCGAATTGGTCATTTTTCATGTCACCTTGCAAGCAGAATTTTGGTATGCTTTCTCAATGAAAGTTGGCACATTTTGTGCCTAGTTTCACCTCCAATTGGTCTCATACCAATTGAGGTTACACATTTAAAGTTATAGGCTAAAATGCATACTGCCCTTAATTACCTTGCTTAAACATACCTCAATTACACACTTACATTACTATATGTCCACTTCCCTTACCAATTCTGTTTTGGTTCATTACCAAAACCATATTCCACTTTACATTAACATCACTTTGGGCAGATTACAAACATCCTTAATACACTAATTAAAACTCACATTTACAAAGTCTAAGTACAATCACATATACACCTAACATTACAAATTCTTACATACACTTTACACAATCACTCTATATACATATCCATCAATCCTCAATGTCAATATTCTGCCAATACCTTCATGAACACATACATTTATCCAAGAGTTCCAAGGCTGCCGAAAATGTTCCTCAATACCAAAGTATCATACAATTCATCAATTTCCATCACAAGTGCAAAATCACCATATACATATGAAGTAATTTACTAGGATATTAAATCACCATAACCAACATCATTTCTCATCAAATATATGCACAATATTTCATCAAATACATAAC
Organism: Hevea brasiliensis; assembly: GCF_030052815.1. Lineage (NCBI taxonomy): Eukaryota > Viridiplantae > Streptophyta > Magnoliopsida > Malpighiales > Euphorbiaceae > Hevea > Hevea brasiliensis. The sequence goes on along the minus strand of NC_079493.1, from coordinate 89,308,650 downwards.
TCCATGGCTGTCAAAAATGAACATCTCAATAACTCTTCAAACCTAAAAATTTTCTTCACAAAACCAACACCCATAACATGAACACAAAGTTTAACAAAGCTATCTTCAAAAATGCTAACTTACCTTATGGTTGGAACTTGCCAAACCTTGATTAAACTTCTTAAATTTGGTATCAAGCTCTTCCTTATGATGTGTAGAAAAACTTTCATGAAGAACCCTAAGTGATTGGAGTTGAAATGGAGGAGTTAAGAGAGCTCATGCAAAACGCCCATGGAGATTTTCTTTCTCTTCAATTCGGCTAGGTTGGGAAAATGGGGAAGATGAAGTTTCTGCTGGGTATAGTGGACTTACATCAGCACATTTTATTGTTTAATTAATTCATTAGTGGCCCACTCACACTAATTTAACTATATAATAAGCTTACATGTGTTATTTACACATTTTTTACTCCATTTTGGCTATTTGTATTAGGTACCCTCAATTTAATTTTTCATTTTATTTTCTAAGTGTAATATTATTTATTTTTAGTAGACATTTAGGTCAAAAGACAATTCGGGATGTCAAATGACCATAATGCCCCTGTTCGGGTTGCATTCCCGATTTTTAGTAACTGGGTTTGTCTATTTTTCGATTTCTCACTTTTCTTTGTACTAATTATTTAATTTTTCTTTGATCTTTCTAATGAGATTTATTCTTCAATAAGCGTCTATTTAAGTCCTAAAAATGTTTTCCAGGGTTCCCCGCAGTCCAGGGCTAGTTAACGGTCCACGCCGTGACTTCCCGGTGCGGTCCCCCATCGCTAGGGTTCTCGGCTCGCTTAACTTGGTTACATTTCTTTGCTATTATTTTTTCTTTGTTTTTCTTATATTTTCTTTTCTTGTATTTCATTATTTTATTTCTTCTCACTCATATCGAAGTGTAGTTCTAGGCATCCTAGCTGTCCGGACAACACTGGTCACCGGAACAGTAGAACGCACTACCGAACTTTTGGGTGTTACATTTTCCTTAGTGTAGAAATTAGAGTTTCAACCCTCAAATCCCATCATCAAGTCCTAAGTTCCCATTCTAGCTCTATTACATTATTTTAGACTTATAAACAATAATAAACATTCCTTGTTAACTTAAATGTACACATTTAAACTCAAGTCTTATGATCTTTACATAATGCCCTTAAACAACATTATACCCATAACTAAACCACTTCTTTTATAAAATACTACCCTAAACCATTTAATCAATGAAAAGTTAAAGGGAAGGAGATTTACCTCTCTTTAACTAGGGTCTCCTTTGGAAAGAGTTTCTTCCTCTTCTACTTCATCTCACTTGAAGAAAGAAAGGAAATGGTACTCTTTACCCTTTTTGAGAGGTTTAGGATGCTTGTCCTTTATAAAGAGGCTAAGGTAGAGAGTTCTAAGGCTAAGGGATAGAGGAAATAGAGGGAGAGGGAGAAAAGGAAAGAGAGATGGAGAAAATAAGGGAAATGGTTAGTGGAGCCCCAATCCATTTCAATTTATATATTCTGTACATACCAATTTCGGTAGCTAAACTTGTCTGGACAAGCTTATTCTAATTAAATCCCCATTTTCTTATTCTCTCTCCAAACATTTCACTTTTTTTGGGCTTTCTTCTCTTAAGAACTTTGTGGGTATTCCTTCTTTGGGTACGAATTCCAGCTATCCTAGGTGTAGGGTGTTACAAAGATAGTGCATTTTTCATTTAGCAATAATGAATCTAAGAATAAATGGTTAAAGAGAAGTTTTATTGGGCACATTGTAAATCCTACATGCATTCCTAATTATAGGAATCAATATTAAGGGAGGGATTTTGGTACTATTAATATAGACTACTGGACGGTAATCTTGTTTTGTAAACCTTCCTTTCTAAAAAGGAAATTCATGATATGATCATAGGTGGCCAAGACTGAATTTATTCTTAGTTTAAGTCAATTGAACATTAAACCCTATTAGCTCCATTACACATATAGGATGCAAGATTTTTCAATCCAAGAGACCACATCAAAGAAGTTGAGATTTGACACTACTAGAATGATTGTCTCTACATTTGAAAAAATTTTCATCAATGTTAAAATTAAATGAGATATCTAATTCAAGTCATTGAAGAACCTGCTATGGGGTTACATAGATCTATTTTTAATCCATATGCTAAAACTCTAAAACCAGTATTGGGGACTCCTCAGTCTTCATATGGTCATCATTCAAGCTTTTTTATATCTCTAATTTTAATTGAGCTGCTTTAAACTTATGAACAGTGCCCAAGGCATTTCTTCACCGATGTTTGATTTGCATTACTTGCATGAAGAAAGTAACCTAGCAAGAATAATTATTGTGGCAATATATTATTGGCGATTAATACTCATGAACCTCTAAATTCTAGTCAGGATGTGCAATCTAAATTAAACCCACTCATGCAACCAATCATTTTGGACACTAATGATGTCATTTTAGTGGATCTAGTTATTGGGTTTATCAGAGAATGGCTCACAACTCTCTCTTTCCCTTTAGATATGAACATGATTAATGAGGGATCTATTTCATGCTCAACCTTACCCTAAATGATAAGCAATAAGGTTATTATCCCTTACCCAAATGAAAATAACATGGACCTTTAAAGCTCATCTTCCTCTGATCCTTTTATTAGTATTAAGGAACCTTCTCATTTTAGTGGACTTGGGTTGGATTTGGTTCTCAATGAAAAAAAGCTAGAAGTGCCATTAATAGAAGGAAAAATAAATGTCGTATGAGAAGAAAGAAGAAAATTAGATATTTATACATTTTGGGCTATTAAATGCTTTAGTAAAAATTTTCTCACCTCAAAAAAAGGGTTGCATTCCACCTTTAATCTTAAGGACAATGATGTTTTTGTAAGTTAGGACTGTGTGTATGCCCTTCCGTCCACCACAGAATCAACTTCTTCTTCTTCATCAATTTCTGCAATTAACATTCCTGATAGAAATAGAATGATTTGAGAATAAGAAGAACCTTTAATGGCTCTACAATCTAAAGCAATTCCAATTCTCAAAGTATAGATTTTAGTATGATGATTAATTAAAATTTTGAAGAGGTAATCAAAATGCTCAATGATATGGAACAGGGGAAGAGTTTTAATGATAAGAATCAAACTTTGACTAGAAAAAACAAGGAATTAGTAAAAAGTAGTAATTCTACAACTATCAAATGACATTTTTTTGAGCTTGATCTTTTTTGCTTATGAATGTATTATCTTGGAATATTAAAAGGTTGGATTCCAACATCAAACAAAAGGTAGTGAACATATTAGTTAAAAGAAAGCATGCGAGTATGCTTCTCATCTAAGAAATGAAGCTAGGTTATTTTGGATAATTTGTTGAAAATCATTTAGTGCCTTTTAACTTTTAATTTCCACTTTGTTGAATCTCAAGGTCGATCAAGGGGGGTTTTATTACTAGCTAGGATTCTTAAGTATTTAGCTTGGTCAATGAATTTATTGATGATAGATGGATTATTGTTAAGGTTTCCACCATAAGTTCCAATGTTGAGTTTTGGGTGATCTCAATGTCCGCACTTTATATCTCAGTTCCTTAAATTGATCTTTAGAACAATCTCTCAATCTTCATGTAGAATCTTCAGTATGCAGTTATTGTTGTGGGTGATTTTAATTCAATTTGAAACCTAATAGATCTTCTCATTCAATAACTTCTTTGTGTCCCTTAGATAAAGCCTTGTTGTAAAAATCACGTCCACTCAAATCAAAGAATACAAAATTCAACGTAGTTCTATATAAGCCTACTCTACTAGTAAATCCACTATTAGGGAATAATAATTATATAACCACTAATTATTTTTCTCACCCTTAACATCACTCAAACAAAACTCACGGAATTCAGCGCACTTCTCCAATTCATGAGCTCTCTATAATATAATGACCAATCAACTACTTATATATAGGCTATTAAAACCTAGTTCTTTTAAGACTTCTAATGATTAAACTTCATAAGTTAAATTTTACTAAACTTCTTATTTTATCTAATCTGCTTATTCTAATTTAACTTAGACTTGACAATCTCCATCTCCAAGTCAAACGAAATTAGTCTTCACAACTTCTATAAACGTCAATTTTCTCTTAGGTACCTTCTTGCACTCTTGATTTTTTATGTTGCCTCTTACCTCAACTTGCACCAATCTTCTTGCCCTTTATGACCACAAAAGCACCTTAGTTAACTCTCATGATTCCACCATGAATTGAACACCATAACCCAAAAAATTCAACTTATCGAACAAAACTCACAACTTATTATTTTTTTAATGATTATATAACCACTAATTATACAACCACGAATTATTTTTCTCACCCTCAAAATCACTCAAATAAAACTCATAGTATTCGGTGCATTTCTCCTATTTGTGAGCTCTCTACAATACAATGACCAATCAACTACTTATATATAGGCCACTAAAACCTAGTCCTTTTGAGACTTCTAATGATTAAACTTCATAATTTAAATTTTACTAAACTTTTTATTTTATATAATCTCCTAATTATAATTTAACTTGGACTCTAACAATCTCCACCTCTAAGTCAAATGGAATTAGTCTTAATAACTTCTGCAAAGATCAATTTTCTCTTAGGTACCTCCTTGCACTCTTAACTTTTGATGTTGCCTCTTGCCTCAACTTGCACCGATCTTCTCGCCCTTTATGATCATGAGAGCATCTTAGTTAACTCTCATGATTTCACCATGAATTATACCCCATAACCCAAAAAATCCAACTTACTAAAGGAAATTAAGTTCCTTTCAAATTTAGGAACATACCTCATTTTATCAAACAATTTCACACGATTATCATGTAGCTTGATCTTCACTCTAACTAATACCTTCGACTTTCATCTTGTTCCTATTAGCTAGCTTCACTTTCTCTCATTTCTTCTCTTTAATCACATCGAATCACTCTTTTTTTGAGCAAATATGGAATAAGTAAGCAAAATTCATTAACCACTCATCTTATAATAGATCTTTTGCCTTTAATTCCTTATCATCATCCACATTCAAACATTCACTATCAATACTATCATCAATTGCAATTGCAGCAATTCCTTCTTTTTCTTTTCAACATCTATTCTGTAAGATCTCCCTCCATCTTTATACAATTGTATTGAAATTAACCCTTCTCATGACAATAGTAGCATTTCTTATCTACAAGGTCTACTCATGGTCTCGAGTTTGATCTATTATTTCTTCTCCAATTATTTCCACGTAAATGGCTTCTACCATAATTAGAACTAGCAATAAAAGTTTCACCTTCATTACTACTACCTGTCCTCTTAAACTTCTCATCATCCAAGATAATTGCGGTAACCTCCTTTACTTTCAAAGTCTTCTTCCCAAGTATTAGGACTATAACTAAGCTTTTATAAGATTATGGGAAAGATGTTAGAAGCAAGAGGGCTTTACCTTTATCATCCACCTTCATACCAACAACAGCCAATTGGGTAATTAATTTAGTAAAAACATTAAGGTATCCCTCACATTAGTACCTTCCTTCATTTTGAGTTGGTACAACTTCTTCTTTAGGTATAAGTGATTTGTGAGTGGCTTTGACATGTACAAGCTTTCCAATTTCTTTCATAAAACAGAAGGTGAAGTCTCCTCAAAGACATTATAATTCACATCAGAGGCTAACATAAATCTAATCTTACTCACTACCCTTTTTTGAAGTTCCTTCCAATCATCATCTTTGATTGTCGCTGGTTGCTTCTTGTTCAAAGCTTTAATTAATCTTTGTTGCACAAGGACATCTTTCACAATGCTTTGCCACAGATTAAAATTATTTTTTTCCCATCAAATGGCTCCACCTCAAATTTTATGTTCACCATCTTGAACCATAACTCTGATACCACTTGTTGTGAAAATCACACCCACATAAATTAAAGAACACAAAAGTTAATGTGGTTAGGCATAAGCCTACTCCACCAATAAATACACTATCAAGGTAAAATAATTATATAGTCACTAATTATTTTTCTTACCTTTAAAATCACTCAAATAAAACTCACTAAAGTTAACCCACCTCTCCTCTCCATGAACTCTCTACAATAAAATGGCCAACCAACTACTTATATATATAGGCTACTAAAACTTAGTCCTTTTGGGACTTCTAATGATTAAACTTCATAATTTAAATTTTGCTAAACTTTTTATTTTATCTAATCTCCTAATTCCAATATAACTTGGACTCTGATAAGCCTTTATGCTCTTTATTAAATATTAGGTGCTAGTAAACCTTCCTATTATTAGAAGGAAATTTACATGGGGGAACACTATAGACAAGAGTTGAATTGATCATTACTTGGCTTATGGGGCATGTTTATCTACTTTTCTAAATTCAAAAATCATGATGCCCTATATTACTCAAATTTGAATCTTAAATTGGACTCTTAAACCATTTTCCTTTCTCAATTGCTAGTTGCAATGACCCAGATTGTAACACCCCTCACCGGTCTACAGTGTAGCCGAGCGAGGTGTGCTACATTCGGTGCCGGAGCATCCTAACTTATCTTACTTTATTCCTTTAATAATTTGATCTCGTTATATTTTAATATCAATTATTTTTAGACGGAGAAACCAGTGGAGTTTCCCCTATTTTATTATCAGTTGATGTGTTTTACTATTCACCTGTTTGAAAATTTCAATAATATTTTACAATAAAAATCTCATCAATTATTCTCATAATCATCTCATAATTCACATCTCATTCATATATCTCAATTTCATATTCATTTCCATGCATTTCCATTCATGCACAATTTATATATATAAGTTCTCAAGTTTTATTAATTTACATGATTTACAGACTAATTACATAAATTCATAATTTATATGATCAATAAATTATTTACAGTTCCATAATTGGTATTTCAACATACAATTCATAATTTACATTATAAATAATAACTAATTATAATGTACAAAATACATAATATAATCTATATGGACCCTATCTACATGCATTGCTAAGGAGGTGACAACCTTGTACACTTCTGACACTTCCGCAGATCTGGACTCTAAAATTTCCAGTCAAACATCCATTGGGTTCTAGCTTCAGTACCTGCGCGAAGGAAACAATTCCATCGCGCTAAGTATTGCTGCTTAGTGGCGCAATAATATGACAATGTATACAAATAAAAATAATTGGAGCATTTTTTTTTAAACTAAAAAATTTTACTGGGTTCATATGAAATTTTCCATACAGTACATTTTTCGTCATTTATGTTGCTCTCTAGAATCTCTTCTATCATAAGTTTACAATAATCATTTATATAATGTACAAATAAATCTAAAATTTAAACTTATACTTTATATTCATATAAAAGTCACATTTATAATGTTATTTAAGTTATAATTCTTCTACTAGTTTTTTTATCACTTCCCTGATACTTTCTAAGTTGTTTACAATCATTTCGTAATATTTAAAATTTTTAGAACTAATTTAATTTACTTTAGATCATTCTAAGGAACAAATTTTTGGAGCTAAGCTAATTTATTTCAAAACTTCTTCTCATTTATTTACTTTCTAGCATTTTTAATTGCTAATATTCATAACTTATTTTAATAAAATTAAACTGCCCAAGTAACCTATGCCAGGCTGACTAAACTGGATAACGGGTCGTTGGCACTGGACACCGCGGTGCCTCAGGCCGTCATACCATGGGACGCAGAACGTCAACCAAGTATGCAGTCAGTATAGCTAAAAAGCCATAATAATACATAATCAAGCATAAAAGCCATAAATGTTGGCATAAAGCCATGAGTGCGGGCATAAAGCCATGAATACAGGCATAAAGCCTTTCGCAATACTGCTAAAATAATACCCTATTGGCATGACACACATGTCTAGGTAATACAAGGGCACATAATATCATTAAATATTAATATATTGTGTTTTATGACTTCATTATTTCATGATAAATTTCAATTATAATTTATACATTCATTTGATCATTTATATGATAACAATTCACATCATTTATCCTTTTATACCATTGTACTCAAAGTACTTTTCCTTTCTACAATAATGAGAACTAATTTCTCATTCATACATTAATATGGTTCATGTATTCATTCATTATGTTATTCATATTGATCACAATTCTAAACAATGGTTCACATGCACCATTGTATTCAAAACATTTTTCCTTTCTCTCTTAATGGGAACTTAAATCCCAAATGGCACTTTTATCTCATTTATACATTCAACAATCCATTCATATAAAGAACATTTCATACTTCAAGTTGTTTTGCTAATATATTATGAATTCCACTGGTGTTGGGAGTATAAATCTCAAGTACCTATTCCAGGTAATCCATGAACATTTCATGGATTTCAAATTTCATGCCTTAATTTCCTCTACCAATTTAGTTCTTACACTTTGTGTCTTTGTATTACTATTCACCTTACTATTCACTCAAATTGTTGACTTTTTTATATATAATAAATTTATTGAACCTAAATTCACCAAGATACCACATTTTGCATTTTATTTTTGTTGGTATTAATGTCCAATACCATTTCAAAGCTTATCTTATGTTATTCAAAATTTTTAGATTTCATACCCTAAGTTTACTATTCCATTGGTCATTTGTACAGTAGAAATTTGACAAAATTGTCTTCATGAAAGTTGTTCCTTATTGTGTCTAGTTACATTTCCTTTTTTGAATCACTCCATTTGGAGTTTTGTAGCTCAAGTTATGGTCATTTTACCATAACTGGCCGGATTGACCTGTACCCAGAATTTCTGGGCAATTTGGTTATGCCAGATTTGGTGACCTAAATTTAGTTGGCAATTTGACTAGGTTATGGTCAGAATTTGGATTTGTGTTCTTCATGAAAGTTGTAGGGCCAGCTTTCTTCTGGTAAAATTTCAGATCAATTGAACTTTTCTACACTGAGTTATGACCATTTGAACAAACACTATTCATTTGGTCATTTTCCAGGGACAGCATGTTGGTCACCCGGATTAGGGTAATTTTTAGGTCAACTTGCTTTGATTTTCTGGGCAGGGTTTCTTCACCAAAGTTGTGCCATTATGTGTCTAGTTTCATTGCCAATTGCCCTTGCGCCAATTGAACCTATACAACTCCATTTATAGCTGCCCAAACCTACTGGACTCACAACCAGTCCTGCAGGTCACCAAGGGCAGCATGCCTAAGTTCAACTCCAACATCCTTACTCACTTCAATTCCTCCTCATACACATTCAAATGGTCACTAAATGACCATTACAAGGTTAATATATCATTTCATAAGAAAAACTCTAATTTTTCACAGACCCTAATTTCTAAAGTGTCCATTTCATACCTTTCATGTCATCTAACTCATCCAACACACATAGTTCAACATCTAACTCAAGTTATCTCATCACAAACCACTTCTAAACAATTCAAGTCATACAAATCAACAAATCTCATCCTTCTCCCATGGCTGCAAATTTTCATACACACTTCAATATAATTGTTTTGTTCAATTTTGTAACAAATTCTCATTTAATTTGTCTTCCTAATAAAGATTAAAAAGATAAGGAAGTAAGTATAGGCACTAACCTTTTTGAGCTTCACTTAACCTTGATTAAACCTCCTTAATCTCTTCTTCTTTGGCTTCCAATAGCTTTTTCTAGGTGAAAGATCAAATTTTTGTGAAGGGACTTGACAATTTTGGTGAACAAATGGAGAGGAAATTCAAACTTTTAAGCTTGAAAATGGTGGAACCTCCTCTCTCTCTCTCTCTCTCTCTCTCTCTCTCTCTCTCTCTCTCTACGTTTTTGGCTGCCCAAAGGTTGAAGATGAAGATTGTTTGTCAATTTTTGGTCTCTTTTAATAAGTTTAATAAATTGTGATTGGTAGAAGAAATTTAAATGACATCATATGATATCATAATTAGGTATTTTCCTTTATTTTCTTTTCTTTTCTTCTCTACTCATTTTCAATTAAATTTTTTAGCAATATTTATTCATATTTTAGATCATAATAATTATTTACTTAACTCGACAAGTTAGCCAAAAATTATCGCTGAAGACGAAATGACTAAAATGCCCTCAGTTTGGCTTAACAGACTAAAATTGTCTGTACTGATTGAAAAATTTTTCTAAGCATTTTCTTGGCATTCTAATGCCATAGAAACCTCAATGACTCTTCCCTGGAGTCCAAAAAATTATTTTATGAATTTCTCCCGGGTTTAGGGCTCCTAGCTGCGAAGACCGCAACTTCTCACTCGGTTACCCATAGCTAGGGCACCGGCTCATTTAACTTGATTGTATTTCATTTCTAAAATTTTTCCTAAATTTTTCCTATTAATATTTGAGTTATTTATGACTCCTCACTCTAGTCTAAATATTTTTCCAGACGTTCTAGCTGTCCGAACTGACACCGGTCACTGGAACAGTAAAATATACGGAATTACTACAGTGAGTGGTGTTACACAGATTCTCCAAGATGATTGTACATTGGCGAAGTTCCTTATATGCGTTAAGTGCAAGTTTTATAAAAGAAATTGAAATATCTAAAGTCTAAATTAATCAATTGAATTAGGATGTGTTCAACTCACCAGATTCCTATATTTCCTCATTGGAACAAGAACTTAATGACATTAACAAATTGTTGGAAGATTATCCATCAATACTTCCATCAAGGTAGTTAATTCAACACATTGAAGAGTAATCTAGAGCCAATTATGGAAAAAGTGCAAAATGAATGTTCTTTGAAAGCAGAAGTCGAGACTTTAATGAGTAAAAGAAAAGGAAAAGACCACTAAATTCTTCCACTTAATGGCTTCCAATTGAAGATGAAAAAATTTTATTAGTTATGTTCAATTTGCCTCTAGCTTAGTGAAAGATGTAAAGGGTATCCAAAATGAGATTCTAAAGCATTTCAAGCTTCTATACAGTGAATCCTTTTGTAGAAGGCAATCTCTCAAGATTGATAATGCCAAAAAGTTGCCTTCTTCGACTCCGAGGTTTTGGAAGCCCCTTTCACCATTAAAGAAGTGAAAATAGTTGTTTAGTATTGTAGGAGTGATAAAAGCACTTGGCCCTAATGGCTATAATGGTGCATTCGTTAAAGCTGGTTGGGATTTTTTATGGCTAGATATTATGTAGCTAGTTTATGAGTTCTTCAAGTTGTTACTATTTTTATGCGCTATAACCAATTTGGGTTTACTAATTAAATCTAGTCCTAACCTAATTAGGATTTATGGGTTAACTAATTAATTAAGATCCTAATCTAATTAGATTTAAATTAATGGCACACTATAAATAGAGGTGTCAGGTAGGCTATAATGGATGATGACTTAATAGAAAGAGCTAGCACTTTTCAGCTATTCTCTCTTCCCTCTCCGAAAATAGTTTTGATGGATTTTCTAAACTACAGTTCATATGGATCACCATTAGAGACCAAATGTGTGGATGGTTAATCATTTACTACAACTCAACTAGGAGTGAGCATTATTCGATTCAAACCGAATAAACTGAACTGAGCCGTCTTAATTTGGTAATTCAGTTCAGTTTTTAATATAATTTAGTTCTGTTCGATTTTATATTATAAAAATTTTAGTTATTTCAGTTCGGTTTTGAAGAGAAAAAAATCGGTTAAACTGAACCTTGATTTTTGAATTAATTTACTTTTATAGAGAATTTATGAATTATATGAAATTATATATATATATATATATATATATATATATATATATTGTTTAATTTCATTGATTAATAGTTATTAGATTCAAACCAAGGTCAAAATCAGACCAAATAACTTAAAAATCAAATCTAAATTAAAAAATAATCAAAAATTAAAAACGCTCGGTTTGAACCGAACCAAACAAAAATAGAGTGGTTCGATTCAATTAGATTTTTTATCTATTTTGATTCGGTTCCATTTTTAAAATATATAATTTGATTTTTATGATTTAATTCGGTTTGGTTCAGTTTAGTTCAATTTGAATCGAATAGATTTATTAATTAATTTGAGTTCGAGTTTTATTTGTCATTATACATACCTTGAAGATTTGATCTATAGGTACAACTTTTGATTAATCTATCTATGCACTATAATCATTTAAACATGATCATTTAGGAATTAAAACTTTTCATTCTATTTTCTACTACATATTTTTTGTCTTAATTCCTAAAAATGGTATCCAAGCTTCCATTTAAACCTTATATTGTAGGTTTGAAATTATTTGTTATTCGTGTTGATTACGGAATTAAATTTATATACTATAAAATTTAATTGTTTTTCTAGTAAAATTTTTCCTCGGGTCAAGAATTTTCAGATCATTTATAGAATTGTTATGGAATTTTGATTCTCAAGTTGCTATGTCCATATTTTAAAGATTTTGGATCTGAAAAATTTTTATTTTCCAAAAATTAAGATAAAAAAATAGAGAATTGAATTTGGAAATTTGCATGAACCAACAATTAAATCCCATTGAAAGCAACGTCTGTTCACCATTGTTGTCTGCCACCCGCTCGCGTGATTGGCAGGTGACGTTAAGCTCCATTGCCTGGAGCTTTGGATGGCAAGATGGCATGCCTGGAATGGTTCTAAGTTGAAGAAGCAATGCGTGATGGTGGAGGGGCTTTGTGCGTGGCTGCTACCTTGAGCCAGCGCCATCACTAGCCTCGTCACAGCCAGAAATCGTCGCAGCAAGGTTAGCAACGGTGGCTGGACACGCTAAGATGGTGGGCTTCAATGCGCCGATGGGAAGAACTCCGGCGTTATGGATTCTTGAGGAAGATGAAACTCACTTGAACAAAGCCATCCAACTTCAAAATAATTACATGTCTACCATTGTAAACTTTGTCCCAATCTTTTCACGAATTTACAGTATTGCCATTGACCTTGCCAATAATTTTTCAATCGTTTCACATTGCCACTTGAGCACCCAATTTTGATAGTTTTACAATTTTAATTTTAGTCTAACTAGTATTTAAATTAAAGTTTGTTTAATTCAAATAAAATTATAATTTTTAATCTTAATTTAATTAGGGCATAAATTAAATTGTTTAATTCAATTAGAATTATAATTTTAAATCCTAAATAGATTAAGGTTTGAATTAAAATTTTAATTGAAAATTAAATTTATAATATTAATTTTAGTTAAATTGGCATATAAATTACTTTGTTTAATTTAAATTAATTTTAGAAAATTTTTTTTGAATTAATAAAAAGGTGGCATGAAGATTATTTGGCACTAAAATTAAATTGTTTAATTCAATATTAAATTTGAAGAAATTATTTTCTAAGATTAAAATGACAAACAATGGGTAAATTAAATTAATTTAATGAATTTAATTAAAATCAATTTTAACTAATCTCATTAAAATTAATTGTAGTTATTCTAAAATTGTTTTGGAATTATTATTCCAAAGAGGATTACAAATGGAATTGAACTAGATTATTACCTTCATGTTGCTGTAGTATATAAATATTTTTTTCTTTAAACTAATTTACTGAAATTCACATGATATTAATTCTCATACCATGTATCAAATAAAAAATTATGCTCATCACAACCAAATGACTTGAAATTTTACCAGTAGAAAGTTGAGATATAGATCTACAACTTTCATGAAGAACACAAACCTAAATTATGCCCTTAACCAAGTCATTTAGCCACCCAAAATTAGTGACCTAAAATTGCCAGAACCAGTTTTGGTGCCCAGAAAATATGGGTTATGTCACACCCTACTCCCCTGTAAGATGCAACATGATCCTGTAGTACACCTAATGAATTACCATACTTCGCCTACCGATAACCCATTAGATATGCTACAACGGATTTTAAAATAATTTTTGTGAAATTTAAATCATCGGTTAAAATCTGGTGTTATAATTTTTTTTTTTCAGAATTTCGGCAAAGTGCTGGCTGTATTTTGAGAAAACAGTTCTTCAATCCTGCAAAAGAAAATGCTCCCAATATGTTTTCTCAAATACAACTTCAATAACTTCATTTCAATTCACAATTCAATTCTCAATAAACAATCAATTCATTTTCAAACTACTCTCATTATAAAGAAACATTTCATTGATTACAAGACTCAAAATTTATAATACAAAACTATTCAAGTAAATGAAATCTCAACTTTATATTTACAATAATTTACATTTAATTACATACCAAAATATTTTACAAGAGTTTTTATACAACTGCTCAAATAATTTACATACATATTATTACATGCATACATCAAAACCTATGTACATGGGTATACCTATGATATACCTGGAGCTGATCTGAAAGTGTCTTCAAAGAAACTTACTCACTGCTCTATGCTCTTCTTACCTGCGACAGCATAACAAGCTATCGCTGAGTGGTGAACTCAGTGGTGCACAACTATAATTTAAAACACAGTACAATATACATTGACAAAATTTACAGTAAATAATTTGGAAATCTGAATACTCATCAAATTCCAAAACTCAAAATATTCATTTCCAATAATGTAAATCATTTGTATAAATGACTTTGATCACAAAATTCAATTTATCAAATCATGACTAACCATTTAAGTAATTCCAACAAAATTAATTATACATAAACCATAATTGAAATCACAATTCTTTACCACTCAAAAGCCATTCTGTATCTCAAAAATCATTATGTATCTCAAAAATCAATCTTTATCTCACTAACTATGCAAGACTAATCCGAAAGGGCCATATTCGATGTGATTCTAACTCCCTATAGTCAGGGAGGTTGAATCAGATTCTAACTCCCTATGGTCGGGGAGGTCGAATCATCGTGCACAGTACCATCACAATAATGAATCTTCCGCAAGGGCCATAACGATAAAATAAACTTAGATCTAACCTCAAATCAGAGGAAAATCTAAGCCTGTGCACGTACCATGGTAATCAAAACACAACTAACTCCATTGTCTTCTCAACAAATGAGAGAGACGGGTAATAACCTAGTCAAGTATCTATAGTGAGATATAAAATAATATCACAATCCTTTTAGTGAGCATAAATCACAATATAATTCGATTCAAATTCAATTCCAATATCCAATAATTTTTATGCTCATCATAATTCAAACCATAAATTTGCATTTTTCCATGAAAATTACCATCACAATTCAAAACATGTTCTATCACAATTTTCCAAAACATAATTTATTCAATCCATAACAATGCTTAATACTTGTGGAAATACCATTTCACAAAGCTAAATTCATACATACTATAAGAATTTTAATAATCATTGAATTAAATCCAATGCTTGTTAAACATAATAAATAAGAAAATATGTCATTTAATCATATGAAATATTCAAACAAAATCAGTTAAAAACTAGTTGTGCACAAACCTCTGATAACTGTCTCTTGGTCTTGACTCAATGTTTCCTTCCCTCTCCCTGAGTCTTTGCTAACTGAGAAATACAATTTGAAGTGTTTCAGTACTTAATTAAACTGTCTCTAACGATAATGTTTGATAAATAATTCACTGAATGCTATTATTTGCTTAATCAACTTAATATATCGACCCTCGATGCGTTTTAGGTAATTTAGATTTTAACGTTACTAATATGTCACATTCGATAGTCTTTTAGGGTTGGTACATGTTACCAAGTTCATTTCCGTGTATACTGCATTTTCTTGCAATTTGCTAGATTACGGGATACTAGTTTGACTTAGCCGGACGACCTAGTTTCCTCGGTTTTCGGGTTTTGGTCAAAACTACAAACTTGTAGATCTATGTCTTATGGAACGCAGGGCAAAATTTCAGGTCATTCTGAGTTATGTAGACCAAGTTATGGTCATTTTACTATTGCTGGTCCAATTGCATCAAAATTGGTCATTTTAGGTCACTTTAGGCCATTTTAGGTTCGGCCAGTTTTTGGACCCGAGCTTTTGTAAGCTGTTTGACTTGCTTATGGTCATTTATGGGCTTTGGTGTCTTCATAAGACTTGTAGATATGGGTCTTAGCTATTCATGGTTAAAATTTCAGGTCAATTGGACCTGTTTTGAGTGATTTATGGCCTAAACACTAACTGCTGCCCAAATGGTCAATTTTCAGGCCTTATTTGCACTTAATCCGGATTTGGTCATTTTTCAAGCTACCTTGCAAGCAGAATTTTGGTATGTTTCCTTCATGAAAGTTGGCACATTTTGTGCCTAGTTTCACCTCCAATTGGTCTCATACCAATTGGAGTCACACACTTAAAGTTATAGGCCTAAAACTCAAACTACCTTATTGAAATTCTTGCATACACATCAAGCATCACTTTTAACACTCACCAAACTTAACTTTCAAACCAATTCTGGTTGTACCACAACCTAAACATAATTTATAACATATTATAGGTCATTTTGGCAGCTTACAATTACATTCAATGTGCACCAACAAGTGCAGAATTTGTCCAACTCAATTTATAACAATTCAATCACCAATTCATGCCCATTTACATGTCCCACTTTACACCACCATACATACACTCAAACTGCCATAACAACCAACACATTTCAACACCATTATTTCATAAACCAAGCATGAATTCCAGCATTCCTCAAGATTTAACAAACTGCCACAATGGTACATTTACATTCCATTAATTTCCAAGCTTTAAATTTCATTTCACATTTACATATACCAAGTATACATCACCCAAATAATTTCCTACACAATATACATTTAATCAATCATTTAATTCACCATTTACAAGCACAAATAAACTGCCTTCAAGGTGTTTCCATGGCTGCCAAAAGTACACACTCCCATTCAACATCAAACCTCAAAAATTTCTCCATAAATCAAACACCCATAACCTCCTCACAAACTTTAATGAAGCACTAATAAAAAATACATACTTACCACTTTGGAAACTCTTCAAAACTTCACCAAAACTTGATCTTCTTGCTGCCTATCTACTGCCCATGGTGTGAGGATTAACTTTAATGAAGGGAAGTGGAGAGAAAGAAGCTTGGATCACCCTTGCATGGAGCTCCAAAACCATGCGGCAATGGAGTTCTTCCCTTCTCCATTTTTGGCTGAATTTTGAGAAATAAGGAAGATGACAATCTGCTGGTCCAAGATGAAGATTAAATGGTCCACTTTAATGAGTTAGTGGAGCACTATTGCAAGTTTAATGTTAATTTATTCAAAAGTTTCAATTTCCCACATTTAACTCCCCATTTTTGCTATTTACATTAGGTACCCCTAAATTAATTTTTCATTATATTTTCCAAGTGTAATATTATTTATTTTTTATGGACCTTTAGTTAAAAGACAATTCGGGATGTCAAATGACCACAATGCCCCTGTTCGGGTTGTATTCCCGATTTTTAGTATATAGGGTTTTTGTCCGTTTTTCGATTTCTCACTTTTCTTTGTACTAATTATTTAATTTTTCTTTGATATTTCTAATGATATTTATACTTCAATAAATATTTATTTGAGTCCTAAAAATATTTTCCAGGGTTCCCCGCAGTCCAGGGCTAGTCAACGGTCCATGCCGTGACTTCCAGTCATGATCACCCATCGCTAGGGTTCTCGGCTCGCTTAACTTGGTTACATTTCTTTGCTATTATTTTTCCTTTGTTTTTCTTGTATTTTCTTTTCTTGTATTTTATTATTTTATGTCTCCTCACTCATATCGAAGTGTAGTTCTAGGCATCCTAGCTGTCCGGACAACACTGGTCACAGGAACAGTAGAACGCACTACCGAACTTAGGGGTGTTACAGGTTAGGCCAATCCGGCCAGCCATGTTTAAATGGCTATAACTTGAGCTACAAAACTCCAAATGGAGTGATTCAAAAAGGGAAAGTCAATATTTTGACTTGAATAGTACCATGAATAGTAACCCCAACATGAAAATTTTCAAGAATGTAAGTTTAAGCATATTAGGATTAATTATTGGAATTATTGTGAGGCAAAGATACTGAGACACTATAAATTTCGTGTTTTAGCTAAAAAAGACCTGGAAGGTCTAAGGGACTGAGTCAAGGCCTAGAGGAGACTCATGTCAGATTTGTGCACAATAAACCCTATTTAAGTATTTTCTCATTGAAAATTTGATTTAGTATGCACTATGAAATTTTCGTGTTAATTATGAATTTAAGAACTTTTGTGTTGCCACTTTATGAATGAAAATGTGACTTTGGAAATTGATTTGATTTTGCATGCAATATTTGAATAAATTGTTTTAAATTGATTTCTGATTCACACGTAACATGACAGTGCCTTATTACTCCTCCTCCATTTATGGGGTTGAGATCAATTATTTTCTTCCCTCTCTGGTTTGCCAGTTGAGGTTGTAGATCGAATGAGTACTCATTAGCTAGCTAGCCACCTCTCTTATTGATTTCGATTAGTGGGGTTGTAGATTGCTTTGTCATGGTGTACAACGCGATATTGATCAGAAATTTTGTGTCATGGCTTAAGTTGTGTATGAATTGGCAACACTATGTTTATTAAATTGTTTGACCAAAATTGTTCTATAATGAGTTTTGATAATTGTGAAATATTTAAGTTGTGATTTGTCAATGAATGTTTCATGTATTACATTTTAAATTTTTATTGTGCACCACTGAGTATTTTTATACTCAGCGATAGCTTATTTTGTTGTCGCAGATAAGGGCAAGGAAAAAGCAGCTGGGTGAGCTGCTGAATTGGCAAGGACTTCGCTAATATTTTTGTACGGGTATTTATTTATACCCTTGTAGTTATTTGATGTAAATATTATAATGTCTTATGTATTAATGAAAAGTTGAGCAGTTGTACAGTAAATTGTAATAATGTTATTTTGGATTTTCTTTTTATAAATTAAGATTTGTATTTGTAAATTAAGTGCTATATGCAATGTGAATGAATTTGTGAAGTATTTTGAGATGACAAATTTTTTGTTCAGTTGTGGAATTGAATTAAATTGTGTTGACTTGAGTTGATTTGGGTTGGGAGTTGTGAAAATAATTATTGGAAGTGTTTTTACAGGTTTTTGAAGAACTGTTTTCTCAAAATACAGACGGTACTCTGCCGAAATTTTTCTAAAATTTGCGGAAAAATAAAAATAGATAAAATTTTTTACTAGTTTTGAAAATTCAATTAAATGTTTTTCATTCCTACCAAAATGCTCACCACTTCCAAAAGTAAGAAAATTGTTTTAAAATCTCTTGTAGGGTACTTAATGAGTTATCGGTAGGCGAAGTTCGGTAGTTCATTAGGTATTCTACGGGATCATGTTATGCCTTACAGAGGGGTAAGGTGTTACAGTTATATTATCCTCCCTCTCTGATTTATTAGTTGAGGTTGAGATAGGATGGGTGCACTCATATTTGCTAGCTAGCTTTGCTTCCTTCATTAGTTTCAGCTAGATGGGGTTAAGATAGCTTTGTCGTGGTGTACAATACGGCATTGATATGAAATTTTGAGTCATTGCTTAAACTGTGGGATGTTGGCAATACTAGTAATTTTTAAATGTTATCATAAATGTGTTGTTAACAATAAATGATTTGTTGATGATTGAGAATATTATTATTGTTTTCACATTTCATGGAAATTCGAATACATTAAATACTTTGTTATGGTTTGATATCTTACGTCTCATATTAGCTTTTATAAAGTGATGGTTGTGCACCACTGAGTCTTTATACTTAGCGATAGTTTCTATGCTGTCGCAAGTAAAGGAAAAGAAAAGACAACTAAATGAGCGTAGTAGAAGCTGTATTCATTTTGCAAGCAGGGTATACTTTTATGTTACACTTTTGTATTTTGTTTTTAATATACATAATGACTATATGTATGTAAGAATTATTTGAGCAGTTATACAAAGTGATATAATATTATTTTACTGATAACAAATGAATGGAAATTTGTAAGAATGTATTTCTTTTAGTGATGAATGAAAAAAAAGGCATTTGATGAAATGTGGATTTGATGAATTTGTGATATACATATATTGCTACAGGTTTTGTTTAACAGGTTTAAAATTTTTGGATAGTTGAATTTTTAGCCGTCACCATGCCAAATTTTTACCAAATTTCTCAAGTTTTAAAAATGCTTATTTTTTTTTCTTAATTAACTTCATGGTATTTTTCTTAAACTTTTTATCGACAATTTTAATTTGAAATTGAATTTGAAATCGTTAAATCTCTTGTAACATGTTTAATGGATTATCGATAGAGGGTGTTTCAGTAATTCATTAGGCATATTACGGGAGCATGTCATACCTTATGTAGGGGTAAGGTGTGACAGGTATAGTTTAAGCTTCAAGGAAGGTAAGTTCTTGTTTGCATGTGAGATTACTAGAAAATGTTTCAATTTTCTTTAGGTCCTATTAAGTGATTATGTGCATGAGTTGTAGCTTTAAGCAATGAGGTAGTAGTTTGGGTTGGAATTCCTTTACTTTTAGATTATTTCAATTTAGGATTCTTATTAAGTGTTATGGTTGGAATTTATATGTTGAATTGAAGATTTGAACATTTGAATTTAGTTTTAATTGTTGAAATCTTTGATGATTGATGGGTTTTTGTTATGAATTTTAAAGATTTAGTTGATGCATATTGAATTGTAAGTTTAAAAGTTTTAGCTAGTCAGTTTATGGCTTGACTATAAGTTTGAATTGAGTTTTTAGAGCTTTGACCATGTGTTGATTTTTTTTTGGGAATGAGGAAGTATTGCAAAAGCAATTGGAAATTCTAGAAATTCCCAGGTTCGGTTACTAAAAATCATTATTTCGACAGCCAAAGTAACTATTGCTTTTTTAGGATTTTTAAAGTTTAGGACTTTAGTAGCCGAAGTTTCCTACTTCAGTAGCTAAAATTCCTACTTCACCAGCCAAAGTAACTGCTACTTGATGAGGGCATTTAAGGTTTAGGACTTCATTAGTCAAAGTTCTTTACTTTGATAGCCAAAGTTGCTTCAAGGGGTAGGAAGTTTGGGAAGTAAAATGTAATTTTTATAGACTAAAGGAGATATTTTGTATATATTTCTATTTATGTAATTCTATGGGTTTGATGGCTCAAGCATAGTGGTGTCTCCTCTTACCACAACCCATTGTTTCCCTAATGCTCTTTAGGGGAGAGTGACTAGTTGATTACCATGGAGCGATAGGTGTAGCTAGCCACTGGCTTAATGAGTTTTTTTCTCGCTACTCCTTATAGGTTTCCCCCTTTCCTATAAGTGATGTAAGGATAACCAATCCAATTATATTAATTATTATATATGAATAAAAGAAGTAGCCCGTTCTTGATATATTTGTACCTCATTACTTATTATGCTTAAGATGTTTGCTCATAAATGATGATTGTGATATTTTCCCAATTGGCTTGCCAAGCTATGCTAGTATACTCATCTTGTTAAACAGATTATCATGAGATTTCTTGGCTGACTTGTCTTAAAGAAATTTAAGCCAAGTGCCACACAGTCTTGAGGGTGTTCTTACATTAGGCCTGTGATAGCCTACCTTATTTTTCTTTTTATTTTAAGGCTCTAAAACTTATTTAGAGACCCTAAATAGACCTAGAATAAATTTTATGATGTATGAATAGAGTTATAGAGGCTTGAATAACTCATTAGGGTCTGTCTTTTATAGGATCGGACTTGAGGAACTTGAAAAGCCAAGCTTGAAAAGAATAGCGACCATTTGTGTTTGGCATTTGATAGGCCACAAGAGGTGAGTAACACTAACCTAATAAATGCTAATCTTTTAATT
Source organism: Hevea brasiliensis (assembly GCF_030052815.1). Taxonomy (NCBI): domain Eukaryota; kingdom Viridiplantae; phylum Streptophyta; class Magnoliopsida; order Malpighiales; family Euphorbiaceae; genus Hevea; species Hevea brasiliensis. The sequence goes on along the minus strand of NC_079493.1, from coordinate 89,286,952 downwards.
AACCATAATGAGACTCATGGACATTCATAGGCATCATTTCATGATATTATTAGGTTCTATGTATCTAGAACATGAATAAGTTACATTACTGCATAATTAATTATTGATGCTCGATAGATGTTGGATGACCCATTGATTTCCCTTATGCTATGGATATGTTATGGATATATTGTGATCATGGATGATATGATGTGATAAGACCAGGTAAGGCCTAATAAGCCCCTGGCTCACTATTTACAATAGAGGAAGACTCGAGGAGCTTCTTTATGAGTGAGGCACATTTGTTATGTTATGTATTAAGAGAAAGTCCTAAGGAGCATCTTTATGAGCCAGGCAAATTGGTTATGGGAAATCACAGGTAATAAATTTATCTTGTGTAAATTGTTTGTGTTGTATAAAATCATGTGATTGATGTATTGCATATGTATGAATTGAACTACATCATAAATGAATATATGTTTGCTTACTCACTGAGCTTCCCAAAGCTTACCCCCTTCCCATAACCTTAGGTGCAGAATAGTAGGAATAGAGGAATATGCAGAGAAGATAGCTTTGTAGTGGTTTAGCACTGTTAAGGTATGTTATGAAGTTTTGTTGGACATGTAAAATAACAACTTAGTACTGTGTTTTGGCTGTCAATTGTTGTAAGCTACGTAATCTAAAAGATATGTATGAACTTTATGTTTTAGTACTCTAAACACTTTGTCATATTTATGCAGGATTAAAGGGACTATACTTTGTCTTTCTTAAATGTTTATGAAAACGCTTAATTGTAGAGCTATCTTTGAAGGAAAAGATGAATGCTTATGTATGAAAAGCTAGAGTATAGTTGTTGAGTTACTTTGAATTAATGTTTTAATTGGAGTAAATGAAAGCTTGCTACGAGTTTAGGTAGCCTTAAGCTAACCCATTCCCTAGTGTTGGTAATAGCCCTCTAGTTGGATCATTACAAAGTTGGTATCAGAGCACTACGTTAAATAAGTGGACATTTGTCACACCCTACCCCTCTGTAAGGCATAACATGATCCCGTAGTATACCTAATGAATTACCCACTCCGTCTACTGATAACCCATTAAATACACTACAAGGGATTTTAAAAACTTTTCTTACTTCTTTTACAGTGGTGAGCACTATTTACAGGTATTAAAAACTTTGGTGAACTGAAGTGAAACAACTAACTCATTTGGTTTATTTGGAATTTCTGTAAAAATTTTGGCAGAGTACCATCTGTATTTTGGACAAAACAGTTTTTCAGAAAACCTGTAAAAAGCACTTCAATAATGTTCCAAATCTCAACTCCAATACATTTCTCAACACAACAATTTATCAACTCAATTCCATAGAAAATTTTCAAAGTCTGAGATAAGGAAATATAATACAATTTTTACAAGTCAAATAACTCATAATTAATTTACAACTTCAAGGTACAATTTGAATTTACAACTGCTCAAAACCAAAAACAAAATGTACATACAGTGTCATACATTCTGATACAAAATGCAAAATATTGGTATACTCATTATACTGTAATCCCTATTTGGATGTATATGCGGCCTAGTCTCGCCGCATGCGTCTCTCTACTGCGATAAAGAATAAAGCTATCATTTGAGACAATGTCTCAGTGGTGCACAACATTAACCAAATACAACTTTAAATCACAATTCATAAATCATATCAATAGTGGATACTTAAAACCATAGTCAAATTTAAGACAATAAAGGTCAATAAGAATTTAAACTCCATTTCTCAATATCACAATAGATTTTCATAAGTCAGGTCATGTTTGAATTCAAAAGACAGTATATGTCAATGAGAGTTTAAATCCATTTCACAATCTCATAATACACATCAATAAATCACACACAGCTTAATCATGATTCATAGTTCAATTCGTCCCAAAAGCCGATGGCTAATGAGGTATTCAATTCGTCCCAAAAGTCGATGACTAATGAGGAATAACATGGCTAGCTAGCAAAAATATGAGTACTCATCCAATTCCTCCTCAACAGGCACACACCTCAACACTTCAGCGGAGAGAATTCAATTCGTCCCACTAGACAAGCTAATGAGGAATACAATCAATATACATGATAGCTGTGGTTTCAAACCATTTCCAATGCTTTTAAATCAATAAGTATCCATCAATGTCATTCAAACAATTTTTCACAGTTACAAACCATTCACAATATTTTTCAATCAATAAGTGTCCATCAAACACATTTCCACAATTTAAAACAATAATATACAAATAGTCAATATTTATTTCAATTGAAAATAATTCAAAAGAAACAGTTGTTGTGCACAAACCTCTGATATTTGTCTCTGTCGACTCGGTATTTCTTTCCCTTTTCTTTGAGTCCTTGTTAACTGAGAAACACAATTTGAAGTGTTTTAGTGCTAAATTAAACTGTCTCTATTGATGGTGTTTGGTAAATAATGCACTGAACTCAATTATTCACTTAATCACCTAATATACCGACCCTCGTTGCGTTTTAGGTAAATTAGGTTTTAATATCGTTAATATGTCACATTCGATAGGGTTTTAGGTTTGGTACGTTTTACCAAAGTCATTTCCTTGTTTAGTGCATTTTAATGCAAATTACTGGATTCCGGGATACTAGTTTGACCTAGCCGGACGGCCTAGTTCCCTCGATTTTCGGGTTTCGGTCAAAACTACAAACTTGTAGATCTATGTCTTATGGACCACGGTGCAAAATTTTAGGTCAATCCGAGCTAAGTAGACCGAGTTATGGTCATTACACTATTGCTGGTCAAATGGCATCAAATTAGGTCATTTTTTTGGTCAACTTTGGTTCGGCCAGTTTTTGGACCCGAACTTGTGCAAGCTTTTTGACTTGCTTATGGTCATTTCTGGGCTTTGGTGTCTTCATAAGACTTGTAGGTATGGGTCTTCTATTCATGGTTAAAATTTCAGGTCAATTGGACCTGTTTTGAGTGAGTTATGGCCTAAACACTCACTGCTGCCCAATTGGTCATTTTTCAGGTCCTAATTGCACCTAATCCGAATTGGTCATTTTCTTAGGTCACCTTGCAAGCAGAATTTTGGTATGTTTTCTCAATGAAAGTTGGCACATTTTGTGCCTAGTTTCACCTCCAATTGGTCTCATACCAATTGAGGTTACACATTTAAAGTTATAGGTCTATTTGCACACTGTCCTCTATATGTCTTTCAAACCCCAATTCAAACACACATTTAACTTGCTCTACTTTAGATCCCCATACCTAATTCTGATTTTATATCATTCCATATTCATTTATCACTTCTTACTATGGTCAATTTGGACAGAATACAAACATTCTCAATACATCAAATACAACCCTAAACCACAAAGTCCAAATTTAGCTATATATGTACATAAATACACCTAATCATTACATATAAATTTCCACTACTAATTTACATACACATTCATCAATTCTTCTATGTCAACATTCTGCCAACACTTCCATCAATACATACAATTATTCAAGGGTCTCCAAGCTGCCGAAAATCTTCTTCAACACCAAATTGTCCTACAACTCATCAATTCTCATCCAAGTGTCAAAATCACCTTATACATGTGAAGTAATTCACTAGGTTATTAAGTCATCATGATCAACAACAATTCTCATCAAATATATGCACAAATATCTCATCAAATACATGACTCCATGGCTGTCCAAAATGAACACAACAATAACTCTTCAAACTCAAAATTTTCCTTCACAAAACCAACACCCATAACATGTACACAAAACTTAACAAAGCTATCTTCAAAAATATGAACTTACCTTATGTTTGGAGCTTGTTAAACCTTGCTTAAACTTCTCAAATTTAGTATCAAACTCTTCCTTGTGATGAGTAGACAAACTTTCATGAAGCCACTTAAGGGATTGGAGTTGAAAATGGAGAGTTATGAGAGCTTGCATGAAAACGTTAATGGTGGATTCTTCACCTCTTCATTTCGGCTTGGATGGGAAAATGGGGAAGATGAAGTTGCTACTGGAGATAGTGGACTTACATCAGCCCCATTTAGTGTTTAATTAATCCTATAGTGGTCCACTAACTAGGTTTAAATCATATAATAATCTAATTGTTCACTTAATCCCACATTAACCCATGATTTTAGCTATTTACTTTAGGTACCACCAAATTAATTTTTCATTTCATTTTATAAGTGTAATATTATTTATTTTTAATGGACATTTAGGTCAAAAGACACTTCGGGATGTCAAATGACCATAATGCCCCTATTCGGGTGGCATTCCCGATTTTTCGGTAACACCGTATTTTGTCTATTTTTCGATTTCTCACTTTTCTTTGTACTAATTATTTAATTTTTCTTTAATCTTTCTAATGAGATTTATACTTCAATAAGGGTCTATTTATGTCCTAAAAATGTTTTCCAGGCTTCCCCGCAGTCCAGGGCTAGTCAACGGTCCACGCCGTGACTTCCCAGTGCGGTCACCCATCGCTAGGGTTATCGGCTCGCTTAACTTGGTTACATTTCTTTGCTATCATTTTTCCTTTGTTTTTCTTGTACTTTCTTTTCTTGTATTTCATTATTTTATGTCTCCTCACTCATATTAAAGTGTGGTTCTAGGCATCCTAGCTGTCCAGACAGCACTGGTCACCGGAATAGCAGAACGCACTACCGAACTTAAGGGTGTTATAATTCTCCCCCCCTTAAATAAATTTCGTCTCGAAATTTTTACCTGGCATTAGTCTCTGAACAGCTGTGGGTGCTGTCTCCTCATATCCTCTTCGCGTTCCCAAGTAGCTTCCTGGCCTGAATGATGGTTCCACAGCACTTTAACCAGGTGTATCTGTTTGTTTCTCAGCTGCTTCACCTCATAAGCCAGAATTTTAATGGGTTCTTCCTCATATGAGAGGTCTGGATTTACTTCAATTGTCACACCCTACCCCTCTGTAAGGCATAACATGATCCCGTAGTATACCTAATGAATTACCAACTCCGTCTACTGATAATCCATTAAATACACTACAAGGGATTTTAAAAACTTTTCTTCTTTTACAGTGGTGAGCACTATTTACAGGTGTGAAAGACTTTGGTGAACTGAAGTGAAACAACTAACTCATTTGATTTATTTGGAGTATCTGTAAAAATTTTGGCAAGGTGCCATTTATATTTTGGACAAAACAGTTCTTGTAAAACTCAGAAAAGCACTTCAATATATTTTCAAATATAAACTCCAACATTTTTATCAACACAACACATTTCTCAATTCAAATCCACAGTGATTTTCAAAGACTAAGATAAAAAAATATAACACAATTTTACAAGCCAAATAACTCATAATTATTTTACAACTTTATTGTACAACTTAAATTTACAACTGCTCAAAACCAAGAACAAAATATACATACAGTGAATATACATTACAATACAAAATGCCACATATGGTATACTCACTATACCCAAAATCTCTCATTGCGGTACTAGCGACCTAGTCACGCCTGTCTATCTCTCTACTGCGACAAAGAATAAAGCTATCACGAGACAATGTCTCGATGGTGCACAACATTAACCAAATACAATTTTAAATCACAATTCATAAATCATATCATTAGTGGATACTTAAAACCATAGTTGATTTCAAGACAATGAATGTCATAAGGAATTTAAACTCCAATTCACAAATTATCAAAATTCATAATAACACAATTTAGTCAAATAGCTTAAGAATACCGTATTGCCAATTCATACACAATTTGATCAAATTACTGAATAACACAGTTTTTTCCAATCAATGACACAATTTGATCAAATAACTAAATAATATCGTTTTGCAAATCAATAACACAATTCGATCAAATAATTGAATAATATCGTTTTGCAAATCAATAACACCATTCGATCAAATAAATGGAGAATACAGTGATTCAAAACAATATCACAATTTAATTCAAGAAAAAATTTTTCCATATATGCCGTGTTGTACACCACGACAAGACATACTCACCCCAATAATCGAAATCAATGAGGGAGGAAGCTAGCTATCTAATGAGTACTCATCCATACTCACCTCAGACTAGGAAGTCAAAGAGGGAGGAACATAATCATACTCACCCCAGACTAATAAGTCAAAGAGGGAGGAATAATCACACTCACCCCATTAATGGAGGAGGAACATATTATCAGTGTCATGCCAATTGTGAGTCAAAACAAATTCCAAACATTTTATTCAAATGATCCATAAGAATCCAATAAATTTTCAAAGTTATAATTTCATTCACAAAATGGCAACACAATTCGTAATTCACTTCAATTTCCACAAATACCATTTACAGTGCTTTTCAATCAATAAGTATCCATCAAATACCATTCAAACAATTTTTCACAGTTTCAAACGATTCACAATGTTTTTCAATCAATAAGTGTCCACCAAACACATTTCCACAATTTAAAACAATGATATGCAAATAGTCAATATTTATTTCCATTGAAAATAATTCAAAAGAAACAGTTGTTGTGCACAAACCTCTGATATTTGTCTCCTGGTCTTGACTCAGTATTTCTTTCCCTTTTGCTGAGTCCTTGTTAACTGAGAAACACAATTTGAAGTGTTTCAGTGCTAAATTAAACTGTCTCTATCGATGGTGTTTGGTAAATAATGCACTGAACTCAATTATTCACTTAATCACCTAATATACCGACCCTCGATGCGTTTTAGGTAAATTAGGTTTTAGTGTCATTAATATGTCACACTCGATAGGGTTTTAGGTTTGGTACGTTTTACCAAAGTCATTTCCTTGTTTAGTGCATTTTAATGCAACTTCTTTGGATTCGGGATACTGGTTTGACCTAACCGGACGATCTAGTTCCCTCGATTTTCGGGTCTCGGTCGAAACTACAAACTTGTAGATCTAGGTCTTATTGCACGCGGTGCAAAATTTCAGGTCAATCCGAGTTAAGTAGACCAAGTTATGGTCATTACACTATTGCTGGTCAAATGGTATCAATTTAGGTCAATTTTTGGTCAATTTGGTCAACTCTGGTTCGGCCAGTTTTTGGACCCGAACTTGTGCAAGCTTTTTGACTTGCTTATGGTCATTTCTGGGCTTTGGTATCTTCATAAGACTTGTAGGTATGGGTCTTAACTATTCATGGTTAAAATTTCAGGTCAATTGGACCTGTTTTGAGTGAGTTATGGCCTAAACACTCACTGCTGCCCAAATGGTCAGTTTTTAGGTCTCAAGTGTACCTAATCCGAATTGGTCATTTTTCACATCACCTTGCAAGCAGAATTTTGGTATGTTCTCTCAATGAAAGTTGGCACATTTTGTGCCTAGTTTCACCTCCAATTGGTCTCATACCAATTGAGGTTACACATTTAAAGTTATAGGTCTATTTGCACACTGTCCTCTATGTGTCTTTCAAACCCCAATTCAAACACACATTTAACTTGCTCTACCTTAAATCCCCATACCCAATTCTGATGTTATACCATTCCATATTCATTTATCACTTCTTACTATGGTCAATTTGGACAGAATACAAACATTCTCAATACATCAATTACAACCCTAAACCACAAAGTCCAAATTTAGCAATATATGTACATAATTACACCTAATCATTACATATAATTTCCACTACTAATTTACATACACATTCATCAATTCTTCTATGTCAACATTCTGCCAATACTTCCATCAATACATACAATTATTCAAGGGTCCCCAAGCTGCCGAAAACCTTCTTCAACATCAAAGTGCCCTACATTTTACCAATTCCCATCCAAGTGCATAAATCACCATATATATGTGAAATAATCCTCTAGGATATTAAATCACCATGATCAACATTATTTCTCATCAATTATATGCATAAATATCTCATCAAAAACGTGACTCCATGGCTGTCCAAAATGAAAACAACAATAACTCTTCAAACTCAAAATTTTCCTTCACAAAACCAACACCCATAACATGCACACAAAACTTAACAAAGCTATCTTCAAAATTATGGACTTACCTTATGCTTGGAGCTTGTTAAACCTTGCTTAAACTTCTCAAATTTAGTATCAAACTCTTCCTTGTGATGAGTAGACAAAGTTTCATGAAGGAACCCAAGTGAATGGAGTTGAAATGGAGGGATGGATCAAGCTTGCATGAAAATGTCCATGGAGTTTCCTCTCCCTTCATTCACGGCAACTTTGGTACAATGGAGAAGATGAAGTTTCTGCCTTGGATAATGGATGTACACCTGCCCTACTATGTCTTTAGTTTATTCCTTTAGTGGCCCACTCACATTATTTAACCATATTATAAGTTTAATGTGTTATTTACACCATTTCCACTCCATTTTTGGCTATTTATTTTAGGTACCACTAAACAAATTTTTCATTTCATTTTCTAAGTGTAATATTATTTATTTTTAATGGAAATTTAGGTCAAAAGACAATTCGGGATGTCAAATGACCATAATGCCCTGTTCGTGGCATTCCCAATTTTTCGGTAACACCGTATTTTGTCTGTTTTTCGATTTCTCACTTTTCTTTGTACTAATTATTTAATTTTTCTTTGATCTTTCTAATGATATTTATTCTTCAATAAGGGTCTATTTAAGTCTTAAAAATGTTTTCCAGGGTTCCCATGATCCGAGCTAGTCAACGGTCCACTCAGTGACTTCACGTTGTGTTCACCCATCGCTAGGTTTCCCGGCTCACTTATTCGGTTACATTTCTTTGCTATGATTTTTCCTTTGTTTTTCTTGTATTTTCTTTTTTTTTATTTCATTATTTATGTCTCCTCTCTCATAACAAGGTGTGGTTCTAGGCATCCTAGCTGTCCGGACAGCACTGGTCACCGGAACAGCAGAACGCACTACCGAACTTAGGGGTGTTACATCAATCTCTTCAACTAACAGTACATGAGATGGGTCTGATCTGTACCTCCTTAACATGGACACATAGAAGACACTGTGTATCCTTGCTAGCTCTGGAGGTAATGCCAACCGATATGTCAGAGGACCCACTCTTTCCAGAATCTCATATGGTCCGATGAAACGAGGACTCAGTTTCCCCTTTCTGCCAAATCTCATAATCCTCTTCCAAGGAGAAACTTTGAGGAATACTTTATCACCCACTGCATACTCAATATCTCTTCTTTTCAGATCAACATAGGACTTCTGACGATCTGATGCAACCTTGAGTCTATCTCTGATCAATCTAATCTTTTCCTCTGTCTGCTGGACAATTTCTGGCCCAATCATCTTCCTTTCACCTACTTCATCCCAACATAAAGGAGTTCTGCACTTTCTGCCATACAAAGCTTCATATGGAGGCATCTCAATGCTTGATTGGTAGCTGTTGTTATAAGCAAACTCAATCAAAGGCAAGTGTGTATCCCAACTACCTTCAAACTCAATCACACAAGCCCGTAGCATATCCTCCAATATCTGAATAACCCTTTCGGACTGGCCATCCGTCTGTGGGTGGAATGCTGTGCTGAAGTTCAATCTAGTTCCTAGGGCTCTCTGAAGACTACCCCAGAATCTAGAAGTGAACCTAGGATCTCTGTCAGACACAATTGATACTGGCACTCCATGCAATTTTGCAATCTCATATATGTACAATCTGGCCAATCTTTCCAGGCTATAGTCCATCCGAACTGGTAAAAAGTGAGCAGACTTGGTCAACCTGTCAACTATAACCCATACTGCATCATGACTACTCTGTGTTCGTGGAAGTCCTGTAACAAAATCCATAGTTATTCGTTCCCATTTCCACTCTGGTACTGACAAAGGATGTAACAAACCAGCTGGAACTTGATGTTCTGCCTTTACTTGCTAACAAGTTAGGCATTTGGAAACAAATTCAGCTATATCTCTTTTCATACCCATCCACCAGTAATGTTCTTTCAGTCCTCTGTACATTTTAGTTCCACCAGGGTGCATAGCAAATGGAGACTCATGTGCTTCCTTCATAATGACTTGTCTCAATTCCACATCACTAGGAACGCACATTCTACCCTGATGTAGCAATAAACCATCATCTCTCATAGAGAATTCAGGTTTCTTACCCTGTTGGACTTCTTTCAGTAACTTCTGATACTTTTCATCACTCTGAGCAGCCATTCTGATCTGATCAATCAACACTGGCTGTACATGCCATGCAACTACTGTCTGTCCCTCATCATCAATCTCTAAACTGGCATGCTGTGCTTTCAATTCATATACCACGGACAAAGGAGAAACTCTGAGACTTGCCATAGTCTTGCGACTTAAGGCGTCAGCCACCACATTTGCTTTCCCTGGCTGATAGTCTATTAAGCAATCATAATCTTTAATGAGTTCTAACCATCTTCTCTGCCTCAAATTCAATTCCTTCTGGGTGCCTAAGTACTTCAAGCTCTTGTGATCTGTGTAAATGTAGCATTTCTCCCCATACAAATAGTGTCTCGGATCTTGAGCAAAAACAATAGCTGCTAACTCCGGATCATGTGTTGGGTAGTTCCTCTCATGCGGTTTCAGTGGCGTGATGCATAAGCAATGACATTCGATCTTGCATCGACACAGCCTAACCCATTGTGAGAAGCATCACTATAAACTGTGTATTCTTTACCCGGAGTAGGTAAAGTGAGAACTGGAGCTTCAGTTAAACACCTCTTCAACTCATCAAAACTCTGCTGACATTTATCAGTCCACTGAAATTTTACATCTTTCCGAAGCAGCTTAGTCAGTGGAGAAGATAACATAGAAAACCCCTTCACAAACTGACGGTAATATCCAGCTAAACCCAGAAAACTGCGAACTTCTGTGATGTTCCTGGGCGGCTTCCAATTAAGGATAGCTTCTACCTTGCTAGAATCTACCTTGATCCCTTCGGCTGACACAACATGCCCCAAAAAGGAGATTTCTTTCAGCCAAAATTTACACTTCGACAATTTGGCGTATAGCTGTTTCTCCCTTAAGGTCTGCAGTACAATCCGCAGATGTCTGTCATGCTCTTCTGCATTCCTCGAGTATATCAAAATGTCATCAATAAACACTACCACAATTTGATCAAGATATGGTCTGAAGATAGTGTTCATCAGATCCATAAAAGCAACTGGAGCATTTGTCAACCCGAATGGCATTACTAGAAACTCATAGTGGCCATACCGAGTTCTGAAAGTAGTTTTTGGAATACTCTGCTCTTGCACCTTCAACTGATAGTAACCAGATCGCAAATCAATTTTGGAGAATACAGCTGCACCTTTCAATTGATCAAACAGATCATCAATGCGAGGCAATGGATATCTGTTCTTTATTGTCACCTTATTCAACTGCCGGTAGTCAATGCATAAGCGGAGAGTACCATCCTTCTTCTTAACAAATAACACTGGTGCTCCCCAAGGTGACACACTAGGGCGGATGAAGCCCTTTTCAAGTAGTTCTTGCAATTGTATCTTCAACTCCTTCAACTCTGCTGGTGCCATTCTGTATGGCGTTATGGAGATTGGATCCACACCAGGCATAACATTAATTTCAAACTGCACTTCTCTTTCCGGAGGTAATCCTGGCAATTCATCAGGAAACACATCTGGAAAGTCATGTACTGTAGGGATGTCCTTCAATGCTGGACTCCCCACTTGGGTGTCTACCACATGTGCCAAGTATGCTTCACACCCCTTTCTGATCATTTTTCTGGCTAGTGCAGCCGAAATGATGTTTGATGGCAATAACTGCCTCTCCCCTTGTATCACCACATCACTGTACTGAGGAAGGCCAAAAGTGACTGTCTTCAGTCTACAGTCAATCATGGCATGATGCCTAGCTAACCAATCCATGCCCAAGATGATATCATAATCTCTGAAGGGCATTTCAATGAAATCAGACAGAAAAGTGTGTCCTTGGATCACCAAAGGACAATCTCTTACATTCTATTAACCCTGACTTCCTGTCCTAGTGGACTTGTTACTAGCACCTCAAAGTCCATTTTTGTACATGGAATAGCAATGCAATCAATGATGCTAGCACTCACATAAGAATGGGTAGAGCCCGGATCAAATAACACAAACACATTTTGGTTAAAAGTTGAGAAGGTACCAGCCACAACATCAGATGTCTCGGCCTCTTCCCTCTGTCTCATTGCATAGACTCTGACCGGAGCACTGTCTTGCTCTGAATGTTTCATTGTACCTTGGCTGCCTGCTGGGCTACCTCTACCCCTGCCTCTACCTCTACTGGGTGGTTGTGAACTTCTGGTGACAGGGCTCTGAACTAACCCTTCTGCAGTAGTAGGAGGTGGCCCAACTCTGCGACTACTGGTGCAGTCCTTGGCAAAGTGTCCTGTGCCTCCACAGTTATAACAAGCTCCAATAGCCTTGTAGCAGATCCCACCATGATTTCTTCCACATGTTTCACATTGGCGGGGAGGATAGGAACCTCTGGTACTCTGCTTTGTCGGATAGGGAGGTCTGCATCACGAATATCTTCCCCTACCAGATTTCTTGCCACCTCTGCCATGTCCCCCATAGTTCTTCCTCTTTCCAGTATGACCACTGGAACTCTGTTCTACAAATTTTCCCTCTTTCTCTGTCTTCTCTGATCTCTTTTTCTCTGGAGCAGTCTCAAACTCAACTCTTTCCAACTCTAGGGCTTGAGAAACAAGTTCAGAGAAGTTAGTGTGTTTGAAGCCGAGCACTTGTACTGATCTTTGGGTTTCAAGCCAGTTTCAAACCTCTTGCATCTTTCCCTGCTGGTAGAGAGTAGACTCACTGCATAATGGCTAAGGCGGGAAAATTCTCTTTCATACTCAGCCACTGATCTGTTCCCCTGTTTCAGACTTAGGAACTCTTGCAGCTTCTGGTCTACATAAGCATTAGGGACATATTTCTATCTGAATTCCCTGAGAAAGTCATTCCAGGTCAGCACTGCAGGTTCTACCAGACTGTAGGGAATGGTTTTCCACCAATCATAAGCATCCCCCTCTAGCAAAGATACTGAGTATTCGAATCTGAGCTCCTCTGTGCAATGCAGTTTCTTGAATACCCTATCCATCCTCTCTAACCATTGTTCAGCTTCTAGAGGATCTACTGTCCCCTTAAACTCTGTAGCCCCATATTTCATCAATTTATCATATTGCCTAGTAGGAGACTGTGGTTGTACCACTAGTGCCTGTATTGGGACTTGAGTAGGCATATTACCAGCCATTTGTTGGAACATTGCAGCCATCTCACGAGCGAGCAAGAAAGCTGCGATCAGTGAGTGGTGCTCTTGAACCACCGACATTATGTAGGCACAGGGCATCCCTTGCACCTCGGCCTCAATAGGTGATCATTGAACGATCACCCTCTTCCATATTCAATGCGAGGATTTTAGATCTCCTAAACAAATAACACAAGGAGATTTCCTCCCGTTAGTGCATATTCATAATGTAATGTACTGTATGTATCAAACAATGATATTGAGCAGTTGTACTATGAAGAAAGAACATTCAAATAATAGGTGAAAACAGAATTTAAAAACTTTGCTCTGATACCACCAAAACATGTCACACCCTACCCCTCTGTAAGGCATAACATGATCCCGTAGTATACCTAATGAATTACCCACTCCGTCTACTGATAACCCATTAAATACACTACAAGGGATTTTAAAAACTTTTCTTACTTCTTTTACAGTGGTGAGCACTATTTACAGGTATTAAAAACTTTGGTGAACTGAAGTGAAACAACTAACTCATTTGGTTTATTTGGAATTTCTATAAAAATTTTGGCAGAGTGCCATCTGTATTTTGGACAAAACAATTCTTCAGAAAACCTGTAAAAAGCACTTCAATAATGTTCCAAATCTCAACTCCAATACATTTCTCAACACAACAATTTATCAACTCAATTCCATAGAAATTTTTCAAAGTCTGAGATAAGGAAATATAATACAATTTTTACAAGTCAAATAACTCATAATTAATTTACAACTTCAAGGTACAATTTGAATTTACAACTGCTCAAAACCAAAAACAAAATGTACATACAGTGTCATACATTACAGTACAAAATGCAAAATATTGGTATACTCATTATACCAGGTAATCCCTCGCTGGATGTATATGCAGCCTAGTCTGCTGCCTGCGTCTCTCTACTGCGATAAAGAATAAAGCTATCGCTGAGACAATGTCTCAGTGGTGCACAACATTAACCAAATACAACTTTAAATCACAATTCATAAATCATATCAATAGTGGATACTTAAAACCATAGTCAAATTTAAGACAATAAAGGTCAATAAGAATTTAAACTCCATTTCTCAATATCACAATAGATTTTCATAAGTCAGGTCATGTTTGAATTCAAAAGACAGTATATGTCAATGAGAGTTTAAATCCATTTCACAATCTCATAATACACATCAATAAATCACACACAGCTTAATCATGATTCATAGTTCAATTCGTCCCAAAAGCCGATGGCTAATGAGGTATTCAATTCGTCCCAAAAGTCGATGACTAATGAGGAATAACATAGCTAGCTAGCAAAAATATGAGTACTCATCCAATTCCTCCTCAACAGGCACACACCTCAACACTTCAGCCAGAGAGGGAATTCAATTCGTCCCACTAGACAAGCTAATGAGGAATACAATCAATATACATGATAGCTGTGGTTTCAAACCATTTCCAATGCTTTTAAATCAATAAGTATCCATCAATGTCATTCAAACAATTTTTCACAGTTACAAACCATTCACAATATTTTTCAATCAATAAGTGTCCATCAAACACATTTCCACAATTTAAAACAATAATATACAAATAGTCAATATTTATTTCAATTGAAAATAATTCAAAAGAAACAGTTGTTGTGCACAAACCTCTGATATTTGTCTCCTGGTCCTGACTCAGTATTTCTTTCCCTTTTCTTTGAGTCCTTGTTAATCGAGAAACACAATTTGAAGTGTTTCAGTGCTAAATTAAACTGTCTCTATTGATGGTGTTTGGTAAATAATGCACTGAACTCAATTATTCACTTAATCACCTAATATACCGACCCTCGTTGCGTTTTAGGTAAATTAGGTTTTAATGTCGTTAATATGTCACATTCGATAGAGTTTTAGGTTTGGTACGTTTTACCAAAGTCATTTCCTTGTTTAGTGCATTTTAATGCAAATTGCTGGATTCCGGGATACTAGTTTGACCTAGCCGGACGGCCTAGTTCCCTCGGTTTTCGGGTTTTGGTCAAAACTACAAACTTGTAGATCTATGTCTTATGGACCATGGTACAAAATTTTAGGTCAATCCGAGCTAAGTAGACCGAGTTATGGTCATTACACTATTGCTGGTCAAATGGCATCAAATTAGGTCATTTTTTTGGTCAATTTGGTCAAGTTTGGTTCGGCCAGTTTTTGGACCCGAACTTGTGCAAGCTTTTTGACTTGCTTATGTTCATTTCTGGGCTTTGGTGTCTTCATAAGACTTGTAGGTATGGGTCTTAGCTATTCATGGTTTAAATTTCAGGTCAATTGGACCTGTTTTGAGTGAGTTATGGCCTAAACACTCACTGCTGCTCAATTGGTCATTTTTCAGGTCCTAATTGCACCTAATCCGAATTGGTCATTTTCTTAGGTCACCTTGAAAGCAGAATTTTGGTATGTTTTCTCAATGAAAGTTGGCACATTTTGTGCCTAGTTTCACCTCCAATTGGTCTCATACCAATTGAGGTTACACATTTAAAGTTATAGGTCTATTTGCACACTGTCCTCTATATGTCTTTCAAACCCCAATTCAAACACACATTTAACTTGCTCTACTTTAGATCCCCATACCTAATTCTGATTTTATATCATTCCATATTCATTTATCACTTCTTACTATGGTCAATTTGGATAGAATACAAACATTCTCAATACATCAAATACAACCCTAAACCTCAAAGTCCAAATTTAGCAATATATGTACATAAATACACCTAATCATTACATATAAATTTCCACTACTAATTTACATACACATTCATCAATTCTTCTATGTCAACATTCTGCCAACACTTCCATCAATACATACAATTATTCAAGGGTCCCCAAGCTGCCGAAAATCTTCTTCAACACCAAATTGTCCTACAACTCATCAATTCTCATCCAAGTGTCAAAATCACCTTATACATGTGAAGTAATTCACTAGGTTATTAAGTCATCATGATCAACAACAATTCTCATCAAATATATGCACAAATATCTCATCAAATACATGACTCCATGGCTGTCCAAAATGAACACAACAATAACTCTTCAAACTCAAAATTTTCCTTCACAAAACCAACACCCATAACATGTACACAAAACTTAACAAAGCTATCTTCAAAAATATGAACTTACCTTATGTTTGGAGCTTGTTAAACCTTGCTTAAACTTCTCAAATTTAGTATCAAACTCTTCCTTGTGATGAGTAGACAAACTTTCATGAAGCCACTTAAGGGATTGGAGTTGAAAATGGAGAGTTATGAGAGCTTGCATGAAAACGTTAATGGTGGATTCTTCACCTCTTCATTTCGGCTTGGATGGGAAAATGGGGAAGATGAAGTTGCTGCTGGAGATAGTGGACTTACATCAGCCCCATTTAGTATTTAATTAATCCTATAGTGGTCCACTAACTAGGTTTAAATCATATAATAATCTAATTGTTCACTTAATCCCACATTAACCCATGATTTTAGCTATTTACTTTAGGTACCACCAAATTAATTTTTCATTTCATTTTCTAAGTGTAATATTATTTATTTTTAATGGAAATTTAGGTCAAAAGACACTTCGGGATGTCAAATGACCATAATGCCCCTATTCGGGTGGCATTCGATTTTCAGAATAATCAAGTATTTTATCTGTTTTTCGATTTCTCACTTTTCTTTGTACTAATTATTTAATTTTTCTTTAATCTTTCTAATGAGATTTATACTTCAATAAGGGTCTATTTATGTCCTAAAAATGTTTTCTAGGGTTCCCCGCAGTCCAGGGCTAGTCAACGGTCCACGCCGTGACTTCCCAGTGCGGTCACCCATCGCTAGGGTTATCGGCTCGCTTAACTTGGTTACATTTCTTTGCTATCATTTTTCCTTTGTTTTTCTTGTACTTTCTTTTCTTGTATTTCATTATTTTATGTCTCCTCACTCATATTAAAGTGTGGTTCTAGGCATCCTAGTTGTCCGGACAGCACTGGTCACCGGAACAGCAGAACGCACTACCGAACTTAGGGGTGTTACAACATTGATGGTAGTAAATGTTATAGTAAGAAATAAAAGAGAGTATGTCAGCCAGCACAGTTAGGAAAATACATGTCCATTAGGGTTTTGTCCCTTTATGTGTATGATGTGTATATGTTTGATGCTATGTTATATGATATGTTTTGTGTTCATGTGATTTCACATGAACTTTATGAATGCTTAACACTTCTTACTTGCTTTCAGAAGATGCAAGGTTCAAAATGGTTCGTAAAATTAACCGGTGCACCACTAGAAAATAATGATATTGGAACACTACTTATTGTTCTTGCTACTATGGGAAAGTAAGCAAAAGAGGTAGAGGAGAACCCTCAAGAGGCCCAGAAGTTCTTTTGAGGTTAGTATAGAGATGTCTAGTGCACTTAAGATGTCTGTAGATGCAAGAAGGGGTTCTCTTGTGTTTCAACAATAGCATAAGAACCTTAATTTTTTTTTGGCATGGGTAAAAGAGGTGAAGAAAAAAATGAAGAAGAGGGGGATGAGTCAAAGTTTGTATCTCCACCTCCCTAAGATCAAGAATATGGGTTTGGGTATAATTATCCCCAACAGGGAAATACTAGGTTTATGGGCTACTCTCAATATCCTTCTTTTATGCCCTACCCCTCTTTTTTCCCACCATTTAACCCTTACCCTATGTATCCTCCCTAATAGTAGCCTCATAACCCTCTAACCACCATGAGAACTTAGAACCCCATGGAGGAAGCTATAGGAGGGCAAGTACCACCACCTACAACTCTAACAATTCAAACTCAAGGGACTGGGTTTGGTAATAATGTAAGGCTAAAATGACAGATTACCTGAAATTGGATGCATCTAAGTATAAGGAAAGGGATAATCAGTTTTAGTATGTCAAGGCAGTCAAGACTAAAGCTAATGAATTAGAGGCTAGTGATAATAAGGCCATTCAAATGGTTGGGTTTACATTGAGTGTAAGAAGGCCAAGGAGTGGTACAAGACCTACATTTCTTGTAGCGAAGATAATATGACCTGGCAATAGTTTGTTGCAGAGTTTACCAATTAAGCTTTTCCAAAAAGCTCTAGAGATTATGTGGTGAAGTTTGAGCAACTATGACAGAAAACTAACATGAGTGTGGATGAATACACTAATAAATTTGTGGACCTTCTACAATATGTGGGGTAGGAGTATGACACAGATAAGAAAAAGGCTAAATGGTACACTCAAAGGTTACACTCTTGCTACTCTTCCCTGATTTTGGCTACAAAAACCCATAGCTTCCATTCCATATGCGAGGAAAATGAAAACAGAGGCTATCATTGAAGGAAGTTTGCACATGAAAAGTATAAAGGCTAAGCAGTCCATCGTTCCTAAAGCCACAAATGCAGGGAGGTTGAATCACCTGACTAAGACCACTTCTTCATCAAGAACCAAGAAATAGAAAGGGGGAAAGTTTACTAGAAAATAAAAGAAGAACAAGTTCTATAGCTGGATCATATATAGTCTTAGGAAGGGGAAAGGGTTTACTTTGGGTTTAGATACATCGTGGTATGTCAGATGTGGAAAACCTCATCAATGACCTTGTAGTTTTGGAACCTTCGAATGTTATAGGTGTGGTAAAGAGGGACATATGGCAAGGGAGTGTCCCAACATGGAATGGATGGCCTTTCAATAGCAAGCCATGTCAGGCAGTGTGGCTCAACCAACTGTAAGACAAGTTCCTATGGTTCCTTCTCAGGGCAGAGGTCAAGGGAGAGGAAAAGGGATTTCTTCCTCCATGATAGGTTCTCAAGGAAGGGGTACTACATCATCGGTTCGAATTTTCACCATGACACAACAAGAAGCAAACACCTCTAACACAGTGGTGTAAGGTAAACTTCATATAGGAAGCTTTAATGTGTATGTTTTGATTGATCTGGGTGCTTCATACTCTTTTATTACCCCTAATACAATCCAAAGGTTAGGATTGATGGTTTTGAGTTTAGAATGTCCGTTGTTAGTTAGTGGACCCAAGTGTGACCCTTAAAAAATAAAGATGATCGGTTACCCCTGTCCAGTTATGATTGAGGACAAATTCTTTCTAGCCGACCTAGTGGTTTTAGAGTTCATTGATTTGCCATAATTCTAGGGATGAATTGGTCTCAACCAATTATGTTACTTTGGACTGTAGGAACAAGGTAGTGAAGTTTAAGGGACAGGATAGGTTAAAAGTAATATTTTAAGGAGATTAGGTACTAGCAATGAAGGGGATAATTTCTGCTATACAAAAAAAAAAAAAAAAAGCTCAGAAAAGGATGCATAGCATTCCTAGCTCATGTCAAGGAAGTTAATGTAAAAAGAGATGGACTAGGGTCAGTTCCAATGGTAAGGGAGTTCTTAGGATATTTTCCCCAAGAAACAACCTGAGTTATCTTTTGAAAGCGAGATAGATTATGAGATTGATCTAGTACCTGGTACTAAACCTATTTATATCCCTCCTTGCAAAATGGCTCTTGCAGAATCGAATGAGTTAAAGGAGCAGTTGCAAGATCTAGAAGACAAGGAGTCCATCAGACTAAGTACCTCTCCCTAGGGTGTTGTGGTATTGTTTACTAAGAAGAAGGATGGTTCTTTGAGAAAAGTAGCAAAGAAATAGCATAAAGACCAGAATTAATAAAGATAGCCGAAGCAATTCAAAAAGGTAGGAATAATGATTTATGGTTTGATGGGAAAAGAGTTTTGAGGTATGGCACCAGATTGTGTGTACCAGATAATATTAGGCTCAAGGGAAACATTGTAACACCCTCCCTGTAGCAACTCCATACATTCTACTGTTTCGGTGACCAGTGTCGGTCTGGACAGCTAGAACGTCTAGAAAAATATTTAAACTAAAGTGAGGAACCACAATTAACTCAAATATTAATAAGAAAAATTTAGGAACAATTTTAGAAATAAAATACAACTAAGTTAAATGAGCCGGTGCCCTAGTGATGGGTAACCTAGTGGGAAGTTGCAGTTCTTGCAACTAGGAGCCCTAGACCAAAGGAAAAATTCATAAAATAATTTTTGGGACTCCAGATAATGGTCATTGAGGTTCCTATGGCATTAGAATGCCAAGAAAATTCTTAGAAAAATTTTTCAATTGGTACAGACGATTTTGGTTCAATAAACCAAACAGAGGGCATTTTGGTCATTTCGTCTTCAGAGATGATTTTTTGCCGACTTGTCCAGTTAAGTAAATAATTATTATGATATAAAATATGAATAAATATTGCTACAAATTAAATTGAAATTGAGTAGAAAAGAAAAAAAAGAAAATGAATTAAATAAGAAATTATGATATCACATGATGTCATTAGCGTGCCTCCACCCAATCACATGATAACACATGGCTATAACTCACTTAAAATAAGTTAAATAGGCAGAAATGAAAGAAAAAATCTGATTTCTTTTTTCCTTTCTTCTTCCATCCGTAGCCTCCTTTATCGCTTCCACCCAAACCTCCATGAAAGCTCCACCAAAGCTTTATAACTCACCAAATCTCATCCCAAAACCCTAAACACTCTTCACAAAAATTAATCCCCACATCAAGAGTAAGGTTTTGATTATCATAAAGTGAAGAAATTCCAAGGTTTATACAAGCCAATAAAGAGACCAAAGAGGTTAGTGCATGTTAATTACTTAATCTTGTTTATTTCTTAAAATTTAGTTTGAATATGAACAAATAATTATGAAATTGAGATAAATCATGTGTGAAATTGAGAATGGAATTTTGGCCAGCTTTATGGGAGTGGTAGTTGATGGTTTTGATGGATTTAAAATGGCTTAGAAATGGTGTTGATGTGTAGACATAAATTTGAAATGGATTAGTATGCCTAATTGACATGTGTTGTATGAACCTTGAATTTGAGCTAGGGTTTGGACACAAAAACTTGGATCTTGTTCATGTGTTGGTGAAATTAAGTTTTAATGGTCAATTAGTGACCATTTGGTTATGTGTAAACAAGAAATGAAGTGGTTTGTGTAGTGGGAATTGAGGTTAGTATGGCTGCCCTTGGTGACCTGCAGGACTAGGCATGAGTCCAGAAGCTTTGAGCAGCAATAACTCGAGTTGTAGAGGTGCAATTGGTGCAAGGCCAATTGGACATGAAACTAGACACATAATAGCACAACTTTGGTGAAGAAACCATGCCCATAAAACCAAACCAAGTTGACCTAAAGATTTCCCTAATCCAGGTGACCTGCATTTTGCCTGGGCAAAATGACTAAATGAACAGTGTTTAGTCATTTGGCCATAACGCAGTGTAGAAAGGTCCAATTGACCTGAAATTTTACTAGAAACAAGATGAGATATATGCCTACAACTTTCAAGAAGAAACCTAACCCAAATTATGACCATAACATATTCAAAAAGTGACCTGCAATCACTGCTCAAAATACTGTAGATTTGATCAGTCCAGAAAATCTGGAAAATTTGTAATTCGGCCAGTTGTGGTTTTTGGGTCATAACTTGAGCTACAAAACTCCAAATGGAGTGATTAAAAAAAAATAAATGTAACTATACGAAAAAAGGAACAACTTTCATGTTGATCACTTTGCCAAATTCCCACTACAAAAAAGACTAATGGAATAGTAAACAAAAAGCTTGAAATCTGAAAATTTTGAACAATTAACATTAAGCTTAGAAATGGTATTGGCAACCAATACCAACAATTTTAGGATGTAAAATGTGGTATGTTGGGAGTATTAAAACTAATGTACCTATTGTCTATGCAAAAGTCAATATTTTTGTTGACTAATGGAATGAATAGTAACACCTAAACTTAAATTTCAAGAATTGTATAAATTAAGAGTATAACATGCCCTAGTACACCTAGCAAGATTGGTTTGGATAGGTTGGCATGCCAATAGGGTTCAATTAGCAATACTGCACATGGCATTATGCCATTCTGTGATTTCATGGCTTTTAGCCATTCTGACACTATGCTGATACTTGGCCTTATGCCTAATGTTATTACAGCTTATTAGCTGTTCAGTTGCACACTGGGAGATATATATGTGACCAATGGTGTGACGGCCCGAGGTACTTGATACCCAGTGCCAGTTTACCCGTTTATCTAGTCCAGTCGTCCAGTATAGGTTACTTGGGCAACCAAAAATAAAAGTAAATAAATTTAATGAAATTATGAATATAACAAGTACAAAATAAATAAGATTACCAATAATGATCGAAAAATTGTCTGCATAAGACATCAAGACATGCACTGCATATTTATTTTTTATTATTTCTTTTTATTTTATTATTGGCACCACTAAGCATTATTGCTTAGCGCGTTGCTTTTTGCCACGCGTAGGTTCTGGAGAGACCGACCGAGAGCCTAGTAGACCACAGACTGAGTGAGACCTTCTGCAGCTCTGCATAGTGTCTGTGTCACCTCACCGTCATCAGTGCATTGGTAGGACACTAGGTTTTATTTTGATATTTTATAATTAACTTTTACTTTCTCATGTGCAATTGAAACTCATGTAATGTATTTTGGTATTAATGTAAATAGTGAGAATTGTGTTTATGAATAAAAAAAAATTGAATATTTATGTGTGACTTGTATATGAATTTCATATGAAATGAATGAATGAGAATGAGAGTATATATGAGAAATATTGGGATTTTATTGATGAAATGAAGTTTGAGAATGATTGAAAATTTTGGAAGTGCTTTTCACAGGTTCCAAAGAACTGTTTTATCCATTTTTAGCCGGCACTCTGCCGGATTTTCTATAAAATTTGTGGAACCTCAAATAAATTATAATTTCAATATATGACTTAAATGAATTATTCACAAATTGTACTTCATAACTATGAAAAAAATAAATTAAGAAGAATAAAAATGATTGAATTAAATACGGTGTTTTAGTACACTGCGTGACATATCTTGCTCGGCTACATTGTAGACGGGTAAGGGGTGTCACAAACATTATGAGAGAAACTTATAATGCTAGGTATAATGTATATCTCAGGACCACCAAAATGTATTAACATTTGAAAAAAGTGTATTGATGGTCTTCTATGAAAAAAGGAGATTGCTCAGTTTGTGTCTGCATGTGAGGTACATCAGAAGGTGAAGCTAGAACATCAGAAACTGGCAGGGCTTTATCCATTCTAGAATGGAAATGGGAAAATGTGGCCATGGACTTTATTGTAGGGTTACCAATAGCCTCTAATAGCCATGACTTAATTTGGGTAATAATGAAAAGACTGACTAAGACTACCTATTTCATCCCTATAAGAGCTAACTATTCTATAGATAAGTTGGCCCAAGTGTATGTTGCAAAAATTGTAAGATTGCATAGAGCTTTAGTGATGATAGTTTCAAGAAGGGGACCATAATTTGCCTCAAGGTTTTATTATTGTGTCCAGAATGAAATGGGCACCAGGTTGGATTTCAGCACTGCTTTTCATCCTCAGACCAATAGACAGTCAGAAAGAACCATGCAGACTTTGGAGGATATGCTAAGGATGTGCATACTTGACTTTGCAGGATCATGGAAGAAGTATTTGCCATTAATTGAATTTACATACAATAACAACTATCACTATAGCATTGGAATAACATCATATAAAACTCTATATGGAAGAAAATGCAGGTTTCTAGTATGTTGGAAAAAAGTTGGTGAGCAAGCTCTAGCAATTATTGAGTTAGTGAAAATCACCAATTAGGCAATGCCTTTAATTAAGACGAGGTTAAAGACAACATCAAGTAGATAGAAAAGTTATATAGATCTTCATAGAAAAGAAGTAGTTTTCCAGGAAGGTGACATGATGCTTCTAAAGGTATCTTTGATGAAAGGTGTAATTCGGTTTGGAAAGAAGGGCAAGTTAGCTTAAAGGTATATAGGACCATATGAAGTACTACAGAAGGTAAAAAATGTATCTTATAAGCTACCTTTGCCAATAGAATGGAGAGGATCCATCTGGTTTTTCATGTTTTTATGTTACGAAAGTTTGTGTTAGATCTGAACAAGGTTATAGACAAGCTAAACATCTAAATTTCAGAAGATCTTTCTTATGTTAAGTAGCCTTTTTGAATTGTAGACACATAAATTAGAAGATTAAGGAACAAAGAGATACCAATGGTTAAAGTCTTGTGGAGACTCCACAACATGGAATAATGCATATGGGAGACTTGTGACTCCATGTTATAGCAATATCCCTACCTGTTTTGGGTATGTTCTTGTTTTGTTTAAACATTTTGGGATGAATATTCTTAAGGGGTGGAGAATGTAACATCTACCATTTTCCTATGTTGGAATTTCTACTGTTGATGGGAAATTCTGATGGAGCTTAGGGCATCAAGGATAGTAGAAACAATGGTAAGTATTATATGCATCACAAGTGTTATGTTAGAGAGTTTATGGGGTGGAATTTTTGCAAATTATGTAACACCCTCACTTTAACTAGCCTGTGCATTCTACTGTTCTGGTGATTAATGTCTGTCTGAACAGTCAGAATGTTTGGAACTATATGTAAATTAGAGTGAGGAGTCATAAATAATTGAAATAATGGTAAGAAAAATTTAGGAAAAATTTTAGAAATGAAATACACCAAAGTTAAATGAGCCAGTGCCCCGGTGATGGGTGACCCAACAGGAAGCGACTGTAAAGACAGTTGTCGACCCTATACCTATAGGGAAACCCTGTGAAATAATTTTTGGGATTTTAGAGAAGAGTCATTGAGGTTTTGATGGCATTAAAATGCCAAGAAAATGCCTAGAAAAAATTTTAAATCGGTATAGATAATTTTAGTCCGTTAAGCAGAACAAAGGGCATTTTGGTCATTTCGCCTTCAGAGACGATTTTTGACCAACTTGTCAAAGTAAGTAAATAAATTATATGATATAAAATGTGAATAAATATTGCTAAAGATTTAATTAAAAATAAATAGAAAGAAAGAGAAAGAAAATGAATTAAATACCTAATTATGACATCATAATGATGTCATTTAAAAAGCTCCCACTAATCATAATGCAATAAGCTTTCTTAAAATAATTAAAAAAGATAAAAATCAAAGAAAAAAAAATCAGATTTTCCTTCTCCTTCTTTAGCTTGCCGAGACACTTCCATGAGCCTTCCACCATTGATGAATTTTTTAGCATTATTTCCTTCCTGATCTCACCCCAAACCTACTAGTTGTCTTCACAAAAATTAATCCTAGCACCTTGAACAACCCCTAGGCAGCAAAAAGGAAGGGAAACCAAGAAGTTTATCAAGCTTGGGGTTAGCTCTCAAAGAGGTTAGTGCTATTTCTCTTTACTTTCTCTTTAGATTTCATGTTGGAAGCATGAATTGAGTTGGAAATTTAAGGAGTTGAAAGAAAATAATCATGTATGGACCAACTTCAATTTTTGGCAGCCTTGATGATTGAAGTGTTTGATGTGTTAAAATTGTTTATGGGTGGCTTTGAATGTGAATATGAGACTTATAACATCATTAAGTATGTTGAATTAATGTATGTGCATGAATAGATACTTGAGAATTAGGGTTGAGGCATGAAGTAGGTTTTGTTCATGTGTTGGTGAATGAAAGTCCTAATGGTCAATTAGTGACCATTTGGCTATATTTAATGAGGAATTGAAGTAATTTATGCCAATGGAATTGAGGTTAGGTATGCTGCCTTAAGTGACCTGCAGGGCTGGATGTGAGTCCAGCAAGTTTGGGTAGCTGTAACTTGAGTTGTGTAGGTTCAATTGATGCAAGGCCAATTGGACATGAAACTAGACACATAATGGCACAACTTTAATGGAGAAACCTTGCCCATAAAACAAACTTAGGATGACTTAAAAATTGGCCAAATACGGGTAACCAATTCTGGACTTGGTAAAAGTGACCAAATGAACAGTGTTTGTTCATTTGGTAATAACTCAGAGTAGAAAAATCCAATTGATCTGAATTTTATATCAACAAAAAGCTTAGACAATTTAGAACAAGTTTCATGAAGAACACAAACTCGAATTCTGAACCTAACCAATTCCAATTGCTAGTCCAATTTAGGACACCAAATATGGATTGCCCAGAATTCTGGGTACCAGTCAATCCGGCTAGTTATGGTAAAATAGCTATAACTTGAGCTACAAAACTTCAAATGGAGTGATTCAAAAAGAGAATTAAAGAAGACACAATAAGTAACAACTTTCATGAAGAAAGTTTTGTCAAATTTTTATTGTAGCCAGGTCCAATGGATAGTGAATTTGGACCTTAAATTCTGAAAATTTGAAATAAAACCTAGGAGGCTAGGAATTGAGTTTGGCAATCAATTCCAACAAAAATAAAATGCAAAATGTGGCATCTAGGTAAACTTAGGCTTAACAAATCTATTATGAATTAAAAAGTCAATCTTTGAAGTGAAATGGTCAAGTAAATAGTAACCCCAATGATATAGGAAATGGTATACTAAATTAGAAAAAACTATTAGGATGGTTAATATAGATAATGTGATTAATGATTTTTAAATTCTTGCAGTTGAGTGACTCTAGGATTTAAGGAGAATTTAGTTAAATTTGAAATCCATGAAATGTTCATGGATTACTTGGAATATAAATGATAATTTATATAAATAGTGTAATGAATAAACGAATATATGAATGAGACTTTAGTTCTTATTATTGGAGAAAGGATAAGGAAAAATCCTTTGAGTAAAATTACACATGAAAATAATTGTTATAGATTTTGATCAATATGAATGACATAATGAATGAATAAAAGGATGAATGCATAATTTAGGTAGAATTGTATTTTAGACATTTATACTTCTGCTAGGAATAAAAATTAAAATGTTATAAATTATAATTGGAACATATAGTTAAAAAAATGATACTTATGAACCCTTAAAGGTACTAATGTGCCTATGTATTGCCTAGACACATGTGTCAGATTGGATAGATTGGCATGTCAATACGGTATTATTTTAGCAGTACTGTATAAGGCTTTATGCCCGCACTCATGGCTTTTATGCCCGATTACTTGTTGTCATGGATTTTAGCCATACTGATATGTTATCATGGCTTTTTAGCCATACTAACTGCATACGTGTGTTAGCAGTATGCCCTAGAACATATCATTTAGTATGTATCTTGTATATATTTTATTAATAAAAGGCATTTTCACTTTTCCGTTTACATAATATATTTATGTGTAATAGAAAGGGTCCATTGATATTTTATTAGAAATATTATTCTTAAGTTGTTAAGAATATGAGTGACAGTATTTCTAGCACAAAGTATCATAAATAGGTTCACAATCGTGGATACTTCACAATAAGGACATGACTTATCCAGAAAGATTGTAATCATGTTTGTTCCCAAGTTATTTATATGAGATGTAAATAAGATGGAATGGTGAGTCTCATGCCATATAACAAACATGATAGGCACTTATACATGATAAATAGGTCGAACCAGTGACATTTATGACAAGCACATGGAGTTTACTCTTGTCACTGTATTGTCATAAATCATATCAATGCATATAATCTTTAGACTTGAGATAGCACAGTTATATTGTATATAGGTGGTTTGAGTTTGATACTGCTTTCATACTTATACTGTGTATGGGTATATGTGTAACACCCCTCACCCGACTACAGTGTAGCCGAGCAAGGCATGCTACAATCGGTGCCGGAGCACCCTATTTTATCTTACTTTATTCCTTTCATAATTTGATCTCGTTATATTTTAATATTAATTATTTTTTTTCGACGGAGAAACCAGCGGAGTTTCCCCTATTTTATTACCAATTGACGTATTTTACTATTTACCTGTTTGAAAATTTCAATAATGTTTTACAAATAGAATCTCATCAATTATTTTCATAACCATCTCATAATTCACATCTCATTCATATATCTCAATTTCATATTCATTTCCATGCATTATCTATATATTTCAAATCTGTCTTCGAATCCATACAATCTCATTCATACTCAAATCACATAAGTAAAATTTTCAAACTTCTTTAATTTACATATTAAAATACTTACTTTGAGTAGCTCCCATAATTCATAGGTTAATTACATGAGTTTATTTTGTACAAGATATACAAATAATTTACAATGTGCTAGGAATGAACAATATACATAACATGTATAAAATGAGCCCTATCTACATGCATTGCTGAGGAGGTGACAATCTTGAACTCTTCTAACACTTCTGCGGATCTGGACTCCAAAAATCTCAGTCGACGATCTGTGGTTTTTACCTTCGATTACTGCGCGAGGAAGCAATTCCATCGCGCTAAGCATTTCTGCTTAGTGGTGCAATAATATAACAAGAAATAATATATACAAATAAAGAAAGAACATAGCATAATTTGAATGCTTAAGAATCAATTTAATTTAATACAATGTGTCTAATGTTAATTATCTTTTGTTCTCATTTGTTTCGCTTTGGAAGTGTTTAATTCCGAAATTCACAGTGATAATGTACGATATACAGAATTAATAAAAATACTCAATTTATATTCATATGGCAATAGAAGGTACATTTAAAATATTTAGTTAAGTTATACCTATTTTTGCAACTCTCTTATCATTTTACTTAACAATTTTTATGTGGTTTGGATCATTTCATAATTGTAACTAATTCTTTTGAAGTCTTATTAACTCATTTATTTGATCTCTAATGTTTTTAATTACTAATAGTCTTAATTTATTTCAATAAATTACACTGCCCAAGTGACCTACGACAGGCTGACTAAACTGGATAACGGGTCGTTGGCACTGGACACCGCGGTGCCTCGGGCCGTCATACCATGGGACGCAGAACGTCAACCATGTATGCAGTCAGTATGGCTAAAAAGCCATGATATCACATAATCGGGCATAAAAGCCATGAATACGAGCATAAAAGCCATGAATACGGGCATAAAGCCTTTCGCAGTACTGCTAAAACAATACCCTATTGGCATGCCAAACTATCCAATCTGACACACATGTCTAGGCAATACAAGGGCATATAATATCATCAAATATTAATATGTTGTGTTTTATGTCTTTATTATTTCACGATAAATTTCATAATTTGTACATTGATCATAATATTCATACATTCCTTACATCATTCCTATTGATCACAATTCCCAATAATGGTATTCATATACCATTGTACTCAAAATATTTCTCCTCTCTACAATAATGAGAACTAATGTCTCATTCATACATTAATATGGTTCATTTATTCATTCATTATGTTATTCATGTTGATCACAATTCTAAACAATGGTTCACATGTACCATTATATTCAAAAAATTTTTCTTTTCTCATTTATACATTCAAGAATCTATTTATGTAATTACAAATTTTATATTTCAAGTCTTGGTGTCACTATTCACTTCATTGGTCAACATTATTCATTTCATTGGTCAACAAAAAAGTTGACTTTTACATAGAAAGTAGGTACATTGACTTTGGCACTTCAAACATACCACATTTTTCATTTAAAACTTGTTGGCATTGAGCACCCATACCATTTCTAAGCTTAAAACCAAGAGGGCAGAATTTTTAGTTTTTGAAGCTTAATTTTACTGTTCCATTAAGCACTGTTGTAGTGGGAATTTGAGGAAATGGAAAACATGAAAGTTGTTCCTTATTTTGTCTAGTTGAATTTCTTTTTTTGAATCACTCCATTTGGAGTTATGTAGCTCCAGATATGGTCAAAAACCACAGCTGGCCGGATTTCATTTCTGCAGAATTTTACCAAATCTACAGTCACATGAACAGTGGGTTAGGTTCTGGTCATAATTTGGGGTAGGTTTCTTCATGAAAGTTGTTTTTCTATGTCTTATCTTGTTGCTGTAAAAATTTCAGGTCAATTGACCATATCTACAGTGAGTTATGGCCAAATGAACAGTTACTGTTCATTTGGTCATTCTGCAGAATTGGCTTGCAGGGTACCCGGATTGGGGCCAACTTTTGGTCATCTTGATTTGGTCTTTTGGGCATGGTTTCTTTAGAAAAAGTGTGCCATTATAAGTCTAGTTTCATGTTCAATTGGCCAAACACCAATTGGACCAACACAGCCAAAGATATGGTAGTCCAAGTGGGCTGGAATCACAGCCACCCTGCTGCACTCACTAGGCAGCATACTCATTCACTTTGCCATACTATATTTCAGTCCAAATTATGGTCAACTTACCTAAAATGGTCACTAATTGACCATTAAAATGTTCTCTAACAATTTCCTAAGCCAAAGTCAAATTTTCACTTCTCAAAACCCTAGTTTCCATTATAAGTTTTCACAATATACCTTAATTACTAACTCATTCACTAACCACATGCATACATGCTTTAAACATGATCTCTAATCCACTTTAAGTCCATCAAAACACTCCATCATTGTTCCTTCCTTAGGGCTGCCGAAATTCATGGTAGGCATATACACAAATTTGGTTCATTTAATTCACAAATTCATGTTGATTTTGAGTCCCTAACATGGAAAATAAAAGTTTTAAGTAGATAGGTGCACTAACCTCTTGTAGGGCAGAATTTTCCCAAGCTTAACTTCACTTTCTTTCTTCTTCTTGGCTGCCAAAAGGTTATGCAAGGTGCAAGGATAAATTTTAGTGAAAGGAGTAGGAGGAATTATGGTGAAAAGAGGAGAGAAATGAAGCTTTGGTTGAAAATCAATGGAGGTTTGGCTATGGAATTTGAAAGCTACGTGTGAGCTTTGTGAAGGTGATGGCTGCTGGAATTTTAGGAGCTTTTGTTGTATTCTTATACATATTTTATTAGTTAATTTAAGTGTTGACTAAATGTGATTGGTGGGTAAGTGTTTAATGACATCATATGATGTCATAATTGGTATTTTCTTCCATTTTTTTTCTTCTCTTCTCTACTCATTTTCAATTTAATTTTTAGCATTATTTATTCATATTTTAGATCATAATAATTATTTACTTGACTGGACAAGTCGGCCAAAAATCACCTGTGAAGGAGAAATGATCAAAATGCCCTCCGTTTGGCTTAACGGGTCAAAATTGTCTGTACCGATTGAAAAATTTTTCTAAATATTTTCTTGGCATTCTAATGCCATAGGAACCTCAATGAACCTTCTCTGGAGTCCCAAAAATTATTTTATGAATTTTTCCCCGGGTCTAGGGCTCCTCGTTGCGAAAACCGCAACTTCCCTCTAGTTACCCATCGCTTGGGCACCGGCTCGTTTAACTTGGTTGTATTTTATTTCTAAAATTTTTCCTAAATTTTTCTTATTAATATTTGAGTTAATTATGGTTCCTGACTTTAGTCTAATTATTTTTCCGGACGTTCTAGCTGTCCGGACCGACACCGGTCACCGGAACAGTAGAATGTACGGAGTTGCTACCGGGAGGGTGTTACAATATGGGCATGTGTTGGCTCCTACTAGTTATATATGGAGGTAGGTGTTGATCAAGATAGAATCTGTTCCTCTAAGTAAATAGGGATAAAATCCTATGTTCATTTAATTATTCTTGATGTTTCAAGTTCCTGGCCAGGAGAGATAGATTAAATCAGAAAAGAGTTTATGATGAGAAAATCTTTTTAATCAAGAACTAGAATTAAAAGAGAACATAATATTCATAGCAAATGGGATTTGACATAAACCATGACTCTAGCTCGAAATAGGATTTTGTAACAGAGAGATTCTAGTGCATGGTAACATATGATTATAGGTTCATTTAAGGTAAACCTTATTACTGATTGGGTGGCCATGACATGCTATGTTAGGTGTTAACCAGGGTCTATAAGGTGCATAAAATGATTTAGAGAAATCATTTATGGTAAGATAGAGTTCTAATGATATTAAGAGTTGATATCATGTCTCATTGCCAATTAGTGATGAGCCTAGTAAGTCACACACATACACAAGTAATTATCAAATTAAATATGATTTAATTAATTAATTAAAGAGTTTAATTGATTAATTAAATAGGTTTGGTTTGCAATTAGATTGCAAAGTCCCTAGTATGGCTTGAAACTAAATCTAGGTTATTGGATGTATAGTATAAGTTAAATTTATATTTAAAGTGTTTAAATATCAATTTAATTAATGAGAAATTAATTAATAGAGATTAATTAATTAATTTGTATTTGATATAAATTGATTAGAAGAAGAGAAATAATTATTTTGGGTTGAGAACTCAAAATTAAGACACAGGGGCATTTTGGTCATTTCACAGGATGACATATGGCACCATGAGATGGTGACACATGGCACTACACATAAGCTTGTCAATTGTTTTTTAATCATGTGAGATAATTAAAGTCAAGATTAAATATAGGTTTGACACTTGGCACAATGTGATTGAGTCAATTAAACCTAAAGCCAATCAAAAGGTGACATGTGGCAAGGGTTTTAAGTGGTGACCTAGCTATATAAGTGTTGTTATGAAAGAGTAAAATGTGTGGCTGCTGTTCTTCTTTGGTGCCACCACCCAAAGAACATCTCCCTTCTCTTCTTCTTCATCTCTCATCATTTTAAAGAAATTAGAAAACAATCTCTTGAATTAAAAATATTAGAAATTGTTTCTATTGTCCTGTTTACATCTGTAATCTCTTAAAAGGTAAAACTTGATTTTATAATTCATAGAAAAAGCTTTAGAAGCTATTCAAGGGCTGCCATAGGTGATCTTGGTGTGGACAAGCTAGAGGGACAACATATGGTGTCCTAAAGATGCATTCCAAAGGTACCAAACACACTGCAGTGCATCAAGAGGTTAGTGCACTTGTTCTTAATCTAATCTAGGGTTCTTAAAATTAATCTGATTAATTCTAAAATCTTAAATGGCAAATGTAAATCCAAAAATATATTAAAAGGGTTTTAATATGCTGTTTATCATTGAAATCAAATAGATAAAAATGAATCTTGCATGATGCATGTGACCCTAGATGAAAAATTTTAAATTTCAATGATCAAAACTTGTGTTTTTCATGCTTCCGCTCCTTCAACGTGGTTGACATACTGAGCTTACACGTCCCATGGTATGGCTGCCTGAGACACTGTGGTGTCCAATGCTAACGACCCGTTTATCCAGTTTAGTCAGCCTGTCATAGGTTACTTGGGCAGTGAAATTTGTTAAGAATAATGTGAATTAAATGAATGAATAAGAAAGAAAGTAGAATTAATTCTAAAATTTTATTTACTATGCAATGATTCAAAATATCTAGAAATAAATTAGTGAAATGCTAAGAAGATTTGCAAACGAAGTAGAGCGTAAAAAAATATTGCAAATGCATCTCTCATAATAAATTAAGACTAAATTTAATATTGTTAAATGATTGAATGCTGTATATATTATTACTGTAAAGTTTATACACTAAACATTTTCAAAGAATGAAAAATTAGGATAACTGATAATTAATATTAGTAATCTCACAGAAAATTAAATTAATTCTTAAGCATCCAAATGTTGCTTCAGTTTTATCTTTATTGTATATTATTTTCTTTGTTATATTATCGCACCACTAAGCAGCGATGCTTAGCGCGATGGATTTGTTTCCTCGCGCAGGTACTGAAGATAAAGCCCAGTGCATATTAGATAGGGATTTTGGAGTTCTGATCTGTAGAGTGTTCAATGTTGTCACCTCCTCAGCAATGCATGTAGTTAGGGCTCACATTAGTCATATTATGTATTTTGTGTATTATAATTATTTCATATGTTGTAATGCAATTGAGGAAATTGTATTTAATATGTATGGAATGTAAATTACTAGATTAGCTCTTCAATTTGAAATTAGTTTGTATATTATGTAATTAATGAAAATATGAGAATTTCTATATATAAATCGTGCATTAATGAATATGTATTAAATGAATGGATTTGTACAAATGAGTATGTGAATTGCAAGAATTGAATGTAAGATGACTATGATGAGTATGAATGAGATTTTATTGTGAAAATATTATTGAATTTTCAAGCAGGTAAATAGCAAGACACGCCAAATGGTGTTAAAATAGGGAAAACTCTAATTAATATTAAAATATAATGAGAACAAATTATTAAAAGAATAAAGTAAGATAAGATAGGGTGTTCTGGCACCGAGTGTGACATGTCTTGCTCACTTACACTAAAGACGGATGAGGTGTGTTACAAATTAAGTATAAGGTCGTTTTTTTAGGTAGTATGGATTTTGGTTGGTGAAAGTCCCTTTTCAGCTGAGGGTATAAAAGGCTTAAGTGGCCTATTTTTTTAAAGGAAACTTAAATTTTTCTCTCTACCAACCCCTTTATCTATTGTTACATGCAAACTGAGAATTGGACAAAATCTTTCTCAAATTTTTATTCTTTTCTATAATCTTTCTTCTTTTGAACAAATTTTTGTGTCTTCAATCCTATTAAGGTGTTGGAGCAAAGGGTATAGTTTAAGCTTTAAGGAAGGTAAGTTCTTGTTTGCATGTGAGATTAATAGAAAATGTTTCAATTTTCTTTAGGTCCTATTGAGTGATTATGTGCATGAGTTGTAACTTTGAGCAATAAGGTAGTAGTTTGGGTTGGAATTCCTTTTTTTTTAGGAATTGTGAGTTTAGGATTCTTAAAGGTTAAGAGATCTATGGATGCATATTACAAGTTTGGTCTCTTAAAGTCAGTATAGTGTTATAATTGGAATTTATGTGTTGAATTTAAGATTTGAACATTTGAATTTAGTTTTTGTAACACCCCTATATTTGGTAGTGCATTCTACTGTTCCGGTGACCGGTGTCTATCCAGACAGCTAGGATGCCTAGAATTACACTTAAATGTTAGTGAGGAGACATGAAATAATGAAATACAATAGAGGAAATTACAAGAAAAACAAAGGAAAAATAAGAGCAATGAAATGTGATTAAGTTAAACCAGCAAAAAACCCTAGCGATGGGTGACCGCACTGAGAAGTTGCGGTAAGAACCGTTAACTAGTCCTGGACCACAAGGAACCCTGAGAAATATTTTTGGGACTTAAATAAACATCTATTGAGGCATAATTGACTTAAAAAATGTCGAAGAAAATTTAATTAATTAGTATAAAGAAAAATGAAAAATCGAGAAACTGACAAAAATCAGTGTTACCGAAAAATCGAGAGTACAACCCGAGGAGGGGCATTTTGGTCAATTGACACCTAGAGTTGACTTTTGCCCTAAATGTCCATGAAAAATTAGTAGTATTAAATTTTAAAAATGCCATAAAAATTATAAATCAAATATATAGAATAAATAAAAGGAAATTAGGAAAATGGGGGGATTAAATGCAATTGTGAAAACTTTGGATTATAATAAGATTTAAATGGATTTAGTGGAGCACTAAGGGGTGTTTAAACAACAAATGGACAGGTGTATAGCCACTCACCATCTTCTTCATCATCATTTTTCACTTTGGCTGAATTCCATTTCCCATTCAAAACCTCCGTGGCCGTCCTCACCTTAAGCTCTCTCTCTCATGGTTTAAGCTACCATTTTTCAATCTTCCTTCACTAAAGTTTGTCTATACAACTTGGAAAACATATTGGGAATAAGAAAGAAGAGTTTTGGTGAAGATTTGAGCAAGCTCCAAAAGAGGTAATGTCCAAACTCCTTCCTTTCTTAAGTAAAGTTTATGTTTAGTTTGAAATAAGTGATTTGGTGAAGAAATTTTAAAGTTTTGAGGAGTTATTGATATATCCAATTTTGGGCAGCCATGGAATCTCGTGGTTAATGAATTATTCTTACATATATTTTTTGAGAATTCATGTTGATTAAGGTGATTTAATGTCCTAGTAAGTTATTTCTATGTGTAAGTGGTGATTGTGCATTGAAATTAAAGTTGAAGAAAAAATGGGAAACTTTGGTTTGGAGTAATTCGGCAGCCTTATGACTTGTAGAAAAATGCTTGAATTCATGAAGATTATTTGATGAAGTGTGGTAGTAAGAATTGATAAATATATATATGTAATTTGGTGGTAGAAGTTATATGTAATATTTGGGAGTGTTATGTGCATACATTGTTATAATTGAACTTTGTAATTTAGGATTATATTTGGTATATTAAATGTAATTGTAATATGCCCAAATTAGTTATAATGTGAAGTGAGGAATGGATTTGGTACCATACCAAATCAAAATTAGGTCTGAGAAGTTTAAATTTAGCAAGTTGAATGTATGTGTGATTAGAGTTTGAGGAAAGTGTAAAGGCCAGTATGCATTTCAGCCTATAACCCTAAATGTGTGACCCCAATTGGTATTAGACCAATTGAAGGTGAAACTAGGCATAAAATGTGCCAACTTTCATGTTGAAAGCATATCAAAATTCTATCCGAAAAGTGACACTAAAACTGACCTAATCCGGAATTGCAAACTTGGTAACCCAGAAATTGACCATTTGTACAGTAGTCAGTCTTTTGGCCATAACTCACTCAAAACAGGTCCAAATGACCTGAAATTTATACCGTTGGAAAGCTTAGACATAGGACTACATCTTTCGTAGAGACCACTAAACCCAGAAATGACCATAAGCAAGTCAAAATGCTTGCACAAGTTCGGGTATAAAATCTGCGAGAATTAAAAATGACCTAAAAATGACCTAAGTTCACAATAAAAAGGCAATTTGACCAGCAATAATAAAATGACTATAACTTGGTCCAGAAAACTCCAAATTACATGAAATTAGTGCCAAAATGTCACTAAGACATAAATCTATAATTTTGCTTTTTTGACCAGAACCTAAAAACCAAGGAAAACAAGACATTTAGCTAGAGCAATCTAGCATATAAAATCTGAAAAATGGCAATAAAATGCAATAAGCTTTAAAATGGAATTGGTAACATATACCAACACTTAGAGACTATAAAATGTGATAAATTGGGAACATTAAAATTGACTCACTTAGAGGGCATCAAATGTCAACATTATAGGTTGACTAATGAAATGAATTGAAGGGAATAGTACTAAGAAAATTTAGATATTAGATTTTATTGTTAGAAATAATTTAACTGAGTACTGAAACACTTTAAATTGTGTGTTTCACTTGAAAATGATATTGAAAAACATAAAGAACATTGAGTCAAGGCCTAGAGGTGACTCAAAATAGGTCTGTGCACAATACATTTTATATTCACTGCTTTTACTAGAAAATTTATTTGGAGAAATGAGTTATGAATAATTTTCTATTGTTTTGGCTTTGAGAATTTTATTTGAAAATTATTGTGATGCCTACTTTGTAAATGAAAATTTTGAGATAAAATGTGAATTGTGGTTTGTATGAAATATTTAAATATTGTAATTTGAAATTGTTTTTTATTCACACTTTGCATGGCAATATCACTATGTTCCTCCTCTATTTATGGGGTGAGTATGACTATATTCCTCCCTCTCTGACTTGCCAGTCTGAGGTGAGTATGGATGAGTACTCATTATCTAGCTAGCCACCTCCCTCATTGATTTCGATTAATGGGGTGAGTATGCCTTGTTGTGGTGTACAACACGACATGTTCAGAAATATTTGTGTCATGATCTAAGTTGTGTTATTGATTGGCAATACTGTGTTATTCAATTGTTTGATCAAATTTGTGTTATATGAGCTTTGAAAATTGTGATATGAAATTGTGAATTATTTAAATTGTAAATTATCAATAAAAGTTTTATATACCGCATTTTAAATTGTTATTGTGCACCACTGAGTGAATTTTACTTAGCGATAGCTTTTTCATTGCTGTCGCAGGTAGACAGACAGATAAAGCAGCAGAGTAGGTTGCTTGTGACTTCGCATTGAGATTTTTCCGGGTATATTGAGTATACCACTTCCTTGTAAATATTATTGTAATATATGTGAACTGTATGTATACATTGTACTTGGTCTTGAGCAGTTGTAAAATAAAGTTATAAATTATTTTGGCCTGTCAAAATGTTGTATTACAATTCTCTTATTTCAGCTTTTGAAATACTCATTTATTTTGCACTTTATCTTTGGAATTGTTGAAAATGATAATGAATTGAGTTTGAACTGTGTTAAGGACACAGATTTAAGTTGAGCCATATTAGAGTTTGGGATTGAACAAATATGTTGAAAGTGCTTTTTACAGATTTTTGAAGAACTGTTTTGCTCCAAATACAAACGGTACTCTGCTGAAATTTTTATAGAAATTATTGATACTTCAGATTTATTATTTGATTTTACTTCAGTTAAGAAAACGTTGAAAAAAAAAATATTTTAACACCTGCCAAAGTGCTCACCACTGTAAAAAGAAATAAGAAAAGGTTTAAAATCTCTTGTAGTGTATTTAATGGGTTATCAGTACACGAAGTTTGGTAATTCATTAGGTATACTACGGGATTATGTTATGCCTTACGGAGGGGTAAAGTGTGGCAGTTTCAATTGTTGCAATCTTTAATGATTGATAGGCTTTTGTTATGAATTTTAAAGATGTGGTTGATGCATGTTGAATTGTGAAGTTTAAAAGTTTTAGTGCTTGACTATAAGTTTGATTTGAGTTTTTGGAGCTTTGAGCATGTGTTGATTTTGTTTTGGGAATGAGGCGTTACTACAAAATCGATTGGGAATTTTGGAAATTCCCAAGTTCAACTGTCAAAAATAAATATTTCAGCAACCATAGTATCTACTGCTTCTCGAAGATTTTTAAAGTTCAGGACTTCGGCAACGGAAGTTCCCTACTTTAGTAGTCGAAGTAGTTGCTACTTATCAAAGGCATTTAAGGTTCAGGACTTTGGCAGCTAAAGTTCCTTCTGCTTGTCTTATTTTCCTTTTTGTTTTAAGTTTCCAAAACTTGTTCAGAGACCCCAAATAGACCTAGAATAAGTTATATAATGTATGAATAGAGTTATAGAGACTTGGATAACTCATCCCATCTTTTATAGGCTCGAACTTGAAGGACTAGGAAAGCTAACATTGAAAGGAATAGTGACAATTCGTGTTTGGCATTTGATAAGCTACAAGAAGTGAGTAACATTAACTTAATGAATGCTAATCTTTTAATTAACTATAATGAGACTTTTCATGATATTATTAGGTTGTTTATATCTAGAACATGAGTATGTTACATTACTTTATAATTAATTATTGATGCTCAATATATGTTGGTTGACCAACTGATTTCCCTTATGCTATGGATTTGTTACCATGAAAGGCCTAATAAGCCCCTAGCTCACTACTTATGATAGAGGAAAACTCGAGGAGCTTCGTTATGAGTTGGACACATTGGTTATATTATGTATTAAGAGGAAGTTTAGAGGAGCATCTTCATAAGCTAGGTAAATTGGTTATAGGAAATCACTGGTGACAAATCTATCTTGTGTGAATTGTTTGTGTTGTGTAAAATCATGTGATTAATGCACTATATATGTATGGATTGAACTATATCACAAATGAATATATGTTAGTTTACTCATTGAGCTTTTCAAAGCTTAGCCCCTTCCCTTAACCCCACATGCAGAACAGTAGGAATAGAGGAATCTATAAGGAAGATAGCTTTGTAGTGGTTTAGCACTGTTAAAGTATGTTATGAAGTTTTGTTGGACATATAAAATAACATTTTAGTATTGTGCTTTAGCTATAGATTGTTTTATGCTATTTAATGTAAAAGATATATATGAACTAAGATATATATGAACTTTATGTTCTTGTACTTTAAGCATTCTATCATGTTTATGCAGGATTAAAGAGACTATACTTTGGCTTCTCAAATGTTTATGAAAAGGCTCAATTGCAAAGCTATCTTTAAAAGAAAAGATGAATGTTTATGTATGAAAAGCTAGAGTATAGTTGTTAAGTTGCTATGAGTTAGTGTTTTAAATGGACTAAATGAATGTTTTTAATAGGTTTAGGTTTGTTACAGGTTCAGGCAGTCTTAAGCTGATCCGTTCCTAGCGCCGGTAATAGCCCCTTAGTTGGGTTGTTATAGTATTGTTAACTTGTCTTTGGGAACAAGTTTTTATGATTCTAGTTTTTTCCTTGGATGGTTTCATAGTCTTGGATAATATTCATGGTATAAATAATAATGTGTGTTTTTCCTTATTTACATCTTCTGTTAGTAATGTGGATGCTATGACTACTTGGCATGCTAGACTTAGTCATATTGGCCAACAAAGAATGCAAAGGTTAGCAAAAGAGGGCTTATTAGGTGACGTTAGTAAGGTGGATTCACTCTGACATTTATGGTCCCTCAAAGGTGGATTCACTATGACATTTATGGTCCCATGCATGTGAGGGCTAGGCAACGGGTATATTAATTCATCACATTTATATATGATTACACTCATTTTGGTTATGTTTATTTCATTTCCAACAAATCCAAAGCTTTGAGTTGTTTCATAAAATACTTAAATCTTGATAAAAATTGATTAGATAAGAAAATTAAGACTCTAAGAACTTATTAAGGACGAGAATATCCATCTGATAAATTAAAAGAATTAAGTGATGAAAAAGGAATAGAAAGACAATTGATTATTCTTGGCACTCTACAATAAAATGGTGTAGTGGAGAGACATAATAGAACTTTTCTTGAAATGGTTAGGTCGATGATGGCATTAGCAAATTTGCCTATCACCGATTGGGGTGATGCACTTTTGACTGCCACCTTTATACTTAATTGTGTGCCTTCTAAATCAATTACTCCCATTCTATATGAGTTATGGACAACATGTAAACCAAACTTGAGTGTTTTAAAACCCTGGGGTTATGCTGCTTAAGTTCATGATCCTTCCCATAAGTTTGGAAAACTTAGTCCAAGAGGAAAGAAATATATCTTTATAGGATATTCTGAACAATGCAAGGGATACGTGTTTATTGGAGAGAAAGACAATGGATATGTAACTGAGTTCGAATCACAAAATGTTACATTTTTAGAGTATGAATTTCCTAAGCAAGGGGAGATAAGGCAAAACTTTTCTCTATATGAGACTTAAGATTAAGATGTTTTGGCAATACCAAGTCAACCATAATCACTTCCAACTTGGAGTAATATAAGCAATGATGAATTAGTTTCAAACAAAGCTCAATTAAACCTTGAAGTGACTCCATCAACAATTCTTAATCCACGTGGGAGTACCATAAACATTGATGACTCAATGTCTCAATCTCAGCCCCACTAATCAAGTTGAAAGAGCATTTGCCATCATTGTTTTGAGATTGAAGGGAAGCATTTATGGTTACTCCTAATGATGAAGAGCCAAGAAAAGTAAATGAGGCTTTTACATGCCTTGCTAAGGAAAAGTGGATTAAAGCCATGGAAAAAGAGATGGAGTCCATGAAATCGAATCAAATATGGGAAATGGTAAAGTTACCGATGGGACATAAGGTTATTGGGACCAAATGAGTTCTCAAAATTAAGCATAAAGCTTATGGAAGTATCTAAAGGTACAAAGTTCATTTAGTGCTAAGCGGTATACATAACAACAAGGGAAAGACTGTGAGGATACTTTTTCACAGATTGTACATTTTACCTTGATAAGATTACTTTTAATTATGGTGGCTAATTTGGATCTTGAGTTACATTAAATGGATGTAAAAATTACTTTTATCAATGGAGAATTAAAAGAGGAGATCTATATGCAATAGCCAATATGTTTTATCAAAGAAGACCAAAAGCACAAAGTGTGTTAACTTTTAAGGTCAATGTATGGTCTAAAACAATCTTCAAGGCAGTAGTATTGTAACATCCTCACTTTAGCTAGTCCGTACGTTCTACTGTTCTAGTGACTAATATCAGTCCGAGCAACTGGAATATCTAGAATTATAATTAGACTAGAGTGAAGAGTTATAAATAAACCAATAATGATAAAAAAAATTAAGGAAAATTTTTAGAAATGAAATGCACTAAGGTTAAATGAGCCGTAGCCCTAACGATGAGTGACCCTAACAGGAAGGGACGGTGAAGGCCGTTAGCAACCCTAGACCCGAGAAAAACCCCGTGAAATAATTTTTGGGATTTTAGAGAAGGATTATTGAGGTTTTAATGACAATAAATTGTTAAGAAAACACAGAAATTAAATTGATCGGTACACACGATTTTAACTCGTTAAGCCAAACAGAGGGCATTTTGGTCATTTCGTCTTCAGAGATGATTTTTGATCAACTTGTCCAATTAAGTAAATAAATTACATGAAATAAAATACGAATAAATATTATTAAATATTTAATTAAAAATGAATAGAAAGAAGAACAAAAAAAAGGAAATAAATGGATTTATTGCATAAGAATGATGTCATTAAAAGGGCTCCACCAATCAAATTATAACAAGCATTATGAAATGAATTTAAAAAGAGTTAAATGGGGTAAAAATCAAAAGAAAAATATGCTATCTTCTTTCTTCCTTCTTCAGCCGAATTCCTCTCTCTCTCTTATCCCCATTAATGACTTTCCTTCTTTTTAAATTTTCTTTATAAACACCCCCCTAAAATCACTTGCTCCTTTCACTAAAACTCCTCCTTCCAACAAGAGCAAGCTTGAGGCACCAAAAAGAAAGAAAAATCAAGAAGTTTTATAAGCTAGGGAAACTCTCCAACAAAGGTTAGTGTCAATTAATCCTTTAAACTTTGTATATGTATCATTGGGAGTATGAATTGATCCATTGATTGTATGTGTTTGAAGAATTGAAATGGTAGAGTTAGAGTTTGGGCACAAATTTTAGATTTTGCTCATGTATTAGTGAAAGGAAGTTCTAATGGTCAATTAGTGACCATTAGGCTTTGTGTGATTAGGAAATGAAATGATTTGTGCCATGAGAATTAAAGTTAGGTATGCTACCTAGTGTGACCTGCAGGAATGGGTGTGAGTCCAGCAGATTTGGGAGCTATAACTAGAGTTGTGTAGGTTCAATTGGTGCAGGGCCAATTGAACATGAAATTAGATACATAATGGCACAACTTTGATGAAGAAACCCTACCCAGAAAACCACAATAGACTGACCTAAAAATTGACCAAATCCGGGTACCATTCATTTTGCCTAGGCAAAATGATCAAATGAACAGTGTTTGTTCAAATGGTCATAACTCAGTTGAGAAAAATCCAATTGACCTAAAATTTATATTAATGAAAAGCTTAGACAATTTAGAACAACTTTCATGAAGAACACCAAACTAAATTCTGACCATAACCCATCTAAATTGCTAACCAAAGTCAGGATATCAAAACTGCCAGAACCATTTTTGCCCAGAAATTCTAGGTAAATGCCAATCCGGCCAGTCCTAAAAAAATTAGCATAACTTGAGCTAGAAAACTCTAAATGGAGTGATTCAAAAAGGGAATTAAAGAAGACACATAAAAGAACAACTTTGATTAAGAACATTTGGCAAAATTCTCATTGTAGAAT
Organism: Hevea brasiliensis; assembly: GCF_030052815.1. Lineage (NCBI taxonomy): Eukaryota > Viridiplantae > Streptophyta > Magnoliopsida > Malpighiales > Euphorbiaceae > Hevea > Hevea brasiliensis. The sequence continues at coordinate 89,243,497 of NC_079493.1, read as the reverse complement.
TGCCTAATTGAATAGTAAACTCTAGCACCCAATACTGAAATTTTTGATTTATTTCATATTGGTTTTAAGTATTGATTGGTAACCAATGCCAACACTTTTGTGAACCAAAATATGGTATCTTGATGAACTTAGGTTCAACAAATCTATTATAAATTAAAAGGTCAACCTTTGAGTGGAAATAGTCAAGTGAATAGTGACCTCGACATTACAAAAAAAAAAATTAAATCATTAACTGTGTGAAATACCCTAGTATACCTAGAATAATTGGTTTGGATAGGTTGGCATGCCAATAGGGTTCTGTTAACAGTACTGCATATGGTTTCATGCCATTCTGTGTTTTATGGCCTTACGTGCCATTCTGTGATATAATAGCCTTTGGCTATTTTGATTGAGATTACTATACTTGGTTTCATGCCTCATAATTTTTATAGCTTATCAGCCGTTCTGTTGCACACCGGGACACACAATGTGACCGATGCTGTGACAGCCCTAGGTACTTGGTACCCAGTGTCAGTTTACTCGTTTATCTAGTCCAGTCGACTAGTATAGATTACTTGAGCAATGAAAATAAATCTTATCAAATTTTAATCAAATAATAATTAACATAAAAAGTATCAGATTACTGCAAATAATTACCTGAAACTCAGTCTGCATAAAATGTCAGCATACTGTCTGCATGTTTATTTCATTCTAGTTATTTTTATTTTATTATTAACACCACTAAGCAGTATTGCTTAGCGCATTTCTTTTGCCATGCGTAGGTACAGGAGACATGGAGTGTGAGCCCAGTAGACCTCAGACTAGGTGAGAGTCAGATCTGCCAGTATCCTGTGTCACTTCTCATCTGCAGTGTATTTTGGTAGGGCACTAGGATTCTCTTTTGTATTTTTGTAAATTATATTTTGTATTTAGGTATTTATGTTATCATGTAAATTATAAACTCTTGTATCATTTTATATTGTAAATTAATGAAAATTAAGTATTGCCTTCATAAAAGTGAGTTCAAATTGAAATATATATGATATGGATTGAATGAATGAAAATTGTTGAGAAATATTGAGATAATATTGATTATTTGGAGTTGAGAATGATTGGAAAAATATTTGGAAGTGTTTTCCACAGGTTCCGAAGAACTGTTTTGGAAAAATATTTGGAAGTGTTTTCCACAGGTTCCGAAGAACTGTTTTCTCTATTTTTAGTTGGCACTCTGCCGAATTTTCTAAAAAATCTTAGAAACCTCCAATAAATTTAAAATTTCAATAAATGATGTAAATGATGTCAATTTCATAAGTTTTACTTAGTGACCCATAAATAAATAAATTTTGAAATGATAAATATCAATGAGTTAAGATTTGGTATTCCGGCATACTGTGTGGCATATCGTGCTCAGCTACACTGTAGACAGGTAAGGGGTGTCACATTTAGTGGTATCAGAGCATCGATTTAGGTATTTCTGGGCCTTGATAGAGTACATACCATTGCATTGCATTTGTAAGTGTTGAGATGACACTGATGCAGATCTGTTTGTTTTCTTCTTTTGATTAGGATATGGATCCTGCTTCTCAAAGAGCAGTTGATGAAGAGGTGGAGAGTCATGCCCCACCAAGGGCTGAATCAGGAGGCAGGGGAGAACCTGCTCCACCAGCAGCTGAGGCACCTGCCCAACCTCAGTTTGCGTTATTCCAACAAATGACTAAATTTTACCGATAAATGATGGGGACAATTCCACCACCACAATCACAGCCACAACCTTCGCCACTACCATAAAAGTCTCATCTGGAAAAGCTACGAAAACATGGGGCTATAGATTTCTTTGGGAAGAAGGAGGATGACCCCATGACAGCTGAAAATTTAGCTTGATAGAACTGAAAGAGTACTGAAACAGCTTCACTGCACCCCAAAGTAGAACCTAGAGTGTGCTATGTCCCTACTTCAAGATGATGCATACCAGTGGTGGGACACAGTATCCAGTGAGGTGCAGCTAGATCAGATCACCTGGGATTTTTTTCTCACAGAGTTCAGAAAGAAGTATATCAGTAAGGTATACCTAGAAGAGAGAAGAAGAAAATTTATCAGTCTGAGGTAGAGGCAACTATCAGTGGCAAAATATGAGGGTGAATTTGTCAGACTGAGCTGGTATGGGAGGGAGGTAGTTCCTACAGAGGCTGAGAGATGTAGAAGATTTGAAGAAGGGCTAAATGACAATATTAAGGTCATGATAATAGCATTAGAGATTACGGATTTCTCCAAATTAGTCGGTGCTGCATTGAAAGTAGCAAGAGTCAGAATAAATGAGCAAAACAGAAGGGAAAGACAGCAGAAGAGGGGTCCAGGTCAGTCCAGTTCATCCTCTGCACCTAGTAAAAAGTTTAAGGGTCCTCCTACTCAGAGTTTGGGTCAACCACAAGGTCAGGGTCAGTCCCAGGGGCCCAAACCACAGTTCACACCTAAGAGAGGCCAGTCCACCCCATCTATGGGCAGCTCTCCAAGGATGATGTTTAGGGGACCAGCCCTGGCATCTTCTGCCTATCCATACTACCAGAAGTGGCATAAGGGGGAGTGTTGGAGAGTGACTAGTGCTTGCTCACGACACGGGTCTACAGAACATCAGATCAAAAAATGTCAGAAGAGGACTGTTATAGCTGCCCCAACACAAGCAGATAGGCCTGCCCCTGCACCTTAAAGGGGTAGAAAGTCCAGCAAATTTGAGGCAGCTGGTCCATCACAGAGGCCTACATCTGAGTCAGTCGAGAGGCAAGAGGCCAAAGTACCTACCAGAGCTTATGCCATGAGAGCCCAGGAGGAGCAAGATACCCCAGATGTCATCAGGGGTTCATTCTTCCTCTATACTTTGCCTATTCATGCATTGGTGGATCCAAGATCTACCCATTCATATATCTGCATTAAGCTACTCGTAGAGAGGGGAATCTCAGTAGAGATAAGTGACTAAGACATTCTGGTCACTAATCCATTTGGCCACAGTATGGTAGTGAATAAGGTGTATAAAGGTTGCCCATTGAGGATTCAGGGGTATGAATTCTCGGCAGACCTAATTGAATTGCCCTTCCACGAGTTTGACGTGATTTTGGAATGGACTTGTTGTCACGTCATCAGGCAATAGTGGACTGTAGATTGAAGAGGATTTCATTGAAAACTCTTGAGGGCACTGAGATCACAGTCATGGGTGAAAGGACAGATTTCCTATCTAATGTCATTTCAGCCACAGTTACAAAAAAATTAATGAGAAAAGGCTGTGAAGCCTACCTAGCACACATGGTTGATACTAGGCAGGCTAAGCCAGACCTGTGTGATATACTTATAGTAAGAGACTTCCCAGATGTGTTCTTTGATGAATTGCCTGGTTTGCCATTAGAAAGGAAAGTCAAATTTGCTATTGAGGTAATGCCGGGTACAACACCAATTTCTGTTGCTCCTTATAGAATGGCACCCACTGAATTGAAGGAGCTGAAAATCCAGTTGCAGGAGTTATTGGATAAGGGATTCATACACCCCAGTGTGTCACCATGGGGAGCTCCAGTGCTGTTTGTGAAGAAGAATGATGGGACCTTAAGATTGTGCATTGATTATCGGTAGTTGAACAAAGTAACTGTGAAGAACAAATATCCATTGCCCAGAATTAACGATCTATTTGATCAGTTGAAGGGAGCCAGTGTATTTTCAAAAGTTGATCTCAGATCAGGGTATCATCAGCTGAGGGTCAAGGATGTAGATGTGCCTAAAATTGTATTCAGAAACCGGTATGGGCACATGAATTCTTAGCGATGCCATTTGGGCTAACAAATGCACTAGCAGCATTTATAGACCTTATGAACCGTATCTTCCATCCATATCTAGATCAGTTTGTAGTGGTCTTCATTGATGACATCCTGGTGTATTCCAAGACTAGGGAAGAACACGATGAACATTTGAGGATTGTTCTGTAAACCCTGCGAGAAAAGAAGCTGTATGCTAAGCTATCCAAGTGTGACTTCTGGATGAGTGAGATCTCCTTCCTTGGACATATAGTATCAGCTGAAGGGATTAGAGTGGATCCTAAGAAGATAGAAGCAGTGATGGAATGGAAGCCTCCCAGAAATACAACTGAGGTCAGAAGTTTCTTGGGGCTAGCTGGGTATTATAGAAGATTTGTGAAGGGGTTCTCTCTCATAGCTGCTCCAATGACCAAGTTGTTACACAAGAATGTGAAATTTGGCTGGAACGATAAGTGTTAAGCCAGTTTTGAGAGGCTGAAGGCTATGTTAACAGAGGCACCAGTGTTAACACAGCCGGTGTTGGGAAAGGACTTCATGATCTATAGTGATGCGTCACATAATGGGTTAGGTTGTGTTCTGATGCAAGAGGGGAAAGTGGTCGCCTATGCTTCTAGGCAGTTAAGGCCACATAAACAGAACTACCCTACTCATGATCTGGAGCTAGCAGCAATTATCTTCGCACTAAAGATATGAAGGAATTATTTATATGGTGAAAAGTACGACATCTATATAGACCACAAAAGTCTAAAATACTTGCCAACCCAGAAGGAGTTTAACCTTAGACAGAGGCGATGGATTGAGTTCCTAAAGGACTATGATTGTGTGATAGATTACCATCCTGAGAAGGCAATTGTAGTTGCTAATGCCTTGAGCAATAAGTTCATCATAGCTTTAAGATCACTAAATGCCTGTCTGTCTTTAGCTCAAGAAGGAGCTATTTTGGCTGAGTTACAAGTGAGGCCAAACCTGCTATAGCAGTTACAAGATGGGCAGAAGGTAGATGAAAATTAATGGCTATTGTGGGTAAAATCTCAGAGGAGAAAGAAACTAATTATGAGGTGAAAACCAATGGGTGTCTGTACTACAAAAGGAGAGTGTGTGTGCCAGATGATGGGGAATTGAAGACTAGTATTCTGAAAGAAGCACACACTAATGTTTATGCTATGCACCCAGGAAGCACAAAAACGTATAATGATCTGAAGCCTCATTATTGGTGGCCTCGTATGAAGAAGGATATAGCTGACTATGTTACTAGGTGCTTGATATGTTAGCAAGTTAAAATAGAACATCAAGTTCCATCAGGATTGTTACAGCCTATAAGCATACCTGAATGGAAATGGGACCAGGTCACTATGGATTTTGTCAGTGGTCTACCTTTCACCTAGAAGAAGCATGATGCAGTGTGGGTGATAGTGGATAGATTGATGAAGTCAGCACATTTTCTGCTAGTTAGGACTGGCTACTCACTGGAGAAGCTAACAGAATTGTATATCAGTGAGATAGTTAGGCTGCACGGAATCTCACTTTTCATCATATCTAATCGATACCTAAGGTTTACATTGAGATTTTGGAAGAAGTTACAAGAAGCCTTGGGCACACAACTCTACTTTAGCACAGCTTTTCATCCTCAGACGGATGGACAGTTAGAACGAGTAATTTAGGTAAACCTAAAAACTAATTGAATTCTTATAAATAATAAATTGAAATGATAGTAACAACATGAATTATGTGATAGGTCCTTGAGGATATGCTGAGGAATTCTGTCACTAAGTTTGAGGGGAGTTGGGATAGATACCTCCCACTGGCAGAATTCGCATATAACAATAGCTACCAAGCTAGCATCCAAATGGCCCCGTATGAAGCACTGTATGGGAGGAAGTGTAGAACCCCAGTGTGTTAGACTGAATTGAGCGAAGATAAGCTGGTAGGACCAGACCTGGTGAAACAGACTGAGGAGAAAGTAAAGTTAATCAAAGCTACTTTGAAGGTTGCCTCAGATAGACAGAAATCTTATGTTGACTTGAAGAGAAAAGAGATAGAGTATGCAGTTGGCAACAAAGTGTTTACCAAAGTCTCACCATGGAAGAAGGTACTGAGGTTTGGAAGAAAGGGTAAGTTAAGCCCTAGGTTCATGGGCCCATATGAAGTCATTGAACGTGTGGGACCAGTGGCCTATCCGCTAGCCTTACTGCCAGAGCTAGATAAGATCCTCAATGTGTTTCATGTGTCTATGCTAAGAAGATATTGCTCAAACCCTTCACATGTCATCTCCATGGAAGAGATTGAAATTCAACTGGGCTTGACATATGCAGAAGAACCCATACGGATCCTAGCTCGGGAAGTGAAAGAACTGAGAAATAAACAAATTCCACTCGTGAAAGTGCTTTGGAGGCACCATAAGAACGAGGAGGCAACTTAGGAAAGTGAAGAGGTGATGAGGCAGCAGTTCTGTCAACTGTTTGCATCAGGTAAATTTCTAGGATGAAATTTTTATTAGAGGGGAAGAGCTGTAATATCTTCACTTTAGCTAGTCCGTACGTTCTACTATTTTGGTAACTAATGTCAGCCTGGGCAGCTAGAATATCTGGAATTATAATTAGACTAGAGTGAGGAGTTATAAATAAACCAAATAATGATAAAAAAAAATTAAAGAAAATTTTTAGAAATGAAATGAGATTAAATGAGCCGTAGGCCCAGCAATGAGTGACCCTAACAGGAAGTGACGGTGAAAGCCGTTAGCAACCCTAGACCTGGGGGAAATCCCGTGAAATAATTTTTGGGATTTCAGGGAAGGATTATTGAGGTTTCAATGACAATAAATTGTTAAAAAAACACAAGGAAAATTAGATTGATTGGTACACACGATTTTAGCTCGTTAAGCCAAACGGAGGGCATTTTGGTCATTTCGTCTTTAGAGGTGATTTTTTGTTAACTTGTCCAATTAATTAAATAAATTATATAACATAAAATGTGAATAAATATTATTAAATATTTAATTAAAAATGAATAGAAAATAGAACAAAAAAAAGAAATAAATGGATTTATTGCATAAGAATGATGTCATTAAAAGGGCACCACCAATCAAATTATAACAAGCATTATGAAATCAATTTAAAAATAGTTAAATGGGGTAAAAATCAAAAGAAAAATTTGCTATCTTCTCTCTTCCTTCTTCAGCTGAATTCCTCTCTCTCTCTTATCTCCATTGATGACTTTCTTTCTTTCTAAATTTTCTTTATAAACACCCCCCTAAAATCACTTGCTCCTTTCACTAAAACTCCTCCTTCCAACAAGAGCAAGCTTGAGGCAGCAAAAAGAAAGAAAAATCAAGAAGTTTTTTAAGCTATGGAAACTCTCCAACAAAGGTTAGTGTCAATTACTCCTTTAAACTTTGTATATGCATCATTGGGAGTATGAATTGATCCATTGATTGTGTGTATTTGAAGAATTGAAATGGTAGAGTTAGGGTTTAGGTACAAATTTGAGATTTTGCTCATGTATTGGTGAAAGAAAGTTCTAATGGTCAATTAGTGACCATTTGGCTATGTATGATTAGGAAATGAAGTGATTTGTGCCATGAGAATTGAAGTTAGGTATTCTGCCTAGTGTGACCTATAGGACTGGGTGTGAGTCCAGTAGATTTGGGAGCTATAACTGGAGTTGTGCAGGTTCAATTGGTGCAAAGCCAATTAGACATGAAATTAGATACATAATGGCACAACTTTGATGAAGGAACCTTGCCCAGAAAACCACAATAGACTAACTTAAAAATTGACCAAATCCAGGTACCATTCATTCTGGTTGGGCAAAATGACCAAATGAATAGTATTTGTTCAAATGGTTATAACTCAGTGTAGAAAGATCCAATTGAATTGAAGTTATTATCAATGAAAAGCTTAGACAATTTAGAACAACTTTCATGAAGAACACCAAACTAAATTCTGACCATAACCCATCTGAATTGCTAACCAAATTCAGGGTATCAAAACTGCCAGAACCATTTCTAGCCAGAAATTCTGGGTAGATGCCAATCCGGCCAGTCCTAAAGAAATTAGCATAACTTGAGCTAGAAAACTCCAAATGGAGTGATTCAAAAAGGGAATTAAAGAAGACACATAAAGGAATAACTTTGATTCAGAACATTTGGCAAAATTCTCATTGTAGAATTGCCTAATTGAACAATGAACTCTAGCACCCAAGATTGAAATTTTTGATTTATTTCCTATTGGTTTTAAGTATTGATTGGCAACCAATGCCAATACTTTTGTGAACCAAAATGTGGTATCTTGGTGAACTTAGGTTCAAAAAATCTATTATAAATTAAAAAGTCAACCTTTGAGTGGAAATAGTCAAGTGAATAGTGACCTCTACATTACAAAAATAAATAATTAAATCATTAACTGTGTAAAATGCTCTAGTATGCCTAGAATGATTGGTTTGGATAGGTTGGCATGCCAATAGGGTTCTGTTTGCAGTACTGCATATGGCTTTATGCCATTCTTTGTTTTATAGCCTTACATGCCATTTTGTGATATAATAGCCTTTGGCTATTTTAATTGAGATTACTATACTTGGTTTCATGCCTCATAATTATTACAGCTTATTAGCCATTCTGTTACACACAGGGAGACACAATGTGACCGATGGTGTGACAGCCCGAGATACTTGGTACCTAGTACCAGTTTACCCATTTATCTAGTCTAGTCGACTAGTATAGGTTACTTGGGCAATCAAAAAAAATATTACCAAATTTTAATCAAATAATTAACATAAAAAGTATCAGATTACTGCAAATAATTATCAGAAACTCAGTCTGCTTAAAATGTCAGCATACACTCTGCATGTTTATTTCATTCTAGTTATTTTTATTTTATTATTGACACCACTAAGCAGTATTGCTTAGCACGTTGCTTTTGCCATACGTAGGTATGGGAGACACGGAGCATGAGCCCAGTAGACCCTAGACTGGGTGAGAGTCAAATCTGCCAGTGTCCTATATCATCTCTCATCTATAGTGTATTTTGGTAGGGCACTAGGATTCTCTTTTGTATTTTTGTAAATTGTATTTTGTATTTAGGTCTTTATGTTATCATGTAAATTATAAACTCTTGTATCATTTTATATTCTAAATTAATGAAAATTAAGTATTGCCTTCATAAAAGTGAGTTCAAATTGAAATATATATGATATGGATTGAATGAATGAAAATTGTTGAGAAATATTGAGATAATATTGATTATTTGGAGTTGAGAATGATTGGAAAAATATTTGAAAGTATTTTCCACAGGTTCTGAAAAACTATTTTCTCCATTTTCAGTCAGCACTCTGCCGGATTTTTTGAAAAATCTTCGGAACCTCTAATAAATTTAAAATTTCAATAAAAGATGTAAATGATATCAATTTCATAAGTTTCACTTAGTGACCTATAAATAAATAAATTTTGAAATGATAAATATCAATAAGTTAAGATCTAGTGTTTCGGCACACTGTGTAGCATATCTTGCTCGGCTACACTATAAACGGGTAAGTGGTGTCACAAGTATATTAGATTTCATTAGGTAATTATGTCATATGAGTTCACTATGATTGATGAAGATTAATGTGTATATAGTGAAAGATCAAAGGACAACTTTTTAATCTTATCATTATATGTAAATGACATACTAGTAGCTGAAAATGATAAGGAATATGTCAATAAATAATCCCATTTCAAAAGATGAGGTTTTAAGCTGTAGCTTATGCCCTAAGACTCCATAGAAAAATGAGAAAATGAGGAATGTTCCTTATACAAGTGTGGTTGGAAGACTTATGTATCCAATGATGTGTACAAGACTAGACACTTGCTATGCAGTTGGCATGGTAAGTAGATATCAGTCTGACCCAGCACAAGCACACTGGAAAATAATGAAGAGGGTGCTAAGGTATCTCAAATGCGCAGTTGATTATCATCATGTTATCAAGGAAAAAGTTTGCAACTTAGATGTTATACTGATGCTGATTGGGGAGGACATTTAGATGAGAGAAAATCTACCTCAGGATTTGTTCTCTTACTAAATGATGGTGCTATATCATGGAGTAGTAAAAAGCAATCTTGTATAGCTTTGTCTACTATAGAAGCAAAGTTTGTAGCATTCTCAGAAACTATTTGGTTAAAATAATTCCTCGTTCACTTAGGAGTGTTTGATACTACTATAGACACTATAACAATGTACAGTGATGGTCAAGCAGTAATAACCTACACTAAAAATCCTAAGTACATAACCAAACAAATAGATATTAAATATAATTTTATTATAGACATGGTTGCATAGAAGGAAGTGAATATTAAGTACATTTATACACAAGAAATGATAGCACATCCATTTTACCAAGCCTATTCTTAAAGAATCATTTTATAAGCATGTCAAGTCATTGGGTTTGTGTAGAATTTAATGTAATTATTTTTATCAAGAGTTTCCCAAAAGATATTCACTTGTATGATGTTATTATAGTTAATGTTATTTGATTCCTTATTACATTAGTTATAGAAATATACACCTATATATATATATATATATATATATATATATATATATATATATATATATATATATATATATATGTCACACCTTACCCCTCTGTAAGGCATAACATGATCCTGTAGTATACCTAATGAATTACCAAACTTCACCTACCGATAACCCATTAAATATACTATAAAGGATTTTAAAACAAATCCATTTTATTTTAATGTTTAAAGTGACAATAAAAGAGTTATTAAAATGTCCTTGGGTTGGATATATGCTATACATTTTATTTGGAATAAATTGGCATTTTTAAAATTTTGTAAAAAATCCGCATGGTGACAGCTAAAAATGCAATAAAATAGTTTTTCTAAACTTGTGAAAATCAATTCATAAAAATATATCTTCCATAATTCAACGCAATCAAACTCAAGTCATCACATTTCTTTCCATCAACTCTAAGCAATAGTTCTCATCTTATAAACATAAATCAAAATGAATATTCTTATAAAAAGATACAGGCCAAGATATATCAAAATATTATTACAATTTTGTTTATACAACTACTCATTTGTCTTTATGTACATACAGACTAATTTACATCAAAAGCATATATAAAAGAGTATAACTAATATATATACCCGAAGCTATATCTACAACTGCTTCACGCTGCTCACTCTGCAGCTCTTTCCGTCTCTTTACCTACGACAGCATGAAATAGCTATCGCTGAGTAAAATAGTCATTGGTGCACAACTAAAAATTAAAACTCACTAGAAGCATAGTTTATCAATTGGTAAATAAGAGTTTATAATATTCACAATTCCATAAATCTCAAAACTAACACCAACATTTTCAATAACAATTTATCAAAGTAATTTCAAACAACAGTGTTACCAATAATTCACACAGCTTAGATCATGACACAAAATTTTCAATTAATGTCGTGTTGTACATGTTAGTAGTATGCCCTAGAGCATGTTATTTTATATGTATCTTGTACATATTTTATTAATAAAAGGCAATTTCACTTTTCTATTGTATAATATATTTATGTGTAATAGAAAAGGTCCATTGATATTTTCTTAGAAATTCTATTCTTAAGTTGTTAAGAATATGAGTGACAGTATTTCTAGTACAAAGTATCATAAATTGGTTCACAATCGAGGATACTTCATAAAGGACATGACTTATCCTGAAAGATTGTAATTATGTTTATTCCCAAGGTATTTATATGAGATATGAATAAGAAGGAGTGGTGAGTCTCATGCCACATAACAAACATGATAGGCACTTATACATGATAAGTAGGCCAAACCAATAACGCTTATAACAAGCACGTGGAGTTTACTCTTGTCAATGCATTGTCATATATCATATCAGTGCATATAATCTTTAGACCTGAGATAACGCAGTTATCTTGTATATAGGTGGTTTGAGTCTGATATTGCTTTCATACTTCTACTATGTATGGGTATATAGGCATGTGTTGGCTCCTACAAGTTATATATGGAGATAGGTGTTGATCAAGATGGAATCCGTTACCCTAAGTAAATAGGGATAAAATCCTATATTCATTTAATTGTTCTTGATGTTTCAAGTTCCTGGCCAAAATAGATAGATTTAGTCAGAAAATAGTTTCTAACAAGAAAATCTAATTAATCAAGAACTAGAATTAAAAGAGAACACAATGTTCATAGCAAATGGGGTTTGACATTAACCATGACTCCAGCTCGATTTGGGATTTTATAACGGAGAGATTCTAGTGCATGGTAACATATGATTAAAGGTTAATTTAAGGTATTCCTTATTACTAATTGGGTGGCCATGGCATACTATGCTAGGTGTCAACCACTGTCCATGAGATGCCTGAAATAATTTAGAGAAATCATTTACGGTAAGAAAGAGTTCTAATGATATTAAGAGTTAATATCGTTTCTCATTGCCAATAAGTAATGAGCCTAGTAAGTTACATATCTACACAAGCTAATCACCATTTAAAATGCGATTTAATTGATTAATTAAAGATTTTAATTAATTAATTAAATAGGTTTGGTTTGCAATAAGATTGCAAAGTCCCTAGCATGACTTGAAACCAAATCTAAGTTATTAGATGTATAGTATAAGTTAAATTTATATTTAAAGTGTTTAAATATGAATTTAATTGTGAGAAATTAATTAATAGAGATTAATTAATTAATTTATATTTGATATAAATTGATTTAAAGAGGAAAAATAATGATTTTGGATTGAGAACTCAAAATTACAACATAAGGGTAATTTTGTCATTTCACATGGTGACATGTGGTACCATGAGATGGTGACACATGGCATCATATAAGCTTGTCATTTGTCTTCCTATCATGCAAGATGATCAAAGTCAAGATTAAGTCTAGCTTTGACACTTGGCTTAATATGATTGAATCAACTAAAAATAAGATGCAATGAGGTGGTGACATGTGACATAGGGTTTAAGTGACTTAATTACCTAATTATATAAAAGGGAAAAGAAAAAATGAAACATAATACACTTATTCTCTTCCTGAAGGTGGCAGCACTCCTCTCTCCCTCTCCTCTTGATCTTGTCTCATCAATTCAAAGAGAATTGCCCAAAATCCTTTAAATTAAATTTGCTAGAAATTGTTTCTAGTGTCCTATACATACATACTACCTCTCTAAAGGCAAAACCCCAATTTATAATTGGTTGGCAAAGGCTTGAGAAGAAAATTGGGGGCTGCCCATTGGTGATCTTGGTGAGGACAAGCTAGAGGGACAACACTTGGGGTCCTAGGTGCTTCCTAAAAGTGCCAATCACATCCATAGAGCATCAAAGAGGTTAGTGCTCTAACTTCTCTTTTAAACTAGGGTTTAAATGAATTAATTTGTTAATTCACAATCTTGAATGGCAAATATAGATCCTAATACATATTAAAAATGTTTTAATATGCAATTGAGCATTGAAATTAATTAGGCATATAAGAGATGTGGTATGATGCATGTAACCCTAGAAGAAAATTTTTGAAATTCAATGCTCTAATGAACTAATCAACATGCTTCCGCTCCTATAATTGGTATCAGAGCCACTATATTTGCCATTTAGATTGATTATTGAGATTTAATTGTGTGATTGAATTGATCTAAAGCTATTTGGATTAACCAATGGTGGCGTCATGCATGTTGTAGTCCTCATGTGTGGCGGCTTGCATGGTTGTGAACACCAACCATACGCATGCTTTGGGTTTGATGTATGGGCTTAGTATTTAAGGCCCACAATTAGGCCCATGCTTAATTAAATTGTTTAATTAAGAATTTTAATCGCACAATTAAATTTTGATTCAATTGTTTGAATGAGATTCAAATATGAATTTTTAAATTTGTTTGAATGAGATTCAAATCTGAACTTTTTAATTGAATATGAGATATTCAATTTAATTTTAGTATGTATATTTTATTTAATTGTTAAATAGTAATATGCATGATGGATGATTATGGACAATAAAAGACCAACGTAATTGTATTTATTTCTTTTATTTTTCTTTGGGTTGTAAAATAATTAATTTTATTTTTGGTGGCATGTATTATAAGTGTTCTAATAATTTGGGTTGTAATTTCATTTATTTAAGGACCTTAAAGTCCATATTCTTGTAAATTCGTCTTGGTATGCCAAGGATTACAATGTAATTGGATTGCAAGAAGATCAAGGAGGTCAAGAGCATTGGTGGGACCAGTGGGAGGAAATCAAGATCAAGTGTTGATTATTGACTCCTTCAGCAACTCTTGTAAAATGAATGAATGAAATACACCTAGGAATGCCCTGATTCAACTCGTGGTGGCTTAGAATTGAATCTCTTAGAAAGTCTATGATCATACCATATTAATTGTTTATCCATGTACGCATGCAATGTATGGGAATGTATGCAAGTATATGATATGTAAATGCTAATTGGATAATGTGCAAAGTGAGACCATAATAGTAATTAAGCCGACCACTAAATCTTTCAAACAAATGATTAAGTTGGAAATGGTATAATTAATGTAATTATATCATGGGCCCTCTTCTATTGAGGCAATTATTTTAAGAAATTTTAAATACTTGCATGTGATGCATTTAATTTAAGAGATTTTCTTAAGAATAATTATTAAGCATAAGATGTTGTAAATATGTAAATAAGTTGATGGCCAATAATGGATGTGTCTGAGGACATTAAATTTATTTGCATGTTTACTGGCTTAATGTGATCAACTTAACTAATGTAAGATAAATCAATAATGGATGTGCCTGAGATTTTGAGCATCAGGGGCTAGATAATTGATTAAACCTCACATGAGATGTAATAGGCAAGGAGTTGCTCACTTATAATTTATTGTAATTCCAATAATGGATGTGCCTAAGGATGATCAATAAGATTATAAGAATTTAATCAGCCACTAGAAATCCATCCAACTAGGATTTCTGTTTCCTACTTTGAAAGTGTAGAATTCGCCAAGTTAGTGGGAGGACCAATTTGATTAAAAGACCATAATCATTTTGGTTAGTTACTTGATACATTTACTAATTAATCTAGTTATTTTCTATAGTTATTCTTCTGATAATAATGAGCACACAACAACTACCACCATCCAATATCCTTACGAGCATACTTGATCACAATAGGCTGACAGGACGTAATCTTTCTGATTGGCTAAGAAATTAAAAACTTGTCCTGAACCTAGAACGTATTGGATATGTTCTAGACTCAAAGGTTCCTGGTCTCTTACCTCCAGAGGCCACTCAAGAGGAACATGACACTTTAGACAAGTGGAAGGAGCATGATATAAGAGCCAAATGTTACATGCTTGCTTCTATAAGTAATGAGTTACAGAAGTAGCATGAGAACATGCAGAGTGCAAGTGAGATCCTTCTTCACCTGCAAGAGTTGTATGGTGAGCATAGCAGGAATGTTAGTTATGAGATATCTAGACAGCTATTCCGCATGAGGATGTCTGAGGGACAGAATATAGGAGATCATGTCCACAAGATGATTCGGCTTATTGAGCAGCTGGAACATCTTGACTTTTAAATGGATTTCCAACTTTAGACAGATTTGATTCTTCAGTCCCTATCTAAGTCATTTGGGAATTTTGTAACAAATTTTCATATGACTAAGCAGGAATACACCTTGGCAGGTTTACTTAACATGCTTGTTATTGCCCAAAAGAATATATCGGGCAATAAAAGAAAAGAGGTAGCTTTGATTGCATCTTCTTCTACTAGAAAGTCCAACAAGAATAAGGGCAATAAGAAAAAGAAACCTCAAATTCCAGGACCTTCCAAGAAAATAGCCAAACAGAAGGGGAAGACCAAAGCTAATGGAGGCAAAGGAAAGTGTTTCCACTGCCAGAAAGATGGGCACTGGAAAAGGAACTGCCCAGAGTATCTTGCTTCTATGAAGGATAAGAAGGATACACCTTCAGAAGATATGTCTATATCTTGTTATTTAGATGCTGATGATGATCATAGTTCATCTACAGCTTGGGATTTAGATACTGATGTCAGTTCTCACATTTCTTATGATATGCAGAAACTAGCAAATAGTAGCAGCTTGTATGCTCGAGATGTTAGACTTCGGATTGGCAATGGCTCAACTGTTGAAGCTTTAACCATAGGATCTAAATCTTTTTACATGTGTGGACATGTTTTTTGTTTGAATAATATTTTGTATGTACTTGATGCTTTTAAGAACATTATTTCTATATCTAGTTTGACTAGAAATGGTTATGAATTTCAGTTTACAGATGATGTTTGAAAGATTTATTTTGGAAATAAATATGTTAGCTCAGGTTATATGCATGATGGTCTTTATTATTTGGATAATAAAGATAAACACAAATTGAATGCAAGTATTCAAACAGAATGCAATGCTATGATGAAAATCAACTTGAGTTCAAAATATATTTGGTACTTAAGATTAGGTCATGTTGCAGAAGATAGGATTGCAAAACTGGAGAAAATGGAGATTTTATCCTCATTGGGTTCTGAACCTACTCCAACTTGTGAATCCTGGCTTTAGGGTAAAATGACTAGATCACCCTTTTTTGGACAGGGACTAAGAGCTAAAAATATTTTGGAGCTAATGAGCTAATACATAGTGATGTATGTGGTCCATTTAAGGAAATGGCTAGAGGCGGCATTCTTTACTTTATTACCTTTACTGATGATAAATCAAGGTTTGGGTATTTGTATGTGATGAAATACAAACATGAATGCTTTGAAAAGTTCAAAGAATTTAAATATGAAGTAGAAAATCAAACAGGAAAAAGTATTAAAACTCTTTGATCAAATCATGGAGGTGAATACTTAAGTACTGAATTTGATGAATACTTGAAAGAGCATGGCATTGTTTCCCAGTTGACTCCTCCAGGAATGCCACAACTAAATGGTGTATCTGAAAGAAGAAATTGTATCTTATTAGATATGGTATGTAGTATGATGAGCTACACTGATAGGCCAATCTCCTTTTGGGGATTTGTATTAGAATTAGCTTTGCATATTATGAATAGGATTCCATCAAAATTAGTTTCTTCCACACCTTATGAGATATGGCATGGAAGAAAACCAAGTCTTAAGCATGTTAAGATTTGGAGTTGTCTAGTTTATTTCAAAAAGCTGAACACTGATAAATTGAAAACCAGATCAGAAAAGGGTCGATTTGTTGGATATCCAAAAGAAAGTTTTGGATATTAGTTTTATTTGCCTACATCACAAAAGGTTGCAGTAAACAGAGATGCCATATTTCTTGAACAACAGTTTATTCAAGAAGGAGGCAAAGGAAGGCAAATAGAATTAGAATTGGAGAATTCTGACCAACCAACAGATCAAATGGATATAGATCCATCTAGTCAACCTATATCTATTGATGAAACATCTACAGTAATTCCTCGCAGATCAACCTAGATATCTCACCCACTAGTGAGATATGGTTTCTTCATAAAGATGAGCAAGAGTTGTTAACTCATGAAGAAGTAGATCGTGGAGACGATCCACTTACCAATGAAGAAGCTATATTAGATATAGACTCTTTAAAATGGATTGAAGCTATCAAATCCAAAATTGATTCCATGTATAGGAATCAAGTTTGGGATCTTGTTGACCCACCTGAAGGTATTGTACCTGTAGGGAATAAATGGGTTTTCAATAAGAAAATTGGTTCTGATGGAAAGGTAAAGACCTATGAAGCAAGGCTAGTAGCAAAAGGGTTTTGCTAAATGCAAGGAATAGACTATGAGGAGACTTTCTCACCTGTTGCCATGCTTAAATCAATTAGGATTCTATTAGCAATACCTGCATAATATAATTATAAGATTTGGCAGATGGATGTCAAAATATCTTTTCTCAATGGATACATTGAAGGAAACATTTTCATGGAACAACATAGAGGTTTTGAATCCCAAGATGGTTCCAAGGTATGCAAGCTAAAGCGATCCATTTATGTTGAATCAAGCTTCGAGGAGGATGAAGCCATTAAGTCATTTAGTTTTCTCAAAAATGTGGATGGACCATGTGTATATAAGAAGGTTAGTGATAGTGCTATCACTTTCCTTGTCTTATATATGGATGATATTCTATTGATAGGTAATGACATAGGTATGTTGACAGCTGTAAAGGTATGGTTGTCAAATACATTCTCCATGAAAGACTTAGGGGAGGCAATCTATATTCTTGGAATTCACATCTATAAAGATAGAGTGAAAAGAATAATTGATTTATCCCAAAGTCTATACTTGGAAAAGGTGTTAAAGAGGTTTAACATGCTTGATTCCATGAGAGGATTGTTACTAGTGAGATATGGTATCCACCTTTCTAAAGAGATGTCTCTAAAGACACCTGAAGAAAGAGATAAAATAGCCAGGATTCCATATGCTTCGGCTATTAGAAGTTTGATGTATGCAATGATGTCTACAAGGCCGGATATCGCACATGCTGTTAGTTTGACTAGTAAGATTCAATCTAATTCAGGTTTGGAGCACTGGATAGCTGTCAAGAATATCCTTAAGTACTTGAGAAGAAATATGGATTTATTCTTGATTTATGGAAGTGGTGACTTGCAATTGGATGGTTATATTGATTCTGATTTCCAATCAGATATCGCTAATAGAAAGTTTACCTCTGGGTTTGTGTTCATTTCTAATGGAGGTACAGTCAGTTGGAAGAGTTCCAAACAGAGTACGATTGCTGATTCCACTATAGAGGCTGAGTATATTGCTGCATCAGATGCTACAAAAGAAGCTGTTTGGATAAAAAAGTTTGTGACAAAACTTGCAGTAGTTTCTTCCATTGAGTTAGCAGTTCCACTCTACTGTGACAACAATGGAGCGGTCATACAGGCTAAGGAACCCCGGTCTCACCAGAAATCCAAACACATAGAAAGGCGCTACCACATTATCAGAGAGATAATTAGGCGAGGCAAGGTAGCCATGCACAAAATAGCATCAGCTGAAAGTCCAGTTGATCCATTCATGAAGCCTATGTCACAAGCTCAGTTAGACCGACATCTTGAGAAGATGGGTCTAAGATATTGTAATGAATGGCTCTAGTGCTAGTGGGAGATTGTTAGTAATATGCCCTAGAGCATATCATTTAGTATGTATCTTGTACATATTTTATTAATAAAAGGCAATTTTACTTTTTTGTTTACATAATGCATTTATGTGTAATAGAAAATGTCCATTGATATTTTCTTAGAAATTCTATTCTTAAGTTGTTAAGAATATGAGTGACAGTATTTCTAGCATAAAGTATCAGAAATTGATTCACAATCGAGGATACTTCACACAGGACATGACTTGTCCAAAAAGATTGTAATCATGTTTGTTCCCAAGGTATTTTTATGAGATATAAATAAGATAGAATTGTGAGTCTCATGCCATATAACAAACATGATAGGCACTTATACATGATAAGTAGGCCGAACCAGTGACGCATATAACAAGCACATGGAGTTTACTCTTGTCAATGCACTGTCATATATCATATTAGTGCATACAATCTTTAGGCCTGAGATAACACAGTTATCTTGTATATAGGTTGTTTGAGTTTGATACTGCTTTCATACTTGTACTATGTATCGGTATATGGACATGTGTTGGATCTTACTAGTTATATATGGAGATAGATGTTAATCAAGATGAAATATGTTACCATAAGTAAGTAGGGATAAAATCCTATGTTCATTTAATTACTCTTGATGATTCAAGTTCCTGGCTAGGACAGACAAATTTAGTCAGAAAAGAGTTTCTAACAAGAAAATCTAACTAATCAAGAACTAGAATTAAAAGATAACATAATATTCATAGCAAATGGGGTTTGACATAAACCATGACTCCAGCTCGAATTGAGATTTTGTAACAGAGAGATTCTAGTGTATGGTAACATATGATTATAGGTTCATTTAAGGTATTCTTTGTTACTGATTGGGTGGGCATGGTATGCTATGCTAAGTGTCAACTATGGTCCACGAGATGCCAAAAATGATTTAGAGAAATCATTTATGGTAAGAAAGAGATCTGATGATGTTAAGAGTTAAGATAATATCTCATTGCCAATTAGTGATGAGCCTCGTAAGTCACGCACATACACAAGATAATCACCAAGTAAAATGTGATTTAATTGATTAATTAACGAGTTTAATTAATTAATTAAATAGGTTTGGTTTGTAATAAGATTGTAAAGTCCCTAGCAAGACTTGAAACCAAATCTAGGTTATTGGATATATATAGTATAAGTTAAATTTATATTTAAAGTATTTAAATATGAATTTAATTATGAGAAATTAATTAATAGAGATTAATTAATTAATTTATATTTGATATAAATTGATTTGAAGAGGAGAAATAATGATTTTGGGTTAAGAACTCAAAATTACAACATAAGGGTAATTTGGTCATTTCACATGGTGACATGTGGTACCATGAGATGGTGACACATTGCATCATATAAGCTTATCATTTGTCTTCCTATCATGTAAGATGATTAAAGTCAAGATTAAGTCTAGCTTTGACACTCGGCTTAATATGATTGAATCAATTAAAAATAAGATGCATTAAAGTGGTGACAAGTGGCATAGGGTTTAAGTGACTTAATGACCTAATTATATAAAAGGGAAAAGAAAAAATGAAACGTAATACACTTATTCTTTTCCTCAAGGTGGCGGCACACCTCTCTCCCTCTCCTCTTCATCTTGTCTCATCAATTCAAAGAGAATTGCCCAAAATCCTTTAAATTAAATTTGCTAAAAATTATTTCTAGTGTCCTATACATACATACTACCTATCTAAAGGCAAAAACCCAATTTATACTTGGTTGGCAAAAGCTTGAGAAGCAAATTGGGGGCTGCCCATTTGTGATCTTGGTGTGGACAAGCTAGAGGGACGACACTTGGGGTCCTAGGTGCTTCCTAAAGGTGCCAATCACATCCATAGTGCATCAAAGAGGTTAGTGCTCTAACTCCTCTTTTAAACTAGGGTTTAAATGAATTAATTTGTTAACTCACATTCTTGAATGGCAAATGTAAATCCTAATACATATTAAAAGTGTTTTAATATGCAATTGAGCATTGAAATTAATTAGACACATAAGAGATGTGGTATGATGCATGTAACCCTAGAAGAAAGTTTTTGAAATTCAATGCTCTAATGAACTAATCAACATGCTTCCGCTCCTATATATGAGGATGTCTGAGGGACAGAATGTAGGAGATCATGTCCATAAGATGATTCGGCTTATTGAGCAGCTGGAACATCTTGATTTTCACATGGATTTCTAACTGCAGACGGATCTGATCCTTCAGTCCCTGCCTGAGTCATTTGGGAATTTTGTGACAAATTTCCATATGACAAAGCAAGAGTGTACTTTGACTAGGCTGCTTAACATACTGGTTATTGCCTAAAAGAATATGTCGGGCAACAAAGGAAAAGAGGTGGCTTTGATTATATCTTCTTCTTCTGCTAGAAAGTCCAAAAAGAAGAAGGGCAATAAGAATAAGAAACCTTTAATTCCTAGACCTTCCAAGAAGATAGCCAAGCAGAAGGGCAAGACCGAAGTTGACAAAGACAAGGGAAAGTGTTTCTATTGCTAGAAGGATGGGCACTAAAAAAGGAACTACCCAGAGTATCTTGCTTCTCTGAAGGATAAGAAGGATAGACCTTGAGAAGTTATGTCTATGTCTTGTTATTTAGATTCTAATGATACTCATAGTTCATCTATAGCTTGGGTTTTAGATACAGGTGCTAGTTCTCACATTACTTATGATATGCAGGAACTAGTAAATAGTAGCAGCTTGCAGTCATGAGATATTAGACTCCGGGTTGATAATGGCTCAACTGTTGAAACTTTAACCATAGGATCTAAATCTTTATATATGTGTGGACATGTTTTGTATTTAAATAATGTTTTGTATGTACCTGATGCTTTTAAGAACATCATTTCGATATCTAGTTTGACTAGAAATGGCTATAAATTTCAGTTCACAAATGATGTTTGCAATATTTATTTTGGAAATAAATATGTTGGCTTGGGTTATATGCATGATGGACATTATTATTTAGATAATAATGTTAAATAAAAATCTAATGCAAGCAATCTAAATGAATGTAATGACATGATGAAAAAGAACTCAAGTTCAAAATATATTTGGCACTTAAGATTAGGTCATGTTGCAGAAGATAGGATTATAAGGCTGGAGAAAATGGGGATTTTATCCTCATTGGGTTGTGAACCTACTCCAACTTATGAATCTTACCTTCAAGGCAAAATGACTAGATCACCTTTTGTTGGACAAGGGTTAAGAGCTGAAAATATTTTAGAATTGATACATAGTGATGTATGTGGTCTATTTAAGGAAATGACTGGAGGCGATTTTCATTACTTTATTACCTTTATTGATGATAAATGAAGGTTTGGGTATTTGTATTTGATGAAATACAAATATGAATCCTTTGAAAAGTTCAAAGAATTTAAATGTGAAGTAGAAAATCAAACAGGAAAAAGTATTAAAACTCTTCGATCAGATCGTGGAGGTGAATACTTAAGTACTAAATTTGATGAATACTTGAAAGAGTATAGCATTGTCTCTCAA
Source organism: Hevea brasiliensis (assembly GCF_030052815.1). Lineage (NCBI taxonomy): Eukaryota > Viridiplantae > Streptophyta > Magnoliopsida > Malpighiales > Euphorbiaceae > Hevea > Hevea brasiliensis. The sequence continues at coordinate 89,221,110 of NC_079493.1, read as the reverse complement.
CTGACACCTCTAGGAATGCCACAATTGAATGGTGTATCTGAAAGGAGAAATCGTACCCTATTAGATATGGTACGCAGTATGATGAGCTATACTGATACACCAATCTCCTTTTGGGGATTTGCATTAGAATCAGCTTTGCATATTCTGAATAGGATTCCATTAAAATCACTTTTTTCCACACCTTAAGAGATATGGCTTGGAAGAAAATCGAGTCTTAAGCATTTTAAGATTTGGGATTGTCCAGCTTATATTAAAAAGCTGAACGTTGATAAATTGAAAACTAGATCAGAAAAAGGTCAATTTGTTGGATATCCAAAAGAAAGTTTTGGATATTATTTTTATTTGCCTACATCACATAAGGTTGTGGTAAGCAGAGATGCCATATTTCTTGAACAACAGTTTATTTAAGAAGGTGGCAAAGGAAGGCAAATAGAGTTAGAATTAGAGAATTCTGACCAACCAACAGATCAAATGGATATAGATCCATCTAGTCAACCTACACCTAGTAATGAAACATCTACAGTAATTCCTCGCAGATCGACTAGGATATCTAACCCACCAATGAAATATGGTTTTCTTCATGAAGATGAACGAGAGTTGTTTACTCATAAAGAAATAGATCATGGAGATAATCCTCTTACCTATAAAGAAGCTATATCAGATATAGATTCTTCAAAATGGATTAAAGCTATGTAATCCAAAATTGATTCTATGCATAAGAACCAAGTTTGAGACCTTGTTGACCCACCTGAAGGTATTGTACCTATAGGGAATAAATGAGTTTTCAAGAAGAAAATTAGTTCTGATGGAAAGGTAGAGACCTATTAAGCAAGGCTAGTAACGAAAGGGTTTCACTAAAGGCAAGGAATCGACTATGAGGATACTTTCTCAATTGTTGCCATGCTTAAATCAATTAGGATTCTATTAGCAATAGCTACATACTATGATTATGAGATTTGGCAGATGGATGTCAAAATAGCTTGTCTCAATGGATACGTTAATGAAAACATTTTCATGGAACAATCTAGGGGTTTTGAATCTCAAGATAGTTCCAAGGTCTGCAAGCTAAAGCGATCCATTTATAGGTCAAAACAAGCTTCGATGAGTTAGAACATCCATTTTGATGAAGCCATTATGTCATTTGATTTTATAAAAAATGTGGATGAACCATGTGTATATAAGAAAGTTAGTGATAGTGCTGTCACTTTCCTTATTTTATATGTGGATGACATTCTGTTGATGGGTAATGACATAGGTATGTTGACAGTTGTAAAGGTATGATTGTCAAATACATTCTCCATGAAAGACTTAGGGGAGGCAACCTATATTCTTGGAATTCACATCTATAGAGATAAAGCAAAAAGAATAATTGGTTTATCCAAAAGTCTACACTTGGAAAAGGTGTTAAAGAGGTTTAACATGCTTGATTCCAAGAGAGGATTGTTACCAGTAAGACATGATATCCACCTTTCTAAAGAGATGTCTCTAAAAATACCTGAAGAAAGAGAAAAGACGGTCAGGATTCCATATGCCTCGGTTATTGGAAGTTTAATGTATGCAATGTTGTGTATTAGGCCGGATATCACATATATTGTTAGTTTGACTAGCAGGTTTCAATCCAATCTAGGTTTGGAACGCTGGATAGATGTCAAGAATGTCACACCTTACCCCTCTGTAAAGCATAACATGATCCCGTAGAATACCTAATGAACTACCGAACTTCACCTACCGATAACTCATTAAGTACCCTACAAGGGATTTTAAAACAATTTTCTTATTTTTGATAAGTGGTGAGCATTTTCTAATAAGTATTTAAAACATTTAGTTAAAATTATAACTAGTTAATATTTTTGGTCCATTTTAGTTTTTCGCAAATTTTATAAAAATTTTGACAGAGTTCTGTCTATATTTTGAGAAACCAATTCTTCAAATACCTGTAAAAAGCACTTCTAAAAATGTTTTCTCGACAATTACTTCAATTTCACAATCAAACTCAATCCATTTCAACAACTCCACAGTCATTTCTATCAATTTCTCAAGTTCAAAATTCAATAATCCTCAAAATACTAACAATACATTTCATTCAAATTAAATGAAATAGTTTCACTCATATTTCATTAGAGACAAAACAATTTATATATATACATCATTACAAAATTTACATCAAAGAAAATTCAAACTAAATTTTTTTTTATTACAAACTTCATACAAACTTTGTACAAGCTGCTCAAGACCCATTTACATGTCCATACTTTTATATGCAATACATACATCAAAAGAAATATTTATAATTAGGGTATAAATTATACCCGATGACTTGAAGCTGATAGCTCCTCACACCTCAAAGACTCGATCTGCTCCTTTAGTCTCTCAGATTCTGACAAAGAATAGAAGCTATTGCTGAGTACTAGGACTCAGTGGTGCACAACATACTAAAATAATCTTTATGCAAAACTTAAATCACATTTATTCAAAAATTTGACTAAACATAAGAATTAAATATAAATCATGCATTATGAGATTTTAAATCCCAAACAATTTCATTTTGAAGTATCAAATCACATTTCATAAAATCCATAGTTAGATCATGCCATTCAAAACAAATAGAATCTCAATAGCCAGAGGCTAAAGAGAAATCACATCACAAGGCTTAGCTAGCTCAAATATATGGATATCCATTCACATCCTCTTCTACTGGCACAACTCAACCCTTCTCCAGAGAAAGAATCAAAATTCGAAACTAATTACCCCCACTAGTCATGCTAGTTAGGTGTTTAAATATATGGTCATGACACTGTGTTTTCAAAACTTATCTTAAAAATTTGCTAAACATTGTCATTTCAAATATAAACAATAACTTTCAACAATTTAAGTCAAAACATCATAAATAATGTCGCAAATAAATTTTCAACAATTCAAAGCAAATGTAAAATACATATTTCATTCACTTTACCAATGAATTTTAAAGCATATTGATGTTGTGCACAAACCTCAAGCGAGTCGCCTCTTGGCCTTAACTCGATTCCTCGGGTTCTTTCCTGGCATTCTTCTCAACTGAAACACACAATTTTACAGTGTTTCTGTACCATAACTTAGCATAAATCTAAAAATAAATTTAACTTCACTTTTACCTAGCTCTAACGTGTTAAACTCGATATTCTTGAAATTTTGTGTTTTCGGGTTACTATTCACTACACTATTTAAGTCAAATTGTTGACTTTCTAGGGCTTAATAGGTATGGGAATTCCAACTTCACCCACATACCACATTTTGGTCACTAAACTTGTTAGTTTTGGTCATTTTCTCAAACTTAGGTCTTTTAGGCAAAATGGCCAAATTTTCAGTTTTGGTGTCCCTTACTATTTCATTGGTCAGTTTACTGTTGGAATTTGGCAAAACTTTCTTCATATAAAATGTTCCCTATTGTCTTAAGTTTATTCTTCTTTTTGAATCACCCCAATTGGAGTTTTGTAGCTCAAGTTATAAGCAAATTATGTTTACTGTTCATGCTGCAGAATTTGGTTCTGCAGATTTGTTGCTCCAATTTTGTTCAGCAATTTGATCAAGTTAAGTCCATAATTTGGTCTAATTTTCTTCATATTAAATGTTCTACTATGTCTTAGGTTTCCATCGGTTCAAGAATCACCTAAATCGGAGTTTTCTAGAGAGAGTTATAGCCATTGAAACTTTACTGTTTAAATGGCAAATCTGTAGTCTGTAGATTCAGTGACCCAACTTTGCTCAGTAATTTGATTTGGTTAATGGCATAATTTGGGTTTGTGTTCTTCAAGAAAGTTTTAGATATATATCTAATCTAACCACTGGTAAAATTTCAGGTCATTTTGACTTGCCTAGCTCAAGTTATGACACACTGTTCATTTGGTTAGGTTGTGCAGAAACAGACTGTGATTTCTCAACTTTGATCAATTTGTTCACTAGGTTTTAGTCACTTTTTGGGCATCCTTCCTAAATGAAAATTGTGTCATTTAGTGCCTATTTTCATCTCCAATTGGTCCCATATCCATTGGACTTGTGATTTGGTCATGCTGCCAGCACATGACCTTATCCAATCCGAATTGGCTTTCAATTCCAACACTTCTAACACACCTCATTTGGTCACAAATGATCATTTTTCACTTCACATTAGGTCAAAGACACCATTTACAAGTTTTTCACATTTTTGGTCTCTAAACTCTAATGTCCAAACCCTAATTCACTAACCTCATGCATTTAGCTGCCTTCAAAGCTTTTAATCCTAACCATTCAACTAACTAAAGTTCTTAAACCCATTCAAACCATTCAAATCATGCAAATCACTCTCATATACATGCTGGCTGAAAATCATTCATGATCCCTCAATAAATTTTTATTTCATTTTAAGCATTTTTCTAAGTTAACTAAGTTATAAACACAAGTAATAAACTCATTTGCAACTTGAATCACTAACCCTTGTGTAGCAACTTCTAACTCCCCTTTTCTCCAATTTTCTTTCTTCTTTTCTTCTTTCTTTGATGACCAATCTTCTTCTCAAGTGATTAAATCAAGTTTTTGTGAAGCAAGTATGGGAGGATTTAGGGTTTAATGATGGTTTCAAAGCTTGAAGCAAGCTTTAAATGAGATTTGCAATGGTGAGGGAGAGGGAGAGAGGATGAGGCGGCAACTAATGGAAAACATGACCAAATGAATTTTTCTTTTCTTTTCTTTTATCTTTTTATCTCTTTAGGAAGACCAAAAGTCTAAATAAATAAATTAATTAATTATATTCTTTATGGCATCATGCATGAGGTCATGCATGATGTCATCCCTTTTGACTTTTCCATTTCTTTTATTTATTTATTTATTTTTTTTATTAGTTCTTTAATTTAATTCTCGATTCCGAAATTTTCTTTTCTCCAATTTTATTTGACAGTTACGTCAGGAGTCAGCTCTCGGGGTTAATTGACCAAATTGCCCCTCACCGGTTCATCCCGGTTTGCAAATAATTTAATATTTCTTCTGGCTCCCTGACCTAATTATTTAATTGGCTTAACAATTCTTTTTCGTGATTTTCTCTTTTCCACTGTGTTTATAAGGGTCCTAAGGACCGCGGCGTCACATTTTACGGTTCGAAATTTGAGTTTAAATCGACTTCGCAGTCGTTTCCGAGAAAGTCACCCATCGCTGTGACTCTCGGCTCGTTTAACTTCTTATATTCTTTTTTTCTTATTTATACTTAACTAATTGGCAATTACTAATTATTTGTGTTTATAGGTTATCTAGTTGTCTTAAGTGTGGTTCTTATCCCCTTAGTTATTCGGACCGACACCGATCACTAGAACAATAAAATATACCAGGCTATGCAAATAGGGGTGTTACAAAGAATATCCTTAAGTACTTGAGAAGAACTAAGGATTTGTTCTTGATTTATGGAGGTGGTAACTTGCAATTGGATGGTCATACTGATTCTGATTTTCAATCAGATATCGATGATAGAAAGTCAACCTCTGGGTTTGTGTTCATTTGTAATGGAGGTGTAGTTAGTTAAAAGAGTTTCAAACAGAGTACAATTACTGATTCCACTACAGATGCCGAGTCTATTGCTGCATCAGATGCTGCCAAAGAGGTTGTTTGGATAAAGAAGTTTGTCATAGAACTTGCAGTAGTTCCTTCCATTGAGTCAGCAGTTCCACTCTACTGTGACAATGGAGCGATCATACAGGCTAAGGAACCAACGTCTCACCAGAAATCTAAACACATAGAAAGGCGCTACCACATTATCAGAGAGATAGTTGGACGAGGCGATGTAGCCATACAGAAAATAGCATCAGCCAAAAATCCAACTGATCCATTCATGAAGCTTATGTCACAAACTCAGTTAGACCGACATCTTGAAAAGATGGGTCTAAGATATTATAATGAATAACTCTAGTGCTAGTGGGAGATTATTAGTAGTGTTAGTAGTATGCCCTAGAGCATATCATTTAGTATGTATCTTGTACATGTTTTATCAATAAAAGGCATTTTCACTTTTCCGTTTACATAATATATTTATGTGTAATAGAAATGGTCCATTGATATTTTGTTAGAAATTCTATTCTTAAGTTGTTAAGAATATGAGTGACAGTATTTATAGCACAAAGTATCATAAATAGGTTCACAATCGAGGATACTTCACAGTAAGGACATGACTTATCCAGAAAGATTGTATTCATATTTGTTCCCAAGTTATTTATATGAGATATAAATAAGATGGAATGGTGAGTCTCATGCCATATAACAAACATGATAGGCACTTATACATGATAAGTAGGTCGAACTAGTGAAACTTATGACAAGCACATGGAGTTTACTCTTGTCAATGCATTGTCATAAATCATATCAGTGCATATAATCTTTAGACCTGAGATAGCACAGTTATCTTGTATATAGGTGGTTTGAGTTTGATATTGTTTTCATACTTGTACTGTGTATAGGTATATGGGCATGTGTTGGCTCATACTAGTTATATATGGAGGTAGGTGTTGATCAAGATGGAATCTGTTCCTCTAAGTAAATAGGGACAAAATCCTATGTTCATTTATTTGTTCTTGATGTTTCAAGTTCCTGGCCAGGACAGATAGATTTATTCTGAAAAGAGTTTCTAATGAGAAAATCTTTTTAATCAAGAACTGGAATTAAAAGAGAACATAGTATTCATAGCAAATGGGGTTTAACATAAACTATGACTCCAGCTCGAATTGGGATTTTGTAACAGAGAGATTTAGATGAGAGAAAATCTACCTCAGGATTTGTTCTCTTACAAAATGATGGTGCTATATCATGGAGTAGTAAAAAGCAATCTTGTATAGCTTTGTCTACTATAGAAGCAAAGTTTGTAGCATTCTCAGAAACTATTTGGTTAAAATGATTCCTCGTTCACTTAGGAGTGTTTGACACTACTATAGACGCTTTAACAGTGTACAGTGATGCTCAAGCAGCAATAACCTACACTAAAAATCCTAAGTACATAACCAAACAAATAGATATAAAATATAATTTTATTACAGAAATGGTTGCATAGAAGGAAGTGAATATTAAGTACATTTATACACAAGAAATGATAACACATCCATTTATCAAGCCTATTCCTAAAGAATCATTTTATAAGCATGTCAAGTCATTGGGTTTGTATAGAATTTAATGTAATTATTTTTATCAAGAGTTTCCCAAAAGATATTCACTTGCATGAGGTTATTATAGTTAATGCTATTTGATTCCTTATTACATTAGTTATAGAAATATACACCTATATATGTATATATATATGTCACACCTTACCCCTCTGTAAGGCATAACATGATCCTGTAGTATACTTAATGAATTACCAAACTTCACCTACTGATAACCCATTAAATATACTACAAGGAATTTTAAAACAAATCCATTTTATTTTAATGTTTAAAGTGACAATAAAAGAGTTATTAAAATGTCCTTGGGTTGGATATATGCTATACATTTTATTTGGAATAAATTGGCATTTTTAAAATTTTGTGAAAAATCCGCATGGTGACAACTAAAAATGCAATAAAACAGTTTTTCTAAAATTTTGAAAATCAATTCATAAAAATATATCTTCCATAATTCAACACAATTAAACTCAAGTCATCACATTTCTTTCCATGAACCCTAAGCAATAGTTCTCATCTTATAAACATAAATCAAAATGAATATTCTAATAAAAAGATATAGGCCAAGATATATCAAAATATTATTACAATTTTATTTATACAACTACTCATTTTTCTTTATGTACATACAGACTAATTTACATCAAAATGCATATACAAAAGGGTATACCTAATATATATACCCGAAGCTATATCTACAACTGCTTCACGCTGCTCACTCTGCAGCTCTTTCCGTCTCTTTACCTGCGACAGCATGAAACAGCTATCGCTGAGTAAAATACTCAATGGTGCACAACTAAAAATTAAAACTCACTATAAGCATAGTTTATCAATTAGTAAACAAAAGTTTATAATATTCACAATTCCATAAATCTCAAAACTAACACTAACATTTTCAATAACAATTTATCAAAGTAATTTCAAACAACAGTGTTACCAACAATTCACACAGCTTAGGTCATGACACAAAATTTTTAATCAATATCGTGTTGTACATGTTAGTAGTATGCCCTAGAGCATATCATTTTGTATGTATCTTGTACATATTTTATTAATAAAAGGCAATTTCACTTTTTTGTTTATATAATATATTTATGTGTAATAGAAAAGGTCCATTGATATTTTGTTAGAAATTCTATTCTTAAGTTGTTAAGAATATGAGTGACAGTATTTCTAGTACAAAGTATCATAAATTGGTTCACAATCGAGGATACTTCATAAAGGACATGACTTATTCTGAAACATTGTAATCATGTTTGTTCCCAAGGTATTTATATGAGATATAAATATGATGGAGTGGTGAGTCTCATGCCACATAACAAATATGATAGGCACTTATACATGATAAGTAGGCCGAACCAGTGACGCTTATGACAAGCACGTGGAGTTTACTCTTGTCAATGCATTATAATATATCATATCAGTGCATATAATCTTTAGACCTGAGATAACACAGTTATCTTTTATATAGGTGGTTTGAGTCTAATATTGCTTTCATACTTCTACTGTGTATGGGTATATGGGCATGTGTTGGCTCCTACTAGTTATATATGGAGATAGGTGTTGATCAAGATGGAATCCGTTACCCTAAGTAAAAAGGGATAAAATCCTATGTTCATTTAATTGTTCTTGATGTTTCAAGTTCTTAGCCAAAACAGACAGATTTAGTCAGAAAAGAGTTTCTGACAAAAAAATCTAATTAATCAAGAACTAGAATTAAAAGAGAACATAATATTCATAGCAAATGGTGTTTGACATTAACCATGACTCCATCTCAAATTTGGATTTTATAACGGAGAGATTCTAGTGCATGTTAACATATGATTAAAGGTTCATTTAAGGTATTCCTTATTACTAATTGGGTGACCATGGCATACTATGCTAGGTGTCAACCACGGTTCTTGAGATGCCTGAAATAATTTAGAGAAATCATTTACGGTAAGAAAGAGTTCTAAAGACATTAAGAGTTAATATCATTCCTCATTGCCAATAAGTAATGAGCCTAGTAAGTCACATATCTACACAAGCTAATCATCATTTAAAATGTGATTTAATTGATTAATTAAAGAGTTTAATTAATTGATTAAATAGGTTTGGTTTGCAATAAGATTGCAAAGTCTCTAGCATGACTTGAAACCAAATATAGGTTATTGGATGTATAGTATAAGTTAAATTTATATTTAAAGCATTTAAATACGAATTTAATTATGAGAAATTAATTAATAGAGATTAATTAATTAATTTATATTTGATATAAATTGATTTGAAGAGGAGAAATAATGATTTTGGGTTGAGAACTCAAAATTACAACATAAGGGTAATTTGGTCATTTCACATGGTAACATGTGTTATCATGAGATGGTGACACATGGCATCATATAAGCTTGCCATTTGTCTTCCTATCATGTAAGATGATCAAAGTCGATATTAAGTCTAGCTTTGACACTTGGCTTAATATGATTGAATCAATTAAAAATAAGATGCAATGAGGTGGTGACATGTGGCATAGGGTTTAAGTGACTTAATGACCTAATTATATAAAAGGGAAAAGAAAAGATGAAACATAATACACTTATTCTCTTCCTCAAGGTGGCGGCACACCTCTCTCCCTCTCCTCTTCATCTTGTCTCATTAATTCAAAGAGAATTGCCCAAAATCCTTTAAATTAAATTTGCTAGAAATTGTTTCTAGTGTCCTATACATACATACTACCTCTCTAAAGGTAAAACCCCAATTTATAATTAGTTGGCAAAGGCTTTAGAAGCAAATTAGGGGCTGCCTATTGGTGATCTTGGTGTGGACAAGCTAGAGGGACAACACTTAGGGTCCTAGTTGCTTCCAAAAGGTGCCAATCACATCCATAGAGCATCAAAGAGGTTAGTGCTCTAACTTCTCTTTTAAACTAGGGTTTAAATGAATTAATTTATTAATTCACAATCTTGAATGGCAAATATAGATCCTAATTCATAGTTAAAGTTTTTTAATATACAATTGAGCATTGAAATTAATTAGGCACATAAGAGATGTGGTATGATGCATGTAATCCTAGTAGAAAATTTTTGAAATTTAATGCTCTAATGAACTAATCAACATGCTTCCGCTCCTATAATTGGTATCAGAGCTACTATATTTGCCATTTATATTCATTATTGAGATTTAATTGTGTAATTGAATTGATCTAAAGCTATTTGGATTAACCAATGGTGGCAGCATGCATGTTGTAGTCTTCATGTTTGGCGGCTTGCATGGTTGTGAACACCAACCATGCGCATGGTTTGGGTTTGATGTATGGGCTTGGTATTTAAGGCCCACAATTAGGCCCATGCTTAATTAAATTGTTTAATTAAGAATTTTAATCACACAATTAAATTTTGATTCAATTGTTTGAATGAGATTCAAATTTGAATTTTTAAATTTATTTGGATGAGATTCAAATCTGAATTTTTAAATTTGTTTGAATGAGATTCAAATCTGAGTTTTTTAATTGAATATGAGATATTCAATTTAATTTTAGTATGTATATTTTATTTAATTGTTAAATAATAATATGCATGATGGATGATCATGGACAATAAAAGACCAATGTGATTGTATTTATTTATTTTATTTTTCTTTGGATTGTAAAATAATTAATTTTATTTTTGGTGGCTTGTATTATAAGTGTTCTAATAATTTGGGTTATAATTTCATTTATTTGAGGACTTTAAAGTCCATATTCTTGTAAATTCACCTTGGTATGCCAAGGATTACAATGTAATTGGATTGCAAGAAGATCAAGGAGGTCAAGAGCATTGGTGGGACTAGTGGGAGGAAATCAAGATCAAGTGTTAATTATGGACTCCTTCAGCAACTCTTGTAAAATGAATGAATGAAATACACCTAGGAATGCCCTGATTCAATTCTTGGTGGCTTAGAATTAAATCCCTTAGAAAGTCTATGATCATACCATATTAATTGTTTATCCATGTATGCATGAGATGTATGGGAATGTATGCAAGTATATGATATGTGAATGCTAATTGGATAATGTGCAAAGTGAGACCATAATAGTAATTAAGCTGACCACTAAATCTTCCAAACAAATGATTAAGTTGGAAATGGTATAATTAATGTAATTATATCATGGGCCCTCCTCCATTTAGGTTATTATTTTAAGAAATTTTAAATACTTGCATGTGATGCATTTAATTTAAGAAATTTTCTTAAGAATAATTGTTAAGCATAAGATGTTGTAAATATGTAAATAAGTTGATGGCCAATAATGGATGTTCCTGAGGACATTAAATTTATTTGCATGTTTATTGGCTTAATGGGATCAACTTAATTAATGTAAGATAAATCAATAATGGATGTGCCTGAGATTTTGAGCATTAGGGGCTAGATAATTGATTAAATCTCACATGAGATGTAATAGGCAAGGAGTTGCTCACTTATAATTTATTGTAATTCCAATAATGGATGTGCCTAAGGATGATCAATAAGATTATAAGAATTCAATCAGCCACTAGAAATCCATCCAACTAGGATTTCTATTTCCTACTTTGGAAGTGTATGATTCGCCAAGTTAGTGGGAGGACCAATTTGATTGAAAGACCATAATCATTTTGGTTAATTACTTGACACATTTACTAATTAATCTAGTTATTTTCTATAGTTATTCTTCTGATAATAATGAGAACACAACAACCACCACCATCCAATATCTTTACGCATACTTGATCACAACAGGCTGACAGGAACTAATCTTTCTGATTGGCTAAGAAATTAAAAACTTGTCCTGAACCTAGAACGTATTGGATATGTTCTAGACTCAAAGGTTCCTAGTCTCTTACCTCCAGAGGCCACTCAAGAGGAACATGACACTTTGGACAAGTGGAAGGAGCATGATATGAGAGCCAAATGTTACATGCTTGCTTCTATGAGTAATGAGTTACAGAAGTAGCATGAGAACATGTAGAGTGCAAGTGAGATCCTTCTTCACCTGCAAGAGTTGTATGGTGAGCACAGCAGGAATGCTAGGTATGAGATATCTAGACAGTTATTCCGCATGAGGATGTCCAAGGGACAGAATATAGGAGATTATGTCCACAAGATGATTCAGCTTATTGAGCAGTTGAACATCTTGACTTTCAAATGGATTTCCAACTGCAGATGGATTTGATCCTTCAGTCCCTACCTAAGTCATTTGGGAATTTTGTAACAAATTTCCATATGACTAAGCAGGAATACACCTTGGCTGATTTACTTAACATGTTTGTTAGTGTCCAAAAGAATATGCCAGGCAATAAAGGAAAAGAGGTAGTTTTGATTGCATCTTCTTCTACTGGAAAGTCCAACAAGAAGAAGGGCAATAAGAAAAAGAAACCTTAAGTTCCAGAACCTTCCAAGAAAATAGCCAAATAGAAAGGGAAGACCAAAACTAATGGAGGCAAAGGAAAGTGTTTCCACTGTCAAAAAGATGGGCACTGGAAAAGGAACTGCCCAGAGTATCTTGCTTCTATGAAGGATAAGAGGGATACACCTTCAGAAGGTATGTATATATCTTGTTATTTAGATGCTGATGATGCTCATAGTTCATCTACATCTTGAGTTTTAGATACTGGTGTCAGTTCTCACATTTCTTATGATATGCAGGAGCTAGCAAATAGTAGCAGCTTGCATGCTCGAGATGTTAGACTCTGGATTGGAGATGGCTCAACTATTGAAGCTTTAACCATAGGATCTAAATCTTTTTACATGTGTGGACATATTTTATGTTTGAATAATATTTTGTATGTACCTGATGCTTTTAAGAACACTATTTTTATATCTAGTTTGACTAGAAATGGTTATGAATTTCAGTTCACAGATGATGTTTGAAAGATTTATTTTGAAAATAAATATGTTAGCTCAGGTTATATGCATGATGGTCTTTATTATTTGGATAATAATGATAAACACAAATTGAATGCAAGTAATAAAAAAGAATGCAATGCCATGATGAAAATCAACTTGAGTTCAAAATATATTTGACACTTAAGATTAGGTCATGTTGCAGAAGATAGGATTGCAAAACTGAAGAAATTGGAGATTTTATCCTCATTGGGTTCTAAACCTACTCCAACTTGTGAATCTTGCCTTCAGGGCAAAATGACTAGATCACCCTTTGTTGGACAGGGATTAAGAGCTGAAAATATTTTGGAGCTAATGAGCTAATACATAATGATGTATGTGGTCCACTTAAGGAAATGGCTAGAGGCGGTTTTCTTTACTTTATTACCTTTACTGATGATAAATCAAGGTTTGGGTATTTGTATTTGATGAAATATAAACATGAATCCTTTGAAAAGTTCAAAGAATTTAAATCTAATGTAGAAAATCAAACAGGAAAAAGTATTAAAACTCTTGGATTAGATCGTGGAGGTGAATACTTAAGTACTGAATTTGATGAATACTTGAAAGAGCATGGCATTGTTTCCCAGCTGACTCCTCCAGGAATGCCACAACTAAATGGTGTATCTGAAAGGAGAAATTGTATCCTATTAGATATGGTAAGTAGTATGATGAGCTACACTGATAGGCCAATCTCCTTTTGGGGATTTGCATTAGAATTAGCTTTGCATATTCTGAATAGAATTCCATCAAAATCAGTTTCTTCCACACCTTATGAGATATGGCATGGAAGAAAATCAAGTCTTAAGCATGTTAAGATTTGAGGTTGTCCAGTTTATATCAAAAAACTGAACACTGATAAATTGAAAACCAGATCAGAAAAGGGTCGATTTGTTGGATATACAAAAGAAAGTTTTGGATATTAGTTTTATTTGCCTACATCATAAAAGTTTGCGGTAAACAGAGATGCCATATTTCTTGAACAACAGTTTATTCAAGAAAGAGGCAAAGGAAGGCAAATAGAATTAGAATTGGAGAATTCTGACCAACCAACAGATCAAATGGATATAGGTCCATCTAGTCGACCTATACCTATTGATGAAACATCTACAGTAATTCATCGCAGATCAACCAGGATATCTCACCCACTAGTGAGATATGGTTTCTTCACAAAGATGAACAAGAGTTGTTTACTCATGAAGAAGTAGATCGTGGAGACGTTCCACTTACCAATGAAGAAGCTATATCAGATATAGACTCTTTAAAATGAATTAAAGCTATGAAATCCAAAATTGATTCCATGTACAAGAATCAAGTTTGGGATCTTGTTGACCCACCTGAAAGTATTGCACCTGTAGGGAATAAATGGGTTTTCAATACGAAAATTGGTTCTGATGGAAAGGTAAAGACCTATAAAGCAAGGCTAGTAGCAAAAGGGTTTCGCCAAAGGTAAGGAATTGACTATGAGGAGACTTTCTCACCTGTTGCCATGCTTAAATCAATTAGGATTCTATTAGCAATACCTGCATAATATAATTATGAGATTTGGCAGATGGATGCTAAAATATCTTTTCTCAATGGATACATTGAAGGAAACATTTTCATGGAACAAAATAGGGGTTTTGAATCCCAAGATGGTTCCAAGGTAAGTAAGCTAAAGCAATCCATTTATGGGTTGAATCAAGCTTCGAGGAGTTGGAACATCCATTTTGATGAAGCCATTAAGTCATTTAGTTTTCTCAAAAATGTGGATGAACCATGTGTAAATAAGAAGATTAGTGATAGTGCTATCACTTTCCTTGTCTTATATATGGATGATATTTTGTTGATAGGTAATGACATAGGTATGTTGACAGCTGCAAAGGTATGGTTGTCAAATACATTCTTCGTGAAAAACTTAGGGGAGGCAATCTATATTCTTGGAATTCGCATCTATAGAGATAGAGCGAAAAGAATAATTGGTTTATCCCAAAGTCTATACTTGGAGAATGTGTTAAAGAGGTTTAACATGCTTGATTCCATGAGAGGATTGACACCAGTGAGACATGGGATCCACCTTTTTAAAGAGAAGTCTCTAAAGACACCTGAAGAAAGAGATAAAATAGCTAGGATTCCATATGCTTCGGCTATTGGAAGTTTGATGTATGCAATGATGTGTACAAGGCTGGATATCACACACGCTGTTAGTTTGACTAGCAAGTTTCAATCCAATCCAGGTTTGGAGCACTGGATAGCTATCAAGAATATCCTTAAGTACTTGAGAAGAACTAAGGATTTATTCTTGATTTATGAAAGTGGTGACTTGCAATTGGATTGTTATACTGATTCTGATTTCCAATCAGATATCGATGATAGAAAGTCTACCTCTGGGTTTATGTTCATTTATAATGGGGGTGCAGTCAGTTGGAAGATTTCCAAACAGAGTACGACTGCTGATTCCACTATAGAGGCTGAGTATATTGCTGCATCAGATGCTACAAAAGAAGCTATTTGGATAAAAAAGTTCGTGATAGAACTTGCAGTAGTTTCTTCCATTGAGTCAGCAGTTCCACTCTACTGTGACAACAATGGAGCAGTCATACAGGCTAAGGAACCTCGGTCTCACCAGAAATCCAAACACATAGAAAGGCGCTACCACATTATCAGAGAGATAATTGGGCAAGACGATGTAGCCATGCAGAAAATTGCATCAGCTGAAAGTCCAGCTGATCCATTCACGAAGCCTACGTCACAAGCTCAGTTAGACCGACATCTGGAGAAGATGGGTCTAAGATATTGTAATGAATGGCTCCAGTGCTAGTGGGAGATTGTTAGTAATATGCCCTAGAGCATATCATTTAGTATGTATCTTGTACATATTTTATTAATAAAAGGCAATTTTACTTTTTCGTTTACATAATGCATTTATGTGTAATAGAAAAGGTCCATTGATATTTTCTTAGAAATTCTATTCTTAAGTTGTTAAGAATATGAGTGACAGTATTTCTAGCATAAAGTATCATAAATTGGTTCACAATCGAGGATACTTGACACAGGACATGACTTGTCCAAAAAGATTGTAATCATGTTTGTTCCCAAGGTATTTTTATGAGATATAAATAAGATAGAATTGTGAGTCTCATGCCATATAACAAACATGATAGGCACTTATACATGATAAGTAAGACGAACCAGTGATGCATATAACAAGCACATAGAGTTTACTCTTGTTAATGCATTGTCATATATCATATCAGTGCATATAATCTTTAGGCCTGAGATAACACAGTTATCTTGTATATAAGTGGTTTGAGTTTGATACTGCTTTCATACTTGTACTGTGTATCGGTATATGGACATGTGTTGGCTCTTACTAGTTATATATGGAGATAGATGCTGATCAAGATGGAATATGTTACCTTAAGTAAGTAGGGATAAAATCCTATGTTCATTTAATTATTCTTGATGTTTTGAGTTCCTGGCTAGGAAAGACAAATTTAGTCAAAAAAGAGTTTCTAATAAGAAAATCTAACTAATCAAGAACTAGAATTAAAAGATAACATAATATTCATAGCAAATGGGGTTTGACATAAACCATGACTCCAGCTCGAATTGAGATTTTGTAACAGAGAGATTCTAGTGCATGGTAACATATGATTATAGGTTCATTTAAGGTATTCTTTGTGACTGATTGGGTGAGCATGGCATGCTATGCTAAGTGTCAACTATGGTCCACGAGATGCGTAAAATGATTTAGAGAAATCATTTATTGTAAGAAAGAGATCTGATGATATTAAGAATTAATATCATATCTCATTGCCAATTAGTGATGAGCCTCGTAAGTCACACACATACACAAGATAATCACCAAGTAAAATGTGATTTAATTGATTAATTAAAGAGTTTAATTAATTATTTAAATAGGTTTAGTTTGTAATAAGATTGCAAAGTCCCTAGCATGACTTGAAACCAAATCTAGGTTATTGGATGTATAGTACAAGTTAAATTTATATTTAAAGTATTTAAATATGAATTTAATTGTGAGAAATTAATTAATAGAGATTAATTAATTTATTTATATTTGATATAAATTGATTTAAAGAGGAGAAATAATGATTTTGGGTTGAGAACTCAAAATTACAACATAAGGGTAATTTGGTCATTTCACATGGTGACATGTGGTACCATGAGATGGTGACACATGGCATCATATAAGCTTGTCATTTGTCTTCCTATCATGTAAGATGATCAAAGTCAAGGTTAAGTCTAGCTTTGACACTTGGCTTAATATGATTGAATCAATTAAAAATAAGATGCAATGAAGTGGTGACATGTGGCATAGGGTTTAAGTGACTTAATGACCTAATTATATAAAAGGGAAAAGAAAAGATGAAACATAATACACTTATTCTCTTCCTCAAGGTGGCGGCACACCTCTCTCCCTCTCTTCTTCTTCTTGTCTCATCAATTCAAAGAGAATTGCCCAAAATCCTTTAAATTAAATTTGCTAGAAATTATTTCTAGCGTCCTATACATACATATTACCTCTCTCAAGGCAAAAACCCAATTTATAATTGGTTGGCAAAAGCTTGAGAAGCAAATTGGGGGCTGTTCATTCATGATCTTGGTATGGACAAGCTAGAGGGACAACACTTGGGGTCCTAAGTGCTTCCTAAAGGTGCCAATCACATCCATAGTGCATCAAAGAGGTTAGTGCTCTAACTCCTCTTTTAAACTAGGGTTTAAATGAATTAATTTGTTAATTCATATTCTTGAATGGCAAATGTAAATCCTAATACATATTAAAAGTGTTTTAATATGCAATTGAGCATTGAAATTAATTAGGCATAAAAGAGATGTGGTATGATGCATGTAACCCTAGAAGAAAGTTTTTGAAATTCAATGCTCTAATGAACTAATCAACATGCTTCTGCTCCTATACATGAGGATGTCTGAGGGACAGAATGTAAGAGATCATGTCCATAAGATGATTCGGCTTATTGAGCAGCTGGAACATCTTGATTTTCACATGGATTTCCAACTGCAGACGGATTTGATCCTTTAGTCCCTGCCTGAGTCATTTGAGAATTTTGTGACAAATTTCCATATGACAAAGCAAGAGTGTACTTTGACTGGGTTGCTTAACATGTTGGTTATTGCCTAAAAGAATATGTCGGGCAACAAAGGAAAAGAGGTGGCTTTGATTATATCTTCTTCTTCTGCTAGAAAGTCCAAAAAGAAGAAGGGCAAGAAGAATAAGAAACCTCAAATTCCTGGACCTTCCAAGAAGATAGCCAAATAGAAGGGCAAGACCGAAGTTGACAAAGACAAGGGAAAGTGTTTCTACTGCCAGAAGGATGGGCACTGGAAAAGGAACTACCCAGAGTATCTTGCTTCTCTGAAGGACAAGAAGGATAGACTTTGAGAAGTTATGTCTATGTCTTGATATGTAGATTCTAATGATACTCATAGTTCATCTATAGCTTGGGTTTTAGATACTGGTGCTAGTTCTCACATTACTTATGATATGCAGGAACTAGCAAATAGTAGCAGCTTGCAGTCATGAGATATTAGACTCCGGGTTGACAATGGCTCAACTGTTAAAGCTTTAACCATAGGATCTAAATCTTTATACATGTGTGGACATGTTTTGTATTTAAATAATGTTTTGTATGCACCTGATGCTTTTAAGAACATCATTTCTATATCTAGTTTGACTAGAAATGGCTATAAATTTCAGTTCACAAATGATGTTTGCAATATTTATTTTGGAAATAAATATGTTGGCTTGGGTTATATGCATAATGGACTTTATTATTTAGATAATAATGTTAAATAAAAATCTAATGCAAGCAATCTAAATGAATGTAATGACATGATGAAAATCAACTTAAGTTCAAAATATATTTAGCACTTAAGATTATGTCATGTTACAGAAGATAGGATTATAAAGCTGGAGAAAATGGGGATTTTATCCTCATTGGATTCTGAACCTACTCCAACTTATGAATCTTGCCTTCAAGGCAAAATGACTAGATCACCTTTTATTGGACAAGGGTTAAGAGCTGAAAATATTTTAGAATTGATACATAGTGATGTATGTGGTCCATTAAAGGAAATGACTGGAGGCGATTTTCATTATTTTATTACCTTTATTGATGATAAATGAAGGTTTGAGTATTTGTATGTGATGAAATATAAATATGAATCCTTTGAAAAGTTCAAAGAATTTAAATGTGAAGTAGAAAATCAAACAGGAAAAAGTATTAAAACTCTTCGATCAGATCGTGGAGGTGAATACTTAAGTACTAAATTTGATGAATACTTGAAAGAGTATGGCATTATCTCCCAACTGACTCCTCTAGGAACACCACAATTGAATGGTGTATTTGAAAGGAGAAATCGTATCCTATTAGATATGGTACACAGTATGATGAGCTATACTGATACGCCAATCTCCTTTTGGGGATTTGCCTTAGAATCAACTTTGCATATTCTGAATAGGATTCCATCAAAATCACTTTTTTCCACACCTTATAAGATATGGCTTGGAAGAAAATCGAGTCTTAAGCATGTTAAGATTTGGGATTGTCTAGCTTATATTAAAAAGTTGAACACTGATAAATTGATAACCAGATCAGAAAAAGGTCAATTTGTTAGATATCCAAAAGAAAGTTTTGGATATTATTTTTATTTGCCTACATCACAAAAGGTTGTGGTAAGCAGAGATGCCATATTTCTTGAACAACGGTTTATTTAAGAAGGTGGCAAAGGAAGGCAAATCGAGTTAGAATTGGAGAATTCTGACCAACCAACAGATCAAATAGATATAGATCCATTTAGTCAACCTACACCTAGTGATGAAACATCTATAGTAATTCCTCGTAGATCGACAAGGATATCTCACCCACCAGTGAGATATGGTTTTCTTCATGAAGATGAATAAGAGTTGTTTACTCATAAAGAAATAAATCATGGAGATAATCCTCTTACCTATAAAGAAGCTATATCAGATATAGATTCTTCAAAATGGATTAAAGCTATGAAATCCAAAATTGATTCTATGCATAAGAACCAAGTTTGAGACCTTATTAACCCACCTGAAGGTATTGTACCTATAGGGAATAAATGAGTTTTCAAGAAGAAAATTAGTTCTGATGGAAAGGTAGAGACCTATAAAGCAAGACTAATAGTGAAAGGGTTTCACCAAAGGCAAGGAATCGACTATGAGGATACTTTCTCACCAGTTGCCATGCTTAAATCAATTAGGATTCTATTAGCAATAGCTGCATGCTATGATTATGAGATTTGGCAGATGGATATCAAAACAGCTTTTGTCAATGGATACATTAATGAAAACATTTTCATGGAACAACCTAGGGGTTTTGAATCTCAAGATGGTTCCAAGGTCTGCAAGCTAAAGCGATCCATTTATGGGTTAAAACAAGCTTTGAGGAGTTAGAATATCCATTTTGATGAAGCCATTAAGTCATTTGATTTTATAAAAAATGTGGATGAACCATGTGTATATAAGAAAGTTAGTGATAGTGCTGTCACTTTCCTTATTTTATATGTGGATGAAATTTTGTTGATAGGTAATGACATAGGTATGTTGACAACTGTAAAGGTATGGTTGTCAAATACATTCTTTATGAAAGACTTAGGGGAGGCAACCTATATTCTTGGAATTCACATCTATAGAGATAAAGCAAAAAGAATAATTGGTTTATCCCAAAGTCTACACTTGGAAAAGGTGTTAAAGAGGTTTAACATGCTTGATTCCAAGAGAGGATTATTACCAGTAAGACATGGTATCCACCTTTCTAAAGAGATGTCTCCAAAAATACCTGAAGAAAGAAAAAAGATGGTCAGGATTCCATATGCCTTGGTTATTGGAAGTTTAATGTATGCAATGTTGTGTATTAGGCCAGATATCGCATATGTTGTTAGTTTGACTAGCAGGTTTCAATCCAATCCAGGTTTAGAACACTGGAAAGCTGTCAAGAATATCCTTAAGTACTTAAGAAGAACTAAGGATTTGTTCTTAATTTATGGAGGTGGTAACTTGCAATTGGATGGTTATACTGATTCTAATTTTTAATCAGATACTAATGATAGAGAGTCAACCTCTGGGTTTGTGTTCATTTGTAATGGAGGTGTAGTTGGTTGGAAGAGTTTCAAACAGAGTACAATTACTGATTCCACTACAGATGCCGAGTATATTGCTGTATCAGATGCTGCCAAAGAGGTTGTTTGGATAAAGAAGTTCATAATATAACTTTCAGTAGTTCCTTCCATTTGAAGAAACGGAAGCGTGAAAAACACAAGTTTATACCATTGAATTCAAAAATTTTCATCTAGGGTCACATGCATCATGCAAGATTTATTTTTATCTATTTGATTTCAATGATAAACAACATATTAAAACTCTTTTAATATGTTTTTGGATCTGTATTTGGCATTTAAGATTTTAAAATTCATCAGATTAATTTTAGAACCCTAGATTAAATCAAGAACGATTACACTAACCTCTTGATGCACTGCAGCGTGTCTGCGCCTTTGAGATTTGTCTTTAGGACACCAAATGTTGTCCCTCTAGATTGTCCACACCAAGAACACCTATGGCAGCCCTTGAACAGCTTCTAAAGCTTTTTCTATTAATTAGAAATTCAAGTTCTGCCTTTTAAGAAATTAGAGATATAAACAGGACACTAGAAACAATTTCTAGTGTTCTTAATTCAAGAGATTGATGGCTAATCTCTTTGAATTGATGAGAGATGAAGAAGAATAGATGTAGAGCCTCAAAATGGCGTGACAAAGGAGAGGAGTGGCTGCTGGTTACTTTTTTTTTTTTCATAACAACACTTATATAACTAGGTTAACACATTAAACCCTTGCCACATGTCACCCTTTGATTAGCTCTAAGTTTAAGTGACCCAATCACATTGTGCCAAGTGTCAAACCTATATTTAATCTTGATTTTAATCATCTTACATGATTAAAAAACATTTGGCAAGCTTATGTGTAATCCCATGTGTCACCATCTCATGGTGCCACGTGTCACACTGTGAAATGACCAAAATGCCCCTGTGTCTTAATTTTGAGTTCTTAACCCAAAATAATTATTTTTCTTCTTCTAATCAATTTATATCAAATATAAATTAATTAATTAATCTCTATTAATTAATTTCTCATTAATTAAATTCATATTTAAACACTTTAAATATAAATTTAACTTGTACTACACATCCAATAATCTAGATTTGGTTTCAAGTCATGCTAGGGACTTTGCAATTTAATTGCAAACCAAACCTATTTAATTAATCAATTAAACTCTTTAATTAATTAATTAAATCATATTTAAATAGGTGATAACTTGTGTATGTGTGTGACTTACTAGGCTCATCACTAATTGGCAATGAGACATGATATCAACTCTTAATATCATCAGAACTCTTTCTTACCATAAATGATTTCTCTAAATCATTTTATGAACCTCATAGACCATGGTTAACACCTAGCATAGCATGCCATGGCCACCCAATTAGTAATAAGGTTTACCTTAAATGAACCTATAATCATATGTTACCATGCATTAGAATCTCTCTGTTACAAAATCCCAACTCAAGCTGGAGTCATGGTTTATGTCAAACTCCATTTGCTATGAATATTATGTTCTCTTTTAATTCCAGTTCTTGATTAAAAAGATTTTCTCATCAGAAACTCTTTTCTGAATAAATCTATCTATCTGTCTGCCAGAACTTGAAACATCAAGAACAATTAAATGAACATAGGATTTTATCTTATTTACTTAGAGGAACAGATTCCATCTTGATCAACACCTACCTCCATATATAACTAGTAGGAGCCAACACATGCCCATATACCCATACACAGTATAAGTATGAAAGTAGTATCAAACTCAAACTACCTATATACAAGATAACTGTGCTATCTCAGGTCTAAAGATTATATACACTGATATGATTTATGACAAAACATTGACAAGAGTAAACTCCATGTGCTTGTCATAAGTGTCACTGGTTCAACCTACTTATCATTTATAAGTGCCTATCATGTTTGTTATATGGCATGAGACTCACCATTCCATCTTATTTATATCTCATATAAATAACTTGGGAACAAATATGAATACAATCTTTCTGGATAAGTCATGTCCTTATTATGAAGTATCCTCGATTGTGAACATATTTATGATACTTTGTGCTAGAAATATTGTCACTCATATTCTTAACAACTTAAGAATAATATTTCTAACAAAATATCAATGGACCTTTTCTATTACACATAAATATATTATGCAAACGGAAAAGTGGAAATGCCTTTTATTAATAAAATATGTACAAGATACATACTAAATGATATGCTCTAGGGCATACTACTAACAATCTCCCACTAGCACTAGAACATTCATTACAATATCTTAGACCTATCTTCTCAAGATGTCGGTCTAACTGAGTCTGTGACATAGGCTTAGTGAATGGATCAGCTGGATTTTCAGCTGATGCTATTTTCTGCATGGCTACATCGCCTCACCCAACTATTTCTCTGATAATGTGGTAGCGCCTTTCTATGTGTTTGGATTTCTGGTGAGACCTTGGTTCCTTAGCCTGTATGACTGCTCCATTGTTGTCACAGTGTAGTGGAACTGCTGACTCAATGGAAGGAACTACTATAAGTTCTGTCACGAACTTCTTTATCCAAACAGACGAACTTCTTTATCCAAACAGCTTTCTTTGCAGCATCTGATGCAGCAATATACTCAGCCTCCATAGTGGAATCTGCAGTTGTGCTCTGTTTGGAACTCTTCCAACTGACTACACCTCCATTACAAATGAACACATATCCAGAGGTAGACTTTCTATCATCGATATCTGATTGAAAATCAGAATCAGCATAACCATCCAAATGCAAGTCTCCACCTCCATAAATCAAGAATAAATCCTTAGTTCTTCTCAAGTACTTAAGGATATTCTTGACAGCTATCCAGTGCTCCAAACCTGGATTGGATTGATACCTGCTAGTCAAACTAACAGCATATGCAATATCTAGCCTAGTACACAACATTGCATACATTAAACTTCCAATAGCCGAAGCATATGGAATCCTGATCATCTTATCTCTTTCTTCAGATGTCTTTAGAGACATCTCTTTAGAAAGGTGGATACCATGTCTCACTGGTAACAATCCTCTCTTGGAATCAAGCATGTTAAACCTCTTTAACACCTTTTCCAAGTATAGACTTTGGGATAAACCAATTATTCTTTTCGCTCTATCTCTATATATGCGAATCCCAAGAATATAGGTTGCCTCCCCTAAGTCTTTCATGGAGAATGTATTTGACAACCATACCTTTATAGTTGTCAACATACCTGTGTCATTACTCATCAACAGTATGTCATCCACATATAAAACAAGGAAAGTGATAGCACTATCACTAACTTTCTTATATACACATGGCTCATCCTCATTTTTGATAAAACCAAAGGATTTAATGGCTTTATCAAAACGGATGTTCCAACTCCTCGAAGCTTGTTTCAACCCATAAATGGATCGCTTTAGCTTGCATACCTTGGAACCATCTTGGGATTCAAAACCCCTAGGTTGTTCCATGAAAATGTTTTCTTCAATGTATCCATTGAGAAAAGTTGTTTTGACATCCATCTGCCAAATCTCATAATCATAGTATGCAGCTATTGCTAATAAAATCCTAATTGATTTAAGCATGGCAACAAGTGAGAAAGTCTCCTCGTAGTCGACTCCTTGCCTTTGGCGAAACCCTTTCGCTACTAGCCTTGCCTTATAGGTCTCTACCTTTCCATTAGAACCAATTTTCTTCTTGAAAACCCATTTGTTCCCTATAGGTACAATACCTTTAGGTGGGTCAACAAGATCCCAAACTTGATTCTTATACATAGAATCAATCTCGGATTTCATAGCATCAATCCATTTTGAAGAGTCTATATCTGATATAGCTTCTTCATAGGTAAGTGGATCATCTCCATGATCTACTTCTTCATGAGTAGACAACTCTTGTTCTTCTTCATGAAGAAAACCATATCTCACTGGTGGGTGAGATACCCTGGTTGTTCTATGAGGAACAGCTGTAGATGTTTCATCAACGGATATAGGATGACTAGATGGATCTATATCCATCTGATCTGTTGGTTGGTCAGAATTCTCCAATTCTAACTCTATTTGCCTTCCTTTGCCTCCTTCTTGAACAAACTGTTGTTCAAGAAATGTGGCATCTCTACTTATCACAACCTTTTGTGAAGTAGGCAAATAAAAATAATATCCAAAACTATCTTTTGGATATCCAACAAATCGACCTTTTTCTGATCTGGTCTCCAATTTATCAGTGTTCAGCTTTTTGATATAAGCTGGACAACCCCAAATCTTAACATGCATAAGACTTGGTTTTCTTCCATGCCATATCTCATAAGGTGTGGAAGAAACTGATTTTGATGGAATCCTATTCAAAATATACAAAGTTGATTCTAATGCAAATCCCCAAAAGAATATTGGCATATCACTATAGCTCATCATACTACGTACCATATCCAATAGGGTATGATTTCTCCTTTCAGATACACCATTCAGCTGTGGCGTTCCTGGAGGAGTCAGCTGAGAAACAATGCCATGCTCTCTCAAGTATTCATCAAATTCAGTACTCAAATATTCACCTCCACGATCTGATCAAAGATCTTTAATACTCTTTCCTGTTTGATTTTCTACTTCAGATTTAAATTCTTTAAACTTTTCAAAGGATTCATGTTTGTATTTCATCAAATACAAATACCCAAATCTTGATTTATCATCAGTAAAGGTAATAAAATAATGAAAGCCCCCTCTAGCCACTTCTTTAAATGGACCACATACATCACTATGTATTAGCTCTAAAATATTTTCAACTCTTAGCCCTTATCCAACAAAGGGTGATCTAGTCATTTTGCCCTGAAGGCAAGATTCACAAATTGGAGTAGGCTCAGAGCCCAATGAGGATAGAATCCCCATTTTCTCCAGTTTTGCAATCCTATCTTCTGCAACATGACATAACCTTAAGTACCAAATATATTTTGAACTTGAGTTGGTTTTCACCATGGCATTGCATTCTTTTAGATCATTTGCATTCAATTTGTGTTAGTCATTATTATCCAAATAATAAAGACCATCATTCATATAACCTGAACCAACATATTTATTTCCAAAATAAATATTGCAAACATCATCTGTGAACTGAAATTCATAGCCATTACTAGTCAAACTAGATATAGAAATGATGTTCTTAAAAGCATTGGTTACATATAAAATATTATCCAAACACAAAACATGTCCAAACATGTAAAAAGATTTAGATCCTATGGCTAAAGCTTCAATAGTTGAGCCATTGCCAATCCGGACTCTAATATCTTGAGAACGCAAGCTGCTACTGTTTGCTAGTTCCTGCATATCATTAGAAATGTGAGAACTGGCACCAGTATCTAAAACTCAAGCTGTAGATGAACTATGAGTATCATCAGAATCTAAATAACAAGATATGGACATACCTTCCGAAGGTGTATCCTTCTTGTCCTTCAGAGAAGCAAGATACTCTGGGCAGTTCCTTTTCCAGTGCCCATCCTTTTGGCAGTGGAAACACTTTCCTTTGCCTCCATCAGCTTTAGTCTTCCTTTTCTGTTTAGCTATTTTCTTGGAAGGGCCAGGAATCTGAAGTTTCTTTTTCTTATTGCCCTTCTTCTTCTTGGACTTTTCAGCAGAAGAAGATGCAATCAAAGATACCTCTTTTCCTTTATTGCCCGGCATATTCTTTTGGGCAATAACCAGCATGTTGAGTAAACCAGCTAAGGTGCATTC
The DNA here is from genome assembly GCF_030052815.1 of Hevea brasiliensis. NCBI lineage: Eukaryota > Viridiplantae > Streptophyta > Magnoliopsida > Malpighiales > Euphorbiaceae > Hevea > Hevea brasiliensis. The sequence goes on along the minus strand of NC_079493.1, from coordinate 89,194,237 downwards.
CTGTTGAGTCATATGGAAATTTGTCACAAAATTCCAAAAGACTCAGGAAGGGACTGAAGGATCAAATCCGTCTGTAGTTGGAAATCCATGTTGAAGTCAAGATGTTCCAACTGCTCAATCAGCTGAATCATCTTGTGGACATGATCCCCAACATTCTGTCCCTCAGACATCCTCATACGGAATAGCTGTCTAGATATCTCATACCTAGCATTCCTGCTGTGCTCACCATACAACTCTTGTAGGTGAAGGAGGATCTTACTCGCACTCAACATGTTCTCATGCTGCCTTTGTAACTCATTACTCATGGAAGCAAGCATGTAACACTTAGCTCTCATATCATGCTCCTTCCACTTATCCAAAGTTTCATGTTCCTCTTATATGGCCTCTGGAGGCAAGGGACCAGGAACATTTGAATCTAGAACATATCCTATATGTTCAAGGTTCAGGACAAGTTTCAAATTGCTTAGCCAATTAGACAGATTAGGTCCTATCAACCTATTGTGATCAAGTATGCTTGCAAGGATATTGGATGGTGGTGGTTGTTCTGTGCTCATTTTTATCAGAAAATTAACTGCAAAAAATAACCAGATTAATTAGTAAATGTATCATGTAATTAACCAAAATGATTATGGTCTTTTAATCAAATTGGTCCTCCCACTAACTTAGCGAATCCTACACTTCCAAAGTAGAAAACGAAAATCCTAATTGGATGGATTTCTAGTGGGTGATTGAATTCTTATAATTCTATTGATCATCCTCAGGTACATCCATTGTTGGAATTACAATAAACTATAAGTGAGCAACTCCTTGCCCATCACATCTCATGTGAGGTTCAATCCTTTACCTAGCCCCTAATGCTCAAAATCTCAGGTACATCCATTATTGACTTATCTTGCATTAGTTAAGTTGATCCCATTGAGCCAGTAATTATGCAAATAATTTTAATGTCCTCAGGTACATCCAATATTGGCCACCAAACTATTTACATATTTACAACATCTCATGTTTAACAATTATTCTTAAGAAAAATTCTTAAATTAATTGCATCTTATACAACTATTTAAAATTTCTTAAAATAATTATACCAATGGAGGGCCTATGTTATAATTACTTTAATTATAGCATTTCCAACTTAATCATTTGTTTGGAAGATTTTATGGTCATTCTAATTACTATTAAGGTCTCACTTTGCACATTATCCATTTAGCATGCATATATCATATAATTGCATACATTCCCATACATCTCATGCATTCATGGATAAGTAGTAAATATGGTATGATCATGGACTTTCTAAGGGATTCAATTCTGAGCCACCAAGAATTGAATCAGGGCATTCTTAGGTGCATTTCATTCATTCATTTTACAAGAGTTGCTGAAGGAGTACATAATCAACACTTGATCTTGAATTCCTCCCACTGGTCCCACCAATGCTCTTGACCTCCTTGAACTTCTTGCAATCCAATATTACATAGTAATCCTTGGCGTACCAAGGCGAATTTACAATAACTTAAATAAATGAAATTACAACCCAAAAATTATTACAAACTTAATAATACATGCCCAAAATAAATTAAAATAAATTAATTAATTTACAATCCCAAAGAAGCATAAAAGAAATAAATCTAATCACATTGGTCTTTTATAGTCCATGATCATCCATCATACATGTCACTATTTAACAATTAAATAAAACATACATACTTAAATTAAATTGAATATCTCATATTCAACTTAAAAATCCAGATTTGAATATGATTCAAATAAATTTAAAAATTCAGATTTGAATCTCATTCAAATAACTTTAAAAATTAATATTTGAATCACATTCAAATATTTTTTAAAAAATCAGATTTGAATCACATTCAAACATTTTTTAAAAAATCAGATCTGAATTTTATTCAATCAATTTTAAAAAAAAATCAGATTTAAATATGATTCAAACAACTTTAAAAATTCAGATTTGAATCACATTCAAACAACTTTTAAAATTCAGATTTGAATCACATTCAAACAATTTTTAAAATTCTAATTTGAATCATAATTTAATTGTGTGATAAAAATTATAATTAAACAATTTAATTAGACATAAAATAGATCTTAGATCATACAACAATTGCACATTCACCATCCATTTACCTTTGCACACCATTGTGGTGCATCAAACATGCGCACCATGGTGTTCATCATTTGTGCCGCCATCTTGGCTTTGCAACCAGCAATGAACTTTTGATCTCATGATCAATCACACAATTATATCATATAAACATCAATCTAAATGGCAAATATAGTGGCTCTAATACCAATTGAAGGAACGGAAGCGTGAAAAACACAAGTTTATACCATTGAATTCAAAAATTTTCACCTAGGGTCACATGCATCATGCAAGATTTATTTTTATCTATTTGATTTCAATGATAAACAACATATTAAAACTCTTTTAATATGTTTTTGGATCTGTATTTGCCATTTAAGATTTTAAAATTAATCAGATTAATTTTAGAACCCTAGATTAAATCAAGAACGATTACGCTAACCTCTTGATGCACTGCAGCGTGTCTGCGCCTTTGAGATTTGTCTTCAGGACACCAAATGTTGTCCTTCTAGATTGTCCACACCAAGAACACCTATGGCAGCCCTTGAACAGCTTCTAAAGCTTTTTCTATTAATTAGAAATTCAAGTTCTGCCTTTTAAGAAATTAGAGATGTAAACAGGACACTAGAAACAATTTCTAGTGTTCTTAATTCAAGAGATTGATGGCTAATCTCTTTGAATTGATGAGAGATGAAGAAGAATAGATGTAGAGCATCAAAATGGTGTGACAAAGGAAAGGAGTGGCTGCTGGTTATTTTTCTTTTTCAGAACAACACTTATATAGCTAGGTTAACACATTAAACCCTTGCCACATGTCACCCTTTGATTAGCTCTAGGTTTAAGTGACCCAATCACATTGTGCCAAGTGTCAAACCTATATTTAATCTTGATTTTAATCATCTTACATGATTAAAAAACATTTGGCAAGCTTATGTGTAATCCCATGTGTCACCATCTCATGGTGCCACGTGTCACACTGTGAAATGACCAAAATGCCCCTGTGTCTTAATTTTGAGTTCTTAACCCAAAATAATTATTTTTCTTCTTCTAATCAATTTATATCAAATATAAATTAATTAATTAATCTCTATTAATTAATTTCTCATTAATTAAATTCATATTTAAATACTTTAAATATAAATTTAACTTATACTACACATCCAATAATCTAGATTTGGTTTCAAGTCATGCTAGGGACTTTGCAATTTAATTGCAATCCAAACCTATTTAATTAATCAATTAAACTCTTTAATTAATTAATTAAATCATATTTAAATAGCTGATAACTTGTGTATGTGTGTGACTTACTAGGTTCATCACTAATTGGCAATGAGACATGATATCAACTCTTAATATCATCAGAACTCTTTCTTACCATAAATGATTTCTCTAAATCATTTTATGAACCTCATAGACCATGGTTAACACCTAGCATAGCATGCCATGGCCACCCAATTAGTAATAAGGTTTACCTTAAATGAACCTATAATCATATGTTACCATGCACTAGAATCTCTCTGTTACAAAATCCCAACTCAAGCTGGAGTCATGGTTTATGTCAAACTCCATTTGCTATGAATATTATGTTCTCTTTTAATTCCAGTTCTTGATTAAATAGATTTTCTCATCAGAAACTCTTTTCTGAATAAATCTATCTGTCCTGGCCAGGAACTTGAAACATCAAAAACAATTAAATGAACATAGGATTTTATCTCTATTTATTTAGAGGAACAGATTCCATCTTGATCAACACCTACCTCCATGTATAACTAGTAGGAGCCAACACATGCCCATATACCCATACACAGTATAAGTATGAAAGCAGTATCAAACTCAAACTACCTATATACAAGATAACTGTGATATCTCAGGTCTAAAGATTATATGCACTGATATGATTTATGACAAAATATTGACAAGAGTAAACTCCTTGTGCTTGTCATAAGTGTCACTTGTTCGGCCTACTTATCATTTATAAGTGCCTATCATGTTTATTATATGGCATGAGACTCACCATTCTATCTTATTTATATCTCATATAAATAACTTGGGAACAAATATGAATACAATCTTTCTGGACAAGTCATGTCCTTATTATGAAGCATCCTCGATTGTGAACCTATTTATGATACTTTGTGCTAGAAATATTGTCACTCATATTCTTAACAACTTAAGAATAATATTTCTAACAAAATATCAATGGACCTTTTTTATTACACATAAATATATTATGTAAACAGAAAAGTGGAAATGCCTTTTATTAATAAAATATGTACATGATACATACTAAATGATATGCTCTAGGGCATACTACTAACACCATTGAGTCAGCAGTTCCACTCTACTATAACCACAATGGAGCGATCATACAAGCTAAGGAACCCCGGTCTCACCAGAAATCTAAACACATAGAAAGGCGCTACCACATTATCAGAGAGATAGTTGGACGAGGTAATGTAGCCATACAGAAAATAGCATCAGCTAAAAATCCAGCTGATCCATTCACGAAGCCTATGTCACAAACTCAGTTAGACCGACATCTTGAGAAGATGGGTCTAAGATATTGTAATGAATGACTCTAGTGCTAGTGGGAGATTGTTAGTAGTGTTAGTAGTATGCCCTAGAGCATATCATTTAGTATGTATCTTGTACATGTTTTATTAATAAAAGACATTTTCACTTTTTCGTTTACATAATATATTTATGTGTAATAGAAATGGTCCATTGATATTTTGTTAGAAATTCTATTATTAAGTTGTTAAGAATATGAGTGACAGTATTTATAGCATAAAGTATCATAAATAGGTTCACAATCAAGGATACTTCACAATAAGGACATGACTTATCCAGAAAGATTGTATTCATGTTTGTTCCCAAGTTATTTATATGAGATATAAATAAGATGGAATGGTGAGTCTCATGCCATATAACAAACATGATAGGCACTTATACATGATAAGTAGGTCAAACTAGTGACACTTATGACAAGCACATGGAGTTTACTCTTGTCAATGCATTGTCATAAATCATATCAGTGCATATAATTTTTAGACCTGAGATAGCACAGTTATCTTGTATATAGGTGGTTTGAGTTTGATACTGCTTTCATACTTATATTGTGTATGGGTATATGGGCATGTGTTGGCTCCTACTAGTTATATATGGAGGTAGGTATTGATCAAGATGGAATCTGTTCCTCTAAGTAAATAGGGACAAAATCCTATATTCATTTAATTGTTCTTGATGTTTCAAGTTCTTGGCCAGGACAGATAGATTTATTTAGAAAAGAGTTTCTGATGAGAAAATCTTTTTAATTAAGAACTGGAATTAAAAGAGAACATAATATTTATAGAAAATGGGGTTTGACATAAACCATGACTCCAGCTCGAATTGGGATTTTGTAACAGAGAGATTTAGATGAGAGAAAATCTACCTCAGGATTTGTTCTGTTACTAAATGATGGTGCTATATCATGGAGTAGTAAAAAGCAATCTTGTATAGCTTTGTCTACTATAGAAGCAAAGTTTGTAGCATCTCAGAAAATACTTGGTTAAAATGATTCCTCGTTCACTTAGGAGTGTTTGATACTACTATAGACACTGTAACAGTGTACAGTGATGGTCAAGCAGCAATAACCTGCACTAAAAATCCTAAGTACACAACCAAACAAATAGATATAAAATATAATTTTATTATAGACATGGTTGCATAGAAGGAAGTGAATATTAAGTACATTTATACACAAGAAATGATAACACATCCATTTATCAAGCCTATTCCTAAAGAATCATTTTATAAGCATGTCAAGTCATTGGGTTTGTGTAGAATTTAATGTAATTATTTTTATCAAGAGTTTCCCAAAAGATATTCACTTGCATGATGTTATTATAGTTAATGTTATTTGATTCCTTATTACATTAGTTATAGAAATATACACCTATATATATATATATATATATATATATATATATATATATGTCACACCTTACCCCTCTGTAAGGCATAACAAGATCCTGTAGTGTGACACCCCTTACCCATCTACAGTATATCTGGAACACTTTATTTTATCTCAATCATTTTTATTCTTCCTTAATTTATTTTTATCATAGTTTTAAATTTAATTTGTGAAATATAATTCATTTAAGTCATTTATTGAAATTATAATTTATTTGAGGTTCTGAAAATTTTATAGAAAATCCGACAGAGTACCGGCTAAAAATGAAGAAAACAGTTCTTCGGAACCTGTGAAAAACACTTCCAATAATCATTTCCAATCATTCTCAAACTCCAATAATCATCAAAATCTCAATATCTTTCAACAACATTTCCATTTCTCAATCATTCATTTCTCATGGTATTCATATATAAGCAATAAATAAAGACTCAATTTTCCATTCATAAACACAATTTCCACTATTTACATTAACATCAAAATACATTACATAAGTCCCAATTACACAAGAGAAAATAAAAGTTAGTTACAAAATACCAAAATGAAACCTAGTGTCCTACCAATGCACTGAAGATGGTGAGGTGACACGGACACTATGCAGAGCTGCAGGAGGTCTCACCCAGTCTGTGGTCTACTGGGCTCTCGGTCAGTATCTCCAGAAACTACGCGTGGCAAAAGCAACGCGCTAAGCAATAATGCTTAGTGGTGCCAATAATAAAATAAAAAGAAATAACAGGAAGTAAATATGCAGTACATATTTTGATCTCTTATGCAGACAATTTTTTTTTTATTATTATTGGTAATCTTATTTATTATGTACTTGTTCTATTCATTATTTCATTAAATTTGTTCACTTTCATTTTTGGGTGCCCAAGTAACCTATACTGGATGACTGGACTGGATAAACGGGTAACCGCCTTTGGGTATCTAGTACCTCGGGCCGTCACACCATCGGTCACATATGCATCTCCCGGTGTGCAACAGAACAGCTAATAAGCTGTAACAACAATAGGCACAAGGCCAAATATCAACACAATGTCAGAATGGCTAAAAGCCATGAAATCACAGAATGGCATAATGCCATATGCAGTACTGCTAACTGAACCCTATAGGCATGCTAGCCTATCCAAACCAATCACATTAGGCCTACTAGGGCATTTAACACTTTTAAGTTTCACAATTTTTGAAATTTAAGTTTTAGTGTTACTATTCCATTCATTAGTCAACAAAAATGTTGACTTTTGCATAGGCAATAGGTACTTTGGTTCTAATACTCCCAACATACCATATTTTGCATTCAAAATTTGTTGGTATTGGTTGCCAATACCATTTCTAAGCTTAATGTTAATTGGGCAGAATTTTCAATTTTTATGCTTTGTGTTTGCTGCTCCATTGGTTATTTTTGCAGTGGAAATTTGGCAAAATGATCAACATGAAAGTTGTTCCTTATTTTGTCTAGTTGAATTTTCTTTTTTGAATAACTCCATTTGGTGTCACACCCTACCCCTCTGTAAGGCATAACATGATCCCGTAGTATACCTAATGAATTATCAACTCCGTCTACTGATAACCCATTAAATACACTACAAGGGATTTTAAAAACTTTTCTTACTTCTTTTACAGTGGTGAGCACTATTTACAGGTGTTAAAAACCTTTGTGAACTGAAGTGAAACAGCTAACTCATTTGGACTATTAGTAATTTCTGTAAAAATTTTGGCAGAGTGCCATCTGTATTTTGGATAAAACAGTTCTTCAGAAAACCTGTAAAAAGCACTTCAAATATATTTCCCAATCTCAACTCCAACAGTTAAATTACACAATATTTTTCTCAACTCATATCCACAATGATTTTTCAGTATTTTCAAAGGATGAGATAAAAGAATTATAATACAAATTTTACAAGTCAAAATATCTCATAATTTACTTTACAACTTCAATGTACAATTTTAATTTACAATTGCTCAAAACCAAAAACAATATATACATACAGTGGTCATATATTACAGTACAAAATGCAAAATGTGGTATACTCATTATACTCGATAATCTCTCGCTGGATGTACTAGCAACCTAGTCTGCTGCCCTGTCCGTCTGTCTACCTGCGACTGCAATAAAATGCTATCGCTGAGACAATGTCTCAGTGGTGCACAACATTAACCAAAAACAACTTTAAATCACAATTCATAAATCATTTAAATGATGGATATGTAAAATCATAGTTAAATTCAAGACAATTAATGTCATAAGGAATTTAACACAATATCACAATAAATCTCAGAGATCAAAACATAGTTAACTTCAAAAGAATGTGAATGTCAATAAGAGTTTAAATTCATTTCACAATCTCACAATACATATCAATAAATCACACATAGCTTAATCATGTTCCAAAGTTCAATTCGTCCCAAAAGTCGATGGCTAATGAGGTATTCAATTCGTCCCAAAAGTCGATGACTAATGAGGAATAGCATAGCTAGCTAGCAAAAATATGAGTACTCATTCTATTCGTCCTCAACAGGCACACACCTTAACACTTCAGCCAGAGAGGGAATTCAATTCGTCCCATTAGACAAGCTAGCGAGGAATACAATCAATATACATGAGAGCTGTGGTTTCAAATCATTTCCAATGCTTTTCAATCAATAAGTATCCATCAATATCATTCAAACAATTTTTCACAGTTTCAAACCATTTACAATGCTTTTCAAGCAATAAATATTCATTCAAACACATTTCCACAATTTAAAACAATAATGTACAAATTGTCATAATTCATTTCAATTGAAAAATTCAAAAGAAATAGTTGTTGTGCACAAACCTCTGATAACTATCTCCTAGTCTTGACTCAGTGTTTCCTTCCCTTTTCCTAAGTCTTTGCTAACTGAGAAACACAATTTGAAGTGTTTCAGTACTAAATTAAACTGTCTCTAACGATAATGCTTGATAATTAATTCACTGAATTCTAATATTTGCTTAGTCAACCTAATATGTCGACCCTCGATGCATTCTAGGTAGATTAGGTTTTAATGTTATTAATATGTCACATTCGATAATATTTTAGGGCTGGTATATGTTACCAAGTTCATTTCTGTGTATACTGCATTTTGTTGCAATTTGCTGGATTCCGGGATACTAGTTTGACCTAGCCAGACGACCTAGTTCCCTCAGTTTTCGAGTTTCGGTAAAAACTACAAACTTGTAGATCTATGTCTTATTGCACGCGGGGCGAAATTTCAGGTCATTCTGAGTTATGTAGACCAAGTTATGGTCATTTTACTATTGTTGGTCAAAATGCATCAAAATTGGTCACTTTAGGTCATTTTAGGTCAATTTTGGTTCGGCCAGTTTTTGGACCCGAAATTATGCAAGCTGTTTGACTTGCTTATGGTCATTTCTGGGCTTTGGTGTCTTCATAAGACTTGTGGATATGGGTCCTAACTATTCATGGTTAAAAGTTCAGGTCAATTGGACCTGTTTTGAGTGAGTTATGGCCTAAACACTAACTGCTGTCCAAATGGTCAATTTTCAGGCCTTATTTGCACTTAATCCGGATTTGGTCATTTTTCAAGCTACCTTACAAGCAGAATTTTGGCAAACTTCCTTCATGAAAGTTGGCACATTTTGTGCCTAGTTTCACCTCTAATTGGTCTCAGACCAATTGGAGCCACACACTTAAAGTTCTAGGCCAAAATGCATACTGCCCTATTGCACTTTCTTTATTACTCATCAAAGCTCACTTTTAACATTTACCAATTCACACATTCTTACCCAATCTGGTTTGTACCATAACCTAAACATATTTTACCACATATTGTTGATCATTTTGGCAGCTTACAATCACATTCAACATACACCACAAAGTGCAGAATTTGTCAAAGTCAATTACAACAATTTAATCACCTATTCATGCTCATTTACATGTCCAACTTCACACCATCACACATATACCCAAACTGCCATAACAACTAACACAATTCAACATTAATATTCCATAATCCAAACATGAAATAACATCCTTATGGTTCACCAAACCAGGCTGCCAATTCATGCATTACATTCCATTAATTTCCAAGCTTCAAATTTCAAATACACATTCACATATACTAAGTATACATCACCCAAATAATTTCCTACACACATAAACATTTAATCAATCCTTTAATCTACCATTTACAAGCAAAAATAAACTGTCCTCAAAGAGTTTCCATGGCTGCCAAAAATAAACATCTCCCCTAGAACATCAAACTCCAAAATTCTTTCCACAATTCAATTACCCATAACCTCCTTACTAACTTTAATGAAGCACTAACCAAAAACACAAACTTACCACTTTGGCAACTCTTCAAAATCTCTCCAAAACTTGGTCTTCTTGCTGCCAATATACTGCCCAAGGTGTATGGACAACTTTTAGTGAAGAAAGGTGCTAAGAACGAAGCTTAAATCAAGCTTGTATGAAGCTTTCAAGTGGACAACAATGGTGGATCTTCTTTTCACCATTTTCGGCTGAATTTGGGAAATTGAAGATGAAGTTCAATCTGCTGTCCAAAGGGTGAGTTAGTGGTCCACTTAAATGAGTTAGTGGAGCACTATGTCAAAATTAACTATTAGTTTAATCTTAACTTTCATTTTCCCACATTTAACTCTCTATTTTTACTATTTACATTAGGTACCACTAATTTAATTTTTCATTATATTTTCCAAGTGTAATATCATGTATTTTTAATGGACATTTAGGTCAAAAGACAACTCGGGGTGTCAAATGACCACAATGCCCCTGTTCGGGTTGCATTCCCAATTTTTCGGTAACACCGGGTTTTGTCCGTTTTTCAATTTCTCACTTTTCTTTGTACTAATTATTTAATTTTTCTTTGATATTTCTAATGACATTTATACTTCAATAGGGGTCTACTTAAGTCCTAAAAATATTTTCCAGGGTTCCCCGCGGTCCAGGGCTAGTCAACAGTCCACGTCGTGACTTCCCGGTGCGGTCACCCATCGCTAGGGTTCTCGGCTCGCTTAACTTGGTTACATTTCTTTGCTATTATTTTTCCTTTGTTTTTCTTGTATTTTCTTTTCTTGTATTTCATTATTTTATGTCTTCTCACTCATATCGAAGTGTAGTTCTAGGCATCCTAGCTTTCCGGACAACACTGGTCACTGGAACAGTAGAACGCACTACTGAACTTAGGGGTGTTACAATTCTCCCCCCCTTAAATAAATTTTGTCCGCGAAATTTTACCCAATAGCCATCTTACAATAGTTATACGTTTATTTTCTCCTTTCTATATGATCATATAATCTTCTTTCTCTCGAATTTGTATAAGACTTTTAACAATCTAATACAATATTTAATTTGTTTGTATAACACCAATCTTCTCTTACTATTGTGCTGTCTAATATTTCAGTTCATATTCCTTCTTGGATGACCCTTTGAGGTCATGTTAGAATGATTTATCTAGTCATTGGTCCTCTGACCATTCTAGTCAATAGTCTTCCTCACATTCGTGACATTTCTTTGTTATATCTGAACCAACTGTTCAAATTTTTACTTCCCCAATTCTTTTTATCTATTAGTATTATATAACTTACTTCCTTTTATATTAAACTATAACATTTCGATATTCTAACTTTTGAGTTTTAACTCCCAAAGTAGGATTTTCAAACTTATTTCCAACAATTAAATTCTGTTCTGGCATAACTATACCAAAACATATGCCGTTGGCAACTATTCTCATCTTGGTGTACTATCGAGTAGTACGTGGCTCTACACAATAATCTCAAGTCGATCAGAATGTCTGCGACAAAGATAAACATCAAGAACATTGCATAGTTACGACGATACATCCCAATAGATCAAACTTTCCTATCTTTTATCCTTTTCGAATTCACTGATGTCTGAAACTTATTCTGATTACAATATCCATTAACAATTAATATCTGTAACATCTTTGCCCTCATCTAGAGCAAGTCTATTACTATAACTTACTTTTACATCCTCTTACCTTACATTAAGTAGGCTTGCCGTTTAGCTTTATAATTTATGGTGTGTTAGAACATACTTTTCGTCGATAAACTCTTTCAAAACTAATTTCACTTATTATCACAATCCTTATCTTAAAGGACTAATCACTAATGCATCAAAATTTATTCGCCTGTAAAGGAATAACAACAGAACATATAGTTCTAACACTAATATAAAAGTATGCAAACTCCAGGTCAAACAATACATATATATATCTTAGTTACTAATTGAGAAAGTACCAGCAACAATGTCAAAAGTCTCAGCCTCTTCTCTCTGCCGTATAACGTATACTCCAACTGAAGCATCACCTTGTTCTGGCTGATTCATAGTACTCTGACTTCTAGGTGTACTACCCCTACCTCTATCTCTGCCTCTACTAACTGATGGTGAACTCTTTGGGGTAGAAACTTGGGTTGATCCCTTTGGTGTAGTAAATGATTCAGAACGACATGGATTTACACAATCCCTAGCAAAATGACCAGTCTCTCCACAATTAAAACATGCTCTTACGGCTCTATAACATACCCCATTATGTGGTTTACCACAAGTTTCACAAAGTCGATCTGACAGCGCATTTCTGGGTTTCTGTTGAGTTTGCTGATCGGATCGGGGTGGTTTCTGTCCAGAATATCTATCTCTACCGGACTTCTTACTACCTCTGTTGTATCCCCCAAAGTTTTTCCTCTTTCTAGTAGGACCACTAGAACTCTGTTCTACTGACTTTCCCTCTTTTTCTGTCTTTTCTGATTTCTTTTTCTCAGGAGCAGCTTCAGATTCAATTCTTTCTAATTCTAGTGCTTGAGAAATAAGTTCAGAGAAGTTGTTATGTTTGAATCCGACCACTTGTAATCTGATACTAGGCTTCAAGCCGGTTTCAAACCTCTTACATCTCTCCCTACTGGTAGAAAGTAGACTTACTACATAATGGCTTAGGCGAGAAAATTCCCTTTCATATTCAGCCACCGATCTACTCCCCTATTTCAGACTTAGGAACTCTTGCAGCTTCTGGTCAACATAAGCATCGGGGACATATTTTTGTCTGAATTCCCTGAGAAAGTCATTCCATGCTAGCACTGCAGGTTCTACCAGACTGTAGGGAATGGTTTTCCACCAGTCATAAGCATCCCCTTGTAGCAAAGATACTGAGTATTCAAATCTGAGCTCCTCCGTGCAATGCAGTTTCTTGAATACCCTATCCATCCTCTCTAACCATTGTTCTGCCTCTAGAGGATCTACTGTCCCCTTGAACTCTTTAGCCCCATATTTCATCAATTTGTCATACTGCCTTGCAGAAGACTGTGGTTGTACCACTGGTGTTTGTATTGGGGCTTAAGTAGGCACATTACCAGCCATTTGTTGGAATATTGCAGCCATTTGCTGAGCGAACTGAGCAGGGAACTGCGGTACTGAAGGGGCTGGTGCGGCTGATCCACTAACATTGTGTAGGGCTGGGGCATCCCTTTGTACCTCAGCCTCTATCGATCGATCGACTGAACGATCACCCTCTTCCATAGTCAATTCGAGGATCTTAGACCTCCTGAACAAATAACACAAGGAGATTTTCTCCCGTTAGTGCATATTTATAATGTAATGTACTATATGTATCAAAAAATGATTTTGAGCAGTTGTACTATGAAGAAAGAATATTCAAATAACATATGAAAACAGAATTTAAAAACTTTGCTCTGATACCACTAAAACATGTCATACCCTACCCCTCTGTAAGGCATAACATGATCTCGTAGTATACCTAATAAATTACCAACTTCGTCTATTGATAACCCATTAAATACACTACAAGGGATTTTAAAAACTTCTCTTACTTCTTTTACAGTGGTGAGCACTATTTACAGGTGTTAAAAACCTTTGTGAACTGAAGTGAAACAGCTAACTCATTTGGACTATTAGTAATTTCTGTAAAAATTTTGGCAGAGTACCATCTGTATTTTGGATAAAACAGTTCTTCAGAAAACCTGTAAAAAGCACTTCAAATATATTTCTCAATCTCAACTCCAACAGTTAAATTACACAATATTTTTCTCAACTCAAATCCACAACAATTTTTCAGTATTTTCAAAGGATGAGATAAAAGAACTATAATACAAATTTTACAAGTCAAAATATCTCATAATTTACTTTACAACTTCAATGTATAATTTTAATTTACAACTGCTCAAAATCAAAAACAATATATACATACAGTGGTCATACATTACAGTACAAAATGCAAAATGTGGTATACTCATTATACCCGATAATCTCTCGTTGGATGTACTAGCAGCCTAGTCTGCTGCCCTGTCCGTCTGTCTACCTGCAACAGCAATAAAATGCTATCGCTGAGACAATGTCTCAGTAGTGCACAACATTAACCAAAAACAACTTTAAATCACAATTCATAACCGAAATTATGCAAGCTGTTTGACTTGCTTATGGTCATTTCTGGGCTTTGGTATCTTCAGAAGACTTGTGGATATGGGTCCTAACTATTCATGGTTAAAAGTTCAGGTCAATTGGACTTGTTTTGAGTGAGTTATGGCCTAAACACTAACTGCTGTCCAAATGGTCAATTTTCAGGCCTTATTTGCACTTAATCCGGATTTGGTCATTTTTCAAGCTACCTTGCAAGCAGAATTTTGGCAAACTTCCTTCATGAAAGTTGGCACATTTTGTGCCTAGTTTCACCTCTAATTGGTCTCAGACCAATTGGAGCCACACACTTAAAGTTCTAGGCCAAAATGCATACTGCCCTATTGCACTTTCTTTATTACTCATCAAAGCTCACTTTTAACATTTACCAATTCACACATTCTTACCCAATCTGGTTTGTACCATAACCTAAACATATTTTACCACATATTGTTGATCATTTTGGCAGCTTACAATCACATTCAACATACACCACAAAGTGCAGAATTTGTCAAAGTCAATTACAATAATTTAATCACCTATTCATGCTCATTTACATGTCCAACTTCACACCATCACACATATACCCAAACTGCCATAACAACTAACACAATTCAACATTAATATTCCATAATCCAAACATGAAATAACATCCTTATGGTTCACCAAACTAGGCTGCCAATTCATGCATTACATTCCATTAATTTTCAAGCTTCAAATTTCAAATACACATTCACATATACTAAGTATACATCACCCAAATAATTTCCTACACACATAAACATTTAATCAATCCTTTAATCTACCATTTACAAGCAAAAAAAAACTGTCCTCAAAGAGTTTCCATGGCTGCCAAAAATAAACATCTCCCCTAGAACATCAAACTCCAAAATTCTTTCCACAATTCAATTACCCATAACCTCCTTACTAACTTTAATGAAGCACTAACCAAAAACACAAACTTACCACTTTGGCAACTCTTCAAAATCTCTCCAAAACTTGGTCTTCTTGCTGCCAATCTACTGCCCAAGGTGTATGAACAACTTTTAGTGAAGAAAGGTGCCAAGAACGAAGCTTAAATCAAGCTTGCATGAAGCTTTCAAGTGGACAACAATGGTGGATCTTCTTTTCACCATTTTCGGCTGAATTTGGGAGCTTGAAGATGAAGTTCAATCTTCTATCCAAAGGGTGAGTTAGTGGTCCACTTAAATGAGTTAGTGGAGCACTATGTCAAAATTAACTATTAGTTTAATCTTAACTTTCATTTTCCCACATTTAACTCTCTATTTTCACTATTTACATTAGGTACCACTAATTTAATTTTTCATTATATTTTCCAAGTGTAATATCATGTATTTTTAATGGACATTTAGGTCAAAAGACAACTCGAGGTGTCAAATGACCACAATGCCCCTGTTCGGGTTGCATTCCCGATTTTTCGGTAACACCGGGTTTTGTCCGTTTTTCAATTTCTCACTTTTCTTTGTACTAATTATTTAATTTTTCTTTGATATTTCTAATGACATTTATACTTCAATAGGGGTCTATTTAAGTCCTAAAAATATTTTCCAGGGTTCTCGCGGTCCAGGGCTAGTCAACGGTCCACGCCGTGACTTGCCGGTGCAGTCACCCATCACTAGGGTTCTCGGCTCGCTTAACTTGGTTACATTTCTTTGCTATTATTTTTCCTTTGTTTTTCTTGTATTTTCTTTTCTTGTATTTCATTATTTTATGTCTTCTCACTCATATCGAAGTGTAGTTCTAGGCATCCTAGCTGTCCAGACAACACTGGTCACCGGAACAGTAGAACGCACTACCGAACTTAGGGGTGTTACATTTGGAGTTTTGTAGCTTAAGTTATGGCCCAAAAACCACAACTGGCCGGGTTGAAATTTTTCCAGAATTTCTGGACTGACCAAATCTATAGTGTTAGGAACAGTGATTGTAACTCACTTTTTGAATATGTTCTGGTCATAATTTGGGTTAGGTTTCTTCATGAAAGTTATTGGTCTATATCTCAGCTTGTTGTTGGTTAAATTTTAGGTCAATTGGACCTTTCTACACTGAGTTATGGCCAAATGACCAAATACTGTTCATTTGGTCATTTTGCCCAGGCAGACTACAGGTCACCCAGATTAGGGCAAAATTTTGGTCAACTTGGTTTTGTTTTCTGAGCATGGTTTCTTCACCAAAGTTGTGCCATTATGTATCTAGTTTCATGTCTAATTGGTCTTACACCAATTGCACCTACACAACACAAGTTATGGCTGCCCAAACAGGCTGGAATCACATCCAGACCTGCAGGTCACATAAGGCAGCCCACCCAAACTTAAATCCCAAGCTACAACTCACTTCATTTCCTCCTCACACACATTCAAATGGTCACTAATTGACCATTACAAGGTTAACAAACCATCACATGAGCAAACCCTAGAATTGTTCAAGTGTCCAAATTTTTTGATTTCACACATGCACAATTCTTGCATTTCATTTACTCAATTATGTTCAATCCCTCATCCACTACCAAAGGCTGCTCATAACCATTTTTTCTACCAAGCAAAATCATCAAACCCTAGCTAACCCTAGCTGCCAAAATTGTAAGGTGCACACACACACTTGTTTGTTTTATTTTCTTACATTTCCTACACAATTCATGCCCTTAAACATGAATTAAAGCAAAAGGAACAAGGATTGGACACTAACCTTGAATGAAGCAGAATTTCAAGCTACCCAAACTTCTTTTTTTCTTCCTCTTTTGGCTGCCTGGAGGATGTTCAAGTTGCTAGGTTAATTTTTTGTGAAGAAGGCTAGGGTTTTGGGGTGAGATTTGATGAGGTTGGGAGCTTGGGATAGCTTTCATGGAGGTTTTCTTTCCTCTCTCTCTCTCTCTCTCCACGTTTTTGGCTGCCCCAAAGGTTGAAGAAGCAGCTGATTTTTCTTTCTTTTTCTCTGCCCATTAAGTCATTTTAAATAAGTTAATTCCATGTGTCAAAGTTTGATTGGGTGGGAGGATTTTTAATGACATCATAATGATGTCATAATTCCAATTCTTTAATTTTCTTTCCTTTTCTTGTCTACTAAATTTTAATTTAATTTTTAGCAATATTTATTCACATTTTATATCATAATAATTATTTAATTAATTGGACAAGTCGGCCAAAAATCATCTCTGAAGACGAAATGACCAAAATGCTCTCCGTTTGGCTTAACAGACTAAAATTGTCTGTACTGATTAAAAAAATTTTCTAAATCTTTTCTTGGCATTCTAACGCTATAGAAACCTCAATGACTCTTCTCTGGAGTCCCAAAATTTATTTTATGAATTTTCCCCTAGGTTTAGGTCTCCTAGTTGCGAGAACCGTAACTTCCCACTGGGTTACCCATCGCTAGGGCACCGGCTCATTCAACTTAGTTGTATTTTATTTCTAAAATCTTCCCTAAATTTTTCTTATTAATATTTGAGTTAATTATGGTTCCTCACTTTAGTTTAAATATTTTTCCGAATGTTCTAGCTGTCCGGACCGACACTGGTCACCGGAACAGTAGAATGTACGGAGTTGCTACAGGGAGGGTGTTACAACTCTTCCCCTCTAATTTAAATTTCGTCCTCGAAATTTATCTGATACAAACAGTTGGGGGAACTGTTGCCTCATCGTCTCTTCATTTTCCCATGTTGCCTCTTCGGTATTGTGGTGCCTCCAAAGCACTTTCACTAGTGGAATCTGCTTATTCCTCAACTCGTTCACTTCCCGAGCCAGGATCCTTATGGGTTCTTCTTCATATGTCAAATCCGATTGTACTTCAATTTATTCCATGGAGATGACATGTGAAGGATCTAAGCGGTATCTTCTTAACATAGACACATGGAACACATTGTGGATCTTGTCCAGCTCTGGTGATAAAGCTAGCCTGTAGGCTACTGGTCTCACACGTTCAATGACTTCATATGGGCCAATGAACCTAGGGCTCAACTTACCTTTTCTTCCAAACCTCAGTACCTTCTTCCACAGTGACACCTTAAGGAACACTTTATCGCCAACTGCATATTCTATTTCTTTTCTCTTCAGGTCAGCATAAGATTTCTGTCTATCTGAGGCAACCTTCAGATTGGCTTTGATTAGTTTTACTTTCTCCTCAGTTTGTTTCACCAGTTCTGGTCCTACCAGTTTGTCTTCACCCAATTCAGTCCAGCACACTGGAGTTCTACATTTCCTTCCATACAGTGCTTCATACGGGGCCATTTGGATGCTAGCTTGGTAGCTATTGTTGTATGCAAATTCTGCCAATGGAAGATATCTATCCCAACTTCCCTCAAACTCAATGACACAACTCCTCAGTATATCCTCAAGGACTTAACATATATTTTATGTTATTATTATCATTTTAGTTCAATATTTTTATTAATTCAATTGGTTTCAATTGTTTACCTGGATTACTCTTTCTGATTGCCCATCCGTTTGAGGATGAAAAGCTGTGCTGAAGTGGAGTTGTGTACCCAAGGATTCATGTAACTTCTTCCAAAATCTCGATGTAAAACTTGGGTCTCGATCAGATATGATGGAAAGTGGAATTCCATGCAGTCTAACTATCTCACTGATATACAATTCTGCTAACTTCTCTAATGAGTAGTCAGTCCTAACTGGCAGAAAATGTGCTGACTTTGTCAATCTATCTACCATCACCCATACTGCATCATGTTTCTTCTGGGTGAGAGGTAGACCACTTACAAAATCCATGGTGACCCGATCCCATTTCCATTCAGGTATGCGTATAGGCTGTAGCAAACCTGATGGAACTTGATGTTCTACCTTAACTTGCTGACATGTCAAGCATTTAGTCACATAGTCAGCTATGTCCTTCTTCATACCAGGCCACCACTACTGAAGCTTCAGATCATGATACATTTTTGTACTTCCTGGGTGTATAGCATAAACACTGGCATGTGCCTCTTTCAGAATACTGGCTTTCAATTCCCCATTATCTGGTACACATACTCTTCCTTTGTAGTACAGACACCCATTTGCTTTCACCTCATACTCAGTTGCTTTTCCCTCTAAGATTTTGCTCATAATAGCCATTAACTTTTCATCTGCCTTTTGCCCATCTAAAATCTACTGTAGCAGGTTTGGCCTCACTTGCAACTCAGCCAAAATAGCTCCATCTCGAGCCAAAGATAGACGGGCATTCAATGATCTCAAAGCTGTGATGGATTTTCTGCTTAAAGCATCAGCAACTATATTTGCCTTCCCAGGATGGTAGTCAATCACACAATCATAGTCCTTCAGGAACTCAATCCATCGCCTCTGTCTAAGGTTGAGCACCTTTTGGGTTGGCAAGTATTTCAGGCTTTTGTGGTCTGTGTAAATGTAGCACTTTTCACCATACAAGTAATACCTCCATTTCTTTAGTGCGAAGATAATTGCTGTAAGTTCTAAATCATGGGTAGGGTAATTCTATTCATGTGGCCTTAGCTGCCTGGAAGCATAAGCGACCACCTTCCCCTCTTGCATCAATACACACCCTAATCCATTATGAGAGGCATCACTGTAGACCACAAAGTCCTTTCCCGACACTGGCTATGTTAACACTGGTGCCTCTATCAACATAGCCTTTAACTTCTCAAAACTAGTCACTTGTCATTCCAGTTAAATCTGACATTCTTATGTAACAACTTGGTCATTGGAGCAGTTATTAACGAAAATCCCTTCACAAATCTTTTGTAATACCCAGCTAGCCCCAAGAAGCTTCTGACCTCAGTTGTATTTCTGGGAGGCTTCCATTCCATCACTGCTTCTATTTTCTTGGGATCCACCCTAATCCCATCAGCTAACACTATGTGTCCAAGGAATGCAATCTCATTCAACCAGAAGTCACACTTGGATAACTTAGCATACAACTTCTTTTCTCTCAGGGTTTGCAGAACAATCCTCAAATGCTCATCATGTTCTTCACTGGTCTTGGAATACACCAAAATATCATCAATAAAGATCATTATGGACTGATCTAGGTATGGATGGAAGATACGGTTCATAAGGTCCATGAATGCTACTAGTGCATTTGTTAGGCCAAAGGGCATCACCAAAAACTCATAATGCCCATACCGAGTCCTGAATGCAGTCTTTGGCACATCTGCATCTTTCACCCTCAACTGATGATACCCTAATCTGAGATCAATTTTGGAAAATACTCCTGCTCCCTTCAACTGATCAAACAGATCATCAATTCTAGGTAATGGATACTTATTCTTCACAGTCACTTTATTCAACTGCCGGTAATCAATGCATAACCTCAAAGTCCCATCTTTCTTTTTCACAAACAGCACTGGAGCTCCCCATGGTGACACACTGGGGCGTATGAACCCCTTATCCAGCAACTCCTGTAACTGGATTTTCAGTTCTTTCAATTATGTGGGCGCCATCCTATAAGGAGCAATAAAGATTGGTGCTGTACCTGGCAGTATCTCAATAGCAAATTCAACTTCCCTTTCTGGTGGCAAACCAGGCAATTCTTCAGGTAACACATCTGGGAAGTCTTTTACTGTGGGTATGTTACACAAATCTGGCTTAGCCTGCCTAGTATCCACCACATGTGCTAGGTAGGCTTCATAGCCTTTTCTCATCAATTTTCTTGCAACTGTGGCTGAGATGACATTGGACAAGAAATCTGTCCTTTCCCCCACAACTGTAATCTCATTACCCTCAGGAGTTTTCAAAGAAATTCTCTTCAATTTATAATCAACTATTGCCTGATGACGTGATAAC
Source organism: Hevea brasiliensis (assembly GCF_030052815.1). Taxonomy (NCBI): domain Eukaryota; kingdom Viridiplantae; phylum Streptophyta; class Magnoliopsida; order Malpighiales; family Euphorbiaceae; genus Hevea; species Hevea brasiliensis. The sequence goes on along the minus strand of NC_079493.1, from coordinate 89,173,000 downwards.
CAGTCCATTCCCAAAATCACGTCAAACTCATGGAAAGGCAACTCAATCAAGTCTGCCAAGAATTCATACCCCTGAATCCTTAACGGGCAACCTTTGTACACTTTGTTCACCACTACACTGTGGCCTAATGGATTAGTGACTAGAATGTCTTGGTCACTCTCTCCTACTAATATCCCCCTCTCTATGGTTAGGTTGATGCAGATGTATAAATGAGTGGATCCTGGATCCACCAATGCATGTACAGATGTATTGTAGAGGGAGAACGTACCCCTGATGATGTCCGGGGCTTCTTGCTCCTCCTAAGCTCTCATGGCATAGGCTCTGGCAGGTGGTCTGCCCTCAGGCCTCTCTGCTGGCTCAGATGCAGGCCTCTGTGATGGTCCCACTGCCTCAGATTTGCTAGATTTCCTACCCCTTTGTGGTGCAGGAGCAGATCTGTCTGCTTGTGTTGGAGCAGCTGTAGTAGCTATGTGTGGACAGTTCCTCAACTGATGCTCTATCGACCCACACCTTAAGCAGGCACCAGTCACTCTCCAACACTCCCCCTTATGCCACTTCAGGTAATGTGGACATGCAGAAGATGCTGGGGCTGGTCCCCTGAACCCCATCCTTGGAGAGCTGCCCACTGATGGTGTGGACTAACCTCTCCTAGGGGTAAACTGTGGCCTGGGCCCCTGAGACTGACCCTGACCTTGTGGTTGACCAGAACTCTGTGTAGGTGGACCTTTGAACTTCTTCCCCGGTGTAGGAGATGAACTAGACTGACCCGAGCCCCTCTTCTGCTGTCTCTCCCTTCTGGTCTGCTCACTTATTCTTACTTTTTCAACTTTTATTGCAGCTTCCACTAACTTGATGAAGTCTGTGATTCCCAAGGCAGTGATCATGATCTTTATATTGTCATTTAATCCCTCTTCAAATCTCTTACACCTTTCAGCTTCATTAGGGACTATCTCCCTTCTATAGCGGCTCAATCTGACAAATTCCTTTTCATACTCGGCTACTGTCAACTGTCTCTGCCTCAAGTTAATGAATTCCCTTCTTCTCTCTTCTAGGTATACACTACCCACATATTTCTTCTTGAATAAGTCTCAAGTTATTACTTCTGGTTGTACTTCACTGGACACCGTATACCACCATTCATATGTATCATCTTGCAATAGAGATACAACAGCTTCTAGATTTTATTCAAGAGTGCAGTGGAGTTGTTTTAAAACTCTGCCTGTTCTATTCAACCAATTTTCGGCTGCAACAGAATCATCTTCTCTCTTGCCAAAGAAGTCCACAGCTCCAAATTTTCTTAATCTTTCCAGGTGTGATTTCGGTTGTGGAGGTGGTGGTGGTGGTGGCATTACCCCAGCCATTTGTTTGAAGAATTCGGCTATTTGCTGGAACATGACCTGTGGAGGCTGAGCAGGTTCTCCCCTACCCCTAGTCTCAGCTGGTGCAGGTGGAGCATGACTCTCCACTTCCTCCTCAACTACCCTCTGAGATGTGGAGTCCATATCCTATTTAAAATAACAAAGACAAACAGATCTGCATTAGTGTCACCTCGACTCTTACAAATACAATGCATGGTATGGACTCGATCTAGGCCCATAAACGCCTAAACCGTGCTCTGATACCACTAAATGTGACACCCCTTACCCGTCTATAGTATATCCGAGTAAGATATGTCACACAGTGTACCGGAACACTCTATTTTATCTCAATCATTTTTATTCTTTCTTAATTTATTTTTATCATAGTTTTGAATATAATTTGTGAAATATAATTCATTTAAGTCATTTATTGAAATTATAATTTATTTGAGGTTCTGAAAATTTTATAGAAAATCCGGCAGAGTACCGGCTAAAAATGGAGAAAACAGTTCTTCAGAACCTGTGAAAAACACTTCAAATAATCATTTCCAATCATTCTCAAACTCCAATAATCATCAAAATCTCAATATTTTTCAACAACATTTCTATTTCTCAATCATTCATTTCTCATGGTATTCATATATAAGCAATAAATAAATACTCAATTTTTCATTCATAAACACAATTTCCACTATTTACATTAACATCAAAATACATTACATAAGTCTCAATTATACAAGAGAAAATAAAAGTTAGTTACAAAATACCAAAATGAAACCTAGTGTCCTACCAATGCACTGAAGATGGTGAGGTGACACGGATACTATGCAGAGCTGCAGGAGGTCTCACCCGATGCAGTGGCCTCTGGGCTCTCGGTCGATATCTCGGAACCTACGCGTGGCAAAAGCAACGCGCTAAGCAATAATGCTTAGTGGTGCCAATAATAAAATAAAAAGAAATAACAGGAAGTAAATATGCAGTGCATGATTTGATGTCTTATGCAGACAATTTTTTTTTTATCATTATTGGTAATCTTATTTATTATGTACTTGTTATATTCATTATTTCATTAAATTTGTTCACTTTCATTTTTGGGTGCCTAGGTAACCTATACTGGATGACTGGACTGGATAAACAGGTAAACTGGCACTGGGTATCTAGTACCTCGGGCCGTCACACCATCGGTTACATATGCATCTCCCGGTGTGCAACAAAACAGCTAATAAGCTGTAATAACAATAAGCACAATGCCAAATATCAACACAATGTCAGAATGGCTAAAAGCCATGAAATCACAGAATGGCATAATGCCATGTGCAGTACTGCTACCTGAACCCTATTGGCATGCCAACCTATCCAAACCAATCACATTAGGCCTACTAGGGCATTTAACACTTTTAAGTTTCACAATTTTTGAAATTTATGTTTTAGTGTTACTATTCCATTCATTAGTCAATAAAAATGTTGACTTTTGCATAGGCAATAGGTACATTGGTTCTCATACTCCTAACATACCACATTTTGCACTCAAAATTGGTTGGTATTGGTTGTCAATACCATTTCTAAGCTTAATGTTAATTGGGCAGAATTTTCAGTTTTTATGCTTTGTCTTTGCTGTTCCATTGGTCATTTTTGCAGTGGAAATTTAGCAAAATGATCAACATAAAAGTTGTTCCTTATTTTGTCTAGTTGAATTTCCTTTTTTGAATCACTCCATTTGGAGTTTTGTAGCTTAAGTTATGGCCCAAAAACCACAACTGGCCGGATTGAAATTTTTCCAGAATTTCTGGACTGACCAAATCTACAGTGTTAGGAGCAGTGACTGCAACTCACTTTTTGAATATGTTCTGGTCATAATTTGGGTTAGGTTTCTTCATGAAAGTTATTGGTATATATCTCAGCTTGTTGCTGGTAAAAGTTTAAGTCAATTGGACCTTTCTACACTGAGTTATGGCCAAATGACGAAATACTGTTCATTTGGTCATTTTGCCCAGGCAGACTGCAGGTTACCCGGATTAGGGCAAACTTTTGGTCAACTTGGTTTTGTTTTCTGAGCATGGTTTCGTAACCAAAGTTGTGCCATTATGTGTCTAGTTTCATGTCCAATTGGCCTTGCACCAATTGAACCTACACAACCCAAGTTATGGCTGCCCAAATAGGCTGGACTCACATCCAGACCTACAGGTGACACAAGGCAGCCCACCCAAACTCAAATCCCAAGCTAAAACTCACTTCATTTCCTCCTCACACACATTCAAATGGTCACTAATTGACCATTACAAGGTTAATAAACCATCACATGAGCAAACCCTAGAATTGTTCAAGTGTCCAATTTTTTTCATTTCACACATGCACAATTCTTGCGTTTCATTTACTCAATTATGTTCAATCCCTCATCCACTACCAAAGGCTGCTCATAACCATTTTTTCTACCAAGAAAAATCATCAAACCCTAGCTAACCCTAGCTACCAAAATTTTAGGGTACACACACACACTTGTTTGTTTTATTTTCTTACATTTCCTACACAATTCATGCCCTTAAACATGAATTAAAGCAAAAGGAATAAGGATTGGACACTAACCTTGAATGGAGCAGAATTTCAAGCTACCCAAACTTCTTTTTTTCTTCCTCTTTTGGCTTCCTAGAGGATGTTCAAGTTGCTAGGTTAATTTTTTGTGAAGAAGGCTAGGGTTTTGGGGTGAGATTTGGTGAGGTTGGGAGCTTGGGATAGCTTTCATGGAGGTTTTCTTTCCTCTCTCTCTCTCTCTCTCTCCATGTTTTTGGCTGCCCCAAAGGTTGAAGAAGCAATTGATTTTTCTTTTTTTTTTTCTGCCCATTAAGTCATTTTAAATAAGTTAATGCCATGTGTCAAAGTTTGATTGGGTGGGAGGATTTTTAATGACATCATAATGATGTCATAATTCCAATTCTTTAATTTTCTTTCCTTTTCTTGTCTACTAAATTTCAATTTAATTTTTAGCAATATTTATTCACATTTTATATCATAATAATTATTTACTTAACTGAACATGTCGGCCAAAAATCATCTCTGAAGACGAAATGACCAAAATGCGCTCCGTTTGGCTTAACAGACTAAAATTGTCTATACCGATTAAAAAATTTTTCTAAACCTTTTCTTGGCATTCTAATGCCATAAAAACCTCAATGACTCTTCTCTGGACTCGCAAAAATTATTTTATGAATTTTCCCCTAGGTCTAGGTCTCCTAGTTGCGAGAACCGCAACTTCCCATTGGGTTACCCATCGCTAGGACACCGGCTCATTCAACTTAGTTGTATTTTATTTCTAAAATCTTCCCTAAATTTTTCTTATTAATATTTGAGTTAATTATGGTTCCTCACTTTAGTTTAAATATTTTTTCGAACGTTCTAATTGTCCAGACCGACACTGGTCACCAGAACAGTAGAATGTACGGAGTTGCTACAGGGAGGGTGTTACATGTAGTATACCTAATGAATTACTAAACTTCACCTACCAATAACCCATTAAATATACTACAAGGAATTTTAAAATAAATCCATTTTATTTTAATGTTTAAAGTGACAATAAAAGAGTTATTAAAATGTCCTTGGGTTGGATATTTGGAATAAATTGGCATTTTTAAAATTTTGTGAAAAATCTGCATGGTGACAGCTAAAAATGCAATAAAACAATTTTTCTAAACTTGTGAAAATCAATTCATAAAAATATATCTTCCATAATTCAACACAATCAACCTCAAGTCATCACATTTCTTTCCATAAACCCTAAGCAATAGTTCTCATCTTTTAAACATAAATCAAAATGAATATTCTAATAAAAAGATAAAGGCCAAGATATATCAAAATATTATTACAATTTTGTTTATACAACTACTCATTTATCTTTTTGTACATACAGACTAATTTACATCAAAATGCATATACAAAAGGGTATACCTAATATGTATATCCGAAGCTATATCTACAACTGCTTCACGCTGCTCACTCTGCAGCTCTTTCTATCTCTTTACCTGCGACAGCATGAAACAGCTATCGCTGAGTAAAATACTTAATGGTGCACAACTAAAAATTAAAACTCACTATAAGCATAGTTTATCAATTAGTAAACAAAAGTTTATAATATTCACAATTCCATAAATCTCAAAACTAACACCAACATTTTCAATAACAATTTATCAAAGTAATTTCAAACAACAGTGTTACCAACAATTCACACAGCTTAGGTCATGATACAAAATTTTTCAATCAATGTCGTGTTGTACATGTTAGTAGTATGCCCTAAAGCATATCATTTTGTATGTATCTTATACATATTTTATTAATAAAAGGCAATTTCACTTTTTCGTTTATATAATATATTTATGTGTAATAGAAAAGGTCAATTGATATTTTGTTAGAAATTCTATTCTTAAGTTGTTAAGAATATGAGTGACAGTATTTCTAGTACAAAGTATCATAAATTGGTTCACAATTGAGGATACTTCATAAAGGACATGACTTATCTTGAAAGATTGTAATCATGTTTGTTCCCAAGGTATTTATATGAGATATAAATAAGATGGAGTGGTGAGTCTAATGCCACATAACAAACATGATAGGCACTTATACATGATAAGTAGGCCGAACCAGTGACGCTTATGACAAGCAAGTGGAGTTTACTCTTGTCAATGCATTATCATATATCATATTAGTGCATATAATCTTTAGACCTGAGATAATACAGTTATCTTATATATAGGTGGTTTAAGTCTGATATTGCTTTCATACTTCTACTGTATATAAGTATATGGGCATGTGTTGGCTCCTACTAGTTATATATGGAGATAGGTGTTGATCAAGATGGAATCCGTTGCCCTAAGTAAATAGGGATAAAATCCTATGTTCATTTAATTGTTCTTGATATTTCAAGTTTTTAGCCAAAACAGACAGATTTAGTCAGAAAAGAGTTTCTGACAAGAAAATCTAATTAATCAAGAACTAGAATTAAAAGAGAACATAATGTTCATAGCAAATGGGGTTTGACATTAACCATGACTCCAGCTCAAATTGGGATTTTATAACGGAGAGATTCTAGTGCATGGTAACATATGATTAAAGGTTCATTTAAGGTATTCCTTATTACTAATTGGGTGACCATGGCATACTATGCTAGGTGTCAACCACGGTCCATGAGATGCCTGAAATCATTTAGAGAAATCATTTACGATAAGAAAGAGTTCTAATGATATTAAGAGTTAATATCATTTCTCATTGCCAATAAGTAAGGAGCCTAGTAAGTCACATATCTACACAAGCTAATCACCATTTAAAATGTGATTTAATTGATTAATTATAGAGTTTAATTAATTAATTAAATAGGTTTGGTTTGCAATAAGATTGCAAAGTCCCTAGCATGACTTGAAACCAAATCTAGGTTATTGGATGTATAGTATAAGTTAAATTTATATTTAAAGTGTTTAAATATGAATTAAATTGTGAGAAATTAATTAAGAGAGATTAATTAATTAATTTATATTTGATATAAATTGATTTGAAGAGGAGAAATAATGATTTTGGGTTGAGAACTCAAAATTACAACATAAGGGTAATTTGGTCATTTCACATGGTGACATATGGTATTTTGAGATGGTGACACATGGCATCATATAAGCTTGCCATTTGTCTTCCTATCATGTAAGATGATCAAAGTCAAGATTAAGTCTAGCTTTGATACTTGCCTTAATATGATTAAATCAATTAAAAATAAGATGCAATGAGGTGGTGACATGTGACATAGGGTTTAAGTTACTTAATGACCTAATTATATAAAAGGGAAAAGAAAAGATGAAACATAATACACTTATTCTCTTCCTCAAGGTGGTGGCACACCTCTCTCCCTCTCGTCTTCATCTTGTCTCATCAATTCAAAGAGAATTGCCCAAAATCCTTTAAATTAAATTTGCTAGAAATTGTTTCTAGTATCCTATACATACATACTACCTCTCTAAAGGCAAAACCCCAATTTATAATTGGTTGGAAAAGGCTTGAGAAGCAAATTGGGGGCTACCCATTCGTGATCTTGGTGTGGACAAGCTAGAGGGACAACACTTGGGGTCCTAGGTGCTTCCTAAAGGTGCCAATCACATCCATAGAGCATCAAAGAGGTTAGTGCTCTAACTTCTCTTTTAAACAAGGGTTTAAATGAATTAATTTGTTAATTCACAATCTTGAATGGCAAATATAGATCCTAATACATATTAAAAGTGTTTTAATATGCTATTGAGCATTGAAATTAATTAGGCATATAAGAGATGTGGTATGATGCATGTAACCCTAGAAGAAAATTTTTGAAATTCAATGCTCTAATGAACTAATCAACATGCTTCCGCTCCTATAATTGGCATCAGAGCCACTATATTTTCCATTTAGATTGATTATTGAGATTTAATTGTGTGATTGAATTGATCTAAAGCTATTTGGATTAACCAATGGTGGCAGCATGCATGTTGTAGTCCTCATGTGTGGCGGCTTGCATGGTTGTGAACACCAACCATGCGCATGGTCTGGTTTGATGTATGGGCTTGGTATTTAAGGCCCACAATTAGGCCCATGCTTAATTAAACTGTTTAATTAAGAATTTTAATCACACAATTAAATTTTGATTCAATTGTTTGAATGAGATTCAAATCTGAATTTTTAAAATTGAATATGAGATATTCAATTTAATTTTAATATGTATGTTTTATTTAATTGTTAAATAGTAATATGCATGATGGATGATCATGGACAATAAAAGACCAATGTGATTGTATTTATTTCTTTTATTTTTCTTTGGGTTGTAAAATAATTAATTTTATTTTTGGCGACATGTATTATAAGTGTTCTAATAATTTGTGTTGTAATTTCATGTATTTGAAGACCTTAAAGTCCATATTCTTATAAATTCGCCTTGGTATGCCAAGGATTACAATGTAATTGAAATGCAAGAAGATCAAGGAGGACAAGAGGCATTGGTGGGACCAACGGGAGGAAATCAAGATCAAGTGTTGATTATGGACTCCTTCAGCAACTCTTGTAAAATGAATGAATGAAATACACCTAGGAATGCCCTGATTCAATTCTTGGTGGCTCAGAATTGAATCCCTTAGAAAGTCTATGATCATACCATATTAATTGTTTATCCATGTCTGCATGAGATGTATGGGAATGTATGCAAGTATATGATATGTGAATGCTAATTGGATAATGTGCAAAGTGAGACCATAATAGTAATTAAGCCGACCACTAAATCTTTCAAACAAATGATTAAGTTGGAAATGGTATAATTAATGTAATTATATCATGGGCCCTCCTCCATTAAGGCAATTATTTTAAGAAATTTTAAATACTTGCATGTGATGCATTTAATTTAAGAGATTTTCTTAAGAATAATTGTTAAGCATAAGATGTTGTAAATATGTAAATAAGTTGATGGCCAATAATGGATGTGCCTGAGGACATTAAATTTATTTGCATGTTTACTGGCTTAATGGGATCAACTTAACTAATGTAAGATAAATCAGTAATGGATATGCCTGAGATTTTTAGCATTAAGGGCTAGATAATTAATTAAACCTAACATGAGATGTAATAAGCAAGGAGTTGCTCACTTATAATTTATTGTAATTCCAATAATGGATGTGCCTAAGGATGATCAATAAGATTATAAGAATTCAATCAGCCACTAGAAATCCATCTAACTACGATTTCTGTTTCCTACTTTGGAAGTGTAGGATTCGCCAAGTTAGTGGGAGGACCATTTTGATTAAAAGACTATAATCATTGTGGTTAATAACTTGATACATTTACTAATTAATATAGTTATTTTCTACAGTTATTCTTCTGCTAATAATGAGCACACAACAACCACCACCATCCAATATCCTTACGCATACTTGATCACAATAGGCTGACAGGACCTAATCTTTCTGATTGGCTAAGAAATTAAAAACTTGTCCTGAACCTAGAATGTATTGGATATGTTCTAGACTTAAAGGTTCTTGTTCTCTTACCTCTAGAGGCCACTCAAAAGGAACATGACACTTTGGACAAGTGGAAGGAGCATGATATGAGAACCAAATGTTACATGCTTGCTTCTATGAGTAATGAGTTATAGAAGTAGCATGAGAACATGCAGAGTGCAAGTGAAATCCTTCTTCACCTGCAAGAGTTGTATGATGAGCACAGTAGGAATGCTAGGTATGAGATATCTAGACAGCTATTCCGCATGAGGATGTCTGAGGGATAGAATATAGGAGATCATGTCCACAAGATGATTCGGCTTATTGAGCAGTTGGAACATCTTGACTTTCAAATGGATTTCCAACTGCAGACGAATTTGATCCTTCAGTCCCTACCTAAGTCATTTGGGAATTTTGTAACAAATTTCCATATGACTAAGCAGGAATACACCTTGGCTGTTTTACTTAACATGCTTGTTATTATCCAAAAGAATATGTTGGGTAATAAAGGAAAAGAGGTAACTTTGATTGCATCTTCTTCTACTGGAAAGTCCAATAAAAAGAAGGGCAATAAGAAAAAGAAACCTCAAGTTCCAAGACCTTCCAAGAAAATAGCCAAATAGAAAGGGAAGACCAAAGCTAATGGAGGCAAAAGAAAGTGTTTCCACTGCCAGAAAGATGGGCACTGGAAAAGGAACTGCCCAGAGTATCTTGCTTCTATGAAGGATAAGAATGATACACCTTCAAAAGGTATGTCTATATCTTGTTATTTAGATGCTGATGATGCTCATAGTTCATCTACAGCTTGGGTTTTAGATACTGGTGTCAGTTCTTTCATTTCTTATGATATGCAGGAATTTACAAATAGTAGCAGCTTGCATGCTCGAGATGTTAGACTCCGAATTGGCGATGGCCCAACTGTTGAAGCTTTAACCATAGGTTCTAAATCTTTTTATATGTGTGGACATGTTTTGTGTTTGAATAATATTTTGTATGTACCTGATGCTTTTAAGAACATTATTTTTATATCTAGTTTGACTAGAAATGGTTATGAATTTCAGTTCACAAATGATGTTTGAAAGATTTATTTTAGAAATAAATATGTTAGCTCAGGTTATATGCATGATGGTCTAAACCTACTCCAACTTGTGAATCCTGCCTTCAGGGCCAAATGACCAGATCACCCTTTGTTGGATAGGGACTAAGAGCTGAAAATATTTTGGAGCTAATGAGCTAATACATAGTGATGTATGTGGTCCATTTAAGGAAATAGCCAGAGGCGGTTTTCTTTACTTTATTACCTTTACTGATGATAAATCAAGGTTTGGGTATTTGTATTTGATAAAATACAAACATGAATCCTTTGAAAAGTTCAAAGAATTTAAATCTGAAGTAGAAAATCAAATAGGAAAAAGTATTAAAACTCTTGGATCAGATCATGGAGGTGAATACTTAAGTACTGAATTTGATGAATACTTGAAAGAGCATGGCATTGTTTCCTAGCTGACTCCTCTAGGAATGCCACAGCTGAATGGTGTATCTGAAAGGAGAAATCGTACCCTATTAGATATGGTACATAGTATGATGAGCTATACTAATATGCCAATCTCCTTTTGGGGATTTGCATTAGAATTAGCTTTGCATATTTTGAATAGGATTCCATCAAAATCAGTTTCTTCCACACCTTATGAGATATGGCATGGAAGAAAATCAAGTCTTAACCATGTTAAGATTTGAGGTTGTCCAGTTTATATGAAAAAGCTGAACACTGATAAATTGAAAACCAGATCATAAAAGGGTCTATTTATAACACCCCTATTTGTATAGCCTGGTATATTTCACTGTTCCGGTGACCAGTGTCGGTCCGGACAATTAAGGGGATTAGAACCATACTTAAGACAACTAGAGAAGCCATAAATACAAATAATTAGTAATGTCCAATTAGTTAAGTATAAACAAGAAAAACAGAACATAAGAAGTTAAACGAGCCAAAAGTCACAGCGATGGGTGACCTTCTCGGGAACGACTGCGAAGTCGATTTAAACTCAAATTTCGAACCATAAAATGTGATGCCGCGGTCCTTAGGACCCTTACGAACATAGTGGAAAAGAGAAAATCACGAAAAAGAACTGTTAAGCCAGTCAAATAATTAAGTCAGGGAGCCGGAAGAAATATTGAATTATTTGCAAACCAGGTTGAACCGGCGAGGGGCAATTCGGTCAATTGACCCCGAGAGTTGACTCCTAACCTAACTGTCAAATAAAATCGGAGAAAAGAAAATTTCAAAATCGAAAATTAAATTAAAGAACTAATAGAAAAATAAATACAAAAAAAAGAAGAAAAGGAAAAAGTGAAGAGAGGTGACATCATGCAAGACATCATGCATGATGCCATAAATCCTTTAATTAATAAATTTGATGAAATTGATTTTTTTGGTCTTCCATAAAACAAAATACACAAAAGAAAAGAAAAGAAAAAAAAAATTTCATTTGTCTTCTCTCCCAACCAGCCGGCCTCTCTCTCTCCCAATGCTCTCTCTCTCAAACCTCCATTAGAGCTCTAAGTTCAAGCTTCATACACCCTAAGTTAACAATAAGTTCCTCTAAAGTCCTTAACTAAATCTTAACCTAGACCTTTGATTTAGCTATTGCCTACAAAAAGAAGAAGAAAGGAGGAGAAATAAGAAGAGGAAAAAGACACCTAAAAAGGTTAGTAAGCAAACTTGACAATTTTAGTTTGATTTCTACATTTTTAACTTATTGAACTTGTAAATAAACTTTAAGTAAAAGAAAAATTTATTGAGGGACCATGAGTGAATTTCGGCCAGCATGTGTATGGGGGTATATTTTCATGGTTTGATAGATTCAAAAGTATATGTGATCTTGTTTGAGATGAAGAAACATGTATATAGGCATTGAATCAATCAAATGAAAAGAATTAGTAAAGTAGGGTTTGGACACTTAGGGTTTGGACATAATGTCACACCCTACCCCTCTGTAAGGCATAACATGATCCCGTAGTAATAACCCATTAAATACACTACAAGGGATTTTAAAACTTTTCTTACTTCATTTTACAGTGGTGAGCACTATTTACAGGTATTAAAAACTTTTTGTGAACTGACTTGAAACAGTTAACACATTTAGACTATTAGTAATTTCTGTAAAAATTTTGGCAGAGTGCCATCTGTATTTTGGATAAAATAGTTCTTCAGAAAACCTGTAAAAGCACTTCAATATAATTCTCCATCTCCACTTCAACAGTTAAACAACACAATTTCTTTTTCAACTCAAATCCACAATAATTTTTTCAAAGACTGAGATAAAAGAAAGATAATACAATTTTTACAAGTCAAAATACTCATAATTTACTTTACAACTTCAATGTACAATTTTAATTTACAACTGCTCAAAACCAAGAACACTATGTACATATAGTGGTCATACATTACAGTACAAAATGCAAAATGTGGTATACTCATTATACCCAATAATCTCTCGCTGGATGTACTAGCAGCCTAGTCTGCGGCCCTGTCAATTTGTCTACCTGACACACCAATGAAAAGCTGTGACACCCCTTACCCAGCTACAGTGTATCCGAGTAAGCTATGTCACACGGTGTACTGGAACACCCTATCTTATCTCAATCATTTTTATTCTTTTTAATTCATTTTCATCATAGTTTTGAATATAATTTGTGAAATATAGTTCATTTAAATCATTTATTGAAATTATAAATTATTTGAGGTTCCGAAAATTTTTAAAGAAAATCCAGCAGAGTACCGACTAAAAATGGAGAAAACAGTTCTTCGGAACCTGTGAAAAACACTTCCAATAAACAAATTCATTCATTCTCAACTCCAATATCATCACAAAACTCAATATCAAGATCTCAACATTTCAATTTCAATTCTCATTCATCCATCACATGTGATGATCACATATAAATCACAAATAAACATTTACTTTTCCATTCACAAATACAATTTTCATAATTTACATAAACATCAATATACATTACACAAGTTTAATTTCATATGAGAAAATCAAAATTTAGTTACAAAATGTCAAAATGACACCTAGTGTCCTACCAATGCACTGCAGAAGTTAAGGTGACACGGACACTGAGCAGAACTGCAGGATAGACTCACCCAGTCTGCGGTCTACTGGGCTCACGATCTGTATCTCCAGTACCTACGCGTGGCAAAAGCAACGCGCTAAGCAATAATGCTTAGTGGTGCAATAATAAAATAAAAGAAAATAGCAAGAAAACAAATATGTAGTGAATGTGTATGATTCATTTGTTTAGTATGGGTATATACATTAATTCATTAACTTTGTTCACTTTCATTCATTTGGTTGCCCAAGTAACCTACACTAGACGACTGGACTAGATAACGGGTAAACTGGCACTGGGTACCTAGTACCTCGGGCCGTCACACCATCGGTCACATATGCATCTCCCGGTGTGCAACAGAACAGCTAATAAGCTGTAATAACATCAGGCACAAGGCCAAGTCTCAATACAAAGTCAGAATGGCTAAAAGCCATGAAATCACGGAATGGCATATTGCCATGTGCAGTACTGCTAACTGAACCCTATTGGCATGCCAAACTATCCAAACCAATCTTGTTAGGTATACTAGGGCATTCGATACTTTAAAATTCTTCAATCTTTGAATTTCAAGTTTCGGTGTTACTATTCACCTCTATGGTCAACTAAAATGTTGACTTTTAGGTAGAAATTAGGTACATTGGTTTTGGCACTCCCAACATACCACATTTTGCTTTCAAAACTTGTTGGAATTGGTCACCATTACCATTTTTAACTTAAAACCAAGAGGGCAGAAAATTTCAGTTTTTGAAGCATATGTTTACTGTTCCATTAAGCACTGTTGCAGTGAGAATTTGAAGAAATGACAAACATGAAAGTTGTTCCTTATTTTGTCTAGTTGAATTTCCTTTTTTGAATCACCCCATTTGGAGTTTTGTAGCTCCAGATATGTCTCAAAAACCACAGCTGGCCGGATTGCCAATCTGCAGAATTGACCATATCTACAGTAACATGAACAGTGACTGTGATTGCATTTTTGAATTGGTTCTGGCCATAATTTGGGGTAGGTTCCTTCATGAAAGTTGTTTTTCTATGTCTTAAATTGTTGCTGTAAAAATTTCAGGTCAATTGACCAAATCTACAGTGAGTTATGGCCAAATGAACAGTTACTATTCATTTGGTCATTTCTGCAGGTGCTGTTGCAGGGTATCCGGATTGGGGCCAACTTTTGGTCCTCTTGCTTTGGTCTTTTGGGCATGGTTTCTTCAGAAAAAAATGTGCCATTATAAGCCTAGTTTTATGTCCAATTGGCCAAACACCAATTGGACCAACACAGCCAAAGTTATGGCTGTGTAATTGGACTGGAATCTCAGTCACCATTCTGCTGTCTTTAGGCAGCCTACCATTCCACTTTGCCATGCCATTTTTCAGTCCAATTTATGGTCAACATACCTCAAATGGTCACTAATTGACTATTAGAGTGTTCTTTAATAGTTTCATAAGCCAAGTCAATTTTTACTTCTCAAAACCCTAATGTCCAATTCAATTTACCCATAAACCTCAATTAGCACACTAGTTCAACATCCATGCATATTCATACCTTAAACATCATTTCTAGCCACTCTAAATTCATTAAAACAATCAAACTCATCCTTCCTTAGGGCTGCCGAAAATTGAAGATACTCTAACATATATGATTTACTTCAAATTCTTACAATTTCTTAACTTAAAATGATGCTCTAGCAAGGATTAAAGGAGTGAGAGTGAAAGTATAGCACTAACCTCACTTAGGAGCTTTTCAAAAGCTCAATTTCTTCACTTTCTTCTCTTCTTCTTACTATCAATCTTCTTCTCAAGGTGAAATAATTAATTTTTGTACTTAGAGGGTAGGGAAATATGGTAGAAATGATGTAAATCTAAAGTTTGAAAAAGCTTTAATGGAGGGTGGCTATGGGACTAGGTTTCGGCTGGTTTTTTGGGGAGGGAGATGGCTGCTGCATTTTTTGTTATTTTGCTCTTCTTTTAGTCTCTTTTATTTGTTAGTCAAATAGTTGCTTAATTGTGATTGGTGGACAATTTTAAATGACATCACAATGATGTCATAAATAAGTCTTTTTCCCATTTTCTTTTCTTTTCTCCACTACTCATTTTCAATTTAATTTCTAGTAATGTTTATTCATATTTTATGTCGTATTAATTATTTACTCAACTGGAAAAGTCGGCCAAAAATCACCTCTGAAGGCGAAATGACCAAAATGCCCTCCGTTTGGCTTAACGGGTCAAAATTGTCTGTACCGATTGAAAAATTTTTCTAGGTATTTTCTTGGCATTCTAATGCCATGGGAACCTCAATAATCCTTTTCTGGAGTCCCAAAAATTATTTTATAATTTTTCCCCCGGGTCTAGGGCTCCTCGTTGCGAGAACCGCAACTTCCCTCTGGTTACCCATCGCTAGGGCACCGGCTCGTTTAACTTGGTTGTATTTTATTTCTAAAATTTTTACTAGATTTTTCTTATTAATATTTGAGTTAATTATGGTTCCTGACTTTAGTTTAAATATTTTTCCGGACATTCTAGCTGTCCGGACCGACACTGGTCACCGGAACAGTAGGATGTACGGAGTGGTTACCGGGAGGGTGTTACAAAAGCTATCACTGAGACAATGTCTCAATGGTGCACAACATTAACCAAATATAACTTTAAATCACAATTCATAAATCATATAAATAGTGGATACGTAAAACCATAGTTAAATTTAAGACAATGAATGTCATAAGGAATTTAACACAATATCACAATAAATCTCAATAGTCAAACATGGTTAAATTCAAAAGACAATGAATGTCAATAAGAATTTAAACTCCATTTCATAAATTATCAAATCTCATAATAACACAATTTAGTCGAATAATTTAAGAATACAGTATTGCCAATTCATTCACAACTTAAGCCATGACACAAAATTTTCGATCAATGCCACGTTGTACACCACGACAAAGCAATCACAACCCCACTAATCGAAATCAATGAGGAAGGGAGTTAGCTATATAATGAGTACTCATCCGATCACCTCAACTGGTAAACCAGAGAGGGAGAAAAATAAACGATCACGACTCCATAAATGGAGAAGGAAAATAAACGATCACAACCCCATAAATGGAGAAGGAATGATATGATACTGTCATGCTAAGTGTGAACACAAAATCAATTCCAAACATTTTATTCAAATGATTCGTGAGAATCCAACAAATTTCCAAAGTCATAATTTCATTCACAAAATGGCAACACAATTCATAAGTAACTTCAATTTTCACAAATCACTAAATAATTTTTTCCACAGTTTCAAACCATTTACAATGCTTTTCAAGCAATAAGTATCCATCAATATCATTCAAACAATTTTTCACAATTTCAAACTATTTACAATGCTTTTCAAGAAATAAGTATCCATTCAAACACATTTTCATAATTGAAAACAATAATATTCAAATAGTCATAATTTATTTCAATTGAAAAATTCAAAAGAAATAACTGTTGTGCACAAACCTCTGATAACTGTCTCCTGGTCTTGACTCAGTGTTTCCTTCCCTTTCCCTGAGTATTTGCTAACTGAGAAACACAATTTGAAGTGTTTCAGTACTTAATTAAACTGTCTCTAACGATAATGCTTGATAAGTAATTCACTGAATGCTATTATTTGCTTAATCAACCTAATATATCGACCTTTGATGTGTTCTAGGTAAATTAGGTTTTAAGGTTACCAGTATGTCACATTCGACAGTCTTTTAGGGTTGGTACATGTTACCAAATTCATTTCCATGTATCTTGCATTTTCTTGCAATTTGCTAGATTCCGGGATACTAGTTTGACCTAGCCGGACGATCTAGTTCCCTCAGTTTACGGGTTTCGGTCAAAACTAAAAACTTGTAGATCTATGTCTTATGGAACGCGGGGCAAAATTTCAGGTCATTCTGAGTTATGTAGACCAAGTTATGGTCATTTTACTATTGCTGGTCAAATTGCATCAAAATTGGTCACTTTAGGTCACTTTAGGTCATTTTAGGTTCAGCCAGTTTTTGGACCCGAACTTGTACAAGCTGTGTGACTTGCTTATGGTCATTTCTGGGCTTTGGTGTCTTCATAAGACTTGTAGATATGGGTCTTAACTATTCATGGTCAAAATTTCAGGTCAATTGGACCTGTTTTGAGTGAGTTATGGCCTAAACACTAACTGCTGCCCAAATGGTCAATTTTCAGGCCTCAATTGCACTTAATCCGAATTTGGTCATTTTTCAATCTACCTTGCAAGCAGAATTTTGGCAAGTTTCCTTCATAAAAGTTGGCACATTTTGTGCCTAGTTTCACCTCCAATTGGTCTCATACCAATTGGAGCCACACACTTAAAGTTATAGGTCTAAATGCATACTGTCCTATTGCACTTTCTTTATTACTCATCAAAGCTCACTTTTAGCATTTACCAATTCACACATTCTTACCCAATCTGGTTTGTACCATAATCTAAACATATTTTACAACACATTATAGGTCATTTTGGCAGTTTACAATTACATTCAATGTGCTCCATAAAGTGCAGAATTTTTCAACTCAATTACAACAATTCAAGTACCTAACCATAACATTTTTACATGTTCAACTTCACACCATCATACATACCCTCAAACTGCCATAACCACTATCACAATTCAACACCATTATTCCATAAACCAAGCATGAATTCCAGCATTCCTCAAGAGTTAACAAACTACCGCAATGGTACCTTTACATTCCATTAATTTTCAAGCTTCAAATTTCAATTCACATTTACATATACTAAGTATACATCACCCAAACAATTTCCTACACAATATACATTTAATCAATCATTTAATTCACCATTTACAAGCAAAAATAAACTGCCTTCAAAGTGTTTCCATGGCTACCAAAAGTACACATCCCCCTTTAAACATCAAACCTCAAAAATCTCTCCATAATTCAAGTACCCATAACATCCTTATTAACTTTAATGAAGCACTAACCAAAAACACAAACTTACCACTTTGAAAACTCTTCAAAATCTCTCCAAAACTTGGTCTTCTTGCTGCCTATCTACTGCCCAAGTGGTGTAGAACAATGTTTGTGAAGGAAGCTAGTGAAAAATGTGGCTAAATCATGGTTGCATGGCTTGGTTAAGCTTTGGCCATGGAGTATCTTCAATGGAGGTTCACGGCTGAAATTTTGAGAAGTGAGGAAGATGACAATCTGCTGGTCCAAATTGATGAATAAGTGGTCCACTTTGGTGGGTGAGTGGAGCACTAAGGGCCTTTAATATTAGTTTATTCATAAATTTCATTTTCCCATATTTAACTCCCCATTTTTGCTATTTATATTAGGTACCACTAATTTAATTTTTCATTATATTTTCCAAGTGTAATATTATTTATTTTTAATGGACATTTAGGTCAAAAGATAACTCGGGGTGTCAAATGACCACAATGCCCCTGTTCGGGTTGCATTCAGATTTTTGGTAACAAGGTTTTGTCCGTTTTTCGATTTCTCACTTTTCTTTGTACTAATTAATTAATTTTTCTTTGATATTTCTAATGATATTTATACTTCAATTGATGTCTCTTTAAGTCCTAAAAATATTTTTCAGGGTTCCCCGCGGTCCAGGGCTAGTCAACGGTCACGCCGTGACTTCCCGGTGCGGTCACCCATCGCTAGGGTTCTCGGCTCGCTTAACTTGGTTACATTTCTTTGCTATTATTTTTCTTTTGTTTTTCTTGTATTTTCTCTTCTTGTATTTCATTATTTTATGTCTTCTCACTCATATCGAAGTGTAGTTCTAGGCATCCTAGCTGTCTGGACAACACTGGTCACCGAAACAGTAGAACGCACTACCGAACATAGGGGTGTTACAATTCTCCCCCCCTTAAAATAAATTTCGTCTGCGAAATTTTACCCAATAGCCATCTTACAATAGTCATACTTTTATTTTCTCCTTTCTATATGATCGTATAGTCTTCTTTTCCTCAAATTTGTATAAGATTTTTAACAATCTAGTACAACATTTTTTTTGTTTGTATAACACCAATCTTCTCTTACTATTGTGCTGTCTAATATTTCGGTTCATGTTCCTTCTTGAATGACCCTTGAGGTCATGTTAGAATCATTCATCTAGTCATTGGTCCTTTGACCATTCTAGTCCATTTTTGTATATATGGAACAGCAATGCAATCAATGATGCTAGCACTCACATAAGAATGGGTAGAACCCGGATCAAATAACACAAACACATCCTGATTAAAAGTTGAGAAGGTACCAGCCACAACATCAGATGTCTCGGCCTCTTCTCTCTGTCTCATTGCATAGATTCTGACTGGAGCACTGTCTTGCTCTGATTGTTTCACTGTGCCTTGGCTGCCTGCTGGGCTACCTCTACCCCTGCCTCTACCTCTGCTAAGTGGTTGTGAACTTCTGGTGACAAGGCTCTGAACTGACCCTTCTGCAGTAGTAGGAGGTGGTCCAACTCTGCGAGCATTGGTGCAGTCCTTGGCAAAGTGTCCTGTGCGTCCACAGTTATAACAGGCTCCAATAGCCTTATAGAATATCCCACCATGATATCTTCCACAATTTTCACATTGGCGGGAAGGGTAGAAACCTCTGGTACTCTGCTGACCAGATAGAGGAGGTTTCTGTCCTGAATGTCTTCCCCTATCAGACTTCTTGCCATGTCTGTTGTGTCCCCCATAGTTCTTCCTCTTTCCAGTAGGACCACTGGAACTCTGTTCTACTGATTTTTCCTCTTTCTCTGTCTTCTCTGATTTTTTTCTTTCAGGAGCAACTTCAGACTCAATTCTTTCCAACTCTAGGGCTTGAGAAACAAGTTCAGAGAAGTTAGTGTGTTTGAATCCGACTACTTGTAATCTGATACTGGGCTTTAAGCCGGTTTCAAACCTCTTGCATCTCTCCCTGCTGGTAGCAAGTAAACTTGCTGTATAATGGATCAGGCGGGAAAATTCTCTTTCATACTCAGCCACTGATCTGCTCCCCTATTTCAAACTTAGGAACTCTTGCAGTTTCTGGTCTACATAAGCATCAGGGACATATTTTTGTCTGAATTCTGTGAGAAAGTCATTCCATGTTAGCACTGTAAGTTCTACTAGACTGTGGGGAATGGTTTTCCACCAGTCATAAGCATCCCCCTGTAGCAGAGATACTGAGTATTCAAATCTGAGCTCCTCTGTGCAGTGCAGTTTCTTGAATACCATATCTATCCTTTCTAACCACTGTTCAGCCTCTAGAGGATCTACTGTCCCCTTGAACTCTGTAGCCCCATATTTCATCCATTTGTCATAGTGCCTTGCAGAAGACTGTGGTTGTACCACTGGTGTCTGTATTGGGACTTGAGTAGGCACATTACCAGCCATTTGTTGGAACATTGCAGCCATTTCTTTGGCCCGAAGCGAGAAAGCTGCAGATGCTGCGGGTGTCTTCTGAACCACTGACATTATGTAGGGCTGGGGCATCCCCTTGCACCTCAGCCTCTATAGATTAATCGACTGAACGATCACCCTCTTCCATAGTCAATTCGAGGATCTTAGACCTCCTGAACAATTAACACAAGGAGATTTCCTCCCATTAGAGCATATTTATAATGTAGTGTACTGTATGTATCAAACAATGACATTGAGCAGTTGTACTATGAAGAAACAATATTTAAATTATAGGTGAAAATAGAATTTAAAAACTTTGCTTTGATACCACCAAAACATGTCACACCCTACCCCTCTGTAAGGCATAACATGATCCCGTAGTATACCTAATGAATTACCAACTTCGTCTACTAATAACCCATTAAATATACTACAAGGGATTTTAAAACTTTTCTTACTTCATTTTACAGTGGTGAGCACTATTTACAGGTGTTAAAAACTGTTTGTGAACTGACTTGAAACAGTTAACACATTTAGACTATTAGTAATTTCTGTAAAAATTTTGGCAAAGTGCCATCTGTATTTTGGATAAAACAGTTCTTCAGAAAACCTGTAAAAGCACTTCAATATAATTCTCCATCTCCACTTCAACAGCTAAACAACACAATTTTTTTTTTCAACTCAAATCCACAATAATTTTTTCAAAGACTGAGATAAAAGAAAGATAATACAATTTTTACAAGTCAAAATACTCATAATTTACTTTACAACTTCAATGTATAATTTTAATTTACAACTGCTCAAAACTAAGAACACTATGTACATACAGTGGTCATACATTACAGTACAAAATGCAAAATGTGGTATACTCATTATACCCAATAATCTCTCGCTGGATGTACTAGCAGCCTAGTCTGCTACCCTGTCAATCTGTCTATCTGCGACAGCAATAAAAAGCTATCGCTGAGACAATGTCTCAGTGGTGCACAACATTAACCAAATATAACTTTAAATCACAATTCATAAATCATATAAATAGTGGATACGTAAAACCATAGTTAAATTCAAGACAATGAATGTCATAAGGAATTTAACACAATATCACAATAAATCTCAATAGTCAAACATGGTTAAATTCAAAAGACAATGAATGTCAATAAGAATTTAAACTCCATTTCATAAATTATCAAATCTCATAATAACACAATTTAGTCGAATAATTTAAGAATACAGTATTGCCAATTCATTCACAACTTAATCCATGACACAAAATTTCCGATCAATGTCGCGTTGTACACCACGACAAAGCAATCACAACCCCACTAATCGAAATTAATGAGGAAGGGAGTTAGCTATATAATGAGTACTCATCCGATCACCTCAACTGGTAAACCAGAGAGGGAGAAAAATAAATGATCACGACTCCATAAATGGAGAAGGAAAATAAACGATCACAACCCCATAAATGGAGAAGGAATGATATGATACGGTCATGCTAAGTGTGAACACAAAATCAATTCCAAACATTTTATTCAAATGATTCGTGAGAATCCAATAAATTTCCAAAGTCATAATTTCATTCACAAAATGGCAACACAATTCATAAGTAACTTTAATTTTCACAAATCACACTAAATAATTTTTTCCACAGTTTCAAACCATTTACAATGCTTTAAAGCAATAAGTATCCATCAATATCATTCAAATAATTTTTCACAATTTCAAACTATTTACAATGCTTTTCAAGAAATAAGTATCCATTCAAACACATTTTCATAATTGAAAACAATAATATTCAAATAGTCATAATTTATTTCAATTGAAAAATTCAAAAGAAATAACTATTGTGCACAAACCTCTGATAACTATCTCCTGGTCTTGACTCAGTGTTTCCTTCCCTTTCCCTGAGTCTTTGCTAATTGAGAAACATAATTTGAAGTGTTTCAGTACTTAATTAAACTGTCTCTAACAATAATGCTTGATAAGTAATTCACTGAATGCTATTATTTGTTTAATCAACCTAATATATCGACCTTTGATGCGTTCTAGGTAAATTAGGTTTTAATATGTCACATTCGATAGTCTTTTAGGGTTGGTACATGTTACCAAATTCTTTTTCATGTATCTTGCATTTTCTTGCAATTTGCTGGATTCCGGGATACTAATTTGACCTAGCCGGACGACCTAGTTTCCTCGGTTTATGGGTTTTGGTCAAAACTGAAAACTTGTAGATCTATGTCTTATGGAACGCGGGGCAAAATTTCAGGTCATTCTGAGTTATGTAGACCAAGTTATGATCATTTTACTATTGCTGGTCAAATTGCATCAAAATTGGTCACTTTAGGTCACTTTAGGTCATTTTAGGTTCGGTCAGTTTTTGGACCTGAACTTGTGCAAGCTGTTTGACTTGCTTATGATCATTTCTGGGCTTTGGTGTCTTCATTAGACTTGTAGATATGGGTCTTAACTATTCATGGTCAAAATTTCAGGTCAATGGGACCTGTTTTGAGTGAGTTATGGCCTAAACACTAACTGCTGCCCAAATGGTCAATTTTCAGGCCTCAATTGCACTTAATCCGAATTTGGTCATTTTTCAAGCTACCTTGCAAGCAGAATTTTGGCAAGTTTCCTTCATAAAAGTTGGCACATTTTGTGCCTAGTTTCACCTCCAATTGGTCTCATACCAATTGGAGCCACACACTTAAAGTTATAGGCCTAAATGCATACTGTCCTATTGCACTTTCTTTATTACTCATCAAAGCTCACTTTTAGCATTTACCAATTCACACATTCTTACCCAATATGGCTTGTACCATAACCTAAACATATTTTACAACACATTATAGGTCATTTTGGCAGTTTACAATTACATTCAATGTGCACCATAAAGTGCAGAATTTTTTAACTCAATTACAACAATTCAAGTACCTAACCATAACATTTTTACATGTTCAACTTCACACCATCATACATACCCTCAAACTGCCATAACCACTATCACAATTCAACACCATTATTCCATAAACCAAGCATGAATTCCAGCATTCCTCAAGAGTTAACAAACTGCCGCAATGGTACCTTTACATTCCATTAATTTCCAAGCTTCAAATTTCAATTCACATTTACATATACTAAGTATACATCACCCAAACAATTTCCTACACAATATACATTTAATCAATCATTTAATTCACCATTTACAAGCAAAAATAAACTGCCTTCAAAGTGTTTCCATGGCTGCCAAAAGTACACATCCCCCTTTAAACATCAAACCTCAAAAATCTCTCCATAATTCAAGTACCCATAACATCCTTATTAACTTTAATGAACCACTAACCAAAAACACAAACTTACCACTTTGGAAACTCTTCAAAATCTCTCCAAAACTTGGTCTTCTTGCTGCCTATCTACTGCCCAAGTGGTGTAGAACAGTTTTTGTGAAGGAAGCTAGTGAAATGGAGTATCTTCAATGGAGGTTCACGGCTGAAATTTTGAGAAGTGAGGAAGATGACAATCTGCTGGTCCAAATTGATGAATAAGTGGTCCACTTTGGTGGGTGAGTGGAGCACTAAGGGCCTTTAATATTAGTTTATTCATAAATTTCATTTTCCCATATTTAACTCCCCATTTTTGCTATTTATATTAGGTACCACTAATTTAATTTTTCATTATATTTTCCAAGTGTAATATTATTTATTTTTAATAGAAATTTAGGTCAAAAGACAACTCGGGGTGTCAAATGACCACAATGCCCCTGTTCGGGTTGCATTCCCGATTTTTCGGTAACACCGGGTTTTGTCTGTTTTTCGATTTCTCACTTTTCTTTGTACTAATTAATTAATTTTTCTTTGATATTTCTAATGATATTTATACTTCAATTGATGTCTCTTTAAGTCCTAAAAATATTTTTCAAGTTCCCCGCGGTCCAGGGCTAGTCAACGGTCCATGCCGTGACTTCCCGGTGCGGTCACCCATCGCTAGGGTTCTCGGCTCGCTTAACTTGGTTACATTTCTTTGCTATTATTTTTCCTTTGTTTTTCTTGTATTTTCTCTTCTTGTATTTCATTATTTTATGTCTCCTCACTCATATCGAAGTGTAGTTCTAGGCATCCTAGCTGTCCGGACAACACTGATCACCGGAACAGTAGAACGCACTACCGAACATAGGGGTGTTACAGGCAAAAATGTGAGAAATTGGTAAATGATATATTTGACCTATTTTGAAGTAGGAAATGGTCAATGGTGACCAAATGAAGTGTGTTGGAAGTGTTGGAGTTGAGATCAAATTCGGATTGAGTGTAGTCATGCTGCTGGTAGCATGACCAAGGTCCCTTTGAGGGACCAAAAATGAAAATTTACAAGTCCAATTGGTATGAGACCAATTGGGAATGAAAATAGACACTAAATGACACAATTTTCATCTAGGAAGCATGCCCAAAAGGTGACCAAAACCTAGTGAACAAATTGACCAAACTCGAAAAATCTCATTCTGCCTTATACAAACTGCCCAAATGAACAGTGTTTGTTCATTTAGCCATAACTTGAGCTAGGCAGGTCTAAATGACCTGAAATTTTTCCAGTGGATAGTTGAGATATAGACCTAAAACTTTTATGAAGAACACAAACCAAAATTATGCCATTAGCCAAGTCATTTGGCCACCCCAAGTTGGTGACCTAAAACTGCTAGAACCAAAATTGCCCAGAAAATCTGGGTTAAGCCCAATCTGGCAGCCATGGTTCAAATGGCTATAACTTGAGCTACAAAACTCCAATTGGAGTGATTCAAAAAGGAGAATAAACTTAAGACAATAGGGAACATTTTCTATGAAGGAAGTTTTGCCAAATTCTAACAGAAAATGACCAATGGAATAGTGCAACCTTAGACACCAAAACTGAAAATTTATCAAATTTGCCTAAAAGATTTAGAATTTGAGTAAACAACCAAAACCAACAAATTTAGTGACCAAAATGTAGTATGTGGGTGAAGTTGGGATTCGCATACCTATTAAACCTTAGAAAGTCAATAATTTGACTTGAATAGTATAGTGAATAGTAACCCTAAAACACAAAATTTAAAGAACGTTGAGTTTAGCGCATTAGAGCTAGGTAAAAGTGAAGTTAAATTTATTTTTGGATTTATGCTAAGTTATGGTACTGAAACACTGTGAAATTGTGTGTTTCAGTTAAAAAAACACTGGGAAATAACCCGAGGAATCGAGTCAAGGCCAAGAGGCGACTCGCTTAAGGTTTGTGCACAACGTATAATTTCTGTAAATTATTTTTTGCATATTGTTTTGAATAAATTGAAATAGTGAATTGTTACATTATTTATGATGCTTTGATTTAAATTGTTGAAAGTTAATTGTGTATATTTGAAATGATAATGTTTAGTAAATTGTTAAGATAAGTTTTGAAACCACAGTGTCATGACCATATATTTGAACACCTCACTAGCATGACTAGTGGGGGTAATCAGTTTCGAATTTTGATTCCTTCTCTGGATGAAGTATTGAGGTGTGTGCCAGTAGAAGAGGCAATTGAATGGATATCCATATATTTGAGCTAGCTAGCCTTGTGATGTGACTTCTCCTTAGCCTCTGGCTATTGAGATCATATTTGTTTCGAATGGCATGATTTAATTGTGGGCTTTATGAAATGTGTTTTGATACTGCGAAATGAACTTATTGATTGAAAATCTCATAATTCATGTTTTGTATTTAATTCTACATAAAGATTATTTTAGTATGTTGTGCACCACTGAGTCTTAGTACTCAGCGATGGCTGTTATTGCTGTCACAGATTTAGAGACTAGAGGAGCAACAGACTGAGTTGCTGAGGATTGAGGATCTATCAGCTTGAAGTTATCGAGTATAAGTTATACCGTGGCTGTAAATATCCATTTTGATGAATGTATTGCATGTAATTGTATGGACATGTAAATTCGGTCTTGAGCTGCTTGTACAAAGCTTATATTAAGTTTGAAATAAATTTTAGTTTGAGTTTCTCTCAATGTAAATTTTTGCAATGATGTATATAAATTACTTTGTCATTAATGAAACATGAATGGTAGTATTTTATTTTGAATTGAATGAAATTCATTAATGGAATTTGATGATTGTTGGATATTGGAAATGGTGGAATTAATTTCTTGGAAGTTGATAAATGTGTTGAAATTGATTGAAATAATTGTGAATTTGAAGAAGTTGTTGAGAAAAATTATTGGAAGTGTTTTTTTTCAGGTATTTGAAGAATTGTTTTCTCTAAATACAGACGGAACTCTGTCAAAATTTTTATAAAATTTGCGGAAAAATAAAATGGGCCAAAAATTTCAATTAGCTTTCAACTTTAATTAAATGTTTTGATACCAATTAGAAAATGCTCACCACTTATCAAAAGTAAGAAAATTGTTTTAAAATCCCTTGTAGAGTACTTAATGAGTTATCGATAGGTGAAGTTCGGTAGTTCATTAGGTATTCTATGGGATCATGTTATGCCTTACAGAGGGGTAAGGTGTGACATGTTTTAGTGGTATCAGAGCAAATTTTTGAAGTATGTTTTAACTTGAGAATTTGTGTCTTTCCTTGTTAAGTACAACTGCTCAATGTCCATATTTGTTACATACAGTGTATTACATCATAAATATGAACTAATGGAGGGAAATCTCCTTGTGTTATTTGTTCAGGAGATACCCTAATTTCAGATTGAAATGGAAGAAGGGGATCGCTCAGTCGAGCAATCTGTTGAAGTTAAGGCACAAAGGGAAGCCCCAGCTTTATAAAATGTCAGTGGATCTGTAGCACCAGCCCCACAAATGCCGCAGTTTCCTGCACAATTTGCACAGTAGATGGCTGTAATGTTTCAACAAATGGCTGGGGATATACCTACTCAAGCTCCACCCCAGACACCTGTGGCACAACCATTGCCTCCAACCAGACAGTATGATAAATTATTGAAGTATGGGGCTATAGAATTTAAAGGTACAGTGGACCCTCTAGAGGCAGAGCAATGGCTTAAAAGAATGGACAGAGTATTTAAGAAGCTACACTGCCAAGATGAACTGAAGTTTGAATACTCTGTGTCTCTACTGCGAGGGGATGCGCATGATTGGTGGAAGACCATCCCCCACAGCTTAGCTGAACCACGATCTTGACACAGGATGACTTCATCGTGAATTCGCATGTAAATACATCCCAGATGCATATATTGATCAGAAATTACAAGAATTTTTTAGTTTGAAACAAGGGAATAGATTAGTGGCAGAGTATGAGAGGGAGTTCTCCCGCTTAAGTCATTATGCTGGGAATCTCCTTTCTACCAGCAAGGCAAGATGCAAGAGATTTGAGACTGGTTTGAAGCCTAGTTTGAGAATGCAAGTGGTGGGATTCAGACACAGCAATTTTTCAGAACTCATGTCTCAAGCACTCGAGTTAGAAAGGATTGAATCAGAAGCGACCCTAACAAAAGAAAAATCAAAAAAAGTTGAAAAATCAGAGAAAGACAAGGGGGAAAAATCAGTTAAACAAAGTTCTGGTGGTACTTCTGGGAAAGAGAAGAAATTTAGTGGACCCAGCAGGGGTTGAGGTGGAAGATTTGATAGGGGCAGATTTTCTGGATAGAGACCCCCTAAGTCTAGTCAGCAGTCGAGCAGGGATTCATATTCTACCCGCCCCTGTGAGACTTGTGGCAAGATGCATGGGGGGGAATGCTATTGGGCCACTAGAGCCTGTTTTAACTGTGGAGACAAGGGCCATTTAGCAAAAGATTGAACTAGTGCTCCTAAATATGGTCCAGCTCCTATGACTGCAGAAGGATCTATTCAGAGTCCTGCTCCCAGAGGTTCACAATCAGTTGGCAGAGGAAGAGGCAGAGGTAGAGGCACCGCTCGCAGTGGCACCGCCGGTCACCAAAGACAAGGAAGTGTGTCAGCCAGAGTCTACACAAAGAGCGAGAAGAGGCTGAGACTTCTGATATTGTAGCTGGTACATTCTCTATCTCTGATCAAGATGTATTTGTGCTGTTTGATCCGGGTTCAACCCATTCATATGTTAGTGCTAGCATGGTCAGTTTACTTGCTGTTCCATGTGTCCAAATGGGTTTTGAAGTGCTAGTAACTAGTCCGCTAGGACAAGAGGTCCGAGTCAACAGAATCTATAGAAACTGTCCTTTGGTGATCCAAGGACATGTTTTCCTGTCAGATTTGATTGAAATGCCCTTCAGAGATTATGATATTATCTTGGTCATGGATTGATTAGCCAGGCATCACGCCATGATTGACTGTAGACTAAAGACAGTCACTTTTGGTCTCCCTCTGTACGGTAACATGGTAATACATGGGGAAAAGCATTTACTGCCATCAAATATCATTTCGGCTGCACTTGTCAGAAGAATGATTAGAAAGGGGTGTAAAGCATACTTGGCACATGTGATAGACACCTAAGTGGGGAGCCCAGCACTGAGGGACATCCCTACTGTATGTGACTTTCCGGATGTGTTTCCTGATGAATTACCAGGATTACCTCCAGAAAGAGAGGTGCAGTTTGAAATTGATGTTATGCCTGGTGTGGACCCAAACTCTATAACACCATATAGAATAGCACCAACATAATTGAAAGAGTTGAAAGTACAGTTGCAAGAGCTGGTTGACAAGGGCTTTATCCACCTTAGTGTGTCACCTTGGGGAGCGCCAGTGTTGTTTGTAAAGAAAAAGGATGGCACTCTCCGCTTGTGTATTTATTATCGACAGTTGAATACGGTGACAATAAAGAATAGATATCCATTGCCCCGCATTGATGACTTGTTTGATCAGTTGAGGGGTGCAGCTGTGTTCTCCAAAATTGACCTGAGATCAGGTTATTATCAGTTGAAAGTACAAGAACAGAGTATTGCTAAAAC
This sequence comes from Hevea brasiliensis, assembly GCF_030052815.1. NCBI lineage: Eukaryota > Viridiplantae > Streptophyta > Magnoliopsida > Malpighiales > Euphorbiaceae > Hevea > Hevea brasiliensis. Next base: position 89,143,282 of record NC_079493.1, on the reverse strand, counting down.
TGCCTTAGAACCTGCTATGGCTATTATGAGTTCTTGGTCATGCCATTCGGGTTAACTAATGCTCTGACTGCTTTTATGGATCTGATGAACACTATCTTCATACCATACCTCGACCAGTTTATTGTGGTATTCATAGATGATATATTGGTCTATTCGAGGAATGCAGAAGAGCATGATAGACATCTACGGATTGTACTGCAGACTTTGAGGGGGAAACAGCTATATGTCAAATTGTCAAAGTGTGAATTTTGACTGAAGGAAATATCTTTCTTAGGGCATGTAGTATCAAAAGAGGGCATCAAGGTAGATCCAAGTAAGATTGAAGCTGTCCTTAATTAGAGGCCACCCAGAAATGTCACAGAGATTCATAGTTTTATGGGTTTAACTGGATACTACCATCGATTTGTGAAGGGATTCTCCATGTTGGCATCTCCATTGACCAAGCTGCTTAGAAAAGATGTGAAATTTCAGTGGACGGATAAATGCCAACAGAGTTTTGATTAATTGAAGAAATGTTTTACTGAAGCTCCAGTCATGACTTTACCTATCCTGGGTAAAGAATACACAGTTTACAGTGATGCTTCTCACAATGGGTTAGGTTGTGTATTGATGCAAGATTGAAATGTCATTGCCTATGCATCATGCCAGCTGAAACAGCATGAGAGGAATTATCCGACACATGATTTGGACCTTGCAGCTATTGTGTTTGCTCTTAAGATCTGGAAACATTATTTGTATGGGAAAAAGTGCTATATCTACACAGATCATAAGAGTTTGAAGTATTTGGGCACTCAGAAAGAGTTGAATTTGAGACAAATGAGATAGTTAGAGTTGATAAAAGACTATGATTGTCTGATAGACTATCAGCCAGGGAAAGCTAATGTTTTGGCTGACGCCTTAAGTCGCAAGACTATGGCAGGTCTATGGGTTACTCCTTTGTCTATGGTACATGAGTTGAGATCATTACATTCCAGCTTAGAGATTAATGATGAGGGGCAGACAGCAGTTGCATGGCATGTACAGCCAGTGTTGATTGATCAGATCAGAAAGGCTGCTCAGAATGATCAGAAGTATCAGAAATCATTAGAAGAAGTCCGCCAGGGCAAGAAACCAGAATTCTCAATCAGAGATGATGGTCTACTGCTACACCAGGGCAGAATATGTGTTCCTAATGATGTTGATTTGAGGCAGATCATATTGAAGGAAGCACATGAGTCTCCTTTTGCCATGCACCCTAGTGGCACAAAAATGTATAAAGGGCTAAAGGAGCATTACTGGTAGATGGGTATGAAAAGGGATGTGGCAGAGTTTGTATCCAAATGCCTAACTTATCAGCAAGTGAAGGCAGAGCATCAAGTACCGCTGGGTTGTTACATCCACTACTAGTACCAGAATGGAAATAGGAGAGAATAACGATAGATTTTGTGATGAGACTTTCGAGGACACAAAAGAGTCATGATGTAGTATGGGTCATTATTGACAGACTGACCAAGTCTGCTTATTTTCTGCCAATTCGGATGGACTACAGTTTGGAAAGATTGGCCAAGTTGTACATTGATGAGATTGTGAGACTGCATGGAGTGCCAGTATCCATCGTATCAGACAGAAATCCTAGGTTCACTTCTAGATTATGGGGTAGTCTTTAGAGAGCCCTAGGAACTAGATTGAACTTCAGTATGGCATTCCACCCACAGAAAAATGGCCAGTCTGGAGGGTAATTCAGATCTTGGAGGACATGCTACGGGCTTGTGTGATTGAATTTGAGGGCAATTGGGATATACACTTGCCTTTGATTGAGTTTTCTTACAACAACAGCTATCAATCAAGCATTGGGATGCCTCCATATGAAGCGTTGTATGGCAGAAAATGTAGAACCCCGTTGTGTTGGGATGACGTGGGTGAGAGAAAGATGATTGGACCTGAAATTGTTCAGCAAACTGAGGAGAAGATCAGGGTGATCAAAGATCGACTTAAGACTGCATCAGACCGTCAGAAGTCCTACATTGATCTAAAGAGAAGAGATATTGAGTATGTAGTGGGTGAGAAAGTATTCCTCAAGGTTTCTCTTTGGAAGAGAATTATGAGATTCGGCAGAAAGGGAAAACTGAGTCCTCGTTTCATTGGGCCATATGAGGTTCTGGAAAGAGTGGGTCCTTTGGCATATGGTTTGGCACTACCTCCAGAGTTGGAAAAGATACATAATGTCTTCCATGTATCGATGTTGAGGAGGTATCGATCAGACCCATCTCATGTATTACCAGTAGAAGAAATTGAAGTGAATCCAGACCTCACATATGAAGAAGAACCCATAGAGATTCTAGATTAAGAGGTGAAGCAGCTACGAAACAAGCAGATACCATTGGTAAAAGTGCTATGGAACCATCATTCGGGCCAGGAGGCTACTTGGGAACGAGAGGAGGACATGAAAAGACAGCACCCACAGCTGTTCAAAGATTGATACCAGGTAAAATTTCGAGACGAAATTTATTTTAATGGGGGGAGAATTGTAACACCCCTATTTGCATAGCCTGGTATATTTCACTGTTCCGGTGATCGGTGTCGGTCCGGACAATTAAGGAGATTAAAATTATACTTAAGACAACTAGAGAAGCCATAAACACAAATTATTAGTAATGTCCAATTAGTTAAGTATAAACAAGAAAAACAAAACATAAGAAGCTAAACGAGTCGAGAGTAACAGCGATGGGTGACCTTCTCGGGAACGACTGCAAAGTCGATTTAAACTCAAATTTCGAACCGTAAAATGTGACGCCGCGGTCCTTAAGACCCTTACGAACATAGTGGGAAAGAGAAAATCACGAAAAAGAACTGTTAAGCTAGTTAAATAATTAGGTCAGGGAGCCGAAAGAAGTATTGAATTATTTACAAACCGGGTTGAACCGGTGAGGGGCAATTTGGTCAATTGACCCCGAGAGCTGACTCCTGACCTAACTGTCAAATAAAATCGGAGAAAAGAAAATTTCGGAATTTAGAATTAAATTAAAGAACTAATAGAAAAATAAATACAAAAAAAAAAAGAAAAGGAAAAAGTGAAGAGAGGTGACATCATGCATGACATCATGCATGATGCCATAAATCCTTTAATTAATAAATTTGATTAAATTATTTTTTTTTTGTCTTCCATAAGACAAGATACATAAAAGAAAAGAAAAGAAAAAAAAATTTCAATTGTCTTCTCTCCCAACCAGCCGGCCTCTCTCTCTCCCAAAGCTCTCTCTCTCTCAAACCTCCATTAGAGCTCTAAGTTCAAGCTTCATATACCCTAAGTTAACCATAAATTCCCCTAAAGTCCTTAAGTAAATCTTAACTTAGACCTTTGATTTAGCTATTGCCTACAAAAAGAAGAAGAAATGAGGAGAAATAAGAAGAGGAAAAAGACACCTAAAAAGGTTAGTAAGCAAACTTGACAATTTTAGTTTGATTTGTACATTTTTAACTTAATGAACTTGTAAATAAACTTTAAATAAAAGAAAAATTTGTTGAGGGACCATGAGTGAATTTTGGCCAGCATATGTATGGGGTTATATTTTCATGGTTTGATAGATTTAAAAGTATGTTTGATCTTGTTTGAGATGAAGAAACATGTATATAGGCATTGAATCAATCAAATGCAAAGATTTAGTAAACTAGGGTTTGGACACTTAGGGTTTAGAGACAAAAATATGAGAAATTGGTAAATGATATATTTGACCTAGTTTGAAGTGTGAAATGGTCAATGGTAACCAAATGAAGTGTGTTGGAAGTGTTGGAGTTGAGATCAAATTCAGATTGAGTGTGGTCATGCTGCTGGCAGCATGACCAAGGTCCCTTTGAGGGACTAAAAATGAAAATTTACAAGTCTAATTGGTATGAGACCAATAGAGAATGAAAATAGACACTAAATGACACAAATTTTCATCTAGGAAGCATGCCTAAAAAGTGACCAAAACCTAGTGAACAAATTGACCAAACTCGGAAAATCTCAGTCTGCCCTGTACAAACTGACTAAATGAATAGTGTTTGTTCATTTGGCCATAACGTGAGCTAGGCAGGTCTAAATGACCTGAAATTTTACCAGTGGCCAGTTGAGATATAGACCTAAAACATTCATGAAGAACACAAACCCAAATTATGCCATTAGCGAAGTCATTTGGCCACCCCAAGTTGGTGACCTAAAACTGCTAAAACCAAAATTGCCTAGAAAATCTGGGTTAAGCCCAATCCGGTAGCCATGGTTCAAATGGCTATAACTTGAGCTACAAAACTCCAATTGGAGTGATTCAACAAGGAGAATAAACTTAAGACAATAGGGAAAATTTTCTATGAAGTAAGTTTTGCCAAATTCTAACAGAAAAATGACCAATGGAACAGTGCAACCTTAGACACCAAAACTGAAAATTTATCGAATTTGCCTAAAAGATTTAGAATTTGAGTAAACAACCAAAACCAACAAATTTAGTGACCAAAATGTGGTATGTGGGTGAAGTTGGGATTCGCATACCTATTAAGCCTTAGAAAGTCAACAATTTGACTTGAATAGTGTAGTGAATAGTAACCTTGAAACATAAAATTTAAAGAACGTCGAGTTTAGCACATTAGAGCTAGGTAAAAGTGAAGTTAAATTTATTTTTGGATTTATGCTAAGTTATAGTACTGAAACACTGTGAAATTGTGTGTTTCAGTTGAAAAGAACACCGGGAAAGAACCCGAGGAATCGAGTCAAGGCCAAGAGGCGACTCGCTTAAGGTTTGTACACAACGTATAATTTCTGTAAATTATTTTCTGTATATTATTTTGAATAAATTGAAATAGTGAATTGTGACATTATTTATGATGCTTTGATTTAAATTGTTGAAAATTAATTGTGTATATTTAAAATGACAATGTTTAGCAAATTGTTAAGATAAGTTTTGAAACCACAGTGTCATGACCATATATTTGAACACCTCACTAGCATGACTAGTGGGGGTAATCAATTTCGAATTTTGATTCCTTCTCTGGATGAAGTGTTGAGTTGTGTGCTAGTAGAAGAGGAAATTGAATGGATATCCATATATTTGAGCTAGCCAGCCTTGTGATGTGACTTCTCCTTAGCCTTTAGCTATTGAGATCATATTTGTTTCGAATGGCATGATTTAACTGTGGGTTTTATGAAATGTATTTTGATACTGCGAAATGAACTTGTTGATTGAAAATCTCATAATTCATGTTTTGTATTTAATTCTGCATAAAGATTATTTTAGTATGTTGTGCACCACTGAGTCCTAGTACTCAGCGATGACTGTTATTGCTGTCGTAGATTTAGAGACTAGAGGAGCAGCAGACTGAGCTGCTGAGGATTGATGATCTATCAGCTTGAAATTATTGGGTATAATTTATACCCTGACTGTAAATATCCATTTTGATGAATGTATTGCATGTAATTGTATGGACATGTAAATTCGGTCTTGAGCAGCTTGTACAAAGCTTATATTAAGTTTGAAATAAATTTTAGTTTGAGTTTCTCTCAATGTAAATTTTTACAATGATGTATATAAATTACTTTGTCATTAATGAAACATGAATCGTAGTATTTTATTTTGAATTGAATGAAATTCATTAATGGAATTTGATGATTGTTGGATATTGGAAATGGTGGAATTGATTTCTTGGAAGTTGATAAATGTGTTGAAATTGATTGAAATAATTGTGAATTTGAAGAAGTTGTTGAGGAAAATTATTGGAAGTGCTTTTTTTTTAGGTATTTGAAGAACTGTTTTCTCAAAATACAGACGGAACTCTGTCAAAATTTTTATAAAATTTGCGGAAAAATAAAATGGGCCAAAAATTTCAATTAGCTTTCAACTTTAATTAAATGTTTTGATACCAATTAGAAAATGCTCACCACTTATCAAAAGTAAGAAAATTGTTTTAAAATCCCTTGTAGAGCACTTAATGAGTTATCAGTAGGTGAAGTTCGGTAGTTCATTAGGTATTCTACAGGATCATGTTATGTCTTACAAAGGGGCAAGGTGTGACACGATTTGTTGGATATCCAAAAGAAAGTTTTGGATATTAGTTTTATTTGCCTACATCGTAAAAGGTTGCGGTAAACAGAGATGCCATATTTCTTGAACAACAGTTTATTCAAAAATGAGGCAAAGGAAGGCAAATAGAATTAAAATTGGAGAATTCTGACCAACCAACAGATCAAATGGATATAGATTCATCTAGTCAACTATACCTATTGATAAAACATCTACAGTAATTTCTTGCAGATCAATCAGCATATCTCACCCACTAGTGAGATACGGTTTCTTCATAAAGATGAACAAGAGTTGTTTACTCATGAAGAAGTAGATCATGGAGACGATTCACTTACCAATGAAGAAGCTATATCAGATATAGACTCCTTAAAATGGATTGAAGCTATGAAATCCAAATTTTATTCCATGTATAAGAATTAAGTTTGGGATCTTGTTGACCCACCTGAAGGTATTGTACCTGTAGGGAATAAATGGGTTTTCAATAAGAAAATTGGTTCTGATGGAAAGGTAAAGACCTATAAAGCAAGGCTAGTAGCAAAAGGGTTTCGCCAAAGGTAAAGAATCGACTATGGGGAGACTTTTTCACCTGTTTCCATGCTTAAATCAATTAGGATTCTATTAGTAATACCTGCATAATATAATTATGAGATTTGGCAGATGGATGTCAAAATATCTTTTCTCAATGGATACATTGAAGGAAACATTTTCATGGAACAACATAGGGGTTTTGAATCCCAAGATGGTTCCAAGGTATGCAAGCTAAAGCGATCCATTTATAGGTTGAATCAAGCTTCGAGGAGTTGGAACATCCATTTTGATGAAGCCATTAAGTCATTTAGTTTTCTCAAAAATGTGGATGAACCATGTGTATATAAGAAGGTTAGTGATAGTGCTACCACTTTCCTTGTCTTATATATGGTTGATATTATGTTGATAGGTAATAACATAGGTATGTTAACAGCTGTAAAGGTATGGTTGTCAAATACATTCTCCATGAAAGACTTAGGGGAGGCAATCTATATTCTTAGAATTCGCATCTATAGAGATAGAGCGAAAAGAATAATTAGTTTATCCCAAAGTCTATACTTGGAAAAGGTGTTAAAGAGGTTTAACATGCTTGATTCCATGAGAGGATTGTTACTAGTAAGACATGGTATCCACCTTTCTAAAGAGATGTCTCTAAAAACACCTGAAGAAAGAGATAAAATAGCCAGGATTCCATATGCTTCGGCTATTGGAAGTTAGATGTATGCAATGATGTGTACAAGGCCGGATATTGCACATGCTTTTAGTTTGACTAGCAGGTTTCAATCTAATCCACGTTTGGAGCACTGGATAGCTGTCAAGAATATCCTTAAGTACTTGAGAAGAACTAAGGATTTATTCTTAATTTATGGAAGTGGTGACTTGCAATTGGATGGTTATACTGATTCTGATTTCTAATCAAATATCGATGATAGAAAGTCTACCTCTGGGTTTGTGTTCATTTATAATGGAGGTACAGTCAGTTGGAAGAGTTCCAAACAGAGTACGACTGCTGATTCCACTATTGAGGCTGAGAATATTGCTGCATCAGATGCTACAAAAGAAGCTGTTTGGATAAAAAAGTTCATGACAGAACTTGCAGTAGTTTCTTCCATTGAGTCAGCAGTTCCACTCTACTGTGACAACAATGGAGCGGTCATACAGGCTAAGGAACCCAGGTCTCACCAGAAATCCAAATACATAGAAAGGCTCTACCACATTATCAGAGAGATAATTAGGCGAGGCGAGGTAGCCATGCAAAAAATAGAATCAGCTGAAAGTCCAGCTGATCCATTCACGAAGCCTATGTCACAAGCTCAATTAGACCGACATCTTGAGAAGATGGGTCTAAGATATTGTAATGAATGACTCTAGTGCTAGTGGGAGATTGTTAGTAGTATACTCTAGAGCATATCATTTAGTATGTATCTTGTACATATTTTATTAATAAAAGGCAATTTTACTTTTATGTTTACATAATGCATTTATGTGTAATAGAAAAGGTCCATTGATATTTTCTTAGAAATTCTATTCTTAAGTTGTTAAGAATATGAGTGACAGTATTTCTGGCATAAAGTATCATAAATTGGTTCACAATCGAGGATACTTCACACAGGATATGACTTGTCTAAAAAGATTGTAATCATGTTTGTTCCCAAGGTATTTTTATGAGATATAAATAAGATAGAATTATGAGTCTCATGCCACATAACAAACATGATAGGCACTTATACATGATAAGTAGGCCGAACCAGTGACGCATATAACAAGCACATGGAGTTTACTCTTGTCAATGCATTGTCCTATATCATATCAGTGCATATAATCTTTAGGCCTGAGATAACACAGTTATCTTGTATATAGGTGGTTTGAGTTTGATACTGCTTTCATACTTGTACTGTGTATGGGTATATGGACATGTGTTGGCTCTTACTAGTTATATATGGAGATAAATGTTGATCAAGATGGAATATATTACCCTAAGTAAGTAGGGATAAAATCCTATGTTCATTTAATTATTCTTGATGTTTCAAGTTCCTGGCTAGGACAGACAAATTTAGTCAGAAAAGAGTTTCTAACAAGAAAATCTAACTAATCAAGAACTAGAATTAAAAGATAACATAATATTCATACGAAATGGGGTTTGACATAAACCATGACTCCAGCTCGAAATGAGATTTTGTAACAGAGAGATTCTAGTGCATGGTAACATATGACCATAAGTTCATTTAAGGTATTCTTTATTACTGATTGGGTGGGCATGGCATGCTATGCAAAGTGTCAACTATGGTCCACGAGATGCCTAAAATGATTTAGAAAAATCATTTATGGTAAGAAAGAGATCTGATGATATTAAGAGTTAATATCACATCTCATTGCCAATTAGTGATGAGCCTCGTAAGTCACATACATACACAAGATAATCACCAAGTAAAATGTGATTTAATTGATTAATTAAAGAGTTTAATTAATTAATTAAATAGGTTTAGTTTGTAATAAGATTGCAAAGTCCCTAACATGACTTGAAACCAAATCTAGGTTATTGGATGTATAGTATATGTTAAATTTATATTTAAAGTATTTAAATATGAATTTAATTATGAGAAATTAATTAATAGAGATTAATTAATTAACTTATATTTAATATAAATTGATTTGAAGAGGAGAAATAATAATTTTGGGTTAAGAACTCAAAATTACAACATAAGGGTAATTTGGTCATTTCACATAGTGACATGTGGTACCATGAGATGGTGACACATGGCATCATATAAGCTTGTCATTCGTCTTCCTATCATGTAAAATGATCAAAGTTAAGATTAAGTCTGGCTTTGACACTTGGCTTAATATGATTGAATCAATTAAAAATAAGATGCAATGAAGTGGTGACATGTGGTATAGGGTTTAAGTGACTTAATGACCTAATTATATAAAAGAGAAAAGAAAAGATGAAACATAATACACTTATTCTCTTCCTCAAGGTGGTGGCACACCTCTCTCCCTCTCCTCTTCATCTTGTTTCATCAATTCAAAGAGAATTGCCCAAAATCCTTTAAATTAAATTTGCTAGAAATTATTTCTAGTGTCCTATACATACATACTACCTCTCTAAAGGCAAAAACCCAATTTATAATTGGTTGGCAAAAGCTTGAGAAGCAAATTGGGGGCTGCCCATTGGTGATCTTGGTGTGGACAAGCTAGAGGGATAGCACTTGGGGTCCTAGGTGCTTCCTAAAGGTGCCAATCACATCCATAGTGCATCAAAGAGGTTAGTGCTCTAACTCCTCTTTTAAACTAGGGTTTAAATGAATTAATTTGTTAATTCACATTCTTGAATGGAAAATGTAAATCCTAATACATATTAAAAGTGTTTTAATATGCAATTGAGCATTGAAATTAATTAAGCACATAAGAGACATGGTATGATGCATGTAACCCTAGAAGAAAGTTTTTGAAATTCAATGCTCTAATGAACTAATCAACATGCTTCCGCTCCTATACATGAGGATGTCTGAGGGACAGAATGTAGGAGATCATGTCCACAAGATGATTCAGCTTATTGAGCAGCTGGAACATCTTGACTTTCACATGGATTTCCAACTGTAGACGGATCTAATCCTTCAGTCCCTGCCTGAGTCATTTGGGAATTTTGTGACAAATTTCCATATGACAAAGCAAGACTGTACGTTGACTGGGTTGCTTAACATGCTGATTATTGCCTAAAAGAATATGTCGGGCAACAAAAGAAAGAGGTGGCTTTGATTATATCTTCTTCTTCTGCTAGAAAGTCCAAAAAGAAGAAGGGCAATAAAAATAAGAAACCTCAAATTCCTGGACCTTCCAAGAAGATAGCCAAACAGAAGGGCAAGGCCAAAGTTGACAAAGACAAGGAAAAGTGTTTCTACTGCCAGAAGGATGGGCACTGGAAAAGAAACTACCCAGAGTATCTTGCTTCTCTGAAGGACAAGAAGGATAGACCTTGAGAAGTTATGTCTATGTCTTGTTATTTAGATTTTAATGATACTCATAGTTCATCTATAGCTTGGGTTTTAGATACTGGTGCTAGTTCTCACATTACTTATGATATGCAGGAACTAGCAAATAGTAGCAGCTTGCAGTCATGAGATATTAGACTCCGGGTTGACAATGGCTCAATTGTTGAACCTTTAACCATAGGATCTAAATCTTTATACATGTGTGGACATGTTTTGTATTTAAATAATGTTTTGTATGTACCTGATGCTTTTAAGAACATCATTTCTATATCTAGTTTGACTAGAAATGGCTATAAATTTCAGTTCGCAAATGATGTTTGCAATATTTATTTTGGAAATAAATATGTTAGCTCGGGTTATATGCATGATGGACTTTATTATTTAGATAATAATGTTAAATAAAAATCTAATGCAAGCAATCTAAATGAATGTAATGACATGATAAAAATCAACTCAAGTTCAAAATATATTTGGCACCTAAGATTAGGTCATGTTGCAGAAGATAGGATTATAAAGCTGGAGAAAATGGGGATTTTATCCTCATTGGGTTCTGAACTTACTCCAACTTATGAATCTTGCCTTCAAGGCAAAATGACTGATCACCTTTTGTTAGACAAGGGTTAAGTGCTAAAAATATTTTGGAATTGATACATAGTGATGTATGTGGTCCATTTAAGGAAATGACTGGAGGCAATTTTCATTACTTTATTACCTTTATTGATGATAAATCAAGCTTGATGCATGTAAATAGGTATGTTGGGGGCTACCCATTGGTGATCATGGTGTGGACACCATGTAAGATGATAAATCAAGCTCATCATATAAGCTTGCCATTTGTCTTCCTATCATGTAAGATGATCAAAGTCAAAATTAAGTCTAGCTTTAACACTTGGCTTAATATGATTGAATCAATTAAAAATAAGATGCAATGAGGTGGTGACATGTGGCATAGGGTTTAAGTGACTTAATGACCTAATTATATAAAAGGGAAAAGAAAAGATGAAACATAATACACTCATTATCTTCCTCAAGGTGGCGGCACACCTCTCTCCCTTTCCTCTTCATCTTGTCTTATCAATTCAAAGAGAATTGCCCAAAATCCTTTAAATTAAATTTGCTAGAAATTGTTTCTAGTGTCCTATATATACATACTACCTCTCTAAAGGCAAAACCCCAATTTATAATCGGTTGGCAAAGGCTTGAGAAGCAAATTGGGGGCTGCCCATTGGTGATCATGGTGTGGACAAGCTAGAGGGACAACACTTGGGGTCCTAGGTGCTTCCTAAAGGTGCCAATCACATCCATAGAGCATCAAAGAGGTTAGTGCTCTAACTTCTCTTTTAAACTAGGGTTTAAATGAATTAATTTGTTAATTCACAATCTTGAATGGCAAATATAGATCCTACTACATGTTAAAAGTGTTTTAATGTGCAATTGAGCATTGAAATTAATTAGGCACATAAGAGATGTGGTATGATGCATGTAACCCTAGAAAAAAAATTTTGAAATTCAATGCTCTAATGAACTAATCAACATGCTTCCGCCCCTATAATTGCTATCAGAGCCACTATATTTTCCATTTAGATTGATTATTGAGATTCAATTGTGTGATTGAATTGATCTAAAGCTATTTGGATTAACCAATGGTGGCAGCATGCATGTTGTAGTCCTCATGTGTGGCGGCTTGCATGGTTGTGAACACCAACCATGCGCATGGTTTGGGTTTGATGTATGGGCTTGGTATTTAAGGCCCACAATTAGGCCCATGCTTAATTAAATTGTTTAATTAAGAATTTTAATCACACAATTAAATTTTGATTCAATTGTTTGAATGAGATTCAAATCTGAATTCTTAAATTTGTTTGAATGAGATTCATATTTGAATTTTTAAATTTGTTTGAATGAGATTCAAATCTGAATTTTTTAATTGAATATGAGATATTCAATTTAATTTTAGTATGTATGTTTTATTTAATTGTTAAATAGTAATATGCATGATGGATGATCATGGACAATAAAAGACCAATGTGATTGTATTTATTTCTTTTATTTTTCTTTAGGTTGTAAAATAATTAATTTTATTTTTGGTGACATGTATTATAAGTATTCTAATAATTTGGGTTGTAATTTCATTTATTTGAGGACCTTAAAGTCTATATTCTTGTAAATTCGCCTTGGTATGCCAAGGATTACAATGTAATTGGATTGCAAGAAGATCAAGGAGGTCAAGAGCATTGGTGGGACCAGTGGGAGGAAATCAAGATCAAGTGTTGATTATGGACTCCTTCAGTAACTCTTGTAAAATGAATGAATGAAATACACCTAGGAATACCCTGATTCAATTCTTGGTGGCTCAGAATTGAATCCCTTAGAAAGTCTATGATCATACCATATTAATTGTTTATCCATGTATGCATGAGATGTATGGGAATGTATGCAAGTATATGATATGTGAATGCTAATTGGATAATGTGCAAAGTGAGACCATAATAGTAATTAAGCCGACCACTAAATCTTCCAAACAAATTATTAAGTTGGAAATGGTATAATTAATGTAATTATATCATGGGCCCTCCTCCATTGAGGCAATTATTTTAAGAAATTTTAAATACTTGCATGTGATGCATTTAATTTAAGAGATTTTCTTAAAAATAATTGTTAAGCATAAGATGTTGTAAATATGTAAATAAGTTGATGGCCAATAATGGATGTGCCTGAGGACATTAAATTTATTTGCATGTTTACTGGCTTAATGGGATCAACTTAACTAATGTAAGATAAATCAATAATGGATGTGCCTGAGATTTTGAGCATTAGGGGCTAGATAATTGATTAAACCTCACATGAGATGTAATAGGCAAGGAGTTGCTGACTTATAATTTATTGTAATTCCAATAATGGATGTGCCTAAGGATGATCAATAAGATTATAAGAATTCAATCGACCACTAGAAATCCATCCAACTAGGATTTCTGTTTCCTACTTTGAAAGTGTAGGATTCGCCAAGTTAGTGGGAGGACCAATTTGATTAAAAGACCATAATCATTTTGGTTAATTACTTAATATATTTACTAATTAATCTAGTTATTTTCTACAGTTATTCTTTTGATAATAATAAGCACACAACAACCACCACCATCCAATATCCTTACGCATACTTGATCATAATAGGCTGACAGGACCTAATCTTTCTGATTGGGTAAGAAATTAAAAAATTGTCCTGAACCTAGAACGTATTGGATATGTTCTAGACTCAAAGGTTCCTGGTCTCTTACCTCCTGAGCCACTCAAGAGGAACTTGACACTTTGGACAAATGGAAGGAGCATGATATGAGAGCCAAATGTTACATGCTTGCTTCTATGAGTAATGAGTTACAGAAGTAGCATGAGAATATGTAGAGTGCAATTGAGATCCTTCTTCACCTGCAAGAGTTGTATGGTGAGCACAGCAGGAATGCTAGGTATGAGATATCTAGACAACTATTCTGCATGAGGATGTCCGAGGGATAGAATATAGGAGATCATGTCCACAAGATGATTCGGCTTATTGAGCAGTTGGAACATCTTGACTTTCAAATGGATTTCCAACTGCAGACGGATTTGATCCTTCAGTCCCTACCTAAGTCATTTGGGAATTTTGTAACAAATTTCCATATGACTAAGCAGGAATACACCTTGGCTGGTTTATTTAACGTGCTTGTTATTGTCCAAAAGAATATGTCAGGCAATAAAGGAAAAGAGGTAGCTTTGATTGCATCTTCTTCTACTGGAAAGTCCAACAAGAAGAAGGGTAATAAGAAAAAGAAACCTCAAGTTCCAGGACCTTCTAAGATAATAGCCAAACAGAAAGGGAAGACCAAAGTTAATGGAGGCAAAGGAAAGTGTTTCCACTGCTAGAAAGATGGGCACTGGAAAAGGAACTGTCCAGAGTATCTTGCTTCTATGAAGGATAAGAAGGATACACCTTCAGAAGGTATACCTATATCTTGTTATTTAGATGCTGATGATGCTCATAATTCATCTACAGCTTGGGTTTTAGATACTGGTGTCAGTTCTCACATTTCTAATGATATGCAGGAACTAGCAAATAGTAGTAGCTTGCATGCTCGAGATGTTAGACTCCGGATTGACAATGGCTCAACTGTTGAAGCTTTAACCATAGGATCTAAATCTTTTTACATGTGTGGACATGTCTTGTGTTTGAATAATATTTTGTATGTACCTGATGCTTTTAAAAACATTATTTCTATATGTAGTTTGACTAGAAATGGTTATGAATTTCAGTTCACAAATGATGTTTGAAAGATTTATTTTGGAAACAAATATGTTAGCTCAGGTTATATGCATGATGGTCTTTATTATTTGGATAATAATGATAAACACAAATTGAATGCAAGTAATCAAAAAGAATGAAAATCAACTCGAGTTCAAAATATATTTGGCACTTAAGATTAGGTCATGTTGCAGAAGATAGGATTGCAAAACTGGAGAAAATGGAGATTTTATCCTCATTAGGTTCTAACCTACTCCAACTTGTGAATCCTGCCTTCAGGGCAAAATGACTAGATCACCCTTTGTTAGATAGGGACTAAGAGCTGAAAATATTTTGGAGCTAATGAGCTAATACATAGTGATGTATGTGGTCCATTTAAGAAAATGCCTAGAGGCGATTTTCTTTACTTTATTACCTTTACTGATGATAAATCAAGGTTTGGGTATTTGTATTTGATGAAATACAAACATGAATCCTTTGAAAAGTTCAAAGAATTTAAATCTGAAGTAGAAAATCAAATAGGAAAAAGTATTAAAACTCTTGGATCAGATCGTGGAGGTGAATACTTAAGTACTGAATTTGATGAATACTTGAAAGAGCATGGCATTATTTCCCAGCTGACACCTCTAGGAACGCCACAACTGAATGGTGTATCTGAAAGGAGAAATCGTACCCTATTAGATATGGTACATAGTATGATGAGCTATACTGATATGCCAATCTCCTTTTAGGGATTTACATTAGAATCAGCTTTGCATACTTTGAATAGAATTCCAACAAAATCAGTTTCTTCCACATCTTATGAGATATGGCATGGAAGAAAATCAAGTCTTAAGCATGTAAAGATTTGAGGTTGTCCAGTTTATATCAAAAAGCTAAACACTGATAAATTGAAAACCAGATCAAAAAAGGGTCGATTTGTTGGATATCCAAAAGAAAGTTTTGGATATTAGTTTTATTTGCCTACATCATAAAAGGTTGCGGTAAACAGAGATGTCATATTTCTTGAACAACAGTTTATTCAAGAAAAAGGCAAAGGAAGGTAAATAGAATTAGAATTGGAGAATTCTAACCAACCAACAGATCAAATGGATATAGATCCATCTAGTCAACCTATACCTATTGATGAAACATCTACAGTACTTCCTCGCAGATCAACCAGGATATCTCACCCACTAGTGAGATATGGTTTCTTCATAAAGATGAACAAGAGTTGTTTACTCATGAAGAAGTAGATCGTGGAGACGATCCACTTACCAATGAAGAAGTTATATCAGATATAGACTCTTTAAAATGGATTGAAGCTATGAAATCCAAAATTGATTCCATGTATAAAGAATCAAGTTTGAGATCTTATTGACCCACTTGAAGGTATTGTACCTGTAGAGAATAAATGGGTTTTCAATAAGAAATTGGTTCTGATGGAAAGGTAAAGACCTATAAAGCAAGGCTAGTAGCAAAAGGGTTTTGCCAAAGGTAAGGAATCGACTATGAGGAGACTTTCTCACCTGTTGCCATGCTTAAATCAATTAGGATTCTATTAGCAATACCTACATAATATAATTATGAGATTTGGCAGATGGATGTCAAAATATCTTTTCTCAATGGATACATTGAAGGAAAGATTTTCATGGAACAAAATAGGGGTTTTGAATCCCAAGATGGTTCCAAGGTATGCAAGCTAAAGCGATCCATTTATAGGTTGAATCAAGCTTCGAGGAGTTGGAACATCCATTTTAATGAAGCCATTAAGTCATTTAGTTTTCTCAAAAATGTGGATGAACCATGTGTATATAAGAAGGTTAGTGATAGTGCTATCACTTTCCTTGTCTTATATATGGATGATATTCTGTTGATAGGTAATGACATAGGTATGTTGACAGCTGTAAAGGTATGGTTGTCAAATACATTCTCCATGAAAGACTTAGGGGAGGCAATCTATATTCTTGAAATTCGCATCTATAGACATAGAGCGAAAAGAATAATTGGTTTATCCCAAAGTCTATACTTGGAAAAGGTGTTAAAGAGGTTTAACATGCTTGATTCCATGAGAGGATTGTTACTAGTGAGACATGGTATCCACCTTTCTAAAGAGATGTCTCTAAAGACACCTGAAGAGAGAGATAAAATAGCCAGGATTCCATATGCCTCCAACTATTAGAAGTTTGATGTATGCAATGATGTGTACAAGGTCAGATATCGCACATGCTGTTAGTTTGACTAGCAGGTTTCAATCCAATCCAGATTTAGGGCACTAGATAGCTGTCAAGAATATCCTTAAGTACTTGAGAAGAACTAAGGATTTATTCTTGATTTATGGAAGTGGTGAATTGCAATTGGATGGTTATACTAATTCTGATTTCCAATCAGATATCGATGATAGAAAGTCTACCTCTGGGTTTTTGTTCATTTATAATGGAGGTACAGTCAGTTGGAAGAGTTCCAAATAGAGTACGACTGCTGATTCCACTATAAAGGCTGAGTATATTGCTGCATTATATGCTACAAAAGAAGCTATTTGGATAAAAATGTTCGTGACAGAACTTGCAGTAGTTTCTTCCATTGAGTCAGCAGTTCCACTCTATTGTGACAACAATGGAACGGTCATACAGGCTAAGAAACCCCGGTCTCACCAGAAATCCAAACACATAGAAAGGCGCTACCACATTATCAAAGAGATAATTGGGCGAGGCGAGGTAGCCAAGCAGAAAATAGCATCAGCTGAAAGTCCAGCTGATCCATTCACGAAGCCTATATCACAAGCTCAGTTAGACTGACATCTTGAGAAGACGGGTCTAAGATATTGTAATGAATGGCTCTAGTGCTAGTGGGAGATTGTTAGTAGTATACCCTAGAGCATATCATTTAGTATGTATCTTGTACATATTTTATTAATAAAAGGCAATTTTACTTTTTCGTTTACATAATGCATTTATGTGTAATAGAAAATGTCCATTGATATTTTGATAGAAATTCTATTCTTAAGTTGTTAAGAATATGAGTGACAGTATTTCTAGCACAAAGTATCATAAATTGGTTCACAATCGAGGATACTTCACACAGGACATGACTTATCCAAAAAGATTGTAATCATGTTTGTTCCCAAGGTATTTATATGAGATATAAATAAGATAGAATTGTGAGTCTCATGCCATTTAACAAACATGATAGGCACTAATACATGATAAGTAGGTCGAACCAGTGACGCATATAACAAGCACATAGAGTTTACTCTTGTCAATGCATTGTCATATATCATATCAGTGCATATAATCTTTAGGCCTAAGATAATACAGTTATCTTGTATATAGGTAGTTTGAGTTTAATACTGCTTTCATACTTGTACTGTGTATGGGTATATGGACATGTGTTGGCTTTTACTAGTTATATATGGAGATAGGTGTTGATCAAGATGGAATATGTTACCCTAAGTAAGTAGGGATAAAATCCTATGTTCATTTAATTATTCTTAATGTTTCAAGTTTCTAGCCAGGACAGACAAATTTAGTCAGAAAAGAGTTTCTAACAAGAAAATCTAACTAATCAAGAACTAGAATTAAAAGATAACATAATATTCATAACAAATGGGGTTTGACATAAACCATGACTCCAGCTCGAATTGAGATTTTGTAACAGAGAGATTCTAGTGCATAGTAATATATGATTATAGGTTCATTTGAGGTATTCTTCGTTACTGATTGGGTGGGCATGGCATGCTATGCTAGGTGTCAACTATGGTCCACGAGATGCCTAAAATGATTTAGAGAAATCATTTATGGTAAGAAAGAGATCTGATGATATTAACAGTTAATATCATATCTCATTGCCAATTAGTGATGAGCCTCGTAAGTCACACATATACACAAGATAATCACCAAGTAAAATGTGATTTAATTGATTAATTAAAGAGTTTAATTAACTAATTAAATAGATTTGGTTTGCAATAAGATTGCAAAGTTCCTAGCATGACTTGAAACCAAATCTAGGTTATTGGATGTATAGTATAAGTTAAATTTATATTTAAAGTATTTAAATATGAATTTAATTATGAGATATTAATTAATAGAGATTAATTAATTAATTTATATTTGATATAAATTGATTTGAAGAGGAGAAATAATGATTTTGGGTTGAGAACTCAAAATTACAACATAAGGGTAATTTGGTCATTTCACATGGTGATATGTGGTACCATGAGATGGTGACACATAACATCATATAAGCTTGTCATTTGTCTTCCTATCATGTAAGATGATCAAAGTCAAGATTAAGTCTAGCTTTGACACTTGGCTTAATATGATTGAATCAATTAAAAATAAGATGCAATGAAGTGGTGATATGTGGCATAGGGTTTAAGTGACTTAATGACCTTATTATATAAAAGGGAAAAGAAAAGATGAAACATAATACACTTATTCTCTTCCTCAAGGTGGCAGCACACCTCTCTCCCTCTCCTCTTCATCTTGTCTCATCAATTCAAAGAGAATTGCCCAAAATCCTTTAAATTAAATTTGCTAGAAATTATTTTTAGTGTCCTATACATACATACTACCTCTCTAAAGGCAAAAACCCAATTTATAATTGGTTGGCAAAAGCTTGAGAAGCAAATTGGGGGCTGCCCATTGGTGATCTTGGTGTGGACAAGCTAGAGGGACAACACTTGGGGTCCTAGGTGCTTCCTAAAGGTGCCAATCACATCCATAGTGCATCAAAGAGGTTAGTGCTCTAACTCCTCTTTTAAACTAGGGTTTAAATGAATTAATTTGTTAATACACATTCTTGAATGGCAAATGTAAATCCTAATATATATTAAAAGTGTTTTAATATGCAATTGAGCATTGAAATTAATTAGGCACATAAGAGATGTGGTATGATGCATGTAACCCTAGAAGAAAGTTTTTGAAATTCAATGCTCTAATGAACTAATCAACATGCTTCCGCTCCTATACATAAGGATGTCTGAGGGATAGAATGTAGGAGATCATGTCCACAAGATGATTCGGCTTATTGAGCAGCTGGAACATCTTGATTTTCACATGAATTTCCAACTGCAGACGGATCTGATCCTTCAGTCCCTGCCTGAGTCATTTGGGAATTTTGTGACAAATTTTCATATGACAAAGCAAGAGTGTACTTTGACTGGGTTGCTTAACATGCTGGTTATTGTCCAAAAGAATATGCCAGGCAATAAGGGAAAAGGGGTGGCTTTGATTATATCTTCTTCTTCTGCTAGAAAGTCCAAAAAGAAGAAGAGCAATAAGAATAAGAAACCTCAAATTCCTGGACCTTTCAAGAAGATAGCCAAACAAAAGGGCAAGACCGAAGTTGACAAAGGCAAGGGAAAGTGTTTCTACTCCCAGAAGGATGGGCACTGGAAAAGGAACTACCCAGAGTATCTTGCTTCTCTGAAGGACAAGAAGGATAGACCTTGAGAAGGTATGTTTATGTCATGTTATTTAGATTATAATGATACTCATAGTTCATCTATAGCTTGTGTTTTAGATACTAGTGCTAGTTCTCACATTACTTATGATATGCAGGAACTAGCAAATAGTAGCAGCTTACAATCACGAGATATTAGACTCCAAGTTAACAATGGCTCAACTGTTGAAGCTTTAACCATAGGATCTAAATCTTTATACATGTGTGGACATGTTTTGTATTTAAATAATGTTTTGTATATACCTGATGCTTTTAAGAACATCATTTCTATATCTAGTTTTACTAGAAATGGCTATGAATTTCAGTTCACAAATGATGTTTTCAATATTTATTTTGGAAATAAATATGTTGGCTCGGGTTATATGCATGATGGACTTTATTATTTAGATAATAATGTTAAATAAAAATTTAATGCAAGCAATCTAAATGAATGTAATGACATGATGAAAATCAACTCAAGTTCAAAATATATTTTGCACTTAAGATTGTGTCATGCTGCAGAAGATAGGATTACAAAGCTGAAGAAAATGGGGATTTTATCCTCATTGGGTTCTGAACCTACTCCAACTTGTGAATCTTGCCTTCAAGGCAAAATGACTAGATCACCTTTTGTTGGACAAGGGTTAAGAGCTGAAAATATTTTAGAATTGATACATAGTGATGTATGTGGTCCATTTAAGGAAATGACTAGAGGTGATTTTCATTATTTTATTACCTTTATTGATGATAAATCAAGGTTTGGGTATTTGTATTTGATGAAATACTAATCTGAATCCTTTAAAAAGTTCAAAGAATTTAAATGTGAAGTAGAAAATCAAATAGGAAAAAGTATTAAAACTCTTCGATCAGATCATGGAGGTGAATACTTAAGTACTAAATTTGGTGAATACTTGAAAGAGTATAGCATTGTCTTCCAACTGACTCCTCTAGGAATGCCATAATTGAATGGTGTATCTAAAAGGAGAAATCGTACCCTATTAGATACGGTACGCAGTATGATGAGCTATACTGATATGTCAATCTCCTTTTGGAGATTTGCATTAGAATCAGCTTTGCATATTCTGAATAGGATTCCATCAAAATCACTTTTTTTCACACCTTATGAGATATGGCTTGGAAGAAAATTGAGTCTTAAGCATGTTAAGATTTGGGATTGTCCAGCTTATATTAAAAAGCTGAACACTGATAAATTGAAAACCATATCAGAAAAAGGTCGATTTGTTGGATATCCAAAAGAAAGTTTTGGATATTATTTTTATTTGCCTACATCACAAAAGGTGACAAACACACTGCAGTGCATCAAGAGGTTAGTGCACTTGTTCTTGATCTAATCAAGGGTTCTTAAAACTAATCTGATTAATTCTAAAATCTTAAATGGTAAATGTAGATCGAAAAACATATTAAAAGAGTTTTAATATGCTGTTTATCATTGAAATCAAATAGATAAAAATAAATCTTGCATGATGAATGTGACCTTAGGTGAAAAAATTTTGAATTCAATTACATAAACTTATGTTTTTCATACTTTCGCTCCTTCAATTGGTATCAGAGCCACTATATTTGCCATTTAGATTGTTGATTATGTGATTTAATTGTGTGGTTTGATCATGAGATGATAGATCCATTGCTGGTTGCAATGATAAAGCGAAGACTCCATATGCGCGCTTGGTTTGTGCACTTCTTATGGTGCGCATGGTTTGGGCAATGTTTGTGCAATTGTTGTATGATCTGATGCTCATAATTATGTTTATTTTATGTCTAATTAAATTGTTTAATTAGAGTTTTAATCACATAATTAAATTTTGATTCAAATCTGAATTTTAAAAATTGTTTGAATGTGATTCAAATCTGAATTTTAAAAGTTGTTTGAATGTGATTCAAATCTGAATTTTAAAAGTTGTTTGAATGTGATTCAAATCTGAATTTTAAAATTTGTTTGAATGTGATTCAAATCTGAATTTTTAAAGTTGTTTGAATGTGATTCAAATCTGAATTTTTGAATTTGTTTGAATGTGATTCAAATCTGAATTTTTAAATTTGTTTGAATCATATTCAAATATGGATTTTTAAGTTGAATATGAGATATTCAATTTAATTCAAGTATGTATGTTTTATTTAATTGTTAAATAGTGATATGTATGATGGATGATCATGGACTATAAAGACCAATGTGATTGGATTTATTTCTTTTATGTGTCTTTGGGATTGTAAATTAATTAATTTATTTTAATTTATTTTTGGGCATGTATTATTAAGGTTATAATAATTTTTGGGTTGTAATTTCATTTATTTAGTTCTTGTAAATTCATCTTGGTATGTCAAGGATTACTATGTAATATTGGATTGCAAGAAGATCAAGGAGGTCAAGAGCATTGGTAGGACCAGTGGGAGGAATTCAATATCAAGTGTTGATTATGTACTCCTTCAGCAACTCTTGTAATATGAATGAATGAAATCACCTAAGAATGCCCTTATTCAATTCTTGGTGGCTCAGAATTGAATCCCTTAGAAAGTCCATGATCATACCATATTTACTGTTTATCCATGAATGCATGAGATGTATGGGAATGTATGCAAGTATATGATATATGCATGCTGAATGGATAATGTGCAAAGTGAGACCATAATAGTAATTAGGATGACCACAAAATCTTCCAAACAAATGATTAAGTTGGAAATGGTATAATTAAAGTAATTATAACATGGGCCCTCCATTGAGGCAATTATTTTAAGAAATTTTAAACACTTGCATAATATGCAATTAATTTAAGAGATTTTCTTAAGAATAATTGTTAAGCATGAGATGTTGTAAATATGTAAATGGTTTGGTGGCCAATATTAGATGTACCTAAGGACATTAAAATTATTTGCATAATTACTGGCTTAATGGGATCAACTTAACTAATGCAAGATAAGTCAATAATGGATGTATCTGAGATTTTGAGCATTAGGGGCTAGGTAAAGGATTGAACCTCACATGAGATGTGATAGGGAAGGAGTTGCTCACTTATAGTTTATTGTAATTCCAATAATGGATGTACCTGAGGATGATTAATAGAATTATAAGAATTCAATCACCCACTAGAAATCCATCCAACTAGGATTTCCATTTTCTACTTTGGAAGTGTAGGATTTGCTAAGTTAGTAGGAGGACCAATTTGATTAAAAGACCATAATCATTTTGGTTAATTACATGATACATTTACTAATTAATCTGGTTATTTTCCGCAGTTAATTTTCTAATAATAATGAGCACACCACAATTACCACCATCCAATATCCTTGCAAGCATACTTGATCGCAACAGATTGGCAGGACCTAATTTATCTGATTGGTTAAGAAATTTGAAACTTATCCTGAACCTGGAACATATAGAATATGTTCTAGACTCAAATGTTCCTAGTTCCTTACCTCCAGAGGCCACTCAAGAGGAATATGAAACATTGGACAAGTGGAAGGAGCATGATATGAGAGCCAAGTGTTACATGCTTGCTTCTATGAGTAATGAGTTACAGAAGCAGCATGAGAACATGCAGAGTGCGAGTGAGATTCTTCTTCACCTACAAGAGTTGTATGGTGAACACAGCAGGAATTCTAGGTATGAGATATCTAGGCAGCTATTCCACTTGAGGATGTCTGAGGGACAGAATGTTAGGGATCATGTAACATCCTCACTTTAACTAGTCCATACAGTCTACTATTCCAGTGACCAGTATCGGTCCGGACAGCTAGAACGTCCGAAAAAATATTTAAACTAAAGTGAGGAACCATAATTAACTCAAATATTAATAAGAAAAATTTAGCAAAAATTTTAGAAATAAAATACAACCAAGTTAAATGAGCCGGTGCCCTAGCGATGGGTAACCTAGTGAGAAGTTACGGTTCTCGCAACTAGGAGCCCTAGACCTGAGGGAAAAATTATAAAATAATTTCTGGGACTCCAGAGAAGGGTTATTGAGGTTCTTATGGCATTAGAATGCCAAGAAAATACTTAGAAAAATTTTTCAATCGGTACAGACAATTTTGGCCCGTTAAGCCAAACGGAGGACATTTTGGTCATTTCGTCTTCAGAGATAATTTTTAACCAACTTGTCCAGTTAAATAAATAATTTATATAACATAAAATATGAATAAATATTGTTAAAAATTTAATTGCAATTAAATAGACAAGAAATGAAGAGAAAATGAAGGAAAATGGACTTATGACATCATAATGATGTCATTAAAGTTCTCCCACCCAACCCAATGTTGACACATGGCATAACTTTATTTGAAAGAGACAAATGGGCTGAAAAATGAGACAAAAACCAGATTTCTCATTTTTTCTTTCTTCCTTGCCGTAAGCCTCCACCATAGCCACCATTTTCAAGCTTTTTCAAGCTTGATTTCACCAACTTCTACCCAACTAAACCCTAAACTCCCAAAAAAAAAGTGTTCTTGCATCTTGGAGATTCTTTTGGGAGCAAAAAGAATTAAAAAGAAAGAGTTCTTACAAGCTTTGGATTAGCTCCCTAAGAGGTTAGTGACTTAAACTTATGTTTCTCTACAAATTTATGTTAAGTAAGAATAAATGAGTGTAAATTACAAAGAAAAATTGTTGAATACCAATTGTATGTAAACCCTAAATTTTTGGCAGCCATGGTTAGGGTTTGTTTGTGATGATTTTAACGAAGTTAAAAGGTTATTATGGCTGCCCTTAATGTGCATTTTGTAAGTGGATTGAAGAAATGCAATGAAAATGCATGAATGGTAATGTGTGAGTTAGGGTTTGGGGTGGAGAAATGGGACTTTGACCATGTGATGATGAAAATGGGTATTAATGGTCAATTAGTGACCATTTAGTTCTGTTTAAATCAAAAATGAAGTGTTTTGAGTGATGGGAATTGGGTTTGGTGTGGCTGCCCTAGGTGACCTGCAGAATTGGACATGAGCCCAGCAGGTTTGGGCAGCCATAACTTAAATTGTAGAGGTTCAATTGGTGCAAAGCCAATTGGACATAAAACTAGACACATAATGGCACAACTTTGGTGAAGAAACCATGCTCATAAAACCAAACCAAGTTGACCAAAAGCTTACCCTAATCCGGGTGAACTGCAATCTGTTTCTGCAGAATGACCAAATAAACAGTGATTGTTCATTTGCCCATAACTCAGTGTAGAATGGTCCAATTGACCTGAAATTTTACCAAAAACAAGTTAAGATATAGACCAACAACTTTCATGAAGAAACCTACCCCAAATTATGACCAGAACCTATTCAACAAGGGAGTTGCAGTCACTGTTCACTGCACTGTATATATGGTCAGTCCAGAAAAATTTCAATTCGGCCAGTTGTGGTTTTTGGACCATAACTTGAGCTAAAAAACTCCAAATGGAGTGATTCAAAAAAGCAAATTTAACTAGACAAAATAAGGAACAACTTTCATTTTGATCATTTTGCCAAATTCCCACTGCAAAAATGACCAATGGAATAGTAAAGATAAGGTATGAAAACTGAAATTTCTGCTCAATTAACTTTAAGCTTAGAAATGGTATTGGCAACCAATACCAACAAATTTTGAATGCAAAATGTGGTATGTTAGGAGTATTAAAACTAATGTACCTATTGTCTATGTAAAAGTCAACATGTTGGTTGACTAATAAAGTGAATAGTAACACCAAAACTTGAAATTCAAAAATTATAAAACTTAAAAGTGTAAAATGCCCTAGTATACCTAACAAGATTGGTTTGGATAGCTTGGCATGCTAATAGGGTTCTGTTAGCAGTACTGCATATGGCTTCATGCCATTCTGTGTTTCATGGCTTTCCCATGCCATTCTGTGACATAATAGCCTTTGGCTATGTTATTGAGTTAATATACTTGGGTTTTGACCCTGATAATTATTACAGCTTGTTAGCTGTTCTGTTGCATACTGGGAGACACAATGTGACCGATGGTGTGATGGTCCGAGGTACTAGTACCCAGTGCCAGTTTACCCATTTATCCAGTCCAGTCAATTAGTATGGGTTACTCGGGCAATGATAATAAACCTTACCAAATTTTAATCAAATAATAATGCAAATAATATCAGAAGTTAAGTCTACCTAAAAATGTAAACATACATTCTGCATACTTATTTTTATTATATTTTATTTTATTTTATATTGTCACCACTAAGCAGAATTGCTTAGCGCGTCACTTTTGCCACGCGCAGATACTGGAGACCTAGCTGGGGAGCCCAGCAGACACCAGACAGTGTGAGCCTACAGAGCTGCATCAGGAGTTCAGAGTCACCTCATATCCGCACTGCATATGGTAGGACATTAGGACTATAGGTGGCCCTTTTGTATTTTTGCATTTTGTATTAGTTTGGATTGTAACTATAAACTCCTGTAATTATGTATTAATGTAAATATATGAAATTTCATATTATTGAGATTTTCTGCATAATGTATGTTGATAAATGAAATGTTGAGAATTATTTGTGAATATGCTTCAAGTGATGAAGTAAACAGAAAGGTTTTGAAAATAGTATTGTAATTTGAGATTGAGATTTTGAGATTGACTTGAATGTGTATGATGGAGTTTGGATTTGGAAATTATTTTGGAAGTGTTTTTAAACAGGTTCAGGAGAACTGTTTTTCTAATTTACAGCCGGCACTCTGCCGGATTTTCTATAAAATTTGTGGATAAATTCAGATTTATCAAAATTGAAAATAAATGAATTAAAAGGGATAAATTGTAATAGAAATATAAATTGGTACTCCGGCACACTGAGTGGCATAATTTGCTCGGCTACACTATAGACGGGTAAGGGGTGTCACATTTAGTGGTATCAGAGCATCGGTTTAGGCATTTCTAGGCCTAGATAGAGTGCATACCATTGCATTACATTTGTAAGTGTTGAGGTGACACTGATGCAAATTTGTTTGTTTTCTTATTTTGAATAGGATATGGATCCTGCTTAGCAAAGAGTAGTTGAGGAAGAGGTGGAGAGTCATGCTCCACTAAGGGCTGAGTCTGGGGGCAGGGGAGAATCTGCTCCACCAGCAGCTGAGGCACCTGCCCAACCTCAGTTTGCACTATTTCAACAAATGACCGAGTTTTACTGGCAAATGATGGCGGCGATTCCACCACCACAACCACTGCCACAACCTCCACCAGCACCACAGAAATCTCATCTGGAGAAATTGAGAAAGCATGGGGTTGTGGACTTCTTTGGGAAGAGGGAGGATGATCCCATGGCCGCAGAAAACTGGTTGGATAGAACCATCAGAGTGCTGAAACAGCTAAACTGCACCCCCGAGCAGAACCTGGTGTGTGACACCCCATACCCGTGTACAGTATACCCGAGTAAGTAATGCCACACAGTGTACTGGCACACTCTAATATACCTTACTTAATTTGTGTCATGCTTTTGAAGCTAATTTATGAAATATGATTTATTTAAGCCATCTATCGAAATTATTATTTATTTGGGGTTCCGAAAATTTTAAAGAAAATCAGTGAGTCTGGCTAAAAATGGAGAAAGCAGTTCTTGAACTGTTTAAAAACACTTCCAAATAATTTCCAAACAATCCCAACCTCAATTTATCAACAAATTCTCAACATTAAGATCTCAACAACATTTCAATTCCAGTTCTCAATCATCCATCACATGTGATGATCACATATAAATCACAAGTAAACATTTACATTTCCATTCACAAGTACAATTTTCATAATTTACATAAACATCAATATACATTACACAAGTTTAATTACATATGAGAAAACAAAATTAAGTTACAAAATGTCAAAATGACACCTAATGTCCTACCAATGCACTGCAGAAGTTGAGGTGACACGGACACTGTGCAGAACTGCAGGATGGACTCACCCAGTCTGCGGTCTACTGGGCTCACGATCTGTATCTCCAGTACCTACGCGTGGCAAAAGCAACACGCTAAGCAATAATGCTTAGTGGTGCAATAATATAATAAAAGAAAATAGCAAGAAATTAAATGTGTAGTGAATGTATATGTTTCATTTGCTTGGTATTTGTATATTATTTACTTTGTCCACTTTTATTCATTTGGTTGCCCCAAGTAACCTACACTAGACGACTGGACTGGATAACGGGTAAACTGGCACTGGGTATCTAATACCTCAGGCCGTCACACCATCGGTCGCATATGCATCACCCGGTGTGCAACAGAACAGCTACCAAGCTGTAAATAATCTCAGGCACAAGGCTAAGTCTCAATGCAAGGTCAGAATGGCTAAAAGCCATGAAATCACAGAACGGCATATTGCCATGTGCAGTACTGCTAACTGAACCCTATTGGCATGCCAAACTATCCAAACCAATCTTGTTAGGTATACTAGGGCATTTGAAACTTTTAAATTCTTCAATTTGTGAATTTCATGTTTTGGTGTTACTATTCACCTCATTGGTCAACAAAAATGTTGACTTTTGGATAGAAAATATGTACATTGACTTTGGCACTCCCAACATACCACATTTTGTGTTTAAAACTTGTTTGGCATTAAGTGTTAATACCATTTCAAGTTTAAACCAACACAAGCAGAATTTTCAGTTTTTGTGAGTCAAATTCACTGTTCCATTGGACACTGTTTCTGTGGGAATTTGAAGAAATGTAAAACATGAAAGTTGTTCCTTATTTTGTCTAGTTGAATTTCGTTTTTTGAATCACTCCATTTGGAGTTTTGTAGCTCCAGATATGGTCCAAAAACCACAGCTGGCCGGATTTGCTTTCTGCAGAAATTACCATATCTACAGTAACATGAACAGTGACTTCCACTGCCATTTGGGGTAGGTTCCTTCATGAAAGTTGTTTGTCTATGTCTTAAATTGTTGCTGTAAAACTTTCAGGTCAATTGACCAAATCTACAGTGAGTTATGGCCAAATTAACGGTTACTATTCATTTGGTCAATTCTACAAAATCAGTTGCAGGGTGTCCGGATTGGGGCTACGTTTTGGTCCTCTTGCTTTGGTCTTTTGGGCATGGTTTCTTCAGCAAAAATGTGCCATTATAAGCCTAGTTTCATGTCCAATTGGCCAAACACCAATTGGACCAACACAGCCAAAGTTATGGCTGTGTAATTGGACTGAAATCTCAGTCCATTCTTTGTATCTAGGGCAGATTTCACCTTCACTTTACCATACTATTTTTCAGTTCTAATTATGGTCAACTTACCTAAAATGGTCACTAATTGACCATTAAAATGTGCTCTAACAATTTCCCAAGCCAAGCCAATTTTTCACTCTTCGAAACCCTAGTTCCATTATAGGTTTTCACAACACCTTAATCATTAGCTCCTTCAATAATCACATACACACATGGTTTAAACTTGATCTATAGCCCACTTTAAGTCCATCAAAACAATCAAAATAATTCCTTCACAAGGGCTGCCAAAAATTCATAGTATGTGTACACATAATTCTTGTTCATTTTAGTTACAATTCTTACTCAATTCAAGTTGCAAATCATGAAAATAAGGAGTTTTAAGTATCTAATGCACTAACCTTGATTAGGGCAGATTTTTCCTCACTCAAAACTTCACTTTCCTTCACTTTCTAGGCTGCCAAAAGCTTGTTTAAGGTGTAGGGTAAAATTTTAATGAAGAGAGGTTAGAGAAATATGGTGGAAGTGATGGAAATCTAAAGCTTGAAAAAGCTTCAATGGAGGGTGGCCATGGAGTTAGGTTTCGGCTGGCTTTTTGGGGAGGGAGAGGGCTGCTGCAATTTTGTTATTTTGGTCTTGTTTAGTCTCTTTTATTTGTTAGTCAAAGGATAGCTTAATTGTGATTGGTCATACTTTATAAATGACATCATCAAGATGTCATAAATGAGCTTTTCTTTGATTTTTCTTTTCTTTTCATCACTACTCAATTTCAATTTAATTTCTAGTAATGTTTATTCATATTTTATGTCATATTAATTATTTACTCAACTGGACAAGTCGGCCAAAAATCACCTCTGAAGGCGAAATGACCAAAATGCCCTCCGTTTGGCTTAACGGGTCAAAATTGTCTGTACTGATTGAAAAATTTTTCTAGGTATTTTCTTAGCATTCTAATGCCATAGGAACCTCAATGACCCTTCTCTGGAGTCCCAAAAATTATTTTATAATTTTTCCCCAGGGTCTAGGGCTCCTCGTTGCGAGAACCGCAACTTCCCTCCGGTTACCCATCGCTTGGGCACCGGCTCGTTTGACTTGGTTGTATTTTATTTCTAAAATTTTTACTAAGTGTTTCTTATTAATATTTGAGTTAATTATGGTCCCTCTCTTAAGTTTAATTATTTTTCCGGACGTTCTAGCTGTGGGATGACCGATCACCGGAACAGTAGGATGTACGGAGTGGTTACCGGGAGGGTGTTACAACTCTTCCCCTCTAATTTAAATTTCGTCCTCGAAATTTACCTGATGCAAACAGTTGAGGGAACTGTTGCCTCATCGTTTCTTCACTTTCCCAAGTTGCCTCCTCGGTGTTGTGGTGCCTCCAAAGCACTTTTACCAGTGGAATCTGCTTGTTCCTTAATTCTTTTACTTCCCGAGCTAGGATCCGTAGAGGTTCTTCCTCATATGTCAAATCCGGATGTATTTCAATTTCTTCTCTGGAGATGACATGTGAAGGATCTGAGCGGTATCTCCTGAGCATGGACACGTGGAACACATTGTGGATCTTGTCCAGCTCTGGTGGTAAAGCTAGCCTATAGGCCACTGGACCCACACGTTCAATGACTTCATATGGGCCAATGAACCTACGGCTTAACTTACCTTTCCTTCCAAACCTCAATACCTTCTTCCATGGTGACACCTTGAGGAACACTTTGTCGCCAACCACATATTCTATTTCTTTCCTCTTCAGGTCGGCATAAGATTTACATGCATGCGAGGTAACCTTTAAGTTGGCTTTGATTGATTTCACCTTCTCTTCACTGTTTCACAGTGCAGCCCTACCGATTTGTCTTCGCCCAATTCAGTCCGGCCTGCTGAGTTCTACATTTTCTCCCATACAGTGCTTCATATGGGGCCATTTGGATGCTAGTTTGGTAGCTATTGTTGTATGCAAACTCTGCCAGTGGGAGGTATCTATCCCAACTTCCCTCAAACTCAATGACACAACTCCTCAGCATATCCTCAAGGACCTGACATATATTTCATGTTATTGTTATCATTTCTATTCAATATTTGTATCAATTTCATTGGTTTCAATTGTTTACCTAGATTACTCTTTCTGATTGCCCATCCGTCTGAGGATGGAAAGCTGTGCTGAAATGGAGTTGTGTACCCAAGGACTCATGCAACTTCTTCCAAAATCTTGATGTAAACCTTGGGTCTCGATCAGATATGATGGAAAGTGGAATTCCATGCAGTCTAACTATCTCACTGATATACAATTCTGCTAACTTCTCCAGTGAGTAGTCAGTCCTAACTGGCAGAAAGTGTGCTGACTTTGTCAATCTATCAACTATCACCCATGCTGCATCATGTTTCTTCCGGGTGAGGGGTAGACCACTTACAAAATCCATGGTGACTCGATCCCATTTCCATTCAGGTATGCGTATAGGCTATAGCAAACCCGATGGAACTTGATGTTCTGCCTTGACTTGCTGACATGTTAAGCATTTAGTCACATAGTCAGCTATATCCCTCTTCATACCAGGCCACCAATACTGAAACTTCAGGTCATGATACATCTTTGTACTTCCTGGGTGCATAGCATATACACTGGTGTGTGCCTCTTTTAGAATACTGGTCTTCAATTCCCCATCATCTGGTACACACAATCTTCCTTTGTAGTACAGACACCCATCTGCTTTCACCTCATAGTCAGTTGCTTTTCCCTCTGAGATCTTGCTCATAATAGCCATTAACTTTTCATCTGCCTTTTGCCCATCTAGTATCTATCAGCGAGTTTGGCCTCACTTGCAACTCGGCCAAAATAGCTCCATCTCGAATCAAAGATAGACGGGCATTCAATGATCTCAAAGTCGTCATGGATTTTCTCGCTCAAAGCATCGGCAACTACATTTGCCTTCCCGGGATGGTAGTCAATTACACAATCGTAGTCCTTCAGAACTCAATCCTTCGCCTCTGTCTAAGGTTGAGCTCCTACAGGTTGGCAAATATTTGGGCTTTTGTGGTCCGTGTAAATGTAGCACTTTTCACCATACAAGTAGTGCCTCCATATCTTGGTGCGAAGATAATTCTGCAAGTTCTAGATCATGGGTAGGGTAGTTCTGTTCATGTGGCCTTAATCGCACGGAAGCATAGGCGACCACCTTCCCCTCTTGCATCAATACACACCTAACCCATTATGAGAGGCATCACCGTAGACCACGAAGTCCTTTCGACGACATTGTGTTAACACGGGTGCCTCTGTCAACATAGCCTTCAACTTCTCAAGCGTGCGACACTTGTCATTCGGTCAAATCGACATTCTTGTGTAATAACTTGGTCATTGGAGCGGCTATTAGGAAAATCCTTCACAAATCTTACGTAATACCCGGCTAGCCCTAAGAAACTTCTCGACCTCGGTTGTATTCTGGGAGGCTTCCATTCCATCATCGCTTCTATTTTCTTGGGATCCACCTAATCCCATCGGTGACACTATGTGTCCAAGAAATGCAATCTCATTCAACCGAAGTCACACTTGGACAACTTAGCATCTGACTTCTTTTCTCTCAGGGTTTGCAGAACAATCCTCAAATGCTCATCATGTTCTTCCCTGGTCTTGGAATACACCAAAATATCATCAATAAAGACCACTATGAACCGATCTAGGTATGGATGGAAGATACGGTTCATAAGGTCCATGAATGCCGCTGGTGCATTTGTTAGGCCAAAGGGCATCACTAGGAACTCATAATGCCCATACCGGGTCCTGAATGCAGTCTTGGGCACATCTACATCCTTCACCCTCAACTGATGATACCCTGATCTAAGATCAATCTTGGAAAATACTCCTGCTCCCTTCAACTGATCAAACAGATCATCGATTCTAGGTAACGGATATTTATTCTTCACTGTCACTTTATTCAACTGCCGGTAATCGATACATAGCCTCAAAGTCCCATCCTTCTTTTTCACAAACAGCACTGGAGCTCCCCATGGTGACACACTGAGGCGTATGAACCCCTTATCAAGCATCTCTTGCAACTGAGTTTTCAACTCCCTCAATTCAGTGGGTGCCATCCTATAAGGAGTAATGGAAATGGGTGCTGTACCCGGCAGTGTCTCAATAGCAAATTCAACTTCCCTTTCTGGTGGCAAACCAGGCAACTCTTCAGGAAATACCTCTGGGAAGTCTCTCACTGTGGGTATGTCACTCAGGTTTGGCTTAGCCTGCCTAGCATCCACCACATGTGCTAGGTAGGCTTCACAGCCTTTTCTCATCATTCTTCTTGCAACTGTGGTTGAATGACATTGGACAAAAAATCTATCCTTTCCCCCACAACTGTGATCTCATTACCCTCTGAAGCTTTTAGAGAAATTCTCTTCAATTTACAATCAACTATTGGCTGATGACGTGACAACCAGTCCATTCCCAATATCACGTCAAACTCATGGAAGGGTAACTCAATTAGGTCTGCCAAGAATTCATACCCCTGAATCCTTAACGGGCAACCCTTGTATACCTTGTTCACCACTACACTGTGACCCAATGGATTAGTGACCAGAATGTCATGGTCACTCTCCCCTACTAGTATCCCCCTTTCTACGGGTAAGTTGATGCAGATGTATGAATGAGTGGATCCTGGATCCACCAATGCATGCACAGGTGTAGTGTAGAGGGAGAGCGTACCCCTAATGACGTCCGGGGCATCTTGCTCCTCCTGAGCTCTCAAGGCATAATTTCTGGCAGGTAGTCTATTATCTGGCCTCTCTGCTGGCTCAGATGCAGGCCTCTGAGATGGTCCCACAGCTTCGGATTTACCAGACCTTCTACCCCTTGGTGGTGCAGGAGCAGTGCATGCGCTTGTGTTGGAGCAGCTGTAGTAGTTCTGCGTGGACAATTCTTCAACTGATGCTCTGTTGACCCACACCTCAAGCAGGCACCAGTTACTCTCCAACATTCCCCCTTGTGCCATTTCAGGCAATGCGGACATGCAGAAGATGTTGGGGCTGGTCCCCTGAACCCCATCCCTGGAGAGCTACCCACTGATGGTGTGGACTAACCTCTCCTAGGGGTGAACTGTGGCCTGGGCCCCTGAGATTGACCCTGACCCTGTGGCTGAGCTGAACTCTGTGCAGGAGGAACCTTGAACTTCTTCCTAAATGCAGGAGATGAGCTGGACTGACCCGGTCCCCTCTTCTGCTGTCTTTCCCTTCTGGTTTGCTCACTGATTCTTATTTTTTCCACCTTTATTGCAGCTTCCACTAGCTTGCTAAATTCTGTGATTCCCAAGGCAATGAGCTGGATCTTGATGTTGTCATTTAGTCCCTCTTCAAATCTCTTGCACCTTTCAGCTTCATTAGGGACTATCTCCCTTCCATAACGGCTTAATCGAACAAACTCCTTCTCATATTCGGCCACTGACGGTATCTGCCTCGAGTTAATAAACTATCTTCTTCTCTCTTCGGATATACAAGTACCCACATATTTCTTCTTAAATTACGAAAGAAAGAAGTCCCACGTTACAGCTTCTATCCGCACTTCACTGGACACGGTGTCCCACCACTCATATGCATCATCTTGCAGTTAAGAGATGGCAGCTTCCAGGTTTTGCTCTGGAGTGCAGTGGAGTTGTTTTAGTACTCTGCTGTCGCTCAACTAATTCTCGATGCATGAGTCATCTTCTCTCTTGCCATAGAAGTCCACACTCCAAACTTCCTTAGCCTTTCCAGTGTGATTTACTGTGTGGAGTGGTGGTGGTGGTGGTGGTCTGGCATTACCCGACCATTTGTCTAAAGAAGTCGGCCATTTCTTTGGAACATGGCTCGTGGAGGTGGCGAGGCTCTCGCTTGAGCCGGAGCGATTCTCTCATGCCCCAGCCTCACTGCTACAAGTGGCGCATGACTCTCCACTTCCTCCTCAACGGCTCTCTGAGATGAAGGATCCATATCCTATTCAAAATAAGAAAGATAAACAGATCTGCGTTAGTGTCACCTCGACTCTTACAAATGCAATGCATGGTATGGACTCAATCTAGGCCCAAAAACGCCTAAACCGTGCTCTGATACCACTAAATGTGACACCCCTTACCCGTGTACAGTATACCCGAGTAAGTAATGCCACACAATGTACTGGCACACTCTAATATACCTTACTTAATTTGTGTCATGCTTTTGAAGCTAATTTATGAAATATGATTTATTTAAGCCATCTATCGAAATTATTATTTATTTGGGGTTCCGAAAATTTTAAAGAAAATCCAGTAGATCTGGCTAAAAATGGAGAAAGCAGTTCTTGAACTGTTTAAAAACACTTCCAAATAATTTCCAAACAATCCCAACCTCAATTTATCAACAAATTCTCAACATTAAGATCTCAACAACATTTCAATTCCAGTTCTCAATCATCCATCACATGTGATGATCACATATAAATCACAAGTAAACATTTACATTTCCATTCACAAGTACAATTTTCATAATTTACATAAACATCAATATACATTACACAAGTTTAATTACATATGAGAAAACAAAATTAAGTTACAAAATGTCAAAATGACACCTAATGTCCAACCAATGCAATCGCAGTTGAGGTGACACGGACAACATCGTGCGTAAGCGTAGGATGGACTCACCCAGTCTGCGGTCTACTGGGCTCACGATCTGTATCTCCAGTACCTACGCGTGGCAAAAGCAACGCGCTAAGCAATAATGCTTAGTGGTGCAATAATATAATAAAAGAAAATAGCAAGAAATTAAATGTGTAGTGAATGTATATGTTTCATTTGCTTGGTATTTGTATATTATTTACTTTGTCCACTTTTATTCATTTGGTTGCCCCAAGTAACCTACACTAGACGATCGGATCGATAACGGGTAGCGCACTGGGTATCTAATACCTCGGGCCGTCACACCATCGATCGCATATGCATCACCCGGTGTGCAACGAGCGACTACCAAGTCAGAATAATCTCGGCACAAGGCCAAGTCTCAATGCAAGGTCGAATGGCTAAAAGCCATAAAATCACGTAACGGCATATTGCCATGTGCGATCGCTAATCGAACCCTATTGGCATGCCAAACTATCCAAACCAATCTTGTTAGGTATACTAGGGCATTTGAAACTTTTAAATTCTTCAATTTGTGAATTTCATGTTTTTGTGTTACTATTCACCTCATTGGTCAACAAAAATGTTGACTTTTGGATAGAAAATATGTACATTGACTTTGGCACTCCCAACATACCACATTTTGTGTTTAAAACTTGTTGGCATTAAGTGTTAATACCATTTCAAGTTTAAACCAACACAAGCAGAATTTTCAGTTTTTGTGAGTCAAATTCACTGTTCCATTGGACACTGTTGCTGTGGGAATTTGAAGAAATGTAAAACATGAAAGTTGTTCCTTATTTTGTCTAGTTGAATTTCTTTTTTTGAATCACTCCATTTGGAGTTTTGTAGCTCCAGATATGGTCCAAAAACCACAGCTGGCCGGATTTGCATTCTGCAGAAATTACCATATCTACAGTAACATGAACAGTGACTTCCACTGCCATTTGGGTTAGGTTCTGGCCATAATTTGGGGTAGGTTCCTCCATGAAAGTTGTTTGTCTATGTCTTAACTTATTGCTGTAAAGATTTCAGGTCAATTGACCAAATCTACAGTGAGTTATGGCCAAATGAACAGTTACTGTTCATTTGGTCAATTCTGCAGAATCAGTTGCAGGGTGTCCGGATTGGGGCCAAGTTTTGGTCCTCTTGCTTTGGTCTTTTGGGCATTGTTTCTTCAGCAAAAATGTGCCATTATAAGCCTAGTTTCATGTCCAATTGGCCAAACACCAATTGGACCAACACAGCCAAAGTTATGGCTGTGTAATTGGACTAAAATCTCATCCATTCTTCTTTGTCCTAGGGCAGATTTCACCTTCACTTTGCCATACTATTTTTCAGTTCTAATTATGGTCAACTTACCTAAAATGGTCACTAATTGACCATTAAAATGTGCTCTAACAATTTCCCAAGCCAAGCCAATTTTTCACTCTTCGAAACCCTAGTTCCATTATAGGTTTTCACAACACCTTAATCATTAGCTCCTTCAATAATCACATACACACATGGTTTAAACTTGATCTATAGCCCACTTTAAGTCCATCAAAACAATCAAAATAATTCCTTCACAAGGGCTGCCAAAAATTCATAGTATGTGTACACATAATTCTTGTTCATTTTAGTTACAATTCTTACTCAATTCAAGTTGCAAATCATGAAAATAAGGAGTTTTAAGTATCTAATGCACTAACCTTGATTAGGGCAGATTTTTCCTCACTCAAAACTTCACTTTCCTTTACTTTCTAGGCTGCCAAAAGCTTGTTTAAGGTGTAGGGTAAAATTTTAATGAAGAGAGGTTAGAGAAATATAGTGGAAGTGATGGAAATCTAAAGCTTGAAAAAGCTTCAATGGAGGGTGGCCATGGAGTTAGGTTTCGGCTGGCTTTTTGGGGAGGGAGAGGGCTGCTGCAATTTTGTTATTTTGGTCTTGTTTAGTCTCTTTTATTTGTTAGTCAAAGGATAGCTTAATTGTGATTGGTCATACTTTATAAATGACATCATCAAGATGTCATAAATGAGCTTTTCTTTGATTTTTCTTTTCTTTTCATCACTACTCAATTTCAATTTAATTTCTAGTAATGTTTATTCATATTTTATGTCATATTAATTATTTACTCAACTGCACAAGTCGGCCAAAAATCACCTCTGAAGGCGAAATGACCAAAATGCCCTCCGTTTGGCTTAACGGGTCAAAATTGTCTGTACCGATTGAAAAAATTTTCTAGGTATTTTCTTGGCATTCTAATGCCATAGGAACCTCAATGACCCTTCTCTGGAGTCCCAAAAATTATTTTATAATTTTTCCCCCGGGTCTAGGGCTCCTCGTTGTGAGAACCGCAACTTCCCTCCGGTTACCCATCGCTTGGGCACCGGCTCGTTTGACTTGGTTGTATTTTATTTCTAAAATTTTTACTAAGTGTTTCTTATTAATATTTGAGTTAATTATGGTCCCTCTCTTAAGTTTAATTATTTTTCCGGACGTTCTAGCTGTCCGGACCGACACCGGTCACCGGAACAGTAGTATGTACGGAGTGGTTACCGGGAGGGTGTTACATGGTGGGTGCTGTGTCCCTACTTCAGGATGATGCATATCAATGGTGGGACACAGTAACCAGTGAGGTGCAACCTGAATGGATCACTTGGGAATTCTTCCTCACAGAGTTCAGGAAGAAATATGTTAGCAAGATGTATTTAGAAGAGCGAAGAAGGGAATTTATCAGTCTGAGACAGAGACAGTTGTCAGTGGCTGAGTATGAGCATGAGTTTGTCAGACTGAGCAGGTATGGGAGGGAGATAGTGCCTACAGAGGCAGAGAGGTGCAGACGGTTTGAAGAAGGACTCAATGACAACATCAAAGTCATGATCACAGCATTGGAGATCACAGATTTTGCTAAGCTAGTGGATGCTGCATCAAAAGTGGAAAGGGTCAGAATCAATGAACAAAATAGAAGGGAAAGATAGCAGAAGAGGGGTCCAGGTCAGTCCAATACATTTTCTACTTCTAGCAAGAAGAGTAAGGGTCCTCCTACTCAGAGTTCAGGACCCCCATAGGGTCAGGGCTAATCTCAGGGGCCCAGACCACAGTTCACACCTAGGAGAGGCCAGTCCATACCATCAATGGGCAGCTCTCCAGGGATGGTGTTTAGGGGACTGACCCTGCGGCTTACGCTTGTCGATCTTGTCGAAGTGGCATAAGGGGGAATGTTGGCGAGTGACTGGTGCATGCTTACGGTGTGGATCGACAAAACATCAGATCAAGAATTGTCCGAAGAGGACTACTACTGTTGCTCCAACACAAACTGACAGACCTGCTCCTACATCACAAAGGGGTAGGAAGCCCGGTAAACCTGAGGCAGCTGGTCCATCACTGATGCCTACATCCGAGTCAGCTGAGAGGCCAGACACTAGGATACTTGCCAGGGCCTATGCCATCAGAGCTCAGGAGGAGCAAGATGCCCTGGATGTCATCAGGGTTACGTTTTCCCTCTACAACACTTCTATGCATGCATTGGTGGATCCAGGATCCACTCATTCCTACATTTGCATCAAACTACCCATAGAGAGGGGAGTTCCAGTAGAGGAGAGTGATCAAGACATTCTGGTCACAAATCCACTTGGCCATAGTGTGGTAGTGAATAAAGTGTATAAGGGTTGCCCGTTGAGGATTCAAGGGTATGAATTCTCAGCAGACCTAATTGAGTTGCCCTTCCACGAGTTTGACGTGATTTTGGGTATGGACTGGTTATCACGTCATCAGGCAATAGTTGATTGCAGATTGAAGAGGATTTCTCTGAAAACTTCTAAGGGTAATGAGATCACTGTTGTGGGTGAAAGGACAGATTTCCTGTCCAATGTTATCTCAGCCACAGTTGCAAGAAGATTGATGAGAAAAGGCTGTGAAGCTTACCTAGCGCACGTGGTTGATACTAGGCAGGCTAAGCCAAACTTGGGTGACATACCCACAGTAAGAGACTTCCCAGATGTATTTCCTGAAGAGTTGCCTGGTTTACCATCAGAAAGAGAAGTCGAGTTTGCTATTGAGGTAATGCCGGGTACAGCACCCATTTCTATTGCTCCTTATAGGATGGGACCCACTGAGTTGAGGGAGTTGAAAACTCAGTTGCAAGAGTTGCTTGATAAGGGGTTCATACGCCCCAGTGTGTCACCATGGGGAGCTTCGGTGCTATTTGTGAAGAAAAAGGATGGAACCTTGAGATTGTGTATTGATTACTGGCAGTTGAACAAAGTAACTGTGAAGAACAAATATCCATTGCCCAGAATCGACGATCTGTTTGATCAATTGAAAGGAGCCAGTGTATTTTCAAAAATTGATCTCAGATCAGGGTATCATCAGTTGAGGGTAAAGGAAGCAGATGTGTCAAAAACTGCATTCAGAACCCGGTATGGGCATTATGAATTTCTAGTGATGCCGTTTGGGTTAACAAATGCACCAGCAGCATTTATGGACCTTATGAACCGTATCTTTCATCCATACTTAGATCGGTTTGTAGTGGTCTTTATTGATGATATTCTGGTGTATTCCAAGACCAGGGAAGAACATGATGAACATTTAAGGATTGTTCTGCAAACCCTGCGAGAACAGAAGCTGTATGCTAAGTTGTCCAAGTGTGACTTCTGGATAAGTGAGATCTCTTTTCTTGGACACATAGTGTCAGCTAAGGGGATTAGAGTGGATCCCAAAAAGATAGAAGCAGTGATGGAATGGAAGCCTCCCAGAAATACAACTGAGGTCAGAAGTTTCTTGGGGCTAGCTGGGTATTACAGAAGATTTATGAAGGGGTTCTCTCTTATAGCTGCTCCAATGACCAAGTTGTTGCACAAGAATGTGAAATTTGGCTGGAACGACAAGTGCCAAGCCAGTTTTGAGAGATTGAAGGCTATATTGACAGAAGCACCAGTGTTAACACAGCCAGTATCGGGAAAAGACTTTGTGGTCTACAGTGATGCCTCGCATAATGGGCTAGGGTGTGCGTTAATGCAAGAGGGAAAAGTGGTAGCTTATGCTTCCAAGCAGTTAAGGCCATATGAACAGAACTACCCTACTCATAACCTGGAGTTACCAGCAATCATCTTCGCACTGAAGATATGGAGGCATTATTTATATGGTGAAAAATGCTACATCTATACGGACCACAAGAGCCTAAAATACTTGTCAACCTAGAAGGAGCTCAACCTCAGGCAGAGGCGATGGATTGAGTTCCTGAAGGACTATGATTGTGTGATAGATTATCATCCTGGGAAGGCAAATGTAGTTGCTGATGCTTTGAGCAGGAAGTCCATCACAGCTTTAAGATCACTAAATGCCCATCTGTCCTTAGCTCAAGATGGAGCTATTTTGGCTGAGTTGCAAGTGAGACCAACCCTGTTACAGCAGATACAAGATGGGCAGAGGGTAGATGAAAAACTAATGGCCATTGCGGGTAAAATTCCAGAGGGAAAGGAGACTGAATATGAGGTGAAAGCAGATGGGTGTCTATACTAAGAGGAAGAGTGTGTGTACCAGATGATGGGGAACTGAAGACTAGTATTCTGAAAGAAGCACACACTAGTGTTTATGCTATGCACCCGGGAAGCACAAAAATGTATAATGACTTGAAGCCTCATTATTGGTGGCCTGGTATGAAGAGGCATATAGCTGACTATGTGACTAAGTGTTTGACATGTCAGCAAGTTAAAGTAGAACATCAAGTTCCATCAGGATTGCTACAGCTTATAAGCATACTTGAATGGAAATGGGACCAGGTCACTATGGATTTTGTTAGTGGTCTACCTCTCACCCAAAGGAAGCATGATGCATTGTGGGTGATAGTGGATAGATTGACGAAGTCAGCACATTTTCTGCCAGTTAGGACTGACTACTCACTAGAGAAGCTAGCAGAATTGTATATCAGTGAGATAGTTAGACTACACGGAATCCCACTTTTCATCATATCTGACCGAAACCCAAGGTTTACATCGAGATTCTAGAAAAAGTTGCAAGAAGCCTTGGGCACACAACTTCGTTTTAGCACAGCTTTTCATCCCTGCATGATGGACAAATGTAACGAGTAATCCAGGTAAACCTAAGAACTAATTGAATTTTTGTAATTAATAAATTGAAATGATAGTAACAATGTGAATTATGTGATAGATCCTAGAGGATATGCTAAGGAGTTGTGTCATTGAGTTTGAGGGGAGGTGGGATAGATATCTCCCATTGGCAGAATTCGCATATAATAATAGCTACCAAGCTAGCATTCAGATGGCTCCGTATGAAGCACTGTATGGGAGGAAATGTAGAACCCCAGTATGTTGGACTGAATTAGGCAAAGATAAGCTGGTAGGACCAGACCTGGTGAAACAGACTGAGGAGAAAGTGAAGATAATCAAAGCTAACCTGAAGGTTGCCTCAGATAGACAGAAATCATATGCCGACTTGAAAAGAAAAGAGATAGAGTATGCAGTTGGCGATAAAGTGTTTCTCAATGTCTCACCGTGGAAGAAAGTACTGAGGTTTGGGAGAAAGGGTAAGTTAAGCCCTAGGTTCATTGGCCCATATGAAGTTATTGAAGGTTTGGGACCAGTGGCCTATCGGCTAGCTTTACCACCAGAACTGGATAAAATTCACAATGTGTTCCATGTTTCTATGCTGAGAAGATATCGCTCAGACCCTTCACATGTCATTTCCATATAAGAGATTGAAATCCAACCGGACTTGACATACACAGAAGAACCTATACAAATCCTAGCTCGGGAAGTGAAGGAACCGAGAAATAAACAAATTCCACTGGTGAAAGTGCTTTGGAGGCACCACAACACTGAAGAGGCAACTTGAGAAAGTGAAAAGATAATGAGGCAACAGTTTCCTCAACTGTTTGCATCAGGTAAATTTTGAGGACGAAATTTTTATTAGAGGGGAAGAGTTGTAACATCCTCACTTTAACTAGTCCGTACAGTCTACTATTCCAGTGACCAGTATTGGTCCAGACAGCTAGAACGTCCGAAAAAATATTTAAACCAAAGTGAGGAACCATAATTAACTCAAATATTAATAAGAAAAATTTAGCAAAAATTTTAGAAATAAAATACAACCAAGTTAAATGAGCCGGTGCCCTAGCGATGGGTAACCTAGTGAGAAGTTACAGTTCTCGCAACTAGGAGCCCTAGACCCGAGGGAAAAATTATAAAATAATTTATGGGACTCCAGAGAAGGGTTATTGAGGTTTTTATGGCATTAGAATGCCAAGAAAATACTTAGAAAAATTTTTCAATCGGTACAGACAATTTTGGCCCATTAAGCCAAACGGAGGGCATTTTGGTCATTTCGTCTTCAGAGATGATTTTTAACCAACTTGTCCAGTTAAATAAATAATTTATATAACATAAAATACGAATAAATATTGTTAAAAATTTAATTGCAATTAAATAGACAAGAAATGAAGAGAAAATGAAGGAAAATGGACTTATGACATCATAATGATGTCATTAAAGTTCTCCCACCCAACCCAATGTTGACACATGGCATAACTTTATTTAAAAGAGACAAATGGGCTGAAAAATGAGAGAAAAACCAGATTTCTCATTTCTTCTTTCTTCCTTGCCGTAAGCCTCCACCATAGCCACCATTTTCAAGCTTTTTCAAGCTTGATTTCACCAACTTCTACCCAACTAAACCCTAAACTCCCAACACAAAAAAGTGTTCTTGCATCTTGGAGATTCTTTTGGGAGCAAAAAGAATTAAAAAAAAAAAAGAGTTCTTACAAGCTTTGGATTAGTTCCCTAAGAGGTTAGTGACTTAAACTTATGTTTCTCTTCAAATTTATGTTAAGTAAGTATAAATGAGTGTAAATTACAAAGAAAAATTATTGAATACCAATTGTATGTAAACCCTAAATTTTTAGCGGCCATGGTTAGGGTTTGTTTGTGATGATTTTAATGAAGTTAAAAGGTTATTATGGCTGCCCTTAATGTGCATTTTGTAAGTGGATTGAAGAAATGCAATGAAAATGCATGAATGGTAATGTGTGAGTTAGGATTTGGGGTGGAGAAATGGGACTTTGACCATGTGATGATGAAAATGGGTATTAATGGTCAATTAGTGACCATTTAGTTCTGTTTAAACCAAAAATGAAGTGTGTTGAGTGATGGGAATTGGGTTTGGTGTGGCTGCCTAAGGTGACCTGCAGAATTGGACATTAGTCCAGCAGGTTTGGGCAGCCATAACTTAAATTGTAGAGGTTCAATTGGTGCAAAGCCAATTGGACATGAAATTAGACACATAATGGCACAACTTTGGTGAAGAAACCATGCCCATAAAAACAAACAAAATGGACCAAAAGCTTACCCTAATCCGGGTGAACTGCAATCTATTTCTGCAGAATGACCAAATGAATAGTGATTGTTCATTTGGCCATAACTCAGTGTAGAATGGTCCAATTGACCTAAAATTTTACCAGCAACAAGCTAAGATATAGACCAACAACTTTCATGAAGAAACCTACGCCAAATTATGAGCAGAATCTATTCAACAAGGGAGTTGCAGTCACTATTCACTGCACTGTAGATATGGTCAGTCTAGAAAAATTCCAATCTGGCCAGTTGTGGTTTTTGGACCATAACTTGAGCTACAAAACTCCAAATGGAGTGATTCAAAAAAGGAAATTCAACTAGACAAAATAAGGAACAACTTTCATGTTGATCATTTTGCCAAATTCCCACTGCAAAAATGACCAATGGAAAAGTAAATATAAGGTATAAAAACTGAAATTTCTGCTCAATTAACTTTAAGCTTAGAAATGGTATTGGCAACCAATACCAACAAATTTTGAATACAAAATATGGTATGTTGGGAGTATTAAAACTAATGTACCTATTGTCTATGCAAAAGTAAACATGTTGGTTGACTAATGAAGTGAATAGTAACACCA
Source organism: Hevea brasiliensis (assembly GCF_030052815.1). Classification (NCBI taxonomy): domain Eukaryota; kingdom Viridiplantae; phylum Streptophyta; class Magnoliopsida; order Malpighiales; family Euphorbiaceae; genus Hevea; species Hevea brasiliensis. The sequence continues at coordinate 89,098,378 of NC_079493.1, read as the reverse complement.
AAACTTGAAATTCAAAAATTATAAAACTTAAAAGTGTAAAATGCCCTAGTATACCTAACAAGATTGGTTTGGATAGCTTGGCATGCTAGTAGGGTTCTGTTAGCAGTACTGCATATGGCTTCATGCCATTCTATGTTTCATGGCTTTCGCATGCCATTCTGTGACATAATAGCCTTTGGCTATGTTATTGAGTTAATATACTTGGGTTTTGACCCTGATAATTATTACAGCTTGTTAGCTGTTCTATTGCACACCGGGAGACACAATGTGACTGATGGTGTGATGGTCCGAGGTACTTAGTACCCAGTGCCAGTTTACCCATTTATCCAGTCCAGTCAATTAGTATGGGTTACTCGGGCAATGATAATAAACCTTACCAAATTTTAATCGAATAATAATGCAAATAATATCAGAAGTTAAGTCTACCTAAAAATGTAAACATACATTCTGCATACTTATTTTTATTATATTTTATTTTATTTTATTTTGTCACCACTAAGCAGAATTGCTTAGCGCTTCCCTTTTGCTACGCGCAGGTACTGGAGACCTAGCTAGGGAGCCCAGCAGACACCAGACAGTGTGAGCCTACAGAGCTGCATCAGGAGTTCAGAGTCACCTCATATCCGCACTGCATATGGTAGGACATTAGGACTATATGTGGCCCTTTTGTATTTTTGCATTTTGTATTAGTTTGGATTGTAACTATAAACTCTTGTAATTATGTATTAATGTAAATATATGAAATTTCATATTATTGAGATTTTCTGCATAATGTATGTTGATAAATGAAATGTTGAGAATTATTTGTGAATATGCTTCAAGTGATGAAGTGAACAGAAAGGTTTTGAAAATAGTATTGTGATTTGAGATTGAGATTTTGAGATTTACTTTAATGTGTATAATGGAGTTTGGATTTGAAAATTATTTTGGAAGTGTTTTTAAACAGGTTCAGAAGAACTGTTTTTCCAATTTACAGCCGGCACTCTGCCGGATTTTCTATAAAATTTGCGGATAAATTTAGATTTATCAAAATTGAAAATAAATGAATTAAAAGGGTTAAATTGTAATAGAAATATAAATTGGTGCTCCGGCACACTGAGTGGCATAATTTGCTCGGCTACACTGTAGACGGGTAAGGGGTGTTACAGATCATGTCCACAAGATGATTCGGCTGATTGAGCAGCCAGAACATCTTGACTTTAACATGGATTTTCAACTGCAGACGGATTTGATTCTTCAGTCCCTACCTGAGACATTTGGGAATTTTGTGACAAATTTCCATATGACTAACCAGAAATGCACCTTGGCTAGTTTACTCAACATGCTGGTTATTGCCCAAAAGAATATGCCGGGCAATAAAGGAGAAAATGTAGCTTTGATTGCATCTTCTTCTGCTAGAAAGTCCAACAAGAAGAAGGGCGATTAGAAAAAGAAACCTCAAGTTCCAGGATCTTCCAAGAAGATAGCCAAACAGAAAAAAAAAAAAAAAAAAAAAAAAAAAAAAAAAAACAAAGATCAAAGCTAACAAAGGCAAAGGAAAGTGTTTCCACTACCAGCAAAATGGGCACTGGAAAGGGAACTACCCAGAGTATAGTAATCTAAAAGATTGCAATGCCATGATGAAAATCAACTCAAGTTCAAAATATATTTGGCACTTAAGGTTAGGTCATGTTGCAGAAGATAGGATTGCAAAGCTGGGGAATATGAGGATTTTATCCTCATTGGGTTTTAGATCTACTCCAACTTGTGAATCCTGCCTTCAGGACAAAATGACTTGATCACCCTCTGTTGGACAAGGACTGAGAGTTGAAAATATTTTGGAGCTAATACATAGTGATATATGTGGTCCATTTAAAGAAATGGCTAGAGACGGTTTTCATTATTTTATTACCTTTACTGATGATAAATCAAAGTTTGGGTATTTGTATTTGATAAAATACAAACATGAATCCTTTGAAAAGTTCAAAGAATTTAAATCTGAAGTAGAAAATTAAACAGGAAAAGTATTAAAGCTCTTCGATCAGACCGTGGAGGTGAATACTTGAGTACTGAATTTGATGAATACTTGAGAGAGCATGGCATTGTTTCTCAGCTGACTCCTCTAGGAACACCACAGCTAAATGGTGTATCTGAAAGGAGAAATCGTGCCCTATTAGATATGGTACGTAGTATGATGAGCTATATTGATATGCTAATCTCCTTTTGGGGATTTGCATTAGAATCAGCTTTGTATATTCTGAATAGGATTCCATTAAAATCAGTATCTTCCACACCTTATGAGATATGGCATGGCAGAAAACCAAGTCTTAAGCATGTTAAGATTTGGGGTTGTTCAGCTTATATCAAAAACCTGAACACTGATAAATTGAAAACCAGGTCAGAAAAGGATCGATTTGTTGGATATCCAAAAGATAGTTTTGGATATTATTTTTATTTGCCTACATCACAAAAGGTTGTGATAAGTAGAGATGCCACATTTCTTGAACAACAGTTTGTTCAAAAAGGAGGCAAAGGAAGGCAAATAAAGTTAAAATTGGAGAATTCTAACCAACTAACAGATCAGATGAATATAGATCCATCTAGTCAACCTATACCTATTGATATAACATCTACAGCTGTTCCTCGTAGAACAACTAGGATATCTCACCCACCAGTGAGATATGGTTTCCTTCATGAAGAAGAACAAGAGTTGTCTACTCATGAAGAAGTAGATCATGGAGATGATCCACTTACCTATGAAGAAGCTATATAGATATAGACTTTTCAAAATGGATTGATGCTATAAAATCCGAGATTGATTCCATGTATAAGAATCAAGTTTGAGATCTTGTTGACCCACCTGAAGGTATTGTACCTATAGAGAACAAATGGGTTTTCAAGAAGAAAATTAGTTCTGATGGAAAGGTGGAGACCTATAAAGCAAGACTAGTAGTGAAAGGGTTTCGTCAAAGGCAAGGAATCGACTATGAGGAGACTTTTTCGCCTGTTGCCATGCTTAAATCAATTAGGATTCTATTAGCAATAGCTGCATACTATGATTATGAGATTTGGCAGATGGATGTCAAAACAGCTTTTCTCAATGGATACATTGAAGAAAACATTTTCATGGAATAACCTAGGGGTTTTAAATCCCAAGATGGTTCTAAAGTGCGCAAGCTAAAGTGATCCATTTATGGGTTGAAACAAATTTCGAGGAGTTGGAACATCCGTTTTGATGAAGCCATTAAGTCATTTGGTTTTATCAAAAATGAGGATGAGACATGTGTATATAAGAAGGTTAGTGATAGTGCTATCACTTTTCTTGTCTTATATGTGGATAATATTCTGTTAATAGGTAATGACACAGATATGTTGACAACTATAAAGGTATGATTGTCAAATACATTCTCCATGAAAGACTTAGGGGAGGCAATCTATATTCTTGGGATTCGCATCTATAGAGATAGAGTGAAAAGAATAAATGATTTATCCCAAAGTCTATACTTGGAAAATGTGTTAAAGAGGTTTAACATGCATTGATTCTAAGAGAGGATTGTTACCAGTGAGGCATGGTATCCACCTTTCTAAAGAAATGTCTGCAAAGACACCTAAAGAAAGAGATAAAATGGTGAGGATTTCATATGCTTTGACTATTGGAAGTTTGATGTATGCAATGTTGTGTACTAGGCCGAATATTGCATATGTTGTTAGTTTAACTAACAGGTATCAATCTAATCCAGGTTTGGAACACTAGATAGCTGTCAAGAATATCCTTAAGTACTTGAGAAGAACTAAGGATTTATTCTTGATAAATGGAGGTGGAGACTTACAATTGGATGGTTATACTGATTCTGATTTCCAATCAGATATCGATGATAGAAAGTCTACCTTTGGGTATGTGTTCATTTGTAATGGAGGTACAGTTAGTTGGAAGAGTTCCAAACAAAGTACGACTGCAGATTCCACTACTGAGGCTGAGTATATTGCTGCATCAGATGCTGCAAAAGAAGCTGTTTAGATATAAGGAACCCCGGTCTCACTAAATATCCAAACACATAGAAAGGCGCTACCGCATTATTAGAGAGATAGTTGCGCAAAGCGATACAGCCATGTAGAAAATAGCATCAGCTGAAAATCCAGCTAATTCGTTCACTAAGCCTTTGTCACAAGCTCAGTTAGACCGACATCTTGAGAAGATGGGTCTAAGATATTGTAAAGAATGGCTCTAGTGCTAGTGGGAGATTGTTAGTAGTATGCCCTAGAGCATATCATTTAGCATGTATCCTGTACATGTTTTATTAATAAAAGGCATTTTCACTTTTCCGTTTACATAATATATTTATGTGTATTAGAAAAGGTCTATTGATATTTTGTTAGAAATTCTATTATTAAGTTTTTAAGAATATGAGTGACAGTATTTCTAGCACAAAGTATCATAAATAGGTTCACAATCGAGGATATTTCACAATAAGGACATGACTTATCCAGAAAGATTGTATTCATATTTGTTCCCAAGTTATTTATATGAGATATAAATAAGATAGAACGGTGAGTCTCATGCCATATAACAAATAGGATAGGCACTTATACATGATAAGTAGGTCGAACCAGTGACACTTATGACAAGCACATGGAGTTTACTCTTGTCAGTGCATTGTCATAAATCATATAAGTGCATATAATCTTTAGACCTGAGATAACACAGTTATCATGTATATAGGTGGTTTGAGTTTGATACTGCTTTCATACTTGTACTATGTATGGGTATATGGGCATGTGTTAGCTCCTACTAGTAATATATAGAGGTAGGTGTTGATCAAGATGGAATTTATTCCTCTAAGTAAATAGGGATAAAATCCTATGTTCATTTAATTGTTCTTGATGTTTCAAGTTCCTGGCCAGGACAGATAGATTTATTCAGAAAATAGTTTCTGATGAGAAAATCTTTATAATCAAGAACTGGAATTAAAAGAAAACATAATATTCATAGCAAATGGGGTTTGACATAAACTATGACTCCAGCTCAAATTAGGATTTTGTAACAGAGAGATTCTAGTGCATGGTAACATATGATTATAGGTTCATTTAAGGTAAACCTTATTACTAATTGGGTGGCCATGGCATGCTATGTTAGATATTAACCATAGTCTATGAGGTGCATAAAATGATTTAGAGAAATTATTTATGGTAAGAAAGAGTTCTGATGATATTAAGAGTTGATATCATGTCTCATTGCCAATTAGCGATGAGCCTAGTAAGTCACACACATACACAAGTAATCACCTAATTAAATATGATTTAATTAATTAATTAAAGAGTTTAATTGATTAATTAAATAGGTTTGGTTTGCAATTAGATTGCAATGTCCCTAGCATGGCTTGAAACCAAATCTAGATTATTGGATGTATAGTATAAGTTAAATTTATATTTAAAGTGTTTAAATATGAATTTAATTAATGAGAAAGATTAATTAATTAATTTATATTTGATATAAATTGATTAGAAGAAGAGAAATAATTATTTTGGGTTGAGAACTCAAAATTAAGACACAGGGGTATTTTGGTAATTTCACAGGGTGACATGTGGCACCATGAGATGGTGACACATGGCACTACACATAAGCTTGCCAAATGTCTTTTAATCATGTAAGATGATCAAAGTCAAGATTAAATATAGGATTGACACTTGGCACAATGTGATTGGGTCAATTAAACCTAGAACCAATCAGAGGGTGACATGTGGCAAGGGTTTTAAGTGATGACCTAGCTATATAATGTGTTTTTATGAAAGAAAATAATAACATGGCTGCTGCTCTCTTTGGTACCACCACCTAAGAAGGCTCCCCCTTCTCTTCTTCTTCATCTCTCATCATTTCAAAGAGAATAGCAAACAATTTCTTGAATTAAAAATACTAGAAATTGTTTCTAGTGTCCTGTTTACATCTGTAATATCTCAAAAGGCAAAACTTGATTTTCTAATTCATAGAAAAAGCTTTATAAGCTGTTCAAGGGCTACCATAGGTGATCTTGGTGTGGACAAGCTAGAGAGACAACATCTGGTGTCCTAAAGATGCATCTCAACAGTGACAAACACACTGCAGTGCATCAAGAGGTTAGTGTACTTGTTCTTGATCTAATCTAGTTCTTAAAATTAATCTAATTAATTGTAAAATCTTAAATGATAAATATAGATCTAAAAACATATTAAAAGAGTTTTAATATGCTGTTTATCATTGAAATCAAATAGATAAAAATAAATCTTGCATGATGCATGTTACCCTAGGTGAAAAAATTTTGAATTCAATGATATAAACTGTGTTTTTCATGCTTCCGCTCCTTCAAGTAGTTAGCCCTAGAGCATATCATTTTGTATGTATCTTGTACATATTTTATTAATAAAATATAATTTCACTTTTCTGTTTACATAATATATTTATGTGTAATAGAAAAGGTCAATTGTTATTTTGCTAGAAATTCTATTCTTAAGTTGTTAAGAATATGAGTGACAGTATTTCTAGCATAAAGTATTATAAATTGGTTCACAATCTAGGATACTTCATAAAGGACATGACTTATCCAGAAAGATTGTAATCATGTTTGTTCCCAAGGTATTTATATGAGATATAAATAAGATGGAGTGGTGAGTCTCATGCCACATAACAAACATGATATACACTTATAGATGATAAGTAGATCAAACCAGTGACGCTTATGACAAGCACATGGAGTTTACTATTGTCAATGCATTGTCATATATCATATCAGTGCATATAATCTTTAAACCTAAGATAACATAGTTATCTTGTATATAGGTGATTTGAGTTTGATACTGCTTTCATACTTGTACTGTGCATGGGTATATGGGTATGTATTGGCTCCCACTAGTTATATATGGAGATAGGTGTCGATCAAGATGAAATCCCTTACCCTAAGTAAATAGGGATAAAATCTTTTATTCATTTAATTGTTCTTGATGTTTCAAGTTCCTGGCCAGGACTGACAGATTTAGTCGGAAATGAGTTTTTGACAAGAAAATCTAATTAATCAAGAACTGAAATTAAAAGAGAACATAATGTTTATAGCAAATAGAGTTTGATATTAACCATGACTCCAGCTTGAATTGAGATTTTGTAACAGAGAGATTCTAGTGCATGCTAACATATGATTAAAGGTTCATTTAAAGTATATCTTATTGCTGATTGGGTGGCCATGGCATACTATGCTAGGTGTCAACCATGGTCTATGAGATGCCTGAAATGATTTAGAGAAATCATTTATGGTAAGAAAGAGTTCTAATGATATTAAGAGTTAATATCATTTCTCATTGTCAATAAGAAATGAGCCTAGTAAGTCACACATCTACACAAGCTAATCACCATTTAAAATGTAATTTAATTGATTAATTAAAGAGTTTAATTAATTAATTAAAGAGGTTTGGTTTGCAATAAGTTTGCAAAGTCCCTAGCATGACTTGAAACTAAATCTAGGTTATTAGATGTATAGTATATATTAAATATATATTTAATTTGATTAAATATGAATTTAATTATGAGAAATTAATTAATAGAGATTAATTAATTAATTAATTTATATTTGATATAAATTGATTTAAAGAGGAGAAATTATAATTTTGGGTTGAGAACTCAAATTAAAGAGTAAGGGAAAATTGGAATTTTAACATGGTGACATGTGTCACCATCCACCATAAGATGGTGACACATGACACTATATGATCTTGTCACTTGTCTTCCTATGATGGAAGACCACATGTCATGATTTAAATGGAGCTTGACACTTGGCTTCATAGGATTAAATCAAATAATAACAAGATGGAATATTGTGATGATATGTGACAAGGGAGTTAGGGTTTGACCTAAGTATATAAAGAAAGGTTATTAAGAAAAATTAGCCACCTCTCTTTTTTCTCTTATGTTGGACGGCAACATGGTGTGTTCTTCTCTTCTTCTATTTCTTAATTGATTCAAGGGAAAAACTTTGATTTCCTCTTGAATTAAAATTATTAGAAAGTGTTTCTAACACCCACTATATTCATACAACCTTCACAAAACATAAACCCGATTTCAAAATTGGTTGACAAGGCTTGAGAAGCCAATCTAGGGGCTGCCATTACATTTTTGGTGTGTGCTTGTGGTGGACAAACTAGAGGGACAACATTTGGGATCCTAAGAACATCCTAAGAGGCTTCAATTGTGATCAAGAGGTTAGTAATTAAAAATCCCTCTTTTAGTTAGGATTTAATTCAATTAAATGTTAATTCATAATCTTTAAAGGTAAATGAAATTTTAATGCATGCTAAAATATGTTTTGGTATGCAATTGAGCATTAGAAATTGATTAGAATCATAAGAAACTTGGTATGGTGCATGTAACCTTAGAAATAATTTTGAAATTCAAAGTTCTAATGCCCTTTAATCATGCTTCCACTCCTTCAGTACACCACGATAAAGCAATCTACAACCTCACTAACCGAAATTAATGAGGGAGGTGGCTAGTTAGCTATATGAGTACTCATCCGAACTCAACTTCAACTGGCAAGCCAGAGAAGAAGGAAACATAATCAAACTTAACCCCATAAATGAAGGAGAAACACAATAATAATTGTCATGCCAAGTGTGGTTTTAAAACTAATCCAAATAATTTCATTCAAATAATTTCATTGCAAATCAACAATCACATTTCATTCATAAATTTCCCCTTATAGGGTTGGCAACACACAATTTATCAAATTAAAATTCTCAATGCAATAAAATCATAAATTATTCATATAAACTTATTCCAAATCAATTCCCAATTGAAAAACAAAGAAATAGGATTAGTTGTGCACAAACCTTATGTGAATCTTCTTTTTCTTGACTCAATTCTCCTTATCCTTCAAAGTCTCCTTTTCTACTGAAAATACACAATTAAAGTATTTTAATAATCCTCCCAATTATCTTTAATAACTACTCAAATAAATGTCTAATGCATCCCTAAGTAATTTTTGAAATTTCATATATTCTAGGTTCAGGGTAGTTCTGGTCCCTAATTTTGTAACCCCATTTCAACCTAGTTTTAGTCATAATTTGGTGAGTATTCCTCATGAAATTTGTTCCTCTATGTCTTATTTTTATTTTCCAATTTGAATAACTCAATTTAGAGTTTTGTAGCTCTAGTTATGGTCAATTTACCAAGTACTGGTCCAGTGGCCAATACTGTTTTTGGAACCTAATAGATTTTGAAATTCAAGTTTGTCAAACCATTTGATCAAGTTACAGCCATGATTTAGCTTAGTGTTCTTCATATGAGTTGTTTCCCTATATCTCATGATTACACAGGTTCAAGATTCACTAAATTTGAAGTTGTGTAGGGTAAGTTATGGTCAATCAACTAACCTGGACTCATGAATCTTGTACATTCAGGATTTCAAGTTCAGGTCAGCTTTTGCAATTAGTATTTAGGGTTCTTACAATCAAAATTTGAGTAAGCTTTCTAAACCAAAGTTGTAGCTCTAATTCTTAAGTTTTCATATCAATTTGATTCATCCCATTTGGAATTTTCTAGTGAAAGTTATGGTCTAATTACTATCTTAGGGTCAAATGGCAAAATAGTTCCAATGCAGGAATTTCAGGTTAGGAATTCCTGACTTCTCCTAACCATTTCCCTAAGTTACTTTAGGATCTGGGTTCTAGTCAAAACATGAAATTTTTAGTTCTATATCTTATGAGAATTTTGGATTTGAAATCACCTAATTTGCATTTTTGTAGCCTCAGTTATGGCAATCTTGCCAAAACTGGTCAGATAGGTAATTGTCCAGAATTTTCAGGTTAGTCCAGAATCAGGGTAAATTTGCTGGACAAATTTTGTCTAGCAATTTGATCAACTTAGGATCATAATTTGACCTTATGGTCTTCATAATAATTATTCTTCTATGTCTCAGATTTTCATTGGTTCAAGAATCACCTAATTTGGAGTTTTCTAGAGTAAGTGATGCCTAATTTACTAAGTATTGTTCATTTGGTCATTTTTAGTTAGGTCCAGAATTGCAATTCAGATTCAAACCAATTTTTAGGGCAACCTATGGTCAATTTTTGGACAAGGAGTCCTCGTGACATTTCTAGCATTATGTCTTAGGTTTCATCTTCAATTGGCCTCACACCAATTAGAGTTACATAGCTCAATTTATACTCATTCAAAGCTGCTAGACTCAAGGGTCCAGATTCCAGCTCATTGGCACACTACCATTTCATTCATTCCTTTCATCCATTCTACATCAATTCACATCAAATGCACCTCATGTGAACTTAATTTACCATCACAACATCAATTGAGTAACCTATCATAAAACCTAATTTCACTAAAACCCTAATTCTTCTTCACCCCAACTTCATGCAATTCATACAACCTCAACATATAAATCAAGTATACTACTTCATTTAAGCTAGGATTCATCATCAATTCAACCAAAACACACTAAAAACCTAACCTCTTTCATGTTGGCTGAATTTTCCTGTGACACCCCTACCCGTCTACAGTGTAGCCGAGCAAGATATGCCACATAGTGTGTCAGAGCTCCAAATCATATTTCAATTCAATTTACCCTTTTTACTTATTTATTTATAATTTTTTATTAATCTAAATTTTTCTGCAAATTTTATAGAAAATCCGGCAGAGTGCCGGCTGTAAATTGGAAAAACAGTTCTTCTGAATATGTTAAAAACACTTCCAATAAAATCATCACGTCATTCTCAGTTAACCACCAATGTATTCTCAACAATTTCTCAAATGACTTCAGTATCTCAAAATTCAATTCATTTCATATCACAATCAATTCAATGAGAAATGCTCACATTTATTACTGAACATAGTTCATAGATAATTACATCAAAAACATTTTTACATTAGTTTATAATATACATTACAGAAGTTTACAAAATACGAAATACTAAAATACCAAAAGTGGCCTAATTTCCTACCAAATGCACTGCAAATGTGAGGTGACTCTGGACTCTGTGTGCAGATTTGAAAGCTCACCCTGTATGAGGCCTGCTAGACTCCCCAGCTATGTCTCCAGTACCTGCGCGTGGCAAAAGTGACGTGCTAAGCAATTCTGCTTAGTGGTGACAATATAAAATAAAATAACTAAAATAAAGTAAATATGCAGAATATATGTTTCATTTTTGGTAGACTAAATTTTTGATATTTATTGCAGTATTATTCGATTAAAATTTGGTAAGATTTTTTATCATTGCCCGAGTAACCCATACTAGTTGACTGGACTAGATAAACGGGTAAACTGGCACTGGGTACTAAGTATCTCGGACCATCACACCATCGGTCACATTGTATCTCCCAGTGTGCAACAGAACAGCTAATAAGCTGTAATAATCATCAAGGATATAATTCAAGTATAATAACTCAATTAACATAGCCAAAGGCTATTTTATCACAGAATGGCATGGGAGGCCATGAAACACAGAATGGCATGAAGCCATATGCAGTACTGCTAACAGAACCCTATTGGCATGCCAACCTATCCAAACCAATCTTGCTAAGTGTACTAGGGCATATTACACTCTTAAGTTTCACAATTCTTGAAATTCAAGTTTTGGTGTTAATATTCAATTCATTAGTCAACAAAATGTTGACTTTTGCATGCACAATAGGTACATTGGTTTTAATACTCCCAACATACCACATTTTGCATTCTAAATTTATTGGTATTCGTTGCCAATACCATTTCTAAGCTTAATGTTAATTGTTCAAAATTTTCATATTTCAAGCTTTGTGTTTACTATTCCATTAGTTATTTTTGCAGTGGGAATTTGGCAAAATAATCAACATGAAAGTTGTTCCTTATTTTGTCTAATTACATTTCTTTTTTGAATCACTCTATTTGGAGTTTTGTAGCTCAAGTTATGGCCTAAAAACCACAACTGGCTTGATTATAATTTTTCCAGAATTTCTGGACTGACCAAATCTACAGTATTTTGAGTAGTGATTGCAGGCCACTTTTTGAATATGTTATGGTCATAATTTGAGTTACGTTTCATCATGAAAGTTGTATGTCTATATCTCAACTTGTTGCTGGTAAACTTTCAGGTCAATTGGACCTTTCTACACTGAGTTATGACTAAATGACTAAACACTGTTCATTTGGTCATTTTACCCAGGCAAATTATAGGTCACCCGGATTAGGGTAATCTTTAGGTCAACTTGGTTTGATTTTCTGGGCATAGTTTCTTCACCAAAGTTGTCCCATTATGTGTCTAGTTTCATGTCCAATTGGCCTTGCACTAATTAAACCTCTACAATTCTAGTTATTGCTGCTCAAACCTGCTGGACTCATGCCCAGTCCTGTAGGTCACCAAGGGCAGCCACACCAAACTCAATTCCCACTACACAAACCACTTTATTTTTTATTCACACACAACCAAATGGTCAATAATTGACCATTAAACTCTTTTTCACCAAATACATGAACAAGTCTCAATTTCAAGCTCAAACCCTAGCTCAACCATCTCAAATCTTGCATTCACTTACCTTTCACTATCCTAACCAATAAATTAATGTTAAGGGTAGTCACTATACCACTTTAATTCTAAGAATTCTTCAAAACACTACCAAGTTCAAGGCTGCTGGAATTTAGAGCAAGACATACAAATAATGTTTACTAAATTTTCTTGCAAATTTGCATCAATTACCACTCCTTCAACATGAATTTAAAGAGAAAAACAAGTTTAAGTCACTAACCTCTAATGGAGTGAAATTCCAACTTGCTAGGATTCTTCTTTTTCTCTTCTTTTGGCTCCCAAAAGATTTACCAAGATGAAAGAACAAGTTTTTGTATTGACAACTTAGGGTTTAGTGGGTGAAAAACTATGAAAATCAAGTTTTGGAAAGCTTGACAATGGTGGCCATGGGAGAGGAGTGAGACGGCAAGAAGAAGGGATAAGAAGCTTTTGATTTTTTTTTCTTCATTTCTATGCCCATTAAGTCTTTTTAAATAAACTTGTGACATGTGTCAACATTGGATTGGGTGGGAGAATTTTAATGACATCATTATGATGTCATAATTCCAATTTCTTTCATTTTTCCATCCTTTTCTTGTCTATTTAATTTCAATTAAATTTTTAACAATATTTATTCACATTTTATGTCATATAATTTATTTAAATAAATGGACAAGTTGGTAAAAAATCATCTCTAAAGATGAAATGACCAAAATGCCCTCCATTTGGCTTAACGAGCCAAAATTGTCTGTACCAATTGAAAATTTTTTCTAAGCATTTTCTTGGCATTCTAATGCCATAAGAACCTCAATGACCCTTCTCTAGAGTCCCAAAAATTATTTTATAAATTTTTCCCTGGGTCTAGGGTTGTTAACGGCCTTCACCGTCACTTCCCTTTCGGGTTACTCATCATTGGGGTTTCAGCTCGTTTAACCTTAATGTATTTCTTTCCTATAAATTTTTCTTAATTTTTATGAGCATTATTTAGTTTCTTTATAACTCCCCACTTTAGTCTAATTATAATTTCAAACATTCTAGCTGCCTAGACTGATATTGGTCGCCTAAACAGTAGACTGTGTGAACTAGCTAAAGTGCGGATGTTACATTCCCTCTTGTATTTTCATGCATAATTTTCATATATTCTCAAGTAATTTCCCATAACCGACCCTAATTCCATAATTATATAGCAATTATAGCTTGTAAACAATCTTACCTCTAATTAAGCTCTTCAAGTTTTTCCCAATTCTTTTAATATCCAATATCAAGTTTTTATCCAATTCATTTAGGTGATAGTTTTTTTTTTTTTTTTTTTTTTTTAGGTTTTGATTTTTTAAAAGAAATAAATGAAGAGAGAGAAAGAGGAGAGAGAGAGAATGGAGAGAGACAAGTGCAGATTTTTTTTTTTTTTTTTTTCTTTTTTTTTTTTCTTTTTTTTTTTTTTTTTTAATTTTTTTATTTTTTTTTTTTTTAAATTTTTTTTTTTTATTATTTTAATGGTTTTAAAATTAAAAAATTTCTTAAATTTATTTTCTTTTATTTTCTTTTCTTTTATTTTTTTTTTTTTTTTTTTTTTTTTTCTTTTTCTTTTTTTTTTTAATTTTTTTCAATTTTTTATTTTAATTTTTTTATTTTTACCTTATAAGTGAATCATTTAAAATTCTCATTTTTATTAAATTAGTTATTTTCTATCTTTTGAAATTCTAAGTTAGTTTTTGATTTTTTATTTTTTTTTCTTTTTTTTTTTTTTTTATTGTTTTTTTTTTTATTTTGCAATTTCCCCTAATTGAGGAATTCCCAGCATTTTCTAGCTAGGGTAGGCTAGCTATATTGCAGGGTAGTCCTCAGAGGGAGGGCGGGACAAGAAATTGCAAAATATGATCATATATAAAATAATAATAAAAACTATAATGGTAATGGTGTAATCAATGAGTCACATGAATGCATCTTGGTCAGTACCTCCTACACCTCCTTACATGCACTTCCACTTCATACAATCATAAAATACAATCCAACAAGGTACACACCATATAACACTACCACGTACACTATAATTTTACCCATAAGGCAACATTTACATATAGATGATAGATCAGCACCGCATAATATTACATCCAATGTCATTTAGGGTCATGGATGGCCGCTTACTCCTACTTGTCTTCCATCTCCATTCCTTACCCACCACCAATTCCCTATGTCTAGGGAGGTGTCTAGGGGTAATGAGGGGTGGTAGTACCCCCCCACGTTAGTCACCTTGGTCTAACTGTGCCACCCTCTACTAATGTTTCTGTAATGTCTGTTTGTTTTTTATTATTTTATTTATAATTATCCTAAAAAAACAATTCTAAAAAACAATACAACAAAATTTAACAAAAAACAATTGTGTACACACACATTTGCACAATTTATAATGCTCTATATTATAAATTTATAAATATTTTATTGATATTTATGATATTTTTAAATTATTATTTTAATTTATAAATTTAATTTACAAACAAACAATTTCAAAAATTTTTTTCATTTATAATAACCTATATTAATTTAATTTATAATTTTACCTTAAATTAAATTGAATTAATTAATTATGTACAAATAAATTAAAAATTAATACAAATACCAAACAAATACAACAAACTAAAAATAACAAATTCTTACAATTTATTTTTATTTTTAATTTTTATTTAATTAAATTAAATTATTTACAATGTTAGTTTAATTTAATTTTTTAATATTAATAATATTTATTTTTATTAATTTTATTTATTTTTTATTTATAAAAAAAAAAAAAAAATTAAATTAATAATTTTTTAAAAAAAAAAATTATTCTATTATTACTACAATTTCATGCCAATGATTATTCGAGAAATTTAGAGCTATCATAACTGTATTTGCCATTGGGTCAGCTACAAAAAAAAAGGTCTCTTCTCTCTCTGGGCAATGATATATCCGGTTTACTCGCTTTTAGCCATATATAGCTCCCACAAAATGCCCCTTTTGTTACTTTACTTTAGGCTACTACAATTTTTTTTTGTAATAAAAAAAAAAAAAAAAAGAAAAAAAAAATATTATTAACAATACGTTGGATTCTAACTCTAGTCTCCTAAAGGTTTAAGATTCCTAATTAATTATAACTACCTAATGGTCTAAGTCTTCTAACATGATCCAAACACTTTATAACACTTCTATTAAAGAATACAGAAAATAGATCAAATATCAATTAAAACCTAAGAAAATACAAGAACATGTATAAATATACAATTTTCAAATTCGCAGATTAACAGTAGCAAGAAATTTGATTTTTAAAATAGTTAAACATGCTAAAAATCATAAAAAATTACAGAAGACAGCCTACATATCATACAATAACATAAAATTTATAAATCAAACAAAACCTTAGCCGAATGATCTACATAAATCGTAACTCTTCTAAGTGACAGAATCGTACTACTTTTTTGTAAAATTCATAACTCATTAACCATAAAAGATATGAATGCAAAACCAATTGGAAAAGATTCATAAGATTCTGAAGTTAATTTTAGACACTAGATTTGCACAAAAATATTAAGGAACAAGGGAGATATGGGCTCCACAAGTCGGATATCCTGCAAATCAGATTTTACAGGAACCCTAACTTCAATTTTTTACAAAATATTAAAGCTTTTTTAGTGATTCTTGAGCCTAAAATTAATGGAATTTCGTGTAGAATATGAATATAATTTTTAAAAATTTTTTACAGATTCAGAAAATAAAGAAAAATAATAAAAATACGAGAGACAGAAACTAAACATGTGCAGAGTTGTGTATCCCCTCAAATTAAACATGATTACATGATCTGTATGAACATATAAAATAAATTGAAGACAAAGAGCATAGAATTAAAATATTGTGGCATAGATCTTGAAAAGAAAACAATAAAAACTGACCTTCCAGAAATATTGTATGAAAATCTTCTTGAAGAAAAGAAAAAATAAGGAAGAACTCAAAGAGTCTTGAATATCTCTAAATTTCCTATAGCTCTGAATTTTCTCTTCCTCTTTCCTCTCATCATCCTTTCTTCTCTTCTCTAGTAGGATATTTATAGGGTTTTGGGAGAGAGGTGTGATAGGGTTTGGAGTCTTAGGATGATAAAGTTTAGATGACTTAAACAACTACAATTGCAGAGTTCGAATAAGACTGGGATATGGGTGAGGTATTTCAACCAATAGGAAGACAAGAAAAAATGGAAGGCACCAATAGGGAATGAGGAAGAGGTGTGATAGGATTTAGAGTCTTAGGATGATAAAGTTTAGATGACTTAAACAACTACGATTGCAGAATTCGAATAAGACTGGGATATGGGTGAGGTGTTTCAACCAATAGGAAGACAGGAAAAAATGGAAGGCACCAATAGGGAGTGAGGAAGAGAGTGGGGTCAAGGAGGAGAGAGATATTTTGTTATTTTAATTTTTAGAAAATAATTAAATGGGTCCCATTTAAAATTCCTAACTAGGCTTTCTTAGGCCCATAGAGCCCAATTAAACTTAATTATATCCATTTAAGAACTACCCATATTAAATTTAAACAAAATAAAATTTTATTTAAATTTAATTAAATTAATTTCCCCAAAATTTTATTATTATTTTTATTTTTTTCAAGATCATGCCACGGAATTAATAATTCAGCTCCATGCCTCCAATTACATCTTACAGTCATATAATTTTTCATCATCGGGTTTCCCACGGCCTCAATGCACATGCTCATCACAAAATAAGGGTCTACACTAGTCGGTCACCCATCCTTGGGACCTAGGCTCATTTAACCTAATTATACTTCATTACTCCTTCATTTTCTCTTTGTCAATTTTATTTATGGCTCTTCTATGTGAATTAAGTATAGTCCCAGACATTCCAGCCGTCCGAATAGACACTAGTCACCGGAACAGTAGAATGTACGAACTACTTAATATGAGGGTGTTATAATAAATATATATATATATATATATATATATATATATATATATATATATATATATATATATATATATATATATTTTTTAAGCACACAAGTTGAGATTGAATATGTTAAACAGATAAAAGGATTGGCCTTTTCAAATGGGCAATCACCTCTATTAGCTAAGTGGCATGTAGAGATGAGACAATTATAAGTTACATTATTTTAGTGATAATATTGAAGAGCTCAAACCTATAACAAAGAATGTTAACTTGGAAAAATGAGGAAGATTGTCATTGTAATTAATTGCATTGACTATACATGATTAAGTGCTATTATTTGTTTAAAGATTCCAGAAGTGAGCTCTAATAGAATCAAGAGTAGAGTAAGTGAACTTAAAGGTAGGCATTAAAAGTGCTTGAATGATCATCTGTACGATATTTTGACATATGCTCCATGGGAAAGGAGAAAATATCATAGCATGTGATTCATGCTACATGTGCTAGCAACTAATAAGGGAAATGCAAGTTATGATCTCTACTTGTTATTGTGTGAGACCATAAAGACTAAAAGTAGTCTTACTCAATATGTACCTGCATGACTCCTATATGTTTCTTGAAGTTTAGTTCAATAATCACTATATTAAAGTGTTGCCAAAGGACCATGGTAGATTCAGTTTAGTGGGACATCTTTGGAAAAGGGAGTTGAATTGAGATTAACAGAATCGAGGGAAGAGAAAGATCATTACAAATTATCGCATTACTCTGTGTTCATTGACTGGTCAATTATGTTTATTATGTTTAGGAACATAATTATGAACTCAGGATATTTATTTGAGATCGATAGAGATATCAATGTGATAAATGATCAAGGTACTACTACTAAATCTATTCTAAACTCAATAAAATCGAGATGCTATATAATCATAATAGATATGCAGCATTTGAGCTCTCAATAGTATGCATTGGCCACACGATCTATTTGTTAAGTATAAAAATAACAATATTAAGAGAAAAGAGCTAGTCCCATTATATGTAAGTGGGAGATGAATGAGAAAAAGACCACATATGATAGGCTTATGTCCAAAATTAAAGAGACCAATATGGTCTTAAGCCTAAGTCCAAAAAGTAAGTAAAATATGCATATTCTTTGTCTCTTTTGCATATACGTTATTGGCATTTAAAAGGAGAGTTTTTATTAATGCTATATAAACAGTGTGATTGATTTCAATGATCCTATGATGAAAATGGTGGACAAAGAGAGCTTAGTTAGTGCAAAAAATTGATAAGTTTTTCCTTAAGAAAAAAAAAGGGTGAAAAATATAAAAAGGTGGTGTGCTTGGTGCTCTCTAATTTTTCTCTCTACATAATTGCTTGTCCTCTTACAATTGTTTGAGGCACATTTAGATTGTGAAAAATAGTATGTAATTCATTTTTATGTAATGTGATTATATATATGGCTATGTAATGCATATTGAGTTATGTTTATTATCACACCCTACTCTCCTGTAAGATGTAACATGATCCCGTAATACACCTAATGAATTACCGTACTTCGCCTACCGATAACCCATTAGATATACTACAAGGGATTTTAAAACAATATTTGTGAAATTCAAATCATCGATTAAATTTTGATGTTATAAAATTTTTTTCAACATTTCGACAAAGTGCCGGCTGTATTTTGAGAAAACAGTTCTTCAATCCTGCAACAAAAAATGCTCCTAATATGTTTTCTCAAATACAACTCCAATAACTTCATTTCAATTCACAATTCAATTCTCAATAAACAATCAATTCATTTTCAAACTAATCTCATCATAAAGAAACATTTCATTGATTACAAGACTCAAAATTTATATTACAAAACTATTCAAGTAAATGAAATCTCAAATTTACATTTACAATAATTTACATTTAATTACATACCAAAATGTTTTACAAGAGTTTTTATACAACTGCTCAAATAATTTACATACATATTATTACATGCATACATCAAAACCTGTGTACATGGTTATACCTGGAGCTGATCTGAATGTCTCTTCAAAGAAGTTTACTCAATTGCTCTATGCTCTTTTCACCTGCAACAGCATACAAAGCTATCGCTGAGTGCTGAACTCAGTGGTGCACAACTATAATTTAAAACATAGTACAATAGACCTTAACAAAAATTACAGCAAATAATTTAGAAATCTGAATACTCAACAAATTCCAAAACTCAAGCTATTCATTGCCAATAATGTAAATCATTTGTATAAAATGACTTTGATCACGAAATTCAATTTATCAAATCATAACTAACCATTTAAGGTAATTCCATAAAATCAATTATACATAAGTCATAATTGAAATCACAATTCTTTACTATTCAAAAATATTTTATATCTCAAAAACCATTCTGTATCTCAAAACCATTATGTATCTCAAAACTATTATGTATCTCAAAAACCATTATGTATCTCAAAACCATTATGTATCTCAAAACCATTATGTATCTCAAAAACCATTATGTATCTCATAACCATTATGTATCTCACTAACTATTATGTATCTCAAAAACCATTATGTATCTCAAAACCATTATGTATCTCACTAACTATGCAAGACTAATATAAAAGGGCCATCTTCGGGGTGATTCTAACTCCCTATAGTCGGGGAGGTCGAATCGGATTCTAGCTCCCTATGGTCGGGGAGGTCAAATCATCGTGCACAGTACACATCACAATAATGAATCTTCCGAAAGGGCCATAACAAATAAGAACTTAGATCTAACCCCTAATAAGAGGAGAATCTAAGCCTGTGCACGTACCATGGTAATCAAAACACAACTAACTCCATTGTCTTCTCAATAAATGAGAGAGATGGGTAATAACCTAGTCAAGCATCTATAGTGAGATATAAAATAATATCACAATCTTTTTAGTGAGCATAAATCACAATACAGTTCAATTCAAAGTCAATTCTAATATCCAATAATTTTTATGCTCATCACAATAATGTAAATCATTTGTATAAAATGACTTTGATCACGAAATTCAATTTATCAAATCATAACTAACCATTTAAGGTAATTCCATAAAATCAATTATACATAAGTCATAATTGAAATCACAATTCTTTACTATTCAAAAATATTTTGTATCTCAAAAACCATTCTGTATCTCAAAACCATTATGTATCTCAAAACTATTATGTATCTCAAAAACCATTATGTATCTCAAAACCATTATGTATCTCAAAACCATTATGTATCTCAAAAACCATTATGTATCTCATAACCATTATGTATCTCACTAACTATTATGTATCTCAAAAACCATTATGTATCTCAAAACCATTATGTATCTCACTAACTATACAAGACTAATCTAAAAGGGCCATCTTCGGGGTGATTCTAACTCCCTATAGTCGGGGAGGTCGAATCGGATTCTAGCTCCCTATGGTCGGGGAGGTCAAATCATCGTGCACAGTACACATCACAATAATGAATCTTCCGAAAGGGCCATAACAAATAAGAACTTAGATCTAACCTCTAATAAGAGGAGAATCTAAGCCTGTGCACGTACCATGGTAATCAAAACACAACTAACTCCATTGTCTTCTCAATAAATGAGAGAGATGGGTAATAACCTAGTCAAACATCTATAGTGAGATATAAAATAATATCACAATCTTTTTAGTGAGCATAAATCACAATACAGTTCGATTCAAAGTCAATTCTAATATCCAATAATTTTTATGCTCATCACAATTCAAATCATAAATTTGCATTTTTCCATGCAAATTGCCCATTACAATTCAAAACATGTTCTATCACAATTTTCCAAAACATAATTTATTCAATTTACAACAATGCTTAATACTTGTGGAAATACCATTTCACAAAGTTAAATTCATACATACTATAACAATTTCAATAATCATTGAATTAAATCCAATGCTTGTTAAACATAATACATAAGAAAAATATATCATTTAATCATATGAAATATTCAAAACAAAATCAGTTAAAAACTAGTTGTGCACAAACCTCTGATAATTGTCTCTTGGCTCCGACTCAGTGTTTCCTTCCCCTTCCTTTAGTCTTTGCTAACTGAGAAACACAATTTGAAGTGTTTCAGTATTCATTTAAACTGTCTCTAACGATAATGCTTAATAATTAATTCATTGAATTCTATTATTCCTTAGTCAACCTAAGATGTCGACCCTCGATGCATTCTAGGTGAATTAGGTTTTAATGTTGCCAATATGTCATATTTGTAGCCTTTTAGTATTGGTACATGTTACCAAATTCATTTCCATGTATATTGTATTTTATTGCAAATTGTCGGATCCCGGCATACTAATTTGACCTAGCTGGATGACCTAGTTCCCTCGGTTTTTGGGTTTCAGTCAAAACTACAAACTTGTAGATCTATGTCTTATTGCACGCGGGGCAAAATTTCAGGTCATTCTAAGTTATGTAGACCAAGTTATGGTCATTTTACTATTGCTAGTCAAAATGCATCAAAATTGGTCACTTTAGGTCATTTTAGGTCACTTTTGGTTCGGCCAGTTTTTGGACCCAAAATTGTGCAAGCTATTTGACTTTCTTATGGTCATTTTTGGACTTTGGTGTCTTCATAAGACTTGTAGATATATGTCTAAACTATTCATGGTAAAAATTTCAAAGTTAATTGGACCTGTTTTGAGTGAGTTATGGCCAAAACACTAACTGCTGCCCAAATGGTCAATTTTCAGGCCTTAATTGCACTAATCCGGATTTGGTCATTTTTCAAGTTACCTTCCAAGCAGAATTTTGATAAGTTTCCTTCATGAAAGTTGGCACTATTTGTGTCTAGTTTCAACTCCAATTGGTCTCATACCAATTGGAGCTACACACTTAAAGTTCTAGGCCAAAATACACACTGCCCTATTGCAACACTCTCCATCACATACCAAATACACTTTTAACACTTACCAAGTTACACATTCATGCCATTTCTGTTTTGTACCATAACATAAACACATTTTACTTCACATTGTTGGTCATTTTGGCAGCTTATAACCACACTCAATATGCACCTTATTGTACAGAATTCACCAAGTCTAATTTACACACAATTTAACTACATAATATGGCTCATTTACATGTCCACATTCAAACCCTTATACACATACACAAGCTGCCACAACAAGTACCATAATTCAACCATACAATTCTATAAACCAAACTATGAAATAACATTTTTTTGGTTCACAATTCAAGCTGTCGATTTATACATCTCTCTCCATTAATTTCCAAGCTTCCAAATTCAAGTATACATTCACATATACTTAGTATACATCACCCAATTTATTCCTACACACATAAACACTTCATCAACACTTTAATCTACCATTTACATACAAGGATAAACTGCCCTTAAGGAGTTTCCATGGCTGCCAAAAATATACATCTCCCTTCAAACATCAAACTCCAAAAATCCTCCCACAATTCAAGTACCCATAACATCCACACAAACTTTAATGAAGCAAGCATCAAAAATACCTACTTACCACTTTTGAAACTCTTCAAAACTTCACCAAAAATTAATCTTCTTGCTGCCTATCTGCTGCCTAAGGTGTATGGACAACTTTTAATGAAGGAAAGTGCAAGGAAAAAAGCTTGGATCAAGCTTGCATGGAGTTTCAAACCATGCGGCCATGGAGGTTTTCTCAAGAAAGTTTTCGGCTGGAATTTTGAGAGGTGAGGAAGAAGATAAAATCTATCCAAAATGAATAGTAAGTGGTCCACTTAGGTGAGTTAGTGGAGCACTATGTTAAAATTAAATGTTAGTTTAATTTAAAGTTTCATTTTCCCATATTTAACTCCAAATTTTTACTATTTACATTAGGTACCACTAATTTAATTTTTCATGATATTTTCCAAGTATAATATCATTTATTTTTAATGGAAATTTAGGTCAAAAGACAACTCGGGGTGTTAAATAACCACAATGCCCCTGTTCGGGTTGCATTCCTGATTTTTCGGTAACACCGAGTTTTGTCCGTTTTTCGATTTCTCACTTTTTCTTTGTACTAATTAATTAAATTTTCTTTGATATTTTTGATAGTATTTATACTTCAATAGATATTTATTTAAGTCCTAAAAATATTTTCCAGAGTTCCCCGCAGTTCAGGGCTAGTCAACGGTCTACGCCGCGACTTCTCGATGCGGTCACTCATCGCTAGGGTTCTCGGTTCGTTTAACTTGGTTACATTTCATTGCTATTATTTTTTCTTTTTTTTTCTTGTATTTTCTTTTTTTGTATTTCATTATTTTATGTCTCCTCATCCATTTCTAAGTGTAGTTCTAGGCATCCTAGCTGTCCGGACAACACTGGTCATCGGAACAGTAGAGCGCACTACCAAACATAGGGGTGTTACAATTCTGCCCCCCTTAAAATAAATTTCGTCTCGAAATTTTACCTGGCATTAGTCTCTGAATAGCTGTGGGTGCTGTCTCCTCATATCCTTTTCACGTTCCCAAGTAGCTTCCTAGCCTGAATGATGGTTCCACAGCACTTTAACCAGGTGTATCTGTTTGTTCCTCAGCTGCTTCACCTCATAAGCCAGAATTTCTATGGGTTCTTCCTCATATGAGAGGTCTGGATTTACCTTAATCTCTTCAACTGATAGTACATGAGATGGCTCAGATCTATACCTCCTTAACATGGATACATGGAACACACTGTGTATCCTTTCTAGCTCTGGAGGTAATGCCAACCGATATGCCAAAAGACCCACTCTCTCCAGAACCTCATATGGTCCGATGAAACGAGGACTCATTTTTCCCTTTCTGCCAAATCTCATAATCCTCTTCCAAGGAGAAACTTTGAGGAATACTTTATCACCCACTGCATATTCAATGTCTCTTCTCTTCAGATCAACATAGGACTTCCGACGGTTTGATGCAGCCTTGAGTCTATCTTTGTTCAAGCTGATCTTCTTCTCTGTCTGCTGAATAATTTCTAGCCCAATCATCTTCCTTTCACCTACTTCATCCCAACATAGGGGAGTTCTGCACTTTCTGCCATACAAAGCTTCATATGGAGGCATCCCAATGCTTGATTGGTAGCTGTTATTCTAAGCAAACTCAATCAAAGGTAAGTGTGTATCCCAATTACCTTCAAACTCAATCACACAAGCTCGCAGCATATCCTCCAATATCTAAATTACCCTCTCAAACTGGCCATCTGTCTGTGGCTGAAATGCCATGCTGAAGTTCAATCTAGTTCCTAGGGCTCTCTGAAGACTACCCCAGAATCTAGAAGTGAACCTAGGATCTCTGTCAGATACAATCGATACTGGCACTCCATGCAATTTTTCAATCTCATATATGTACAATCTGGCCAATCTTTCCAGGCTATAGTCCATCCGAACTAACGAAAAGTGAGCAGACTTGATCAGTTTGTCAACTATAACCCATACTGCGTCATGACTATTCTGTGTATTTGGAAGTCTCATCACAAAATTCATAGTTTTCCGTTCCCTTACAGTGTTTCATAGGGTGCCATTTATATGCTAGCTTGACACTTATTATTGTATACAAATTCTGTTAGTGGAAGGTATCTGTCCCATTTTCCCTCGGATTCAAGGACACAAGTTCTCAGTATATTCTCGAGGGCTTATTACATTTTACAGGTTATTACTATCATTTCATTTCATTATTTATAGAAACTCAATGAGTTTCAAAATTTACCTGAATCACTTGTTTCGACTGTCCATCCGTCTGAGGATGATAAGTCGTACTGATATCTCTAAGCTTATAGCAATTACTATAGTACAGGTAGTTCACATTAATGTAACCGAGTCACTGACTCTAGCTACCTTACAAGTGTAGTCATTTGATAGGCTAGTTCTGAAGTTTTAAATTTCTTACTAAAATTTTCACATTTATTTCTAGTAATAGCACTCGATTCGGGCGTAACTGTATTAATTTATAGATTACTTACAAATATTCTTATTTTATTGTATCACGAGGAAGCACGTAGCTCTACACAATAATCTCGTGTCGGTACTATAATCTGCAGCTTACAATACAAACATTTAGAACATTACATAGTCTCTACGTTATAACCTCATGGACTAGGTTTTCTAACATCTTATCTTTCTCGAATCCACTAATATCCTAAATTGATTCTGATTACAATATCCCTTGACAATTACTAACAGTAACATCTTTGCCCTCATCTGGAGTAATTCTATTACTGTAACTTACTTTTAGGTCCTCTTGCCTTACATTAAGTAGGCTTACCAATTAGCTCTATAATTTATGGTGTTTTAGAAAATACTTTTAGCAAACAATTCTTCCAAAATTAATGTCAATCATACTTGTTATTATAGTTTTTATCCTAAAAGACTAGTCACTAATACATCAAAATTCATTCCCATGTAAAGGATTAGCAACAGAACATATAGTTCTAACACTGACACACAACTAAGTAGTGCTGGAATCAAATAATAACTAATTGTTTCTTTCAAAAATTAAGAACTTACCAGCAGCTACATCCGAAGTTTCTGTTCTTTCTCCTTGGCGCATAGTAGACGCTCTGACTGATGTGCTACTATGTTCAGGTTGATTCACTGTGTTATGGTGGTGAGGAGTACCAACTCTATTTCTATCTCGACTCTGACTGACGGTCTGTGAACTCCGGAGAGCAGATCAAGGTGCTCTAGTACAATCTCTAACAAAGTGTCCAAGCTTTCCATAATTGTAGCAGGCTCCAGAGGCCCTTCGACAAATACCTCCATGTAGCTTACCACAAACATGGCAGAAACGGGTAGAATATGAACTTTTGATTTTTCAACGACTAGATCTTGGTGTTCTCTGCCCTGATGATCCGCCTCTGTCATATCTCTGAGCTCGGGGTTCCTCAAATTATTCTCTTCCCAAAATTACTATTTGAGCTTTGATCCATATGTTTCTCCCTCTTCTCCATTTCATGTTGCCCTTGTGGGGGTTGGGTTTGTGCTTGAGCTTGAGCTGACAGAGTATCAGCCATTTGTTGAAAGAAAGTGGCCATTTGCTGGGCCATTTGTACAGTAATTTGTATCAGTAAAATTGGTACAGTCGGGCCTTCGACACTTTGAGGAGCTGGGGCCTCAACTTGTACTTCTGCCATCACGGACTGTTCTATTGTCTTATTCTTTTCTTCCATATCTTTTCACAGGATTTTCTATTCCTGTACAACCAACACAAGGATATTTCTCTCCATTATTTCATATTTATGATGTAAATGCACTATATGTATCAAACATTTGAGCAGTTATAGTTACCGATAAAAAGATTTTAAATTCACAGCTCAAAATTTACTTTAAAACCATTGCTCTGATACCACAAAACATGTCACACCCTACTCTCCTGTAAGATGTAACATGATTCCGTAGTACACCTAATGAATTACCGTACTTCGCCTACCGATAACCCATTAGATATACTACAAGGGATTTTAAAATAATTTTCGTGAAATTCAAATCATCGATTAAATTCTGGTGTTATAAAATTTTTTTCAACATTTCGGCAAAGTGCCGGCTGTATTTTGAGAAAATAGTTCTTCAATCCTGTAAAAGAAAATGCTCCCAATATGTTTTCTCAAATATAACTCCAATAACTTCATTTCAATTCACAATTCAATTCTCAATAAACAATCAATTCATTTTCAAACTAATCTCATCATAAAGAAACATTTCATTGATTACAAGACTCAAAATTTATATTACAAAACTATTCAAGTAAATGAAATCTCAAATTTACATTTACAATAATTTACATTTAATTACATACCAAAATATTTTACAAGAGTTTTTATACAACTGCTCAAATAATTTACATACATATTATTACATGCATACATCAAAACCTGTGTATATGGTTATACCTAGAGCTGATCTGAATGTCTCTTCAAAGAAGTTTACTCAATTGCTCTATGCTCTTTTCACCTGCAACAGCATACAAAGCTATCGCTGAGTGCTGAACTCAGTGGTGCACAACTATAATTTAAAACATAGTACAATAGACCTTAACAAAAATTACAGCAAATAATTTAGAAATCTGAATACTCAACAAATTCCAAAACTCAAGCTATTCATTGCCAATAATGTAAATCATTTGTATAAAATGACTTTGATCACGAAATTCAATTTATCAAATTATAACTAACCATTTAAGGTAATTCCATAAAATCAATTATACATAATTCATAATTGAAATCACAATTCTTTACTATTCAAAAACATTATGTATCTCAAAAATCATTCTGTATCTCAAAACCATTATGTATCTCAAAACCATTATGTATCTCACTAACTATTATGTATCTCAAAAACCATTATGTATCTCAAAACCATTATGTATCTCACTAACTATGCAAGACTAATCTGAAAGGGCCATCTTCGGGGTGATTCTAACTCCCTATGGTCGGGGAGGTCGAATCATCGTGCACAGTACACATTACAATAATGAATCTTCCGAAAGGGTCATAACAAATAAGAACTTAGATCTAACCTCTAATAAGAGGAGAATCTAAGCCTGTGCATGTACCATAATAATCAAAACACAACTAACTCCATTGTCTTCTCAACAAATGAGAGAGACGGGTAATAACCTAGTTAAGCATCTATAGTGAGATATAAAATAATATCACAATCCTTTTAGTGAGCATAAATCACAATATAATTTGATTCAAAGTCAATTCCAATATCCATTAATTTTTATGCTCATCATAATTCAAATCATAAATTTGCATTTTTCCATGCAAATTGCCCATCACAATTCAAAACATGTTCCATCACAATTTTCCAAAACATAATTTATTCAATTCACAACAATGCTTAATACTTGTGGAAATACCATTTCACAAAGTTAAATTCATACATACTATAACAATTTCAATAATCATTGAATTAAATCCAATGCTTGTTAAACATAATACATAAGAAAAATATATCATTTAATCATATGAAATATTCAGAACAAAATCAGTTAAAAACTAGTTGTGCACAAACCTCTGATAACTGTCTCTTGGCTCTGACTCAGTGTTTCCTTCCCTTTCCCTGAGTCTTTACTAACTGAGAAACACAATTTGAAGTGTTTTAGTATTCATTTAAACTGTCTCTAACAATAATGCTTAATAATTAATTTATTGAATTCTATTAATTCCTTAGTCAACCTAAGATGTTGACCCTCGATGCATTCTAGGTGAATTAGGTTTTAAAGTTGCCAATATGTCACATTTGTAGCCTTTTAATATTGGTACATGTTACCAAATTCATTTCCATGTATATTGCATTTTATTCCAAATTATCGGATCCCAGTATACTAATTTAACCTAGTCGGATGACCTAGTTTTCTCAGTTTTCGGGTTTCGATCAAAACTACAAACTTGTAGATCTATGTCTTATTGCACGCGGGATAAAATTACAGGTCATTCTGAGTTATGTAGATCAAGTTATGGTCATTTTACTATTGCTGGTCAAAATGCATCAAAATTGGTCACTTTAGGTCATTTTAGGTCACTTTTGGTTTGGCCAGTTTTTGGACCCGAACTTGTGCAAGCTATTTGACTTGCTTATGGTCATTTGTGGACTTTAGTGTCTTCATAAGACTTGTAGATATATGTCTAAATATTCATGGTAAAAATTTCAGGTCAATTGGACCTGTTTTGAGTGAGTTATGGCCAAAACACTAACTGCTACCCAAATGGTCAATTTTCAGGACTTAATTGCACTAATATGGATTTGGTCATTTTTCAAGTTACCTTCCAAGCAGAATTTTGGTAAGCTTCCTTCATGAAAGTTGGCACTTTTTGTGCCTAGTTTCATCTCCAATTGGTCTCATGCCAATTGGAGCCATACACTTAAAGTTCTAAGTCAAAATACACACTGCCTTATTGCAACACTCTCCATTACATACCAAATACACTTTTAACACTTACCAAATTACACATTCATGCCATTGTTGTTTTGTACCATAACATAAACACTTTTTACTTCACATTGTTGGTTATTTTGGCAGCTTATAACCACACTCAATATGCACCTTATAGTACAGAATTTACTAAGTCCAATTTACACACAATTTAACTACATAATATGACTCATTTACATATCCACATTCAAACCCTTATACATATACACAAGCTGCCACAACAAGTACCATAATTCAACCATACAATTTCATAAACCAAACTATGAAATAACATTTTTTTGGTTCACAATTCAAGCTGTCGATTCATACATCTTTCTTCATTAATTTCCAAGCTTCCAAATTCAAGTATACATTCACATATACTCAGTATACAACACCCAATTTATTCCTACACACATAAACACTTCATCAACACTTTAATCTACCATTTACATACAAGGATAAACTGCCCTTAAGGAGTTTCCATGGCTGCCAAAAATATACATCTCCCTTCAAACATTAAACTCCTTCCCACAATTCAAGTACCCATAACATCCACACAAACTTTAATGAATCAAGCATCAAAAATACCTACTTACCACTTTGTAAACTCTTCAAAACTTAACCAAACTTGATCTTCTTGTTGCCTATCTACTGCCCAAGGTGTATGGACAACTTTTAATGAAGGAAAGTGCAAGGAAAGAAGCTTGGATCAAGCTTGCATGGAGCTTCAAACCATGTGGCCATGGAGGTTTTCTCAAGAAAGTTTTCGGCTGGAATTTTGAGAGGTGAGGAAGAAGATGAAATCTGTCCAAAATGAAGAGTAAGTGGTCCACTTAGGTGAGTTAGTGGAGCACTATGTTAAAATAAATATTAGTTTAATCTAAAATTTCATTTTCCCACATTTAACTCCCAATTTTTACTATTTACATTAGGTACTACCAATTTAATTTTTCATGACATTTTCCAAGTGTAATATCATTTATTTTTAATAGACATTTAGGTCAAAAGACAACTCAGAGTGTCAAATGACAATATGCCCTTGTTCGGGTTGCATTTTCGATTTTTTGATAACACCGAGTTTTGTCTGTTTTTCGATTTCTCATTTTTTCTTTGTACTAATTAATTAATTTTTATTTGATATTTCTAATTGTATTTATACTTCAATAGACATTTATTTAAGTCCTAAAAATATTTTGCAGGGTTCCCCGCGGTCCAGGGCTAGTCAACGGTCCACGCCGCGACTTTCCGGTGCGGTCACCCATCGCTAGGGTTCTCGGCTTGTTTAACTTGGTTACATTTCATTGCTATTATTTTTTCTTTGTTTTTCTTGTATTTTCTTTTTTTGTATTTTATTATTTTATGTCTCCTCATCCATGCCTAAGTGTAGTTCTAGACATTCTAGCTGTCTGAACAATACTGGTCACCGGAACAGTAGAACGCACAACCAAACATAGGGGTGTTATATTTATGCACAATTATGTTATTGGATCCTTGATTTAATATTCCAACAACCCAGATCTTGAAAAGGCTTGGAACAAAAAAAAAAATGAAGTAAAGGGTAAACTTACTACCAAATCAATTATAACTTTATTGTTCCCAATGAACTCGCTTTATATTAAAGTATATATTAATACTTGGTAAATTAATTAATGGTTAAAGGGCCATATATGTTTTAAAGAGATACATTATCAGTTATATTTAGCTTAATATGAATTAACTCAACTTCACATAAGGATTTAAATTAACATGTCGAGTTAAATTTTGAAGAGTTTAGACATTATTTATTAAATTTTCATTGAGCTTGATCTTAAATTTAAAGCTTAAACTCGACTCATTTAGACTTTGTTAAGCTTAAATTTTGCTCAAACTCAAAGCACATTTTAGTCATTTATTAAAATTATAACAACTCATATTTAGCTTGTTAATTAAGTTTATGAGCTTAGCTCAACTCATTTATCAAGCTCGTAACTTAAGCTCTAACTTGACTCATTAAGGTTAATTATTTAAATTACTTCTAAAGAATATTTTATTTTTATTAATTGTCATAATTTATTATATACCAATAAATTGTAATAATTAAATTAATATTTATAATGATATTTTTAATTAGATTATAATAACAATAAATTATATTTTATATATTTTTATAATTTAATTATATTTTTGATTTATAATTATATTTATCTTATAAATTTTAGTAATTATATTAATATATAAATTAATTTACTCACGAACTTATAAATGAAGTAATTCATAATAGTTGAAGCTAATTGTGTCAAAAAAAAATTAATTAATTACTTCATAAGTTGATTTATAAATTTAGAAATGAGTCATTTATGCATTTAAATATTAATAAAATTAATGTGAACTTTGTTACATGTAAGATTGTTATGCACCATAAAAACTAAATTTATTCATGGATTAAATTCATATGAATTCTTAATTTTCTGAGATACTTAAAATTATATATATTTTTTGAAATTTATTTATTTATTTATGAAATTGTTATTTTTTTTTTTTAAATAAGATGTTTCATCCAAAACTAATTAGAAGACGAAAAATAATTACCCACAGGACGTGGGCTAAGGTCTAGTTTTTGAAAGACGACTCTATTTCTGATGAAAAATAATCCCTTTTAACAAATCACCATTCCTCTTACGAACCCTAAATCCTTCAATTTCTGCCACTGCGCCACTTTGAAACCACCACCGCTATGGCCGCTCACCATTTCTGTTCCCCGTCACTGTCGAAGTCATTTCTTTTGCCAATTTGAATCCATCGTGTCGCTTTCGCTCACCATTGCCGTTCTCCCTAATTGTCGTCTTCGCTATTGTTCACCACTTCGAAGACATCTCCGTGGCTGTTGTAATTGAACTGAAGGAGACAAGGAGCCTTTCCTACATCGCCAGTACTGTTCTGTGAGGAGTGAGGGTGAGTTGAGCTTTCCAATTAAAACCTGAGATTTGTTTCTTGACTATTCTTTTAATTTTGTATGAATGCAGTGAAGATCATTGAAGCCTTAGATTATGATTCTTTGTTTGTTGTTTGAATATCAACTACAATCATGCTTTCTTTATTAGATTTTCTGATTAGCTTTTTGTTGCTTGGCGCTGCGTCATCCCATTTCCAGTAAGTCTTAACTCAATACTGTGGTTACTCACTCTCTAGTCATTGTTGTCGGCACCAATTTGGTATGTCGACTTTCACCTTGTGCTTGTCTAGTAGCAGAATCACTATCATAATATCATGTGATGCGTTTTGGTTCGTTTTATATGTACTGAATGTAGAGGAGATATGCCTCTGGTATTTATTTGTATTATTTATTTCTGTAGGGTATGATATATTTGATTTGATGAAGTTCGTGTTATAGTGCAAGTATAGTTTATCAGTGTTATGTATGTTAGTATAAATTTATTCATGATTTATTTGATTTCATTGTCTTGAAAACGCCCACAAATACTAGTTCTGATCAAGTACCCAAATCTTTTTCTTGCTCTTTTATTAGAAGTTCATAAAAGTAGAAAACAAACGGATTTGTGTGGGACAAACAGATTTGTGTTTCAGGTGGTGTGCAGGTAACAGGATTCATATTTGGAATGGACAGGGTAGCAGGTGTGAATCCTAATCAGGTTTTGATTCATGGTAATGGGTACGGTAAGTTTGATGTTAATGGGCTTGGGTGCAGAGTAATTTTTGGGGGGTAACCTCCTTGCTGGCATTCCTTTGACAGCTACACCTTTTGGGTATAAAGCTTGCTGCTTTTTCGCAAGAAGCACATAACAAGGCAGTGCTATTAGCATATATGAATTATGAAATACCCTTCATAGAAGCTCTGCTCTAATTTTTTTTTTTTAATGACAATATAACTTGATGTTCTATTGACTTCAAAAGTTTAAAACTAAGGCCTTCTGGATTTCTGACCATGTTTTTATATTGTTCAGATGGTTCAGCAAACAGCAGACTCAAAATTCAATGAGTATGGGCTTAGCAACACCGAAACCAGCTTATCTAGTTGTGATAAGCAATTTCCTGTTGCAGTAAAGAAGACAGCATTGAGAGATGTGCAGAATGAAAATAGAATTCCCAATTCTATTGGGAATTCTCCAATACCCATGGATAGAGGACAAACTATGGATGCAGTTAAAGTTTCTGGCATCAAGAGACCCTCGCCTAAAAGCCCAGTGAGCTCTCCACATCACCAATCTCCAAGTAGTAATGCTGCAAATGCTCATCTTGTCTATGTTCGTAGAAAATCTGAAGCAGAAACCGGCAAGAGTAGTATTTGCGATGGCAGAAGCATTAATGCTGATTGCACAAATTCAAGGCAACTTGACCTTGCAGAGGAGATCGTGCAACCAAAACCACATGTAAAGGAGCCAAAGGTTTCTGGTTTTCCGGCATTTGCACCTATGCCCGTGGCTTCCTTGACAAATTCCTCTGGAAAATCTTCAGTTCCTCTTCCTGTTGGCAGCCCTAACATGAGGTTCACCCCAGCAGAACCCAACCATAATCATATTGCTTCTGCTGTTTCTTTGTCAAAAAATTTTAATGGAATGAAAAACCTGCAATGGGAAGATCGGTATCATCAGTTGCAAATTCTACTGAAGAAATTAGATGAATCAGATCAGGAGGATTATGTGCAGAGTAAGTGCTTGAGTTACAAAAATGCAGCCAGGAGTGATCTATTTATCACTTTAATATTTGTTATGCACTGATTCATGTATCATTTTTATTTCTATTAGTGCTTCGTTCACTTTCCTCAGTTGAGCTTAGCAGGCATGCGGTTGAATTGGAGAAGAGGTCCATTCAACTTTCATTGGAAGAAGGTAACTTGAAATATCTGCTTTGTATCCCCCTTTTTTTTTCTTATAAGTTGCTATATATATATGAAAAGATATTATCAAATGCAACCTAAGCTGGCTATGGCAGAAATTTCAATATTCTTTTCTTTTAAGCAACTAATATTTGAAGCATGTGCATTGCACATGCATCTTGTGGTTTTTTTTAACTTGTAATTATTTTATTTATAGTAATATATAAATACTAAATAATAATTTATAACATACATCCTCCTAATTTAGATTTAAAATGCTTGTTCATGTTCTAGGCTTTTTCTCATTAAGGACTAAGAGGTGTTTGATTTCTAGCTAGTTTTTTTTTCTTTAATTTTTAGCTTTTTTTTTTCTTCCTTTATAATAGTTATACATCTAGCAATTATATTAGACAATTTTTTTTTTGGGGCAACATATACTATATTGTCATTATTAATTTAAGTCTAGATGATTAAAAAAAAAAAAAATTGAAACCTTTACTTACATTTTCACCGTACAGCCATACGACCGGCTATGTTATATGGTAGTGAGTGTTGGGCACTGAAAGAGTCGTATGCATCTAAGATAAGAGTTGCAGAGATGAGAATGTTAAGGTGGATGAGTGGCCATACTAGACTAGATAAAGTCCGTAATGAAAGTATTAGAGAAAAGGTAGGAGTGGTGCCAATTGAAGATAAGTTGAGAGAAGGGAGATTGAGGTGGTTTGGTCATGTGAAGCGTAGACATACGGAGGTTCCAATTAGACAAGTAGAGCACATTAGGTTAGAGGATAGAAAGAAAAAAAGGGGTAGACCTAAATTGACTTGGAGGAGAGTAGTACAACATGACTTAGAAGCATTACACATTTCTGAGGATTTAACCCAAAATCGTTCAGAGTGGAAAAAGCGAATCCATATAGCCGACTCCAAATTTTTGGGATAAAGGCTTAGTTGAGTTGAGTTGAGTTGAGTTGAGTTACTTACATTTTCAATTTTAGCCAAAACTTTTAATTTGATCATAAACTTTGACATTAGTTTAAACTTTAGCAATTAAGTCATTTGTATATAATATACTTTTCAATTGTTATTAATCCTACTATTAACTTAAATGCAATAGAAGAAAATAGTTATGATGGAACTAACCAATAATTATGTAAGAAATTAGTGTTATCAAGGCGAAAGGCGACGCTAAGGCGATAGGGGGCCTTATGGCCTTAGGCGAGAGGGGAGGCGAGGCGAGGCGAGGCGAGGCCTTTTTGAAGCAAGGCGCCATAGTCTAAATTACCTAAATTATATGTGTGTGTGTGTGTGTGTGTGTGTGTGTGTGTGTGCACTTCTAACATATTAACAAATTAAACAATAAATTAAATAACTAATTAACAAGAATGTCAAGTTAAAGTAATAAGAATAATAACAAATTAACAATACCTATAAAAGCTAAACAACTAATTAACAAGAATATCAAATTAAATTAACAAAAATAAGAACAAATTAACAAAGTGAAAGTAAACAAATTAACAACACCCATATAAATTAAACAACTAATCAATAAGAATATCAAGTTAAAGTAACAAGAATAATAACAAATTGATAAATTAACAAATTAAAAGTAAAAAAATTAACAAATTAACATTACCCATATAATTTGAACAACTAATTACCAACTAATTTAACAAATTAAAAACAAAATATTAAGAATAAAAAAAAGTAAACAAATTAACAATTAAAATAAAAAATTAAAAAAAAACTGAACAAAATAGAAAATTAACAAGACTACTGCATACCTAATACCCATACAGCAAAATTATATAAGAAGGAGAGGAAAAGGAAAAAAAAAAAGGTACACAAAACATACTGCAGCACAGAATAGGGAAGAAGAAGAATAATGCCCATACAGTAGCATTAGAGAAGGAGGAGAGGAAAAGGGAAAAAAAAAAGGTTTCCCAGGTGAATAATGCCCATACAATAGCATTAGAGAAGGAGGAGAGGAAAAGGAAAAAAAAAAAAGGTTTCCCAGGTCGTAGCAGCAACAAGGAATAGGGGAAGAAGAAGAAGAAGAAGAAGAAGAAAAAGACGAAGATGAAAGAGGGATCGAGAGAGAGAGAGAGAGAGAGAGAGAGAGAGAGACCTGAAAGTGCTGCTGAATGCCACAATTGAGACTTGAGAGTGCTGATCTTCCTTTCTTGTGAGGATTGAGGCAGGTGGCTTGGGGATTTTTTTTTTGTTTTGGCTTTAAATAATTAAAAAAAAATTGTCATTTCATTACAGAGGCGTTGACTCAAGGGGCCTCTCGCCTCTTTGCTTCGAGGCGCTCGCCTCATTGATGGGAACCCAGGCAGTGCTAGGCGAGGCGTGAGAGTGGCGCCTCACCTCGCCAGGGCGCCTCACCTCGCCAGGGCGCCTCGAGCGCCTTTAACAACACTATAAGAAATATAATTAATTCTTATAAATAACAAATATAATTATGTAATTTTTGTCTATTCAAATGTTTATCTTTTTTATTTGTATTTTTATATATTAATCTATCTATCTATTTATAGATATTATAGATAAATATATATTTTTTATGAATAAATTTTCATTTTATTAAGTAATTTTCCTTATATAGTTGGACGATTTAGATTTCTTTTATATCTTATTCATAAGTGATAGCTGCGTTTTTTTATTTTTACTTTTTGAAGAATCCAAGTCAATATGGACAACTCCAATTATAATTGTAGAAGATTAGTAGGCCCCTAAAGTTAAGATGGGTTGGGAAATTATAATATATATTGAATTCAATATGATCCATGAATTATATATACAAGAGATGGTAATAATCAATATTTAAAGTCTAATCCCAGCCAATTAAATTTGTCTCATATATGTCTTGCTTTAGTCTATTCAACTAAATTACTTGCATCTATGTCTCCAGCTCTGTAGTTTTCTCTTTTTCCCCTTTGAAGAATGCTGAAATCTATATAGTTTGAAGTGGTAATTACTAAGTCTAATCACAAGAGTAGACCGATCTGGTTACAAGATTTATAATAGGAATAAATTTTTAACATATTAATTATTTTAGTTAATATTTGTTTTATAAATAATATAAATACACACTTCTATATATGTTATAGTTGATATTCGTTCACAAGTTTGTACCCACTATCCGTACTTTATATATATCATACATTAAGCAATTCTGTCCGGTTCAGTTGAACAAATGAACTTGTCTATGTTTTTGTATTGTTCATTTTACCCTGGGCTTTTAAGATACTTGTTTTACCTAAGAATGATTTTTGCATTAGATTACGCAAGATGTATGAAGAGCATATAGGACAAATTTCTTTTCAGAATTTATATGCATTTGCAAGAATTTTTTTCCTTGCATAGAAAATAGATAGGATCCATTTAACAAGACCTAGCAAATAAAATAGTATATTTATGTCATATTTGCGGCTTCACTTATTAAGATATAAGGAAAGTTGTACCTATTGCATTGCCCATGGACCTGTTAATTTTTTAAGTGTGCTATTTTATTTTTGGCCTTATTTTTAGAACATAGGTGCTCTTCCTTTTATTGTATCCTTTTTTTGGTGGGAGAGCAATCGGAGCGGAAAGAGGGAGGGAAGGGAGAATAATTCTTGGCGAATGATACTAGTATTAATTTGAGGGTGTTATTTATAGCAGACAATGATGACACCATGGCTAATATACACATTACTACCACTGCAGTTGTACTAAAGCCTAGAGGTGGCAGATGGGTAGGTGTGGGTACTGTGTTGGATTATAAATGACCCATCCATCCATTTATAACCTATTTGGCATTTATATATCTCCATACCAATTTAACTCAACTAAACACACTCATTTTCTCAAAGTATGATAAATTGGTGATGGTGGTGGAGCACCATGATGTGGTTGTGGCTGTAGTGGCTGCTGGATATGGCAGTGGTGATGGTCTGCATTTTTACTCCTAAGAATATTTTTTGGGAACATATGGGTGTGTTTACTTGCGGAATATGCTAGTTTTCTGGAAAATTTTTCAAAGAAACTAGAAAATAGGTTTTGGTGCTAAGATGCAAAAGTTTTCCTAATGGAAAACATAAAACGAGTTTTCCTATTTTTCATAATTACAGCTGAGCATTGGAAAACAACCTTAGGGCATTTTCTATGATTTTTCTTTTATAATTGGGTGCTCTTTTCCATTCAGAAAACATATGTTTTCCAACTTTTTGACCATTTGGGATTCAAATCCCAGCACCAGCACTTGTGGTTAACATTCTTGTTAAGCGGTCTTGCATATCAAAACAATCTTGAACCATGTTTGATGGCTCCATGAAATTCTTGAGATTTTTGCATAAGAATAGTTAGTTGTACATGAATTCATAGGGCAAGGTGCATTGCCATTAAGGCTCAAAAGGGATCTTGGAGCTCGAGTGTGCAAGTCACAGATGTGTCCGAGAGATATCATACATAAAAGAAATACAACAGGACAATTAAATCTATATAAGAGTCTAACACAGTTAGATGCATCAATAACATAAACATTTAAAAATCTAGCACTAATGTTTTTAAATCCAAATGATATTAAAAATAAATAACTTTTTTTTAATAACATCTTAACCCATAATCCTATATTCCTACTAAGGGTTTGTTTGGTTTAATTGTTGAATATAACTGATAGCTGTTAGCCGATAGCTGTTACTATTAGCTGATAGCTGTTATTGTTAACTGTTAGCTGATAGCTGATAATTGATAGTTGATGATAGCTGTTTTATGTTAAGTGTTTGGTAAAATTATATTTAGCTGTTGATGTTGATATGTGAAATGATTAATAATGATATATATCATATAATTCATTTTATTATTTAAATAAATATAAAATTATAAATTTATTTCATTATATTATTTATTTTATTATTAAATTAAATATATGATTATTAAATTAATATATTATAGTATTTGAATAAATATATAATTATTAATCTATTATATTATATCATTTATTTTATTATTGAAATAAGAAAATAATTATTTTTAAAGATAATTAAATAATTTTAAAAATATCGATAAAATAATAAAATAATTATTATTGTTAATAGAAAAATTTATAATTAATTTTAAATTTTTAGATATAAATAAATATTTTATATTTTATGTTATTAATAAAAAATATTTTAACAAAGTTGAAATACGTTAGTTAAAATGTTAAAATTACAAATAAAAAAATAAAATTATTAATAATATTAATTTTCAAATTAAATAAAAAAGGATAATATGATCAAAATAAAAAATAAAATCAAATCAGCTAATTGATGAGAAACAGCTCTAAAAATAGAGCTGATACAAACTGCAGCTTATGGGTATCATATCATTTGCCCATGAATTATCAGCTCTATATTTTTAAGCTTGCCAAAAACTATAATTTGCCTGTTTAGGTGTCTATCAGTTATTAGATGCACCCAACAGGTAAATCAAACACTCCCTAAGTATCAATAATCCCTAAAGCAACTACCCATCAACAAGAGTAATATAGCCTTCTTCATCATGACCAAAAAAAGGAAAGAAAAGAAGAAGAAGAAGAAGATGTAGTCACGGTAATGTCTTTACTTACCCTAATTGTGGTGGTTTAAAATTTTGTTCTTTGCTAGGGGGACTGAGAGGTAATAGAGGTGGAATGGAGAAAAGGGGTCCTAGGCCATCATATTTGAATTGATTGGTGCAGCATAATAGATTGAAAAACTAAATAAATAAATAAAGAATGAATGGGCTTGAAAAAAGAAAACGAAAATTGAAGTAGAAAAGAGAAGACTGAACAAAAAATAATGGAGAGAATAGGTTTGGTTGTGTGTTTTAGGAAACCCCTAACAGTAGTAATTTCTTCTTCCATGTGTAGAAAGGTTGCTTGATTTAAATTGATATTGGCTTTTGTCCTTATTTTTATTGTTTTAATCTGATTGGATGTTCTTAATGCCATGGTAATGCATTTATACAAGGAAATTTGTACACAAAGTAAATAAAAATAAACCTAAGTAATAAATATTATGGAGGCATGCCTTATTGCGCATCTCATTAAGGTCATTTTCCTTACAATGATTGATTTTCCCTATGCCTTGCATTGTGCCATAGTGCACCTTCAACAGCTATACGAATTTATATGGTAAAGATTTATTTTAATGTTATCCTCTTTAATATTTGGACAAAATAGATATCATAGCTAAAAATGTCAATTTTGCCTAGCCCTGCTAGATACCCACCTTACCAGATTCACCACCTTTGTTCATATATTATATATTATGTTAATATTCATCATTAGATATAAATATATAACTAATATATTTGAAATTAACTTTAAAAGATAATTTTTATATATAGATTCTTATTGTTGTCTTCCTCTAATTTGTTTCAGCCCTTTTGTATCTCACATCTCAAAGGCATATGACTGTGCCTTGTGCTTGGTTCTAGGACCCCTATGTGCCTTCAGCAACTCAACGCAACTCAACCTTTATCCCAAAAATTTGGGGTCGGCTATATGGATTCGCTTTCTCCACTCTAAACGATTTTGGGTTAAATCCTCAGAAATGTGTAATGCTTTTAGGTCACGTTGTACTACTCTCCTCCAAGTCAATTTAGGTCTACCCATTTTTTTTTTTCTATCCTCTAATCTAATGTACTCTACTTGTTTAATGGGAGCCTCCGTATGTCTACGCTTAACATGACCAAACCACCTGAATCTCCCTTCTCTCAACTTATCCACAATTGGCACTACTCCTACCTTTTCTCTAATACTCTTATTACGGACTTTATCTAGTCTAGTATGGCCACTTATTCACTTTAACATTCTCATCTCTGCAACTCTTATCTTAGATGCATGCGACTCCTTCAGTGCTCAACACTCACTACCATATAACATGGCCGGTCGTATGGCTGTACGGTAAAATTTTCCTTTCAACTTATTGGGAATCTTGCGATCACATAAAACTCCCGTGGCACGTCTCCACTTCAATCATTCGGCTTTAATCTTATGACTAACATTCTTCTCACACCCTCCATCTACTTGAAGGACTGAGCCGAGATATTTAAAGTAATTACTTTGGGACAGTACCACTTCATCCAAACTAACTCTTTCCCTATCACCAATTTGGCCTTCACTGAACTTGCAATTCGTGTATTCTGTCTTCGTTCTACTTAGCTTAAAGCCCATTGACTCTAGAGTACTTCTCCAAAGCGCTAGCTTTCTATTAACTCCTTATCGCGTCTCATCTATCAGAACAATATCATCCGCAAACATCATGCACCAAGGAATACTATGTTGTACATGTTTCGTCAATTCATCTAAAACTAATGTAAAAAGGTAAGGGCTTATAGCTGATCCTTGGTATAATCCAACTGAGATTGGAAAATCTCTTGTGTCCCCTTTCACTGTGCGCACAATAGTAGTTGCTCTTTTATACATATTTTTCAACACTTGTATATATCTAATAGATACCCTCTTTTGTTCTAACACTTTCCATAAGACATCTCTTGGAACACTAGCATAAACCTTCTTCAAATCAATAAAAACCATGTGTAGATTTTTTTTCACATCTCTATATTTCTCCATCAAGCTTCTAATGAGAAAGATCGCTTCCATAGTTGAACGATCGGACATGAAGCCAAATTGATTAAGAGAGATAGAAGTATCATGACGTAGTCGATGCTCCACAACTCTCTCCCACAACTTCATAGTATGACTCATGAGTTTAATTTCCCTATAGTTTGAGTAACTCTGTATGTCTCCCTTATTTTTAAAAATAGATACTAAAATACTCCTTCTCCATTCATCTGACATTTTCTTTGAGTTTAGAATCTTATTAAATAATTTAGTTAACCATGTCACTCCCATATCTCCTAAACACTTCCACACTTCAATTGGTATTCCATCGGATTTACAGGCTTTACCCACTTTTATTCTCTTAAGTGCTTTCTTTACTTCTAAAGATCTAATCATTCTAGTATAATTCACATTCTGTTGTATTGTTCTATAGTCTATATTCACGCTGTTACTATTTTTACTATTATTAAAGAGATCATTAAAATAATTTCTCCATCTTTCTTTAATGTCCTCATCTTTCACTAACACTTTTCCTTCTTTATCCTTAATGCACCTAACTTGATTGAAATTTTGACATTTCCTTTCTCTCCTCCTTGCTAATATATAAATATCTTTCTCCCCTTCTTTAGTTTCAAGTTTCTCATATAACTTTTCAAAGACTTGCGCTCTTGCTTGACTAACTGCTTTTTTTGCCTCTTTCTTTGTTATCTTGTATTGTTCATATGCCTCATTATTATCACATTTAGGTAATTTCTTGTACTATTCTCTTTTTCTCTTCACAGCTTTTTGTACTTCCTCATTCCACCACCATCTGTCTTTTGAGAGTGGTCCATGTCCTTTAGACTCTCCAAGTTCTTTTCTAGTTACTTCTATAATCGTTGATGCCATCTATATTCACATATCATTGGCCTTTATATTCAGTTACCATGTTTCGGACTCAAGAAGCTTAATTTTGAACTTCACTTGCTTTACTCCTTTGAATTCCCACCACTTTGTTTGAGCTACATTATTTCTTCTGACCTTACTTGAATTGTTCTTAAACTTAACATCCAAGACCACTAACCGATATTGACTTGTTAAAGTCTCTCCTGGAATGACCTTGCAAGCCTTGCATAGAGCTCTATTTGTCTTCCTGGTTAAGAGGAAGTTGATTTGGTTTTTATGTTGCCCACTTTTGAAAGTAACTAATGTGACTCTCCTTTTATAAATTAGGTATTTGATAGTATTAGGTCGTATGTCATAGCAAAATCTAGGATGCTTTTTCCCTCATCATTTCGACTGCCAAAACCTAAACCTCCATGAATATTCTCATAACCTTGTCTATTACTTCCTACATGTCCATTCAAATCTCCACTAATGAAAACATTCTCTTCATTCGGTATGTTTTACATTAAATCATCCATATCTTCCCAAAACCTTTATTTACTCTTATTATCTAGTCCTATTTGTGGGGCATAAGCACTAACTACATTTATTGTTTTCTCCTTCTAGTACTAGCTTTACTAGTATAATTCTATCTCCTACTCTTTTCACAGCTATTACTGCGTCTTTCAATGTTCTGTCTATGATTATGCCTACTCCGTTCTTGTTTTTCTTCTTTCCGGCAAATCATAGTTTGTACCATGAATTACCCATTTCCTTGTTTTTCTCTCCTACCCATTTAGTCTCCTGAATGCAAGCAACATTCACCCTTCTCTTTTTCAAGGTATCCACAAGCTCCATTAATTGTCCTGTAAGTGATCCAACATTCTAAGTATCAACCCTGATCCTCCTCCTATCCTGTTCCTTCCTAATTGGT
Organism: Hevea brasiliensis; assembly: GCF_030052815.1. NCBI lineage: Eukaryota > Viridiplantae > Streptophyta > Magnoliopsida > Malpighiales > Euphorbiaceae > Hevea > Hevea brasiliensis. The sequence continues at coordinate 89,054,848 of NC_079493.1, read as the reverse complement.
TTCATTCTATGATATCTTTTATTGTTTCTATGCCTATCTTGTATTCTGTTCCACTATCTGTTCTACTATCTGTCCTATGTGCCTTCAGCAAAGGTGGAAAAATTAAGTCCTCGTTTGTGGCTTATCATATAGTTTGAAATGGAAAAGAAGTGCATGAAATTATTATAGTACAACAAATCCTATTACCATTGACCTAATGCACAGGCCACGGTGTGAGATTAATAGGGGTGATATTACATAATATATTATGATGAGTTAAAAGATAAATGATCCTTAAAAGCCAATTAATATATCATTTTGAGCTCCGGACCACTGTCATGTCCTGTCTGGTTTAACAATGGGCATCTTTCTTTCTTTCTCAGTGGAAAAAGGAAAAAAAAAAAAGGATTCTTGCCTATAGGGGTTGTTGAACCCTTGATTTGTATAGGAGAATGTGTCTTTTCACCAGGCGAACTTACATTCTTAGCACTAAGGGTGTAAATAATTTATTTAGTTCCTTTAAACTTGAATTATTTAATTATTGTTTTATTTTTTAACATACATTTTTTTTCTATTTATTATTGTATAGAATTTAAATACATCAAACTTTATATTTCATTGATATAAAATTTACTATTATGAAAATTTTATTTTAAATGTTTTTTTATAAAAATACTATCATTCAAAAACTAAAATTCAAAATATAGATTTTAAATTATTTTTAATAAAAAAATTACATATTAACTAGCTTTATTTTAGCAATTCTTAATAAAATATATTAAACTATTAATTGAAATATTTATGATTATTTTTGAAGGGACCATTAATTTTATGATATCTAATTAATATTTATTTAATGTATAGTGGATAAACTCCAGTTCAACCATGGTTGAATTTTAAAACCATAGCTCTCTGTTTTCATTGGTTCAATGATTGGGTCGGATTTTAAAACCTTGTTTTCAAATGCTTGTCACGTGTAACTAGGGCTGAGTATTCGGTTCAAATCGAATCAAACTGAATCGACAAAACTGAATTATTATATTTTAGAAATCGAACCACTCCAAACTGTATAAAAAACCGAACCGAGCCGAACCGTCTTAATTCGGTTTCATTCGGTTCGAACTGATTGATTTTTGGATTTTGATTAGTTTTTTCATTTAGACTTAATTTTCAAGTTATTTGATTTTGACCTTGATTTGAACATAATAATTATTAATCAATGAAATGAAATAATTTTTATATATAAAATAATACATATAATATATAAATTTTCTATAAAAATAAAGTAATTTAAAAATCAATAAAATAATTTGATTCGGTTCGGTTCAGTTCAATTGATTTTTTTTTCTTCATAACCAAACCAAACTGAAATAACCAAAATTTTTAAAATTTAAAATCGAACTGAACCGAGTTACTTTAAAAGTCGAACCAAATTAGGGCAGTTCGGTTCAGTTTCTTTGGTTCAAACCGAATAGTGCTCATCCCTATGTGTAACTCAATATTGGCTTGTGGAGGCAATTTAATGCATGCATAACTTTTAGCACTGCATGTGATAGTGTTTTTGTGCTTTTCCAGAAATGTTTACGTGTGTGCGCATGAGAGAGAGAGAGAGAGAGAGAGAGAGAATCTTCAAGTAATGATATCTCCTAATTATCCTTGTTATGTACTCACTAGATTTATTTGTTGTTTCAAGCGTTTGCCAACTTCACCTTTTATGTTTGATTGCTGAGCAGACATTACAATTGGCATGACTGAAAAAGATATATGCGTTAATATATGTTCTAAAGTCGAGAATATCATAAAAATTAAAAAAAAAAGAGGGGCGCAATTATGAGGAATTGAAATCAAGAATTGAATTCATTATAGGATTTATTGTATCATTTTGAAAATTACATACAGGATGTTTATGCCGCCAGTCGGACTTAAACCGAGATGCTCTAGCACTGCTTCCTAAGAGCAGCGTGTCTTGGATTTTAGCTTGGCTGTTATAGGGGCGTTCTTTTAGTTTAGTATGACTTCTGCACAATTATCTGGGGCTTTCATGTTTCATATTTGGCAGCCATATCTTTTAAGAATAGCTAAAGAAGTTATAATAACCAGGTGGTTGGTTGCATTTTACAGGTTTAAAATTTGGTGGTTTAGATTTTGGTCGTAGGTCTGAGTTTCTGGATTTTATTATCTCTGCTTTCGTTTTCATGGGCTCAGTCTGGTTTGTTGGGAAAACCATTGGATTATTATTGTATACCCATCAGAGATGGTAGATGTAGGAGTTAAAATCTTGTATGGACAACATTGATATCTTTGTTGAAATAATGAAATTTGGTTCAGTTTAAAGAAAATAATAAGTAGATGACCTTTAGTAATTCTACTCTCTACATTTTGCTGCCTGCTATATTGTGTCTATTTGCTTGGCGCTATAGTCATCTTCAATATTTTGAGACAGCTTGAAGCTAATAGACGTCATGCTTCAATTCTTTCTCCGCTGTTAACAGCAAAAGAGGTGCAACGTGTTGGGGTTCTAAATGTACTGGGGAAGTCCATGAAGAACGTTAAAGCATCTGCAGCTTGTCAAAGCCAACTATAGAAGTTAAGAGTAATGTAACTGTCATAAGTTCCTTTGGCTGATAACGGAAATATGCCTCGAGGCACTTGTATCTTTCTTCCTTTAACCCTAACTGCAGTATTGGCTTCAGTTTAAATCCGCACAAGCTGTTGACAGTATTGATTTCCAGATATATTGTAATGAAGTGCTATAAATAGTAGTTTTCATTTCTTTCTTCCTATTTTGGTTTCTAGCAGGTTTCACTTGTAATTTGTAGTAATTTTTAACATTGTAATCATTTTGAAAACAATGTTTTTTTTCAAGGGGTTGATGGAAGGCAGCGGAGACGTAGCCACTCATGGGTTGGCCTCTCCGAGATTTTAAAAATTTTGAAGGGTGTAATGGTAATTTCACAAAAATTTTTATTGTTACCTGCTAAATTTTAATGGCACTAAAATCCTTGGAATTTTAAAATTTTTAAGGAGTAGTAATTTTTAAAAAATTAGTTTTTTTTTAAACTATTATTGACCAAATTTTAATGGCGCAGTGGCTTAATATTTTAAAAATTTTTAGTAGTTTATTAGTAATTTAAAAGAAAAAAAAACTTTAAATTATTTGTTGTTTCATTGAAGGAATGATATTACCAGTGAAATATAAATATTTTTGCTAAAAAAATTTCCAAACATAATTTTTTTATTAATTATATTTTATTATTTTACTTTTTCAATAAATTAACAAATATGTTTTGAAATTTAAATTATTGGGTAGTATTATCAAATTTTTTATATTTTTTTCATCAATTTGAAAAAGTTTAGTAACTTTCTATATATAATTTATTATTATTATTATTATTATTATTATTATTATTTTTAAAATTTCTCATTGATGTAATTTCATTATTCTTAGAAAATAAATTGGATAAGCTTTTTTAATTTAAAGCCATTAATATTTTTTAAGTTAGTTTAAAAATTTATAATATTAAGTATATATTATTTTTTTAAATTAACAATAGTTTTAATTAATTTTTAACAAATCAATTTTATCTAAATAAATTTTATTATCAATTTTTATTTATTATATATATATATATATATTATTTTTATAAACTATATATTTTAATTGAATCCCTTCTTAATAATAATAAAAAATTAGACCCCTAATTTAAATTCCAGCGCGCGTGTAGTAGCTGGGAAAAAAAAGGCAGATGTCTGAAAAAAAAAACAGATGAAATCTAGTGTGTGTGACTTGGACATAATAATAATAATAATAATAATAATAATAATAATAATAATAATAATAATAATAATAATATTTGTTTGTGACTTAGATATAATAATAATAATAATAATAATAATAATAATATTTAAAATTTTATTTTAATTTATTTTTTAATTATTAGTATAAAATATTTAAAAATTTCTTTTTGGAAATGATTAACTAAGTTTGAATCTGTTTTTAGCTTATAAATAAAAAAAAAATCTGCTTTTAATACTAGGAAGAAATATAAAGGGAGTGATTATACCCTTTTAACTATAACTACCACCGGTACAGTTGGTTTAATTACCAACCAAGGTTTGGGTGTGGATGTTTTCATTCAAGTGAAATCCAACTTGATCTCACCCTGCCATTTTCATTACTCATGCAAGAAGGAGGACCTTCGATAGTTTAAATAGTCAAAATTACTATCTAGTTTAGTACTTACGCTTATAAATTTCTCGTGCGAATGATACTCTATGTAACACCCCTATTTGCATAGCATGGTATATTTTACTATTTCAGTGATCGGTGTCGGTTCGGACAAGCAAGAGAATTAGAACCACATCTAAGACACCTAGTGAAGCTCTGAACACAAATAATTAATAATCGCCAAATAGTTAAGTATAAATAAGAAAAACAGAACACAAAAAGTTAAAATGAGCTGGGAGTCACAGCGATGGGTGACCTTCTCGGGAATGACTGCGAGATCAGTCTAAACTCAAATTTCGAATCGCAAAATATGACGCTGCGGTCCTTAGGACTATTGCGAACATAGTGGAACAGAGAAAATCACAAAAAAGAATTGTTAAGTAGGTTAAATAATTAGGTCAGGGATCCGGAATAAATATCGAATAATTTACAAACCGGATTGAACATGCGAGGGGCAATTTGATCAATTCACCCCTAGAGGTGACTCATGACCTAACTGTCCAATAAAATGTAAGAAATTAAAATTTTGAAATATAGATTTAAACTGAAGAAGTTATGGAAAAATAAAAGGAAAAGAAAAGAAAAGAAAAGAAAAGAAAAGAAAAGAAAATAACCCCTTTATGACATCACCATGACACCATAAATCTTTTAATTTTTAATTATAAAAATTTGGGATAATACTATATTAAGGGACCAATTAGAAAAAAAAAAAGAAATAAAAATACGTTCTTTCTTCTTCAACATGGACGACACTCTCTCTCCCTTTAACTCCCAATTCTCTCTCTTGAAACCTCCATGAAAGCTTATTACCAAGCTTTCGAACCTCAAATTTCACCATAAATCTTTTGGGAAAAATAGTATAAACTTCAAATTGAAGCTCAAGAGGAAGATTAGAAGGAGAAGAATTGAAGAAAATTGAGAGAAATTGAAGATAAAATTCTGTTCAACAAGTAAGTGCTTCTTTCGAATTTACTTTGAATAAATTGCATAGGAATGAACTTGAATAAGTAGGAATTGCATAGAAATCAACTTAAAATCAAACAAAAATAATTATTGAGGGACCAAACATGAAATTCGTCTAGCTAGGGTTAGGGTTGAAATGCATTAGTTTGAAATGTTTGAATAGTTATTTGAGGTGCATTAGGTGCAGAGATCATGAATGTGCACTTTGAATGCATTAAATTGAACTTTATATGTAGTTAGGGTTTGAGCATTTTGAAGAAATTAGAGAAAAATTTGAGAATTTGCCAAGTGATGTAGTTAACCTTATTTGAGTTGAGTAATGGTCAATTGTGACCATTTGTGGTGTGTATAAATTATTGGAACCAAGTTTCAATTTGGATTGGTGAAGGTCAATCTGCAGGCAGCTTGACCAAGGTCCCTTTTAGATATTAAAACTGAAAGTTTACTAACCCAATTGGTGTGAGGCCAATTGGGAATGAAACTAGACACAAAATGACACATTTTTCATTGAGGAATCATGCTCAGAAAGTGACCATAACTTAGTGAACAATTAGGCCAAATCCGAAATTGGGCAAATTGACCTATACAAAAATGACCAAATCAACAGTAGTTACGTAAATGACCATAACTTGGTCTAAGAAGGTCCAAATGACCTAAATTTTATACCGATAGAAAGCTGAGACATAGCCTTACAACTTTTATGAAGAAAACAAACCCAAATTTTGACCATAACCTATTTGAAAAACCACTTGCAGTCAACCCACAAAAACTACCAATAACTAGGAATTTGCCTAGAATTCTAGGTAACACCAAATCCTGCCAGCCATGTTCAAATGGTCATAACTTAGGCCACAAAACTCCAAATGGAGTGATTCAAAAAGGGAAATAAAATTAAGACAATAAGGAACAACTTCTATGAAGAAAACTTAGCCAAATTACTAGAGCAACATGACCAATGGAATAGTGCAAAATAGGGCACCAAATCTGAAATTTTAGAAGTTTCACCTAAGAAATTTAAAGTTTGAGAAAACAACCAAAACCAACAAGTTAGGTAACCAAAATATGGGATGTGGGTGAAACTAGAATTCCCATACCTATTAAGCATCAGAAAGTCAATAAATTGGCTTGAATAGTATCGTGAATAATAACCCTGAAATACAAATTGTAAAGAATGTCAGGTTAAGCATGATAAAGTTAGAATTAAATAGAATTGAAATTATTTTTGGATTTATGATAAATTATGATACTGAAACACTATGAAATTGTGTGTTTCAGTTGAAAAGGATATCGGGAAAGAACCCGAAGCATCGAGTCAAGGCCAAAAGGCGACTCGTGTAAGATTTGTGCACAACATAGAAATTTTTGTAAATTTTCTTCTACAAATTGTTTTGAATGAAATGTGATATTAAATTGTGACTTAATTGTATTGAAATGTTTATTATGCTTTTGACTTAAATTGTTGAAAGTTTACTTGTATGTGTTTGAAATGGCAATAAATGTTTAGTAAATTGCTAAGACAGTTTTGAAACCATAGTGTCATGACCATATATTTGAATGCCTCACTAGCATAACTAGTGGGGGAAATTTCATACCTTACTCCTCGTAAGATGTAATATGTTCCCGTAGTACACCTAATGAATTACAATACTTTACCTACCGGTAACCCATTAAATATACTACAAGGGATTTTAAAATAATTTTCGTTCATTTTGGAATTGGTGGGTAAAATTTTTTTCAAATTTTAAAACCTTCATTTAGAGTCCAAACATAAATCAAATTTTGGATATTTAAAATCTTCGCAATTTTTACAAATATTTCGGCAGAGTGCCATCTGTATTTTGAGAAAATAGTTCTTCAAAACCTGAAAATAGAAACACTCCCAATATATTTCTCAATCACAACTCTATTTGCAACCACTAAACTTCAGATCAACAGCAATAGCAACACTTCAATTTAAAATCCAAATTTCAAATCAAGAATTAATATCTCAAAACATTTCATAACTCATGCACATTATATTTTAAATCATTAATTTACAATCATAAGTTAATTTACAGATGCAAAATCTCAAAAATAATATTATTACAATTTTATCTGTACAACTGCTCAAATTACAGAGATACATATGCATACTATCATATTTACATCAAACTAAACTACCAGGGTATAGACAAATACCCATACAATAATTCTTCAATTGTGCTCATCTCTAACTGTAGCAGCTCGCCTTGCTGCTATGTCCTTTTCTCTATCTGCAACAGCGAATTAAAGCTATCATTGAGTATATAAATACTCAGTAGTGTACAATAAAGCATAAAATGCATAATATAAAACATTTATGAACAAATCCTCATTCAAAAATCTCATAATCGCATTTCACAATTTTTTTTTTCAAATCACATTTATAACAAATCATAATTTTCAAAGCTTAATATAGAGCACAACTTGATCAAACAACTTAATAAACATAGTGTTGCCAAACAATAACACAACTTAGGACATGACACAAAATTTCAGAACATGCCGTGTGTACATCACGACAAGGCAAACACCCCCACTAATCGAAATCAATGAGGGAGGTGGCTAGCTAGCTAATGAGTACTCATCCACACTCACCCCTCAGACTAGGAAGTCAGAGAGGGAGGAAACTGATCAAATATCATACTCACCCCACAAGTGGAGGAGGAACATATTAATATTGTCATGCCAAGTGTGAACTAAAAACAATTTAAATCAAATTATTCAAATATTTTATACAATTTACAAATCATATTTCATTCTAAACTTTTCATTTACAAAGTAGGCAACACATTATTTTTCAAATAAGATTTTCAAAGCCATAACTAAATTCAAAACCATATTATTCAAATATTTCATACAAATCAATAATTAATTTTCCTTCCAAATTTCCATTGTAGAATAGGCAACACAACATTCTCGAAATTCATAATGAACAAACACATTCACAATGTATAACAAATCAATTTCCATTATGAAAACTATAATTTAAAATTTTTGTGCACAAACACAATCAATTTTCAAAATCAAATTTCTATTAACAAGTGGCAACACCATAGTTCTCAAAACCCATAATTAACATAATGCATACACATCAAGTTTTCAGTAGAAAAACGATAATTTAAAGTTATTGTGCACAAACCTGGACTTAATCGCCTCTAGGCCTTCCGGGTCTTTTTCAGTTGAAACACAAAATTTATAGTGTTTTAGTACCTTATTTCACAGTAAATCCAATAATTAATTCATAGATGCTTAATTCTAGCACAAATATTCTTAAACTAACATTCTTGGAAATTTTCATTTTAGAGTTACTATTCATGGTACTATTCAAGTCAATTTGTTGACTTTCTAAGGCTTAATAGGTATGGGAACTTCAACTTCACCCACATACCACATTTTGGTAACTAAATTTGTTGGTTTTGGTTGTTTACTCAAATTCTAAGTCTTTTAGGCAAATTTGCAAATTTTCAGTTTTGGTGTCTTAAGTTGCACTGTTCAATTGGTCATCTTACTGTTGGAATTTGGCAAAACTTTCTTCATAGAAAATATTCTCTATTGTCTTAATTTTATTCTTCTTTTTGAATCACTCTAATTGGAGTTTTTTTAGCTCAAGTTATAGCCATTTGAATCATGGCTACTGGATTGGACTTAACTCAGTTTTCTGGGCAAATTTTGGTTCTGGCAATTTTGGGTCACCAAATTTGGGTGGCCAAACGACTTGATTAATAGCATAATTTGGGTTTGTGTTTTTCATGAAAGTTTTAGGTCTATATCTCATCTAACCACTGGTAAAATTTCACCTCATTTTGACCTGCCTAGCTCAAGTTATGACCAAATGAACAAACACTGTTCATTTGGTCAGTTTGTACGGGGACAGACTGAGATTTGCCAAGTTTGGTCAATTTGTTCACTAGGTTTTAGTCACTTTTTGGGCATGGTTCCTGAATGAAAATTGTGTCATTTAGTGTCTATTTTCATTCTCAATTGGTCTCATACCAATTGGACTTGTAAATTTTCATTTTTGGTCCTTCAAACTTGACTTGGTCATGCTGCCAGCAGCATGACGACACTCAATCCGAATTTGGCCTTAACTCCAACCATTCCAACACACTTTATTTGGTCACAAATGACCATTTCTCACTTCAAATTAGGTCAAAGACATCATTTACAAGTTTCTCACATTTTTTGGTCTCTAAACCCTAATGTCCAAAACCCTAATTCACAACTCTTGCATTTAGCCACATTTAATGCTTTTAACTATAATCACTAAGCTAATTGGGATTCATATACTCACTCAAATCCATCAAACCATACAAATATACTCCCATATACATGCTGGCCGAAAATCAATCATGGTCCCTCAACAAATTTTTATTTCATTTTAAGCATATTTCTAAGTTAACTAAGTTATAAACACAAATAATAAACTCATTTGTAACTTAAATCACTAACCTTTGTGTAGGAACTTCTAACTCTCCTTTTCTCTAATTTTCTTTCTTCTTTTCTTCTTTCTTTGATGACCAATCTTCTTCTCAAGTGACTAAACCAAGTTTTTATGGAAGAATTAGGGGTTTAGTAGGAATTTAAAAACTTGGACTCAAGCTTCAATGGAGGTATTTTAATGGAGAGGGAGAGGGAGATGGGAGCCGGCAACCATTAGGAAAAAGAAGACTTTATTTTATTTTTCTTTTCTTTTCCTTTTTATGTATGTTTATCTTATGGAAGACCAAAACATCTAATTAATTGAATTTATTAATTATACTATTTATGGCATCATGCATGATGTCATGCATGATGTCATCTTCCTCACCTTTTTCATTTTCATTTTTTTTATTTATTTTTCTAATAATTTTTTTAATTTAATTCCCGACTCTAAAATTTTCTTTTCTCCAATTTTATTTGACAGTTAGGTCAGGAGTCAACTCTAGGGGTCAATTGACCAAATTGCCCCTTGCCGGTTCAACCCGATTTGCGAATAATTCAATATTTCTTCCGGATCCCTGACCTAATTGTTTGACTGGCTTAACAATTCTTTTTCGTGATTTTCTCTTATCCACTGTGTTCGTAATGGTCCTAAGGACTGCAGTGTCACATTTTACGGTTCAAAATTCGAGTTTAAATCGACTTCGCAGTCGTTCCCGAGAAGGTCACCCATCGCTGTGATTCTCGGCTCGTTTAACTTCTTGTGTTCTGTTTTTCTTATTTATACTTAACTAATTGACAATTACTAATTATTTGTGTTTATGGCTTATCTAGTTATCTTAAGTGTGGTTCTAATCTCCTTTATTATCCGGACCGACTTCGGTCACCGAAACAGTGAAATATACCTAGCTAAACAAATAGGGGTGTTATAATTCTCCCCCCCTTAAAATAATTTCGTCTTCGAAATTTTACCAGGTATCAATCTCTAAACAGTTGTGGGTGCTGTCTCCTCATATCCTATTCACGCTCCTAAGTATCTTCCTGGCCTGAATGATAGTTCCCTAGTACTTTAACTAATACTATTTACTCATCGATTGCTCACCTCGTGTGTCATGTTCCTTATGAGCTTCTGTCATAAGTTAGATTCAAATTCATTTCAATTTCAGAGGTAAGCAAATCTGTGTGCTAGTGGATCCTCTTTTCTAGGGCCTCGTGTTATCCTATGGGTGAGAACTTAATTTTACTCTTTTCTTATCAAATCTCTTGATCATTTGATGTAACCTTCAGTTTAGTTTAGAATATTTTAGTATTTTCCTGTTGTTGTTTTAGCAATTATTTTCTTTTGTAGTCATTTCTTTCTTGGCCATAGGTCCATAACCATTATCTTACCATCTCCATTTATGACCAAGGCCTATGTGCCCTTTTGCACTATCTTGTTTGCTTTGATTTAACTTATTTCTTTCTTGATAAAATAGTTCGGAATATCGTTATCCATATTAAATAAATTGCTTGCCTTGGTGGCAATTCCTCATCTAGTATTTTTCTCATTTCTTACTGTTCTATTTATTTTTATTTATCGATATTCTATAGCTTAGTTTGCACTGATGTGTAGTCATTATTTTCTTTTGTACTAAACTATAACCTTTCAATATTCTAACTTTAGAGTTTTAAATCCCAGGTTAGGATTTTCGAACTCCTTTCCAATAAGAAAACTTTATCTTATCATAACTGTACCAAAACAGATGCCATTTGTAACTATTCTTATTCTTGTATATTATTGGGTAGTACGTAGTTCTACACAGTAAATCCCAAGTTAGTGCTGTAATCTGTAGTTTACAGCACAAACATAAAGAATATTGCATAGTTACTACGATACATCCCAATAGATCAAACTTCCTTTCATCTTATTTCTTTCAAATCCACTAATATCTTAAATTTGTTTTGGTTATGGTACCCACTGACATCTATCAGCAGTAGTATCCATACCCGCATCTAAGGTAGCTATATTACTATAACTTACTTTTAGGTTCTCTTTCCCTACATAATTAGGCTTACTAATTAACTTTACAAATTCTTGTATGCTAGCAAATACTTTTCACCGACAAACTCTTCCAAAATTAATTTTAAAAAGACTAGTCACTAACATATCAAAATTGATTTTTTTTTTTACACATATACATATCTCAGTTAAGAATTGAGAAAATACCAGCAACCATACCAGAAGTCTCATCCTCGTCCTTCTGTCGCATATTGCATACTCTCACTGGAGCATCACCTTGTCCTGGTTGATTCACAGTACTCTGACTTCCAAATGTACTACTCCTACGTCTGCCTCTGCCTCTACCAACTGTTGGTAAACTCTTCGGGGTAGAAACTTGGGCTGATCCTTCTGATGTGGTGAATGATCCATAACGACGTGGACTTATGCAATCCTTAGCAAAATGACCAGTCCCTCCACAATTGAAACATGCTCCTATAGCTCTATAATATACTCCACTATGTGGTTTAGCACAAGTCTCACAAAGTCGATCCGATAGTGTATTTCTGCGTCTCTGTTGAGGTTGCTGATCGGATTGGGATGATTTCTGTCTAGAAGATATACCTCTACCCGATTTGCGCGAGCTAGATTCTCCAAAATATTTTCTTTTCCTAGAGCCACTCTCAGTAGCTTGACCAGTAACCTTTTTAGTTTTCTCTTTCTTTTGTGTACTCTTTTTCACTGCCCATTCTGATTCTATCATTTCTAGTTCCAGGGCTTGTGAAATCGATTCAGAAAAATTCTGGTGTCGGAACCCTACCACTTGCATTCTCAAGCTAGGCCTCAACCCAGCCTCAAACCTTTTACACCGGTCTCTGGGGGTGGAGACTAAGCTTCCAGCATAATGGCTTAGTCTTGAAAAGTCCCGCTCATACTCTGCAATAATTCTATCCCCTTACTTCTGTAACACCCCTAATTGTATAGCCTGGTATATTTCACTGTTCCGGTGACCGGTGTCGGTCCGGACAATTAAGGGGATTAGAACCACTTCTAAGACAACTAGAGAAGCCATAAACACAAATAATTAGTAATGTCCAATTAGTTAAGTATAAACAAGAAAAACAGAACATAAGAAGTTACGAGCCAAGAGTTACAGCGATGAGTGACCTTCTCGTGAATGACTGCGAAGTCGTTTTAAACTCAAATTTCAAACAGTAAAATGTGACGCTGCGGTCCTTAGGACCCTTATGAACACAGTGGAAAAGAGAAAATCATGAAAAAGAACTATTAAGCCAGTCAGATAATTAGGTCAGGGAGTCAGAAGAAATATTGAATTATTTGCAAACAGGGATGAACCGGCGAGGGGCAATTTGGTCAATTGACCCCGAGAGCTGACTCTTGACATAACTGTCAAACAAAATCAGAGAAAAGAAAATTTCGGAATCAAGAATTAAATTAAAGAATTAATAAAAAAAAGAGAAAATGAAAAAGTTAAAAAGATGTAGGGATATGACATCATGCATGACATCATGCATGATGCCATAAATCCCATAATTTATAAATTAATTAAAATGAATTGTGGTCTTTCATATGACATAAAAAAAGAAAGGAAAAAAAAATCCATTTGGTCATCTTTTCCCTTGAAGCCGCCCTCCTCTCTCCCTTAGCTCTCTCTCTCAAACTCCATTATAGCTCTTAAGTCAAGCTTCATAAACTTTCAATTCCACCATAAAAACCTTACTCTTCAACATTAAATCTTGTAGTTAGACCTAGATAAGGAGCTTGACAACAAAAAGAAAAAGAAAGGAAGGAGTTTTGAAGAAAAGGAAATTCTGCATAAAAAGGTTAGTAATCAAATTTGATAAATTAAGTTTGATTCTTACATTTCTAACTTATTTAGCTTGTAAATATGCTTATAATGAACAGAAAAAATTGTGAGGGACCATTACTGAATTTTGGCCAGCATAAGGGGGAGGGTGATTTGCATGATTTGAATGGTTTGAATAGGTATATAAACCTTAGTTAGTTGAATGACTATGATTAAAGGCATGGAATTAAGTAAATGCAAAAATTAGTGTGAATTAGGGTTTGGACATTAGGGTTTAGAGACCAAGAATGTGAAGAAGTTCTAAATGATGTCTTTGACATAGTTTAAGGAAAGAAATGGTCAATTGTGACGTAAAGAGGTGTGTTAGGAGTGTTAAATTAAAAGTCAAATCAGATTGGGTATGCAACATGACCAAAAGTCAACTTTGAGGGACCAAAAATGAAATTTTACAAGTCCAATTGGTATGGGACCAATTGGGAATAAAAATAGGCACTAAATGACACAATTTTCATTCAGGAAGCATGCCCAAAAAGTGACTAAAACCTAGTGAACAAATTGACCAAAGTTGAGAAATCACAGTCTGCCTCTGCACAAACTGATCAAATGAACAGTGTTTGTTCATTTGGTCATAACTCGAGCTAGGCAGGTCAAAATGACCTGAAATTTTCCCAGCGGTTAGATGAGATATAGACCTAAAACTTTCATGAAGAACAAAAACCCAAATTATGCCATTAACCCAATCAAATTATTGAGCAAAATTGAGCCACTGAATCTGCAGAACTGCAGATTTTGCCATATGAACAGAAAAGTTTCAATGGCTATAACTCTCTCTAGAAAACTTCGATTTAGGTGATTCTTGAACCAATGGAAACCTAAGACATAGTAGAACATTTCATATGAAGAAAATTAGACCAAATTATGGACTTAACTTGATCAAATTGCTGAACGAAGTTGGATCAATAAATCAGCCAGACTAAATTCTGCAGCATGAACAGTAACCGTAATTTGGGTATAACTTGAGCTACAAAACTCCAATTGGAGTGATTAAAAAAGGAGAATAAACTTAAGACAATAGGAAACATTTTATATGAAGAAAGTTTTGCCAAATTCCAACAGTAAAAGGACCAATGAAACAGTGCAACTTAGGACTCCAAAACTGAAAATTGGCAATTTTGCCTAAAAGACCTAAGTTTTGAGAAAATGACCAAAACCAACAAATTTAGTGACCAAAATGTGGTATGTGGGTGAATTTGAAATTCCCATACCTATTAAGCCTTAGAAAGTCAATAATTTGACTTGAATAGTGTAGTGAATAGTAACCCGAAACATAAAATTTCAAGAACGTCGAGTTTAACACGTTAGAGTTAGGTAAAAGTGAAGTTAAATTTATTTTTAGATTTATGCTAAGTTATGGTACTGAAATACTGTAAAATAGTGTGTTTCAGTTGAAAATAATACCGGGAAAGAACCCGAGGAACCGAGTCAAGGCCAAGAGGCGACTCGCTTGAGGTTTGTGCACAACGTATACTTTTTATAATCATCTTTTGCATACTGTTTTGAATAATGTGAAATATTGGATTATGGCATTCTTATGATGTTTGATTTAAATTGTTGAAAGTTATTATGTATATTGAAATGACAATGTTTAGCAAATTGTTAAGATAAGTTTTGAAACCACAGTGTCATGACCATATATTTGAACATCTCACTAGCACGACTAGTGGGGGTAATTAGTTTCGAATTTTGATTCCTTCTCTGGAGAAGTGTTGAGGTGTGCCAGTAGAAGAGGATGTGAATGGATATCCATATATTTGAGCTAGCAAACCTTGTGATGTGATTTCTCTTTAGCCTCTGGCTATTGAGATTCTATTTGTTTCGAATGGCATGATCTAACTGTGGGTTTTATGAAATGTGATTTGATACTTCAAAATGAAATTGTTTGGGATTAAAATCTCATAAATTATGTTTTGTGTTTAACTCGCATGCTCAGTTTAAATTTTGAATAAATGTGATTTTATTTCTTCATAAAGATTATTTTAGTATGTTGTGCACCACTGAGTTTTAGTACTCAGCGATAGCTTTTATTGCTGTCGCAGATTTAGAGACTAGAGGAGTAGCAGACTGAGCTGCTGAGGTGCGAGGAGCTATCAGCTTGAAGTCATCGGGTATAATTTATACCCTGCCTGTAAATATTTCTTTTGATGTATGTATTGCACATAAAGGTATAGACATGTAAAATGGGTCTTGAGCAGCTTGTACAAAGTTTGTATGAAGTTTGTAATAAAAATTTAGTTTGAATTTCCTTTGATGTAAATTTTGTAATGATGTATATATATAAATTGTTTTGTCTCTAATGAAAAATGAGTGGAACTATTTTATTTAATTTGAATGAGATGAGTTGCTAATATTTTGAGGATTATTGAATTTTGAAAATTGAGAAATGTTGATTGTGGAATCTTGAGATTTGAGATTGATTGAGAATTTGAAACAGTGGTTGAGAAAAATTTTTAGAAGTGCTTTTTACAGGTATTTGAAGAACTGTTTTCTCAAAATATAAACGGAACTCTGTCAAAATTTTTATAAAACTTGCGGAAAAATAAAATGGGCCAAAAGTTTTAACTAAGTTTTAATTTCAATTAAATGTTTTAAATACCTATTAGAAAATGCTCACCACTTATCAAAAGTAAGAAAATTGTTTTAAAATCTCTTGTAGGATACTTAATGAGTTATCGGTAGGTGAAGCTCGATAGTTCATTAGGTATTCTACGGGATCATGTTATGCCTTACAGAGGAGTAAGGTGTGACATGTTTTAGTGGTATCGGAGCAAATTTTTGAAGTATGTTTTAACTTGAGAACTTGTGTCTTTCCTTGTTAAGTACAACTGCTCAATGTCCATATTTTTTACATGCAGTGCATTACATCATAAATATGAACTAATGGAGGGAAATCTCCATGTGTTACTTGTTCAGGAGATACCCTAACTTCAGACTGAAATGGAAGAAGGGGATCACTCAGTCGAGCAATCTATTGAAGCTGAGGCACAAGGAGAAGCCCTAGCTCTACAGAATGTTAGTGGATCAGTAGCACCAGCCCCACAAATGCCGCAGTTTTCTGCCCAATTTGCACAGCAGATGGCTGCGATGTTTCAACAAATGGCTGGGGGTATGCCTGCTCAAGCTCCACCTCAGACACCTATGGCACAACCACTGCCTCCAGCCAGACAGTATAATAAATTATTGAAGTATGGGGCTGCAGAATTTAAGGGTACAGTGGACCCTTTAGAGGCAGAGCAATGGCTTGAAAGAATGGACAGAGTGTTCAAGAAGCTGCACTGCCAAGATGAATTGAAGTTTGAATACTCTGTGTCACTACTGCAAGGGGATGCGTATGATTGGTGGAAGACCATCCCCCACAACTTAGCTGAACCACCAGTACTGACCTGGGATGACTTTATTAGAGAATTCAGACATAAATACATCCCAGATGCATATGTTGATCAGAAATTGCAAGAATTTTTGAGTTTGAAACAAGGGAATAGATCAGTGGCAGAGTATGAGAGGGAGTTCTCCCGTTTAAGTCATTATGCTGGGAGTCTCCTTTCCACCAGCAAGGCAAGGTGCAAGAGATTTGAGACGAGTTTGAAGCCCAGTATAAAAATGCAAGTTGTGGGATTTCGACACAGCAACTTCTCAGAACTCATGTCTCAAGCACTTGAGTTAGAAAGGATTGAATCAGAGGTGACCCCGATAAAAGAAAAATCAAAGAAAGCTGAGAAATCAGAGAGAGACAAGGGGGAAAAATCAGTTGAACAGAGTTCTGGTGGTACCTCTGGAAAGAAAAAGAAGTTTAGTGGACCCAGCAGGGGTCGAGGTGGAAGATTTGGTAGGGGAAGATTTTCCAGACAGAGACCCCCTAGGTCTGGTCAGTAGTCGAGCAGGGGTTCACATTCTGCCCGCCCCTGTGAGACTTGCGCCAAGATTCATGGGGGGGGGGGGGGGGAGTGTTATTGGGCCACTGGAGCCTGCTTTAACTGCGGAGGCAAGGGTCATTTAGCAAGAGACTGCACTAGTGCTCCGTCTCCGAGATATGGTCCAGCTCCTACTACTGCCGAAGGATCTATTCAGAGTCCTGCTCCTAGAGGTTCACAGTTTGTTGGCAGAGGAAGAGGCAGAGGTAGAGGCACTGCTTCTGGCAGTCAGGACACAGTTGGTCAGTCAGCACAAGGAAGTGCGTCAGCCAGAGTCTACACAATGAGACAGCGAGAAGAGGCTGAGACTTTTGATGTGGTAGCTGGTACATTCTCTATCTCTGATCAAGATGTACTTGTGTTGTTTGATCTGGGTTCAACCCATTCATATGTCAGTGCTAGCATAGTCAGTTCACTTGCTGTTCCATGTATGCAAATGGGTTTTGAAGTGCTAGTAACTAGTCTGTTAGGACAAGAGGTTCGGGTCAACATAATTTATATGGACTGTCCTTTGGTGATCCAAGGACATGTTTTCCTGTCAGACTTGATTGAAATGCCCTTCAGAGAGTATGATATCATATTGGGCATGGATTGGTTAGCCAGGCATCACGCCATGATTGACTGTAGACTGAAGATAGTCACTTTTGGTCTCCCTTTGTTCGGTGATGTGGTAATACATGGGGAGAGGCATTTAATGCCGTAAAACATCATTTCGGCTGCACTAGCCAGAAGGATGATCAGAAAGGGGTGTGAATCATACTTGGCACATGTGATAAACACCCAAGTGGGGAGCCCAGCACTAAGGGATATCCCTACTGTATGTGACTTTCCGGATGCGTTTCCTGATGAATTGCCAGGATTACCTCCAGAAAGAGAGGTGCAGTTTGAGATTGATGTTATGCCTGGTGTGGACCCAATCTCCATAACGGCATATAGAATGGCACCTGCAGAATTGAAAGAGTTGAAAGTGCAGTTGCAAGAGCTGCTTAACAAGGGCTTTATCCACCCTAGTGTGTCACCTTGGGGAGCGCCAGTGTTGTTTGTAAAGAAGAAGGATGGCACTCTCCGGTTATGCATTGACTATCGACAGTTGAATAAGGTGACAATGAAGAACCAATATCCATTGCCCCGCATTGATGACTTATTTGATCAATTGAGGGGTGCAGCTGTGTTCTCCAAAATTGACCTGAGATCAGGTTATTATCAGTTGAAAGTACAAGAGCAGAGTATTCCTAAAACTGCCTTCAGAACTCGTTTTGGCCATTATGAGTTTTTGGTTATGCCATTCGGGTTAACTAATGCTCCAGCTGCTTTTATGGATCTGATGAACACTATCTTCAGACCATACCTCGACCAGTTTATTGTGGTATTCATAAATGATATATTGGTCTATTCGAGGAATGTAGAAGAGCATGATAGACATCTGCGGATTGTACTGCAAACTTTGAGGGAGAAACAACTATATGCAAATTGTCAAAGTGTGAATTTTGGCTGAAGGAGATATCCTTTTTGGGGCATGTAGTATCAGAAGAGGGCATCAAGGTAGATCCAAGTAAGATTGAACCTGTCCTTAATTGGAGGCCACCCAGAAATTTCACAGAGATTCGCAGTTTTCTGGGTTTAACTGGATACTAATGTCGATTTGTGAAGGGATTTTCCATGTTGGCATCTCCATTGACTAAGCTACTCTAAAAAGATGTAAAATTTTAGTGGACGAATAAATGCCAACAGAGTTTTGATGAATTGAAGAAATGTTTGACTGAAGCTCCAGTCCTGACTTTACCTACCCCGGGTAAAGAATACATAGTTTACAGTGATGCTTCTCACAATGGGTTAGGCTCTGTATTGATGCAAGATCGAAATGTCATTGCCTATGCATCACGCCAGCTAAAACCGCATGAGAGGAATTATCCAACACATGATTTGGAGCTTGCAGCTATAGTGTTTGCTCTTAAGATCTGGAGGCACTATTTGTATAGGGAAAAGTGTTACATCTACACAGATCATAAGAGTTTGAAGTATTTGGGCACTCAGAAAGAGTTGAATTTGAGACAGAGGAGATGGTTAGAGTTGATAAAAGACTACGATTGTCTGATAGACTATTAGCCAGGGAAAGCTAATGTTGTGGCTGATGCCTTAAGTCGCAAGACTATGGCAAGTCTACGGGTTACTCCTTTATCTATAGTACATGAGTTGAGATCATTACATGCCAGTTTAGAGATTAATGATGATGGGTAGACAACAGTTGCATGGCATGTACAGCCAGTGTTGATTGATCAGATTAGAATGGCTGCTCAGAATGATCAGAAATATCAGAAGCTGTTGGAAGAAGTCCGGCAGGGCAAGAAACCAGAATTCTCAATTAGAGATGATGGTCTACTACTACACCAGGGCAAAATGTGTATTCCTAATGATGTCGATTTGGGGCAAATCATTTTGAAGGAAGCACATGAGTCTCCTTTTGCCATGCACCCTGGTGGCACAAAAATGTATAGGGGGCTAAAAGAGCATTACTGGTGGATGGGTATGAAAAGAGATGTGGCAGAGTTTGTTTCCAAATGCCTAACTTGTCAGCAAGTGAAGGCAGAGCATCAAGTACCCGCTGGATTGTTACATCCACTACCAGTATCAGAGTGGAAATGGAGAGAATAATGATGGATTTTGTGATGGGACTTCCGAGGACACAGAAGAGTCATGATGCAGTATGGGTCATTGTTGATAGACTAACCAAGTCTACTCATTTTCTGCCAGTTCGGATGGACTACAGTTTAGAGAGATTGGCCAAGTTGTATATTGATGAGACTGTGAGACTGTATGGAGTGCTAGTATCCATTGTATCAGACAGAGATCCTAGGTTCACTTCTAGATTCTGGGGTAGTCTTCAAAGAGCCCTAGGAACTAGATTGAACTTCAGTACTGCATTCCACCCACAGACAGATGGCCAGTCTGAGAGGATAATTCAAATCTTGGAGGACATGCTACGGTCTTGTGTGATTGAGTTTGAGGGCAGTTGGGATACACACTTGCCTTTGATTGAGTTTGCTTACAACAACAGCTACCAATCAAGCATTGGGATGCCTCCATATGAAGCTTTGTATGGCAGAAAATGTAGAACCCCATTGTGTTGGGATGACGTGGGTGAAAGAAAGATGATTGGACCTGAAATTGTTCAGCAAACTGAGGAGAAGATCAGGGTGATCAGAGATCGACTTAAGACTGTATCAGATCGTCAGAAGTCCTACATTGATATGAAGAGAAGGGATATTGAGTATGCAGTGGGTGAGAAAGTATTCCTCAAGGTTTCTCCTTGGAAGAGAATTATGAGATTCGGCAGAAAGGGGAAACTGAGTCCTCGTTTCATTGGGCCATATGAGGTTCTGGAAAGAGTGGGTCCTTTGGCATATCGGTTGGCACTACCTCCAGAGTTGGAGAAAATACATAATGTTTTCCATGTATCTATATTGAGGAGGTATCGATCAGACCCATCTCATGTACTACCAGTGGAAGAAATTGAAGTAAATCCAGACCTCACATATGAGGAAGAACCCATAGTGATTCTGGCTTATAAGGTGAAGCAGCTACGGAACAAGCAGATACCATTGGTAAAAGTGCTGTGGAGCCATCATTTGGGCCAGGAGGCTACTTGGGAATGAGAGGAGGACATAAGGAGACAGCACCCACAGCCGTTCAGAGATTGATACCAGGTAAAATTTCGAGACGAAAATTATTTAAGGGGGGGAGAATTGTAACACCCCTAATTGTATAGCCCAGTATATTTCACTATTCCGATGACTAGTGTCGGTCCGAGCAATTAAGAGGATTAGAATCACATCTAAGACAACTAGAGAAGCCATAAACACAAATAATTAGTAATGTCCAATTAGTTAAGTATAAATAAGAAAAATAGAACATAAGAAGTTAAACGAGCCGAGAGTCACAGCAATGGGTGACTTTCTCGGGAACGATTGCGAAGTCATTTTAAACTCAAATTTCGAACCGTAAAATGTGACGCTGCTGTCCTTAGGACCTTTATGAACATAGTGGAAAAGAGAAAATCATGAAAAAGAACTGTTAAGCCAGTCACATAATTCTGTCAAGAAGCCGAAAGAAATATTGAATTATTTGCAAACCGGGATGAACCGGTGAGGGGTAATTTGGTCAATTGACCCCGAGAGCTGACTCCTGACATAACTGTCAAATAAAATCGGAGAAAAGAAAATTTCAGAATTGAGAATTAAATTACAGAATTAATAGAAAAAAAAGAGAAAATGAAAAAGTTAAAAAGGTGTAGGGATATGACATCATGCATGACATCATGCATGATGCCATAAATCCCATAATTTATAAATGAATTAAAATGAATTGTGGTCTTTCATAAGACATAAAAAAAGAAAGGAAAAAAAAAAAATCCATTTGGTCATCTTTTCCCTTGAAGCCACCCTCCTCTCTCCCTTAGCTCTCTCTCTCAAACTCCATTAGAGCTCTTAAGTCAAGCTTCATAAAACTTCAATTCCACCATAAAAACCTTACTCTCCAACATTAAATCTTGTAGTTAGACCTAGATAAGGAGCTTGATAAGAAAAAGAAAAAGAAAGGAAGGAGTTTTGAAGAAAAGGAAATTCTGCATAAAAAGGTTAGTAATCAAATTTGATAAATTAAGTTTGATTCTTACATTTCTAACTTATTTAGCTTGTAAATATGCTTATAATGAAAAGAAAAAATTTTGAGGGACCATTACTAAATTTCAGCCAGCATAAGGGGGAGGTTGATTTGCATGATTTGAATGGTTTGAATAGGTATATAAACCTTAGTTAGTTGAATGACTATGGTTAAAGGCATGGAATCAAGTAAATGCAAAAATTAGTGTGAATTAGGGTTTGGACATTAGGGTTTAGAGATCAAGAATGTGAAGAAGTGCTAAATGATGTCTTTGACATGGTTTAAGGAAAGAATTGGTCAATTGTGACCTAAAGAGGTGTGTTAAGAGTATTAAATTAAAAGTCAATTCGGATTAGGTATGCAGCATGACTAAAAGTCAACTTTGAGGGATCAAAAATGAAATTTTACAAGTCCAATTGGTATGGGACCAATTGGGAATGAAAATAAGCACTAAATGACACAATTTTCATTTAGGAAGCATGCCCAAAAAGTGACTAAAACCTAGTGAACAAATTGACAAAAGTTGAGAAATCACAGTCTGCCTCTGTACAAACTGACCAAATGAATAGTGTTTGCTCATTTGGTCATAACTCGAGCTAGGCAGGTCAAAATGACCTGAAATTTACCAGTAGTTAGATGAGATATAGACCTAAAACTTTCATGAAGAACACAAACCCAAATTATGCCATTAACCTAATCAAATTATTGAGCAAAGTTGAGCCACTGAATCTGCAGAACTGCAGATTTGCCATATGAATAGTAAAGTTTCAATGGCTATAACTCTCTCTAGAAAACTCTGATTTAGGTGATTCTTGAACCGATGGAAACCTAAGACATAGTAGAACATTTAATATGAAGAAAATTAGACCAAATTATGGACTTAACTTGATCAAATTGCTGAATGAAGTTGGATCAATAAATTTGCCAGACTAAATTCTGTAGAATGAACAGTAATCATAATTTGGGTATAACTTGAGCTACAAAAATCCAATTGGAGTGATTCAAAAGGGAGAATAAACTTAAGACAATAGGGAACATTTTCTATGAAGAAAGTTTTGCCAAATTCTAACAGTAAAAAGACCAATGAAACAGTGCAACTTAGGACTCCAAAACTGAAAATTGGCAATTTTGCCTAAAAGACCTAAGTTTTGAGAAAATGACCAAAACAACAAATTTAGTGACCAAAATGTGGTATGTGGGTGAAGTTGAAATTGCCATACCTATTAAGCCTTAGAAAGTCAACAATTTGACTTGAATAGTATAGTAAATAGTAACCCGAAACACAAAATTTCAAGAACGTCGAGTTTAACATGTTGGAGTTAGGTAAAAGTGAAGTTAAATTTATTTTTGGATTTATGCTAAGTTATGGTACTGAAACACTATAAAATTGTGTGTTTCAGCTGAAAAGAATACCGGGAAAGAACCCGAGGAACCGAGTCCAGGCCAAGAGGCGACTCGCTTGAGGTTTGTGCACAACGTATACTTTTTATAATCATCTTTTGCATACTGTTTTGAATAATGTGAAATATTGGATTATGGCATTCTTATGATGTTTGATTTAAATTGTTGAAAGTTATTATGTATATTGAAATGACAATGTTTAGCAAATTTTTAAGATAAGTTTTGAAACCACAGTGTCATGACCATATATTTGAACACCTCACTAGCACGACTAGTGGGGGTAATTAGTTTCGAATTTTGATTCCTTCTCTGAAGAAGTGTTGAGGTGTGCCAATAGAAGAGGATGTGAATGGATATCCATATATTTGAGCTAGCTAACCTTGTGATGTGATTTCTCTTTAGCCTCTGGCTATTGAGATTCTATTTGTTTCGAATGGCATGATCTAACTGTGGGTTTTATGAAATGTGATTTGATACTTCAAAATGAAATTGTTTGGGATTAAAATCTCATAAATTATGTTTTGTGTTTAACTCGCATGCTCAGTTCAAATTTTGAATAAATGTGATTTTATTTCTTCATAAAGATTATTTTAGTATGTTGTGCACCACTGAGTCTTAGTACTCAGCGACAGCTTTTATTGTTGTCGCAGATTTAGAGACTAGAGGAGCAGCAAACTGAGCTGCTGAGGTGTGAGGAGCTATCAGCTTGAAGTCATCGGGTATAATTTATACCCTGCCTGTAAATATTTCTTTTGATGTATGTATTGCACATAAATGTATGGACATGTAAAATGGGTCTTGAGCAGCTTGTACAAAGTTTGTATAAAGTTTGTAATAAAAATTTAGTTTGAATTTCCTTTGATGTAAATTTTGTAATGATGTATATATATAAATTTTTTTGTCTCTAATGAAAAATGAGTGGAACTATTTTATTTAATTTGAATGAGAAGAATTGCTAGTATTTTGAGGATTATTGAATTTTGAAAATTGAGAAATGTTGATTGTGGAATCTTGAGATTTGAGATTGATTGAGAATTTGAAGCAGTGGTTCAGAAAAATTTTTAGAAGTGCTTTTTACAGGTATTTGAAAAACTGTTTTCTCAAAATATAAATGGAACTCTGTCAAAATTTTTATAAAAATTGTGGAAAAATAAAATGGGCAAAAGTTTTTACTAAGTCTTAATTTCAATTAAATGTTTTAAATACTTATTAGAAAATGCTCACCACTTATCAAAAGTAAGAAAATTGTTTTAAAATCCCTTGTAGGGTACTTAATGACTTATCGGTTGGTGAAGTTCGATAGTTCATTAGGTATTCTACGGGATCATGTTATGCCTTACAGAGGGGTAAGGTGTGACAGCTTCAACATTAAAAACTCTTGCAGCTTCATGTCTACATAAGTATCGAGGACCCACTTTTGTCGAAATTCCTTTAAAAATTCTGCCCATGTGAGGACTGGTGGCTCTACCAGACTGTAGGGGATGGTCTTCCACCACCCATATGCATCCCTTTGCAGAAGTGATACTGAATATTCGAACTTTAACTCTTCAGCACACTGTAGTTTTCTGAAAACCCGTTCCATCCTCTCTAACCACTGTTCTGCTTCCAGTGGATCCACTGTTCCTTTGAATTCTATAGCCCCAAATTTCATCAATTTTTCATATTGCCGAGCTGAGGGCTGTGGTTGTGCTATAGGTACTTGCATCTGAGCTTGGGGTGGCACATTTCCCGCCATTTGTTGAAAGAACGTAGCCATCTGCTATGCAAACTGAGCAGGGAATTGCGGTGCTTGAGGAGGAGCTGGAGTGGCTGACCCACTCACATTTTAGAGTGATGGGGCTTCTCCTCGGGCCTCAGCCTCGACAGATTGCTCTACAGAATGATCTCCCTCCTCCATTCCGTTTTCCAGAAATTTTCTACTTACTGATAACGAACACAAGGAGGTTGACCTCCGTTAGTGCATATTCATGATGTAAATATGTCATATATATCAAACATTTGAGCAGTTGTATTTACCGATAAAATATTTCAAATTCATAGTTCAAAATTTATTTTAAAACCTTGCTCTGATACCACTAAACATGTCACACCCTACTCCTCGTAAGATGTAACATGTTCCCATAGTACACCTAATGAATTACCGTACTTCACCTACCAGTAACCCATTAAATATACTACAAGGGATTTTAAAACAATTTTCATTCATTTTGGAATTGGTGGGTAAAATTTTTTTCAAATTTTAAAAACCTTCATTTAGAGTCTAAACATAAATCAAATTTTTGGATATTTAAAATCTCCGTAATTTTTACAAAAATTTTGGCAGAGTGCCGTCTATATTTTGAGAAAACAATTCTTCAAAACCTAAAAATAGAAACACTCCCAATATATTTCTCAATCATAAATCTATTTGCAACCACCAAACTTCAGATCAACTGCAATAGCAACACTTTAATTTAAAATCCAAATTTCAAATCAAGAATTAATATCTCAAAACATTTCATAACTCATGCACATTACATTTTAAATCATTAATTTACAATCATAAGCTAATTTACAGATGTAAAATCTCAAAAATAATATTATTACAATTTTATCTATACAACTGCTCAAATTACAGAGACATATATGCATATTATCATATTTACATCAAACTAAACTACCAAGGTATAGACAAATACCCGTACAATAATTCTTCAATTGTGCTCCTCTCTAACTGTAGCAGCTCGCTCTGCTGCTATGTCCTTTTCTCTATCTGCGACAGCGAATTAAAGCTATCACTGAGTATATAAATACTCAGTGGTGCACAATAAAGCATAAAATGCATAATATAAAACATTTATGAACAAATCCTCATTCAAAAATCTCATAATCGCATTTCACAATTTTTTTTTTCAAATCACATTTATAACAAATCATAATTTTCAAAGCTTAATATAGAGCACAACTTAATCAAACAATTTAATAAACAAAGTGTTGCCAAACAATAACACAACTTAGGACATGATACAAAATTTCCGAACATGCCGTGTGTACATCACGACAAGGCAAACACCCCCACTAATCGAAATCAATGAGGGAGGTGGCTAGCTAGCTAATGAGTACTCATCCACACTCACCCCTCAGACTAGGAAGCCAGAGAGGGAGGAAATTGATCAAATATCATACTCACCATACAAGTGGGGGAGGAACATATTAATATTGTCATGCCAAGTGTGAACTAAAAACAATTTAAATCAAATTATTCAAATATTTTATACAATTCACAGATCATATTTCATTCTAAACTTTTCATTTATAAAGTAGGCAACACACTATTTTTCAAATAAGATTTTCAAAGCCATAACTAAATTCAAAACCATATTGTTCAAATATTTCATACAAATCAATAATTAATTTTCCTTCTAAATTTCCATTGTAGAATAGGCAACACAACATTCTCGAAATTCATAATGAACAAACACATTCACAATGTATAACAAATCAATTTCCATTATGAAAACTATAATTTAAAATTTTTGTGCACAAACACAATCAATTTTTAAAATCAAATTTCCATGAACAAGTGGCAACACCATAGTTCTCAAAACTCATAATTAACACAATGCATACAAATCAAGTTTTCAGTAGAAAAACAATAATTTAAAGTTATTGTGCACAAACCTGGACTTAATCGCCTCTAGGCCTTTCGGGTCTTTTTCAGCTGAAACACAAAATTTATAGTGTTTCAGTACCTTATTTCACTGTAAAGCCAATAATTAATTCATAAATGCTTAATTCTAGCCCAAATATGCATAAACTAACATTCTTGGAAATTTTCATTTTAGAGTTACTATTCATAGTACTATTCAAGTCAATTTGTTGACTTTCTATGGCTTAATAGGTATGGGAACTTCAACTTCACCCACATACCACATTTTGGCCACTAAATTTGTTGGTTTTGGTTGTTTACTCAAATTCTAAGTCTTTTAGGCAAATTTGCAAATTTTCAGTTTTGGTGTCTTAAGTTGCACTATTCCATTGGTCCTCTTGCTATCAGAATTTGACAAAACTTTCTGCATAGAAAATGTTCCCTATTGTCTTAAGTTTATTATCCTTTTTGAATCACTCCAATTGGAGTTTTGTAGCTCAAGTTATAGCCATTTGAATCATGGCTGCCGGATTGGACTTAACCCAGTTTTCTGGGCAAATTTTGGTTCTGGCAGTTTTGGGTCACCAACTTTGGGTGGCCAAACGACTTGATTAAGCATAATTTGGGTTTGTATTCTTCATGAAAGTTTTAGGTCTATATCTAATCTAACCATTGGTAAAATTTCACCTCATTTTGACCTGCCTAGCTCAAGTTATGACCAAATGAACAAACACTGTTCATTTGGTCAGTTTGTACAGGGACAGACTGAGATTTTCCAAGTTTGGCCAATTTGTTCACTAGGTTTTAGTCACTCTTTAGGCATGGTTCCTAAATGAAAATTGTGTCATTTAGTGTCTATTTTCATTCGCAATTGGTCTCATACCAATTGGACTTGTAAATTTTCATTTTTGGTCCTTCAAACTTGACTTGGTCATGCTGCCAGCAGCATGACCTTACTCAATCCGAATTTGGCCTTAACTCCAACCATTCCAACACACTTCATTTGGTCACAAATGACCATTTCTCACTTCACATTAGGTCAAAGACATCATTTAAAAGTTTCTCACATTTTTGGTCTCTAAACCCTAATGTCCAAAACCCTAATTCACAACTCTTGCATTTAGCCACATTTAATGCTTTTAACTATAATCACTAAGCTAATTGGGATTCATATACTCACTTAAATCCATCAAACCATACAAATATACTCCCATATACATGCTGGACGAAAATCATTCATGGTCCCTCAACAAATTTTTATTTCATTTTAAACATATTTCTAAGTTAACTAAGTTATAAACACAAGTAATATAAACTCATTTGTAACTTAAATCACTAACCTTTGTGTAGCAACTTCTAACTCTCCTTTTCTCAAATTTTCTTTCTTCTTTTCTTCTTTCTTTGATGACCAATCTTCTTCTCAAGTGACTAAACCAAGTTTTTATGGAAGAATTTGGGGTTTAGTAGGAATTTAAAAGCTTGGACTCAAGCTTCAATGGAGGTATTTTAATGGAGAGGGAGAGGAAGATGGGAGGCGACAACCATGAGGAAAAAGAAGACTTTGTTTTATTTTTCTTTTCTTTTCCTTTTTATGTATGTTTATCTTATGGAAGACCAAAACATCTAATTAATTGAATTTATTAATTATACTATTTATGGCATCATGCATGATATCATGCATGATGTCATGCATGATGTCATCTTCCTACACTTTTTTCATTTTCTTTTTTTTTTATTTATTTTCCTATTAGTTCTTTAATTTAATTCCCGACTCTAAAATTTTCTTTTCTTCGATTTTATTTGACAGTTAGATAAGGAGTTAGCTCTAGGGGTCAATTGACCAAATTGCCCATCGCCGGTTCAACCCGGTTTGCAAATAATTCAATATTTCTTCTGGATCTCTGACCTAATTATTTAACTGGCTTAACAATTCTTTTTCATGATTTTCTCTTATCCACTGTGTTCATAATGGTCCTAAGGACCGCAGCGTCACATTTTACGATTCGAAATTTGAGTTTAAATCGACTTCGCAGTCGTTCCCGAGAAGGTCATCCATCGCTGTGACTCTCGGCTCGTTTAACTTCTTGTGTTCTGTTTTTCTTATTTATACTTAACTAATTGACAATTACTAATTATTTGTGTTTATGGCTTATCTAGTTGTCTTAAGTGTGGTTCTAATCTCCTTAATTGTCCGGACCGACTCCGGTCACCGAAACAGTGAAATATACCTAGCTATACAAATAGGGGTGTTACAAAATTAGTTTTGAATTTTGATTCCTTCTCTAGCTGAAGTGTTGAGGTGTGTGCCAGTAGAAGAAGAAATTTGAATGGTTACCCATATATTTGAGTTAGCTAGCCTTGTGATTTCTCATAAGCCTCTGGCTATTGAGATGAATATTGTTTCGAATGGCATGATTTAACTATGTATTTTTATGAAATCTGTTTTGAGACTGTTTTGACTAAAATTGTAAAATTGTGTTTTATATCTGTTTTGCATATTCAATTCAATATTTGAATAAATGTGTTTTGAATTATGCATAAATGTCATTCAGTATGTTGTGCGTTACTAATTCATAGTAGTCAGCGATGGCTGTTATTGCTGTCGCAGATATAGAGACTAGAGGAGCAGCAGAGTAAGCTGCTGAGGATCTTGGAGCCACTTCCCTAAAGTTTTGTCGAGTATATTTGATACCTTGATTGTAATATTTATTTTGATGTATGTAAATGTTTGTACATGTAATAACTGGTCATGAGCATTTGTGTAGAGTTTGTAATAATATTATTTTGGTTTTGCTAATGTAAAAATTGGTTGATGAATGTAAATTATTTTTACTTTAATGACAAATAAATGGAATTATTGAGTGTTATTTTTTATGACAATTGAATTGAGAAATGATGTTGAATTTTTTTGAGGTAGTCGTGAGTTTGATGAAATAGATATTGGAAGTGTTTTTACAGGTTTTTGAAGAACTGTTTTCTTAAAATATAGACGATAGTCTGCTGAAAATTTTCTAAAAATTTGTGTAAAAATAAAATGGACAAAAAATTTGAACTAGTTTTTAAACTACGATTAAATGAAAGAAAATGCTCACCGCTTCCAAAAAGTAAGAAAATGGTTTTAAAATCCTTTGTAGGGTACTTAATGAGTTATCGGTAGGTGAAGTTCGATAGTTCATTAGGTATTCTATGGGATCATGTTATGTCTTACAGAGGGGTAAGGTGTGACATGTTTTAGTGGTATTAGAGCAAATTTTTGAAATATGTTTTAACTTGTGAATTTGTGTCTTTTCTTTGATAAGTACAACTGCTCATTATCATTATTTGTTACATACAGTGCATTACATCATAAATATGAACTAACGGAGGGAATCTCCTTGTGTTATTTGTTTAGGAGATATCTTAACTCCAATTTGAAATGGAAGAAGAGGATCGCTCAGTTGAGCAGTCTGTAGAGGCTGAGGCCTAAGGGGAAGCCCCAACTCTCTAAAATGTCAGTGGGTCGGTGGCACCAGCTCCACAAATGCCGTAGTTTCCTACACAATTTACCTAGCAAATGGCAGTTATGTTTTAATAGATGGCTAGGGGTATGCCCGCTCAAGCTCCACCCCAGACTTCTATGGCACAACCTCAAGCTCTAGTCAGACAATATGACATGCTGTTGAAGTATGGGGTTACAGAATTCAAGGGTACAGTAGACCCTTTAGAGGCAGAGCAGTGGCTAGAGAGGATGGACTGAGTGTTCAAGAAACTACAATGCCCGGATGAACTAAAATTCGAGTATTCAGTGTCTTTGTTGCAAGGGGATGCGTATGACTGGTGGAAGACCTTCCCCCATAGCTTGGCTGAACCACTCGTATTGGCTTAGGATGACTTCATCAGAGAGTTCAGACAGAAATATGTCCCAGATGCATATGTGGATCAAAAATTGCAAGAATTTCTAAGTCTGAAGCAAGGGAATAAATCAGTAGCAGAGTATGAGAGGTAGTTCTCCTGCTTAAGCCACTATGCTGGGAGTCTCCTGTCTACCAGCAAGGAAAGGTGCAAGAGATTTGAGACTAGTTTGAAGCCCAGTCTAAGGATGCAAGTAGTGGGATTCAGACACAGTAACTTCTCTGAGCTCATCTCTCAGGCACTTGAGTTAGAAAGGATTGAATTAGAAGCGACACCAGCGAAAGAGAAATCAGAGAAGACTGAGAAATCAGAGAAAGATGAAGGGGAAAAATCAATTGAGCAAAGTCCCAGTGGTGCATTTGGAAAGAAGAAAAAATTTGGGGAACCAAGCAGAGGTAGAGGTGGAAGGTTTAGAAGGGGTAGATTTTCTGGACAGAGACTCCCTAGGTCTAATCAGCAGTCGACCAGGGGTTCATATCCTCCCCACCCCTGTAAGACATGTGGCAAGATTCATGGGGGAGAATATTATTGGGCAACTGGTGCTTGCTTTAACTGTGGAGGTAAGGGCCATCTTGCTAAGGACTGCACCAGTGCCCCTAGATTTGGTCCAGATCCTACTACTACAGAAGGATCCATTTAGAGTCCTGCTACCAAAGGTTCACAATCGGTTAGCAGAGGAAGAGGCAGAGGTAGAGGCAGTGCTTCTGACAGTCAGGGTACTGTTAGCCAGTTAGCACAAGGGAGTGCTCCGGCCAGGGTTTACACAATGAGATAGCCGGAAGAGGCTGAGACTTCTGATGTTGTAGCCGGTACTGTAACACCCCTCACCCGGCTACAGTGTAACCGAGCGAGGTGTGTTACATTCAGTGCCGGAGCACCTAACTTATATTACTTTATTTCTTTAAAAATTTAGTTCTCGTTATATTTAATATCAATTATTTTTTGACGAAGAAACTAACGGAGTTTCTCCTATTTTATTATCGTTTGACGTGTTCTACTATTCACCTATTTGAAAATTTCAATAATATTTTAAAATAAAAATCTCATCCATACTAATCATAATCATTTGATCAGTTCAAATATTCTCTATATAATTCAATTTCACATTAATTTCCATACTTTATCATTCATGCTCATCATATTCATCTCACATTCAATTCTTGTAATTCACATACTAAATTCATATGTAAACATTCTCAAATTATATAAGCAAAATTTTCAAATTTCCTTAATTTACATAATTTACAAAATAATTACATATTTTCATAATTTACATGATCTACAAATTAATTACAGTTTCATAATCTATATTTCAACATACAATTCATAGTTGACATTACAAATAATAACTAATTATAATGTACAAAATACATAATATGATCTATATGGGCCCTATCTACATGCATTGCTGAGGAGGTGACAACTTTGAACACTCTGCAGATCAGAACTCCAAAATCTCTGTTTAGTATTCACTGGGCATTAACTTCAGTACCTGCGCGAGGAAACAAATCCATCGCGCTAAGCATTGCTGCTTAGTGATGCAATAATATAACAAGAAATAATATATACAAATAAAAATAATTAGAGCATATTTTCTATACTCAAGAATTTTATTGGGTTCATATGAAATTTGTCATACAGTATATTTTTCGTCATTTATGTTGCTCTCTAGAATCTCTTTTGTCATAAGTTTACTATAATCATTTATATAATGTACAAATAAATATAAAATTTATACTTATACTTATATTCTTATGAAAGTCACATTTGTAATGTTATTTAAGTTATAATTCTTCTACTAGTCTTTTTATCACCTCCTTGATACTTTCTAAGTTATTTACAATCATTTCGTAATATTTAAAATTTTTAGAACTAGTTTAATTTATTTCAAATCATTCTAAGGAATAAATTTTTGGAGCTAATCTAATTTATTTTAGAACCTCTTCTCATTTATTTACTTTCTAGCATTTTTAATTGCTAATATTCATAACTTATTTTAATAAATTAGACTGCCCAAGTAACCTATGACAGGCTGACTAAACTGGATAACGGGTCGTTGGCACTGGACACCGTGGTGCCTTGGGCCGTCATACCATGGGACGCAGAACGTGAACCATGTATATAGTTATTATGGCTAAAAAGCCATGATAACACATAATCGGGCATTAAGCCATGAGTGCGGGTATAAAGCCATGAATACGGGCATAAAGCCATGAATACAGGCATAAAGCCTTTCGTAGTACTGCTAAAACAATACCCTATTGGCATGCCAATCTATCCAATCTGACATACGTGTCTAGGCAATACATGGGCACAATAGTACCATTAAGAGTTTATATGTTTCATCATTTCATTATATTTTACATTTATATTTTTATAGCATTCTAATTTTATTTACAGTGGAAGTATAATTTCCAATTTCACATTTCTAGGTAATTTATGCATTCATCGAAATATTCATACTAATTACAATTCACATTCATTTGATCTCATGTACTATTCACATTCAAAACATCTTTCCTTTCTCTCTTGATGGGAACCTAAATCCCAAATGAAACTTTTATCTCATTTATACATTCAACAATCTATTCATGTAAAGTACATCTCATACTTCAAGTTGTATTGCTAATATATTATGAATTCCATTGGTGTTGGGAGTATAAGTCTCAATTACCTATTCTCAAGATTTTTTTGGTATTCATTAAGTCATTCAAATTCACCAATTACTATTTCTATTCCAAGTAATCCATGAACATTTCATGGATTCTAAATTTCATGCCTTAATTTCCTCTACCAATTTAATTCTTACACTTTGTGTCTTTGTATTTTTATTCACATTACTATTCACTCAAATTGTTGACTTTTTAATATATAATAAATTTATTAAACCTAAGTTCACCAAGATACCACATTTTGTATTCTAAAGTTGTTGGTATTGGTTGCCAATACCATTTCAAAACTTAGTGTTGGTTACTTTACAATTTTTAGATTTCAAGCACTAAGTTTACTGTTCCATTGGTCATTTGTACAGTAGGAATTTGACAAAATTGTGTTCATGAAAGTTGTTTCTTATTGTGTCTAGTTACATTTGTTTTTTTGAATCACTCCATTTGGAGTTTTTTAGCTCAAGTTATGGCCTAAACACCATAACTGGCCGGATTGACCTGTACCCAGATTTTCTGGGCAATTTGGTTCTGCCAAATTTTTTTGACCTAAGTTTGGTTGGCAATTTGACTAGGTTATGGTTAGAATTTGGATTTGTGTTATCCATGAAAGTTGTATGTCTATGTCTCAGGTTTCTGTTGGTAAAATTTCAGATCAATTGAACCTGTCTAGAGGAAGTTATGGTCAAATGAACAAGGTTCATTTGGTCAATTTTCTGGGTTCAGTGTTTGGATTTCCGGATTGAGACAGTAAATTGGTCAAGATTTAGACATAATTTGGGCATAGTTTCTTCATGAAAAATGGGGTATTTTGTCCTAGGTTTCATCTCCAATTGGCTTCACACCAATTGGAGCAACGCAACTCCAGTTATAGCTCAAAAAATACATTGGACTCAAAGGTCCAAATTTCCTGCATAAGAATCAACACTCCTAAATTCAATTCTCCCAACTCCACAAACTTCATTTGACATATTTGGAGCTTCTAATGGTCATTAAATCATCTCAACATCATCAAATTCAAGACACACATCAATTTCCCCAAAGTTAGGTTAAAAATCCTAACTCACATTCCTCAATTCATATAAACACATGCCAATCAATTTGTTCATCACAATTACTCATCAATATCACTAATCAACACAAATAATTTCATCAAAACCATCAAACCACAACTCTTATCATGGCTACCAAAATTTAGTAATTTCCTATCCCTATGAATTTCTTTTAATTTCATATCAATCTAACTTAATTTAGCAAGCTTGTCATGCTTAGAAGAGAAATAAAAATAAATTAGTGCACTAACCTCAAATGGCAAGATTCTAGGTTCCATTTTGTATTTTGTGATTTTTGTAAGCTTTGTAATTAAACTCTTATTTTATCATGTATATTTGAAACCTATGTAATATAATTTTGTATTAATATAAGTATTTGTAACTTTGTGTTTATAAATAACATATGAGAATTTATTTATGATTTGAGCCTGATGATGATGTGAAATGAATGAATGACAAATGGAGGAATTGTTAAGAAATTGTTGTAAATTGATGTGATACAAATGGAGTTTGAGAATGATTGGAAATTATTGGAAGTGTTTTTCACAAGTCTGAAGAACTGTTTTCTCCATTTTTAGCTAGCACACTATTAGATTTTCTATAAAATTTTCGGAGCCGCAAATTAATTTATAATTTCAATAAATGGCCTAAATGAGATCAATTTCATAAATTTCACTTAATAACTATAATAAATAAATTATAAATTAACCACAAATTCTTAATTTATTTATTATAGTTATTAAGTGAAATTTATGAAATTAATCTCATTTAGATCATTTATTGAAATTATAAATTAATTTTGACTCAAAATTTTATAAAAATCCGCAGAGATCTTGGCTAAAAATGGAGAAAATAGTTCTTCG
Source organism: Hevea brasiliensis (assembly GCF_030052815.1). Classification (NCBI taxonomy): domain Eukaryota; kingdom Viridiplantae; phylum Streptophyta; class Magnoliopsida; order Malpighiales; family Euphorbiaceae; genus Hevea; species Hevea brasiliensis. Next base: position 89,019,307 of record NC_079493.1, on the reverse strand, counting down.
GAACCTGTGAAAAACACTTCCAATAATTTCTAATCATTCTCAAACTCCATTTGTATCACATCAATTTACAACAATTTCTTAACAATTCCTCCATTTGTCATTCATTCATTTCACATCATTATCAGGCTCAAATCATAAATAAATTCTCATATGTTATTTATAAACACAAAGTTACAAATACTTACATTAATACGAAATTATATTACATAGGTTTCAAATATACATGATAAAATAAGAGTTTAATTACAAAGCTTACAAAAATCACAAAATACAAAATGGGACCTGGTGTCCTACCAATGCACTGTAGTCTGTGAGGTGACACGAACACTATGCAGAACCGTGAACGGCCTTACCCAATCTGTGGTCTACTGGGCCCTCTATTCAAATCTTCAATACCTACGCGTTGCAAAAGCGACACGCTAAGCATAAAGCTTAGTGGTGCTAATAATACAAGAAAATATAATATGCAAATAAAAGTAATAACTTCATAGTTATTGTGTTCATAAGAAATGAATAATTACTAACTTATTGTTTAGTCGAGGGCTAATTACATTTTATGATATTAACTTCTTCATGCATTTTGTTAATTGTTTTCTTGATGATTTTGAGCTTCTTTATATTTTATTGTAATCATTCTTGATCTTTATCTTGATATTTCATTTCCTTATTTTCTTTAATAATCAGTTCAATTACAGTTATACTTTTCCATGCCCAAGTAACCTATACAAATTGATCGGATTGGATAAACGGGTAAACTAGCACTAGGTACCAGGTACCTCGGGCCGTCACACCATCGGTCACATTGTGTCTCCCGGTGTGCAAACAGAATGGCTAATAAGCCATAAAAGCAATAAGGCATAAAGCCAAGTTAACATCATAATCAGTATAGCCATAGGCTATCACATCACAGAATGGCATGAAGCCATATATCATACGCAGTACTGCTATCAGAATCCTATTAGCATGCCAACTTATCCAAACCAATCACATTAGGCCTACTAGGACATACTACAAAGTCATTTTTGAATATTTGTACTTTATATATAAGGTTACTATTCATTTCATTAGTCAACCAAAATGTTGACTTTTTAATAGATAATAGGCATATTGGTTCAAATATCATCAACATACCACATTTTGCATTCCAAAGTTGTGCCATTTTGTGTCTAGTTTCATGTCCAATTGGCCTAGAACCAATTGAACCTCTATAACTCCATTTATAACCACCCAAACCTGCTGGACTCACAACCAGTCCTGCAGGTCACCAAGGGCAGCATGCCTAAGTTCCACTCCAACATCCTTACTCACTTCAATTCCTCCTCACACGAATTCCAATGGTCACTAATTGACCATTACAAGGTTAACATACCATTACATGAGCAAACCCTAATGTTATTCAAATGTCCAAGTTCTCAAGTTCATTCATGCACTATACTTGCATTTCACTTACACAATCATGTTTAAGCACTCATCTCATGCTATGGGCACCTCATAAACACTTTACTTCAAGTAAATTCATCAAACCCTAACCACCCCTAGGCTGCTGAAATTTATAGGGATGGATACACATAATTTTTGTTTTGTTTTTCTTACATTTTCTACTTATCTCATGGCATTAAGCATGAATCAAGTAAAAGTGCTAAGAGATTGGACACTAACCTTGTTGGAGCTACTCCCAAGCTTGCCAAAACCTTTCTTTTTCCTCTTCAAATTGCTTTCCAAGGCTTGCTCTAGTGGTAAGGGAAATTTTTTGTAAAGAGAGTGTGAGGTTTTATGGTGATTTTTCAAGAGAATTTCTAGTGAGAAGTTTGGAATAACAATGGTGAAAGGAGAGAAAAGGGAGAAACGGCTGAAGAAGAAGATGAATGGCAGAATTTTTTTTCATTTTTTTCCCATTTTATCTCTTTTTAATTGACTTGTTGAGTTGTGATTGGTGGAGGCCTTCTTAATGACATCATGTGATGTCATATTTCCCATTTAATTCATTTTTCTTTTTCTTTTCTTTTCTACTCATTTTCAATTCAATTTTTAACAATATTTATTCACATTTTATGTCATAATAATTATTTACTTAACTGGATAAGTCGGCAAAAAATCATCTCTGAGGACGAAATGATCAAAATGCCCTTCGTTTGGCTTATTGAGCCAAAATTGTCTATACCGATTGAAAAATTTTTCTAAGCCTTTTCTTGGCATTCTAATGCCATAGAAACCTCAATGACTCTTCTTTGGAGTCTTAAAAATTATTTTATGAATTTTCTCCCGGGTCTAGGGCTCCAAGTTGAGAGGACCGCAACTTTCCACTGGGTTACCCATCGCTAGGGCATCGGTTCACTTAACTTGGTTGTATTTTATTTCTAAAATTTTTTTCTAAATTTTTCTTATTAATATTTGTGTTAATTATGGCTCCTCACTTTAGTCTAAGTATTTTTTCAGACGTTCTAACTGTCCGGACCAACACCGGTCACGGGAACAGTAGAATGTATAGAATGGATACAGTGAGGGTGTTACAGGTACATTCTCTATCTCTGATCAAGATGTATTTGTAATGTTTGATCCGGATTCAACCCACTCATATGTTAGTGCTAGCATAATTAGTTCCCTTGAGGTTCTGTGTGCCAAAATGGATTTTGAAGTGCTAGTAACTAGTTCGTTAGGACAAGAGGTCCGGGTCAATAGAATGTATAGAGATTATCCTTTGGTGATCCAAAGACACACTTTTCTGTTAGATTTGATCGAAATGCCTTTTAGAGATTATGATATCATCTTGGGCATGGATTGGTTAGCCAGGCATCACGCCATGATTGATTGTAGACTGAAGACAATCACTTTTGGTCTCCCTCTGTACGGTGAAATGGTAATACATGGGGAGAGGCAGTTACTGCCATCAAACATCATTTCGGCTGCACTAGCCAGAAGGATGGTCAGAAAGGGGTGTGAAGCATACTTGGCACTCAGGGACATCCCTACAGTATGTGATTTTTCGGATGTGTTTCCTGATGAATTTTTAGGATTACCACCAAAAAGAGAAGTGCAGTTTGAGATTGATGTCATGCCTGGTATGGACCCAATCTCGATAACACCATATAGAATGGCACCAAAAAAATTGAAAGAGTTGAAAGTGCAGTTGCAAAAGCTGCTTGACAAGGGCTTTATCAGCCCTAGTGTGTCACCGTGGGGAGCGCCAGTGTTGTTTCTAAAGAAGAAAGATGGCACTCTCCGGTTATGCATTGACTATCGGTAGTTGAATAAGGTGACAATAAAGAATAGATATCCATTGCCCCGCATTGATGACTTATTTGATCAGTTGAGGGGTGCATCTGTATTCTCTAAAATTGACCTGAGATCAAGTTATTATCAGTTGAAAGTACAAGAGCAGAGTATTCCTAAAACTGCCTTTAGAACCCGTTATATCCATTATGAGTTCTTGGTTATGCCATTCAGGTTAACTAATGCTCCAGCTGCTTTTATGGATCTGATGAACACTATCTTCAAACCATACCTCAATCAGTTTGTTGTGGTATTCATGTAACATCCCCATTGCACGTGTTCTGTACGTTCTGTTGCTCCAGTAGTCAAATAAAAGTCTAGGCAAGTCAGTATATCTGGAACTACACTTCGGTAATGGTGAACAGACATATAATGATGAAATAAATAAAAAAAAAATACAAGAAAAATCAAACAAAAATGAAAGAGAGAAAACAAAGCTAAGTTAAACGAGCCGGCACCGCAGCGATGGGTGACCGCACCGGGAAGGCCGTTGCTGACCCCGGGACCACAAGGAACCCTCAAAATTTAATTTTGAGACATAGATAAAGGTTTATTGAAATGTAATTGACACTAGAAATTTCAAAGAAAAATTAATAAATTAGTACAAAGAAAAATGAAAAATCGAGAAATAGACAAAAATCGATGTTACCGAAAAATCGGGAATGTAACCCGAAGTGGGGTATTTTGGTCAATTAACACCTAGAGTTGGCTTTTGACCTAAATGTCCATTAAAAATAAATGATATTACACTTTATAAATGTCATAAAAAATTAAATGGTGACACATTATGTAAATAGTGAAATAATTGAGCTAAAGGTGCAAATAATGAAAGTTTAACTAATTAAACAATTAGTTTAGAGTTAGTGCTCCACTAACTCAATTCTTGGGACATTATCTAAGACATTAGTGGGCAGAAACCACTTCTTCTTCACCAAAACACAAACCAGCCGAAACAAAACCTCCATGGAAGTCCACCATGGCCAAACTTCCTCCATCAACATGCACCATTGATCAAGCCCTCATTTTCACTTACTTCCTTCATTAAAGCTTGTCTATTCACCTTAGGGAAGATATTGGCAACAAGAAAAACCAGATTTGGTGAAGTTTTGATAAGCATCAAAAGTTGTAAGTGTCCAAAATCCCTCCCTTGCTTTAGTAAAGCTTGTGTTTAGGTTGAGGTGAGTGTTTTGGTGAAGAGAAAAGAAAGAAATAGTGAGAAATGAATCTGTCCATTTTTGGCAGCCATGAACCCTTGTTGAGCTTGAGTTATTTTTACTTCTAATGAACGAAAATGAAGGTTGATTGATTCAAATGAAAGTTAGAGTAAGTTTGTGCACAAGTATGTACATGTAGTGTTTAGATTAAAGGTGTGAAATGGAACATTGAAGCCTTGAGCAAACTGCCATGTTTGGCAGCCCCTAATAGCATGAATTTGTGTGTGAATATATGTTTATTAATGATATATGTTAATGTCAATTTGTGGGCAGCAAGTGTAAGTGATGTTGAAGTATGAATATGTTGAAGTATATGTGTAATATTAACATTGAAGTATGTTGAATTTTGGTGGAAGTGAATGTTGAACTTAATGATGGATTGTGTGCATTGAGCACTTGAACATTCTGCCCAGAATTGTTGCTGAAATTGTGTACAATATATGTATAGAAGTGTTGTTGATTGAATATTGTAGTAATGAGGAGGAGGAGGAACATTAAATTGGAAGTGTATGAGCTTTGTGCAGGTTGTGTATTGAGGGCAGCACATAATTGAGGCCATAAGTGCCAAACTATGAACCCAATTGGTATGAGGCCAATATGGGGTGAAACTAGACACCAAATAGGCCAACTTTCATGTAGAAAGGTTGCCAAAATTCTGCCTAGAAACTGACCTTAAAAAGTGACCAAATCCGGATTAGTGCATTTAAGACCTGAAAACTGACCATTTGGGTAGCAGTTAGTGTTTAAGCCATAACTCACTCAAGACAGGTCCAATTGACCTGAAATTTTGACCATAAATAGTTAAGACCTATATCTACAAGTCTTATGAAGACACCAAAGTCCAGAAATGACCAGAACCAAGTCAAATGGCTTGCACAAGTTCGGGCACAAAAACTGCCGAACCAAAAGTGACCTAAAAATTGACCAAATTGTGCACTAAAAGTGCAATATGTCCAGCTTTAGCAAATTGACCATATCTTGGTCTACACAACTCGGAATGATCTGAAATTTTGCCCCGCGTGCAATAAGACATAGAGCTACAATTTTTCTTCTTTGACCAGAAGCTAAAAACCAAGGGAAATAGGACTATAAGCTAGACCAATCTAGCACACAAAAATTGAGAATTTGACATTTTGCATACAATGATGCTTGAAGCATTTTGGCAATGAATGCCAACTTGTAAAAATGGTAAATTTCACTATATTGGCAGCATATTGAGATATAAATTGTGACATATTGATGCTAGAAACAACTTGTCCATATTACCTAAAAAGGTCAACATATGCATTGACTTGTGAATTATACAATAGTTAGTAAACTCCAAAGATTGAAGAATTAAACAATTAATTTATAAAGTGCCCTAGTTTGCCTAGTTGACTAGTATGGATAGGTTGGCATGCCAATAGGATTCTGACAGCTGTTCTGTAAATGGCTTTATGCCATACTGTATTTTTACGACCTATTGTGCCGTACAGTGACTTTAATAGCCTACGGCTATACATATTATGTATTTATTTTTGGCTTATCGCCAGATTGACTATATGGCTTTTTAGGCACGCTATTTGCACACCGGGAGACACTTTGTGACCGATGGTGTGACGGCCCGAGGTACTAGGTACCTAGTGCTAGTATATCCGTTTATCCAGTCTGGTCAGTATATAGGCTACACGGGCAGTAATTCAAGTACTATTAAATTCAAATACCTAAATCCAATCATCGACATCAAAGACCACCAAAAATTTGTAAACACTTTATTTACTTTATTTTAGTGTATATTCCTTTATATTTGGCACCACTAAGCAAAATTGCTTAGCGCGTTGCTTTTATGTAGCGTAGGTATTGGAGATACTGGTGGGAGCCCAAGTGGACCTCTGACCGGGTGAGACATCAAATCTGCACAGGAGTCCAGAGTCATCTGCACTACATTGCATACATGGTAGGACTTAGGATATCTTGTATTTTGTACTTTTGTTGTATATTTGAAATTCAGCCCTGTATTTTGTAATGTTATGAAAGCTCTAAAGTTTGTAATATTTTGTACATATTAAATAACATGGAGATTTTCTGTATATATTTAAATTATTATGGACTGTATTATGGAACTGTTTAATGACTGTAAAAGTCTATTGACTTTACTGAGAAATAGAGACTGTGAAATATTTGAGATTTTGATATCATAATATTAAACTGTTTTCAACAGGTTTGGAAGGACAGTTTGTCCAAAATACAGACGGAACCTTGCCAAATTTTTATTACTATTTTAAAACACTGACTTTATTAAAGTGTGAAAATAGAACCAGTATGCTATAAATAGCAGATAAACACTTCTTAAAATCAAATTGAGTTTAGAAAATGTGATATTCACAGACTAGGTGCTCCGGCACACCGTGTAGTATGCCTTGCTCGGCTATTCTGTAGACGGGTAAGGGGTGTTACATTTAGTGGTATCAGAGCACGGTTTAGGCATTTCTGGACCTAGATAGATTGCACATCATGCATTGCATTGTAAGTGTTAAGATGACTCTAATGCAGATCTTTTGATTTGTTTTGTTATTTTGATCAGAATATGGACTCCACATCGCAGAGAGCGGTCGATGAGGAAGTGGAAAGTCATGCTCCATCTATGACTGAACCAGGAGACTGGAGGGAACCTGTTCCACCAGTAGCAAATGCATCAACCACATTTCAACAAATGGTTGAGTTCTTTAGACAGATGGCAGGAGTTATGCCACCACCACCACCTCCACATCAAAAATCTCATATGGAGAGACTCAGGAAGTTTGGAGCAGTGGACTTTCTAGGCAAAAAGGAAGATGATTCTCACATCACGGTGGCGGTTAGACAATCTGGAAGAGTCTTGAAACAACTTCATTGTACTCAGAGCGAGAATTTGGAAGTCTTTGTATCACTCTTGCAAGATGATGCATACCGGTGGTGGGATACAGAACTAGTGAGGTGCCACGAGCAGATAACTTGGGATTTCTTTCTCACGAGTTGAGAAAGAAGTATGTGGGCGATGTATATTTGGAAGAGAAGAGAAGGGAGTTTATTACCCTACGCCAGAGACAGCTGACAGTGGCTGAATATGAAAGAGAATTTGTCAGACTGAGCCGCTATGGGCGGGAAATAGTCCCTAATGAGGCAGAGAGATGCAAGAGATTTGAGGAAGGACTCAATGATAACATTAAAGTAATGATTACAGCCTTGGGGATTACAGAGTTTGCCAAATTAGTGGAAGCTGCACTGAAGGTTGAAAAAGTTAGAATGAATGAGCAGAACAGAAGGGACAGACAGCAGAAAAGAGGTCAGGGTCAGACCGGTACATCTTCTGCCCCTAGCAAGAAATTCAGAGGTTCGCCTACTCAGAGTTTCAGTAGAGCACCAAGTCGAAGTCGATCCACGAGGCCCAAATCTCGGTTGCACCAAGGAGAGGCCAGTCCACCTTCAATGGCTAGCTTTCCGGGGGCGAGTGCAGGGGACCAGCCCCAACGATATCTGTTGCTTGCCCACATTGCCAAAAATGGCATAAGGGTGAATGTTGGAGGATGACAGGTGCATGTTTACAGTGTGGATCCACAGACCACCTAGTCAGAGATTGTCCACGCAGAACTGCTACATCCACTCTGGTATCAACTGATAGGCCTGCCCCTCCAGCTCCAAGGGGTAGAAGGCCGGGTAAGGCTGAGGCAGCCGGTACTTCACAGAAACCTGTGTTAGAGTCTATGGAGAGAGCAGAAGGCAAAAAACCAGCCAAAGCCTATGCTATAAGGGCACAGGAGGAACAGGATGCTCCAGATGTCATCAAGGGTACGTTCCTCCTTTATAATACTTCTGTGCATGCATTAGTGGATCCTGGATCTACTCATTCATATATTTGTATCAAGCTGCCCGTAGAAAAGGGAATACTAGTGGAGGAAAGTGACCAAGACATCCTGGTCACAAATCCGCTAGGCCACAGTGTGGTAGTAAACAAGGTGTATAAGGGCTGTCCATTGAAGATTCAAGGGAAAGAGTTCTTAGCAGACTTAATCGAACTACCTTTCCATGAGTTTGATGTGATTTTGGGAATGGACTGGTTATCCCATCATTAGGCAATAGTAGATTGTAAATTGAAGAGAATCTCTTTGAAAACTACTGAGAACGAAGAAATAATAGTAGTGGGTGAAAGGACAGATTTCTTGTCCAATGTCATCTCAGCTACAGTTGCAAGGAGATGGCTGAGAAAAGGGTGTGAAGCCTATCTGGCACACGTGGTTGACACTAGGCAGGGTAAACTTGACTTGTCTGACATACCCATGATGAGGATTTCTCTGAGGTATTTCCTGAGGAATTGCCTAGTTTACCACCAGAAAGGGAAGTTGAATTTGCTATTGAGATTATGCCGGGTACAACTCCAATTTCAATTGCTCCATATAGGATGGCACCTGCTGAATTGAAAGAGTTAAAAATCCAGCTACAAGAATTACTAGACAAGGGGTTCATACGCCCCAGTGTGTGACCATATCTTGGTCTACACAACTCGGAATGATCTGAAATTTTGCCCCGCGTGCAATAAGACATAGAGCTACAATTTTGCTTCTTTGACCAGAAGCTAAAAACCAAGGGAAATAGGACTATAAGCTAGACCAATCTAGCACACAAAAATTGAGAATTTGACATTTTGCATACAATGATGCTTGAAGCATTTTGGCAATGAATGCCAACTTGTAAAAATGGTAAATTTCACTATATTGGCAGCATATTGAGATATAAATTGTGACATATTGATGCTAGAAACAACTTGTCCATATTACCTAAAAAGGTCAACATATGCATTGACTTGTGAATTATACAATAGTTAGTAAACTCCAAAGATTAAAGAATTAAACAATTAATTTATAAAGTGCCCTAGTTTGCCTAGTTGACTAGTATGGATAGGTTGGCATACCAATAGGATTCTGACAGCTGTTCTGTAAATGGCTTTATGCCATACTGTATTTTTACGGCCTATTGTGCCGTACTGTGACTTTAATAGCCTACGGCTATACATATTGTGTATTTATTTTTGGCTTATCGCCAGATTGACTATATGGCTTTTTAGGCACGCTATTTGCACACCGGGAGACACTTTGTGACCGATGGTGTGACGGCCCGAGGTACTAGGTACCTAGTGCCAGTATATCCGTTTATCCAGTCTGGTCAGTATATAGGCTACACGGGCAGTAATTCAAGTACTATTAAATTCAAATACCTAAATCCAATCTACTGACATACAGCACCACCAAAAATTTGTAAACACATTATTTACTTTATTTTAGTGTATATTCCTTTATATTTGGCACCACTAAGCAAAATTGCTTAGCGCGTTGCTTTTGTAACGCGTAGGTATTGGAGATACAGCTAGGGAGCCCAGCAGACCTACGACCGGGTGAGACATCAAATCTGCACAGGAGTCCAGAGTCATCTGCACTACATTGCATACATGGTAGGACTTAGGATATCTTGTATTTTGTACTTTTGTTGTATATTTGAAATTCAGCCCTGTATTTTGTAATGTTATGAAAGCTCTAAAGTTTGTAATATTTTGTACATATTAAATAACATGGAGATTTTTTGTATATATTTAAATTATTATGGACTGTATTATGGAACTGTTTAATTTCTGTAAAAGTCTATTGACTTTACTAAGAAATAGAGACTGTGAAATATTTGAGATTTTGATATCATAATATTAAACTATTTTCAATAGGTTTGGAAGGACAGTTTGTCCAAAATACAGACGGCACCTTGCCAAATTTTTATTACTATTTTAAAACACTGACTTTATTAAAGTGTGAAAATAGAACCAGTATGCTATAAATAGCAGATAAACACTTCTTAAAGTCAAATTGAGTTTAGAAAATGTGATATTCACAGACTAGGTGCTCCGGTACGCCGTGTAGCACGCCTTGCTCGGCTATTCTGTAGACGGGTAAGGGGTGTTACAATTCATAGATGATATATTGGTTTATTCGAGGAGTGCAGAGGAGCATGATAGACATCTACGGATTGTACTACAGACTTTGAGGGAGAAATAGCTATACGCCAAATTATCAAAATGTGAATTTTGGCTGAAGGAAATATCCTTCTTGGGGCACGTAGTATCGGTAGAAGGCATCAAGGTAGATCCAAGTAAGATAGAAGCTGTCCTTAATTGGAGACCACACAGAAATATGACCGCCATAAATATCACCGAAATTCACAGTTTTCTGGGTTTAGCTGGATACTACCACCGATTTGTAAAAGGGTTCTCCATGTTGGCATCTACATTGACCAAATTACTTCAAAAAGATGTAAAATTTTAGTGGACAGATAAATACCAACAGAGTTTTGATGAGTTGAAGAGATGTTTGACTGAGGCTCCAGTCCTTACTTTACCTACTCCGGGTAAAGAGTATACTGTTTACAATGACGCTTGTCACAATGGGTTAGGCTGTGTACTGATGCAAGAGCAGAATGTCATTGCCTTTACATCACGCCAGCTGAAATCGCATGAGAGGAACTATCCGACACATGACTTAGAGCTAGTAGCTATTGTGTTCGCTCTTAAGATCTGGAGACACTATTTGTATGGGGAGAAGTGCTACATTTACACAGATCATAAGAGTTTGAAGTATCTGGGTACTCAGAAGGAGTTGAATTTGAGACAGAGGAGATGGTTAGAGTTGATAAAAGACTATGATTGTTTCATAGACTATCAGCCAAGGAAAACTAATGTTGTGGCTATGGATTTCTCCTTTGTCTATGGTACATGAGTTGAGAGTATTGCATGCTAGCTTAGAGATTAATGATGAGGGGCAGACAACAGTTGCATGGCAAGTACAGCCAGTGTTGATTGATCATATCAGAATGGCTGCTCAGAATGATCAGAAGTATCAAAAGCTATTAGAAGAAGTTTGGCAGGGCAAGAAACCTAAATTCTCAGTGAGAGATGATGGCCTATTGCTTCACCAGGGCAGAATGTGTGTTCCTAATGATGTTAATTTGAGGCAGATCATTTTGAAGGAAGCACATGAGTCTCCTTTTGCTATGCACCCTAGTGGCACAAAAATGTATAGAGGGCTGAAAAAGCACTACTGGTGGATGGGTATGAAAAGAGATGTAGCAGAATTTATTTCCAAATGCCTAACTTGTCAGCAAGTGAAGGCAGAGCATCAAGTACCAGCTGGTTTGTTACATCCATTACCAGTACCGGGGGAGAGATTAACGATGGATTTTGTGATGGGACTTCCGAGGACACAGAAAAGTCATGATGCAATATGGGTCATTATTGACAGACTGACCAAGTCTGCTCATTTTCTGCCTATCCAGATGGACTACAGTTTAGAAAGATTGGCCAAGTTGTACATTGATGAGATAGTAAGACTGCATGGAGTGTGTAACACCCCTATGTTCGATAGTGCGTTCTACTGTTCCAATGATCAGTGTCTGTCCAGACAGCTAGGATGCCTAGAACTACACTTAGATATGGGTGAGGAGACATAAAATAATGAAATACAAGAAAACAAAATACAAGAAAAATAAAGAAAAAATAATAGCAATGAAATGTAACCAAGTTAAACGAGCCGAAAACCATAGCGATGGGTGACCGCACCGGGAAGTTGCGGCGTGGACCGTTGACTAGCCCTGGACCGCGGGAAACCCTGAAAAATATTTTTAAGACTTAAATAAATATCTATTAAAGTATAAATGAGTAGTATTAAATTTTGGGAACCCCATGAAAAGGGAAATTAAATATGTAATGAAATTAGGAGAAATTAAGGGGCATGAGTTAGAATAATCAAAAGTTAATTAATTAATTAATTAACTTTGAGTTAGTGGAGATTAGTGGGACATATAAATAGCTATAAGTGGACTGAATTTTTCCACTAACCACTTTATCTCCTTCACTCATCCATTGATGGCCGAAATGAAGCTCCTAAAAACACCATAGCCGAATTGCATGCAAGCTCCCATTTCACCACCTTCAAGCCATAAATTCTTGTAAGTCACTTTCTTAAAAGTGATCCTCACACCATGAGCAGTAGATAGACAGTAAGAAAGTTAATTTTTGGTGAGGTTTTGAAGAACTTCAAAAGTGATAAGTGAGTGTTTTCAATTCTTGTTTCATTAAAAGTGTAACCAAGGTTGTGGGTAATTGATTTATGGAAGAATTTTTGAAGTTTGATGAATTAATGGAGATGTACATTTTGGCAGCCATGAAACTTCACTATGAACAACTTGTTCTTGCATGTAAATAGTGGTTTGAATGATGAGTTAAATGTTTGATTGTATTGTAGTTGAATTCCATGTGTAAGGTTTGATTTGTAAGCTTGAAAATTACAAATGGAGGTTGATGGGTATGTGTAAACTTATGGCAGCCTCATGAAGAAGATTGAAGTATTTAAGTTTCATGGAATGGTTTGTTGAATTATGTTGCTTATGGTGGCAGCATGTGTGTGTGTTTAATTGTTAGGGTTTAGACATAGAAATGAGGTATGTTCATGTGGTTGAATTGTTGTAAATGGGACTTTGGAAAATTCTGTATTATAGTGTGTATGTTGAGAGTGGTTACAAGCTACCAAAATGACCAAAAATGTGAAGTAAAGTGTGTTAATGTTAAGGTACAAACTAGAATTGGCATGAAGGAAGTAGTTTGGTAAGTATAAAATGTGTAATTGGTATATGATGAAGAAGTGTGTAGTAGGGCAGTGTGTGTTTTGGCTTGGAACCTTAAGTGTGTGACTCCAATTGGTATGAGACCAATTGGAGGTGAAACTAGGCACAAAATGTGCCAACTTTCATGAAGGAAGCTTACCTAAATTTTGCCTAGAAGGTGACTTGAAAAATAACCAAATCCGGATTAGTGACTTGAAAGCCAGAAAATTGACCATTTGGGCAGTAGTTAGTATTTTGACCATAACTTACTCAAAACAGGTCCAATTGACATGAAATTTTTACCATGAATAGTTGAGACATATATCTACAATTCTTATGAAGACACCAAAGTCGAGAAATGGCCAGAACCAAGCCAAATAGCTTGCACAATTTCAGGTCCAAAAACTGGCCAAACCAAAAGTGACCTAAAAATGACCTAAAGTTACCATTTTGGTACATTCTGTCTAGCATTGGTAAATTGACCATAACTTGGTCTAAACAACTCAGAATGACCTGAAATTTTGCCCCGCGTGCAGTAAGACATAGACCTACAAGTTTTTCGTTTGGACCAAAACCCGAAAATCGAGGGAACTAGGTCATCCGGTTAGGTCAAATTAATATACCAAAATCCGGCAAATTGCAATAAAATGCAATATACATGAAAATGAATTTGGTAACATGTACCAACACTAAAAGGCTATAAAATGTGACATATTGATAATATTAAACCTAATTCACCTAGAGTGTATCGAGGGTCAACATTTTAGGTTGACTAAGGAAAATAATAGAATTCAATAAATTAATTATTGAACCTTATTATTAGAGACAGTTTAAATGAGTACTGAAACACTTCAAATTATGTGTTTCAGTTAGCAAAGACTCAAGGAAGGGGAAGGAAACACTGAGTCAGAGCCAAGAGACATTTATCAGAGGTTTGTGCACAACAGTTACTTCTTTTGAATTTTCAATTGAAATGAATTATGACAAATTGTCTATTATTGTTTAAATTGTGAAAAATTATCTTAATGATATTTGATGGATACTTATTGCTTGAAAAATATTGTAAATGGTTTGAAACCACAGCTATCATGTATATTGATTGAATTCCTCGCTAGCTTATCTAGTGGGATGAATTGACTTTGAATTCCCTCTCTGGCTAAAGTGTTGAGGTGTGTGCCTGTTGAGGACGAATAGAATGAGTTCTCATATTATTGCTAGCTAGCTATGTTATTCCTCATTAGCCATTGGGTCTTGGGATAAATTGGACTTTGGAACATGATTAAGCTGTGTGTGTGATTTATTGATATTCATTGTGATATTGTGAAATGGAGTTTAAATTCTTATTGACATTCACTGTCTTTTGAATTTAATTATGGTTTTAAGTATCCACTATTTATATAACTTATGATTTAAAGTTGTATTTTGTTAATGTTGTGCACCACTGAGACATTGGCTCAGCTATAGCTTTTCATTACTGTCGCAGGTAGACAGACTGACAGGGCAACAGACTAGGCTGCTAGTGCTTCATTGAGAGTTCATTGGGTATATTGAGTATACCATATTTTGCATTTTGTATTGTAATGTATGTTCACTGTATGTATATACTATTCTTAGTTTTGAGCAGTTGTAAATTAAAATTGTACATCAAAATTGTATATTAAAGTTGTAAACTAAATTTGTAAATTATTTTAGCTTGTAAATATTGTGATATATTTCTTTTATCTCAGCTTTTGAAAACACCAGAAAACTATTGTGGATTTGAGTTGACAAATGTTGAGAAACTTATTGTGTTGATTGAATATTGGAGTTTGGGGATTGAACAATATATAGGAAGTGCTTTTTACAGGTATTTGAAGAACTATTTTATTCAAAATATAGATGGCACTCTGCCAAAATTTTTACAGAGATTATTAATACTTCAAATGTGTCATTTGGTTTCACTTCAGTTAAAAATTTTTTTAACACCTGTAAATAGTGCTCACCACTATAAAAAGAAGTAAGAGAAGGTTTAAAATCTCTTGTAGTATATTTAATGGGTTATCTGTAGACGAAGTTGGTAATTCATTAGGTATACCACGGGATCATGTTGTACCTTACGGAGGGGTAGGGTGTGACATGTTTTAGTGGTATCAGAGCTAGTTTTTAAATTCTATTTTCACCTATAATTTGAATATTCTTTCTTCATAGTACAACTGCTCAATGTTATTGTTTGATACATACAGTACATTACATTATAAATATGCACTAACGGGAGAAAATCTCCTTGTGTTATTTGTTCAGGAGGTCTAAGATCCTCGAATTGACTATGGAAGAGGGTGATCGTTCAGTCGATCAATCTATAGAGGCTGAGGTATAAGGGGATGCCCCAGCCCTACATAATATCAGTGGATCAGCCGCACCAGCCCCCTCGGTTCCGCAGTTTCCTGCTCGGTTTGCATAGCAGATGGCTGCAATGTTCCAACAGATGGCTGGTAACATGCCTACTCAAGTCCTACAACAGACACCGGTGGTACAACCACAGTCTTCTGCTAGGCAGTATGACAAATTGATGAAATATGGGGCTACTGAGTTCAAGGGGACAGTAGATCCTCTAAAGGCAGAACAGTGGTTAGAGAGAATGGATAGGGTATTCAAGAAGCGACATTGTACAGAGGAGCTCAGATTTGAATATTCAGTGTCTTTGCTACAGGGGGATGCATATGACTGGTGGAAAATCATTCCCCATAGTCTGATAGAGCCTTCAGTGCTAACATGGAATGATTTTCTACGGGAGTTCAGACAAAAATATGTTTCTGATGCTTATGAGGACCAAAAGCTGCAAGAGTTCCTAAGTCTGAAACAGGGGAGTAGATTGGTGGCTAAATATGAAAGGGAGTTTTTCCGCCTGAGCCATTATGCAGTAAGTCTACTTTCTACTAGTAGGGAGAGATGTAAAAGGTTTGAAATCGACTTGAAGCCCAGTATCAGATTACAAGTGGTCGGATTCAAACATAACAACTTCTCTAAGCTTATTTCTCAAGCACTAGATTAGAAAGAATTGAATCTGAAGTGGCCCCTGAGAAAAAGAAATCAGAGAAGACAGAAAAAGAGGGAAAGTCAGTAGAACAGAGTTCCAGTGGTCCTACTAGGAAGAGGAAAAACTTTGGGGGACACAGCAGAGGTGGTAAGAAGTCCGGTAGGGGAAGATTTTCAGAACATATATCTCTTCTATCTGGTCAGTAGAGTACCAGAAGTTCCTACCCTCCCTGCCAATGTGAAACTTATGGAAGAAATCATGGTGGGGTGTGCTATAAGTATATAGGAGCCCGTTATAACTGTGAAGGCACAGGACACTTTGCCAAGGACTACACCAGTGCCCATAGAGTTGGGCCACCTCTTACTACTGCAGAAGGGTCAGTTTAGAATCCTATCACTAGAGGTTCACAACCACTTAGTAGGGGTAGGGGCAGGGGTAGAGGTAGTCCAGCAGGCAGCCAAGGCACAGTGAATCAATCAGAGTAAGGTAGTGCTTCAATCAGAGTCTATGCAATAAGACAGAGAGAAGAGGGCGAGACATCTAATATTGTGGCTGGTACCTTCTCAACTTCTAATCAAGATGTGTTTGTGTTATTTGATTCGGGTTCTACCCATTCTTATGTGAGTGCTAGCATCATTGATTGCATTACTGTTCCATGTACAAAAATAGACTTTGAGGTGCTAGTAATAAGTCTGCTAGGACAAGAGGTCAGGGTTAATAAAATGTATAGGGATTGTCCTTTAGTGATCCATGGACATACTTCTCTGTCTGATCTCATTGAAATGCCCTTCAGAGATTATGATATCATCTTGGGCATGGATTGGTTAGCCAGGCATCATGCCATGATTGACTGTAGACTAAAGACAGTCACTTTTGGTCTCCCTCAGTACAGTGATGTGGTAATACATGGGGAGAGGCAGCTATTGCCATCAAACATCATTTATTTGCACTAGCGGAAAAATGATCAGAAAGGGGTGTGAAGCCTACTTGGCACATGTGGTAGACACCCAATTGGGGAGTCCAGCATTGAGGGACATCCCTATAGTATATGACTTTCCTGATGTGTTTCCTAATGAATTGCTAGGATTACCTCCAGAAAGAGAGGTGCAGTTTGAAATTAATGTTATGTCTGGTGTGGATCCAATCTCTATAACACCATACAGAATGGCACTAGCAAAGTTGAAGGAGTTGAAGGTATAGTTGCAAGAACTACTTGAAAAGGGCTTCATCCGCCCTAGTGTGTCACCTTGGGGAGTGCCAGTATTGTTTGTTAAGAAGAAAGATGGCACTCTTCGCTTATGTATTGACTACTGGCAGTTGAATAAGGTGACAATAAAGAATAGATTTCCATTGCCTCGCATTGATGATCTGTTTGATCAGTTGAAGGGTGCAGCTGTATTCTCCAAAATTGATTTGTGATCTGGTTATTATCAGTTGAAAGTGCAAGAGCAGAGTATTCCAAAAATTGCTTTCGGAACTCGATATGGCCACTATGAGTTTCTAGTAATGCCATTCAAGTTAACTAATACTCCGGCTGCTTTTATGGATCTGATGAACACTATCTTTAGACCATATCTCGACCAATTTATGGTGGTGTTTATTGATGATATTTTGATATATTCGAGGAATGCAGAGGAGCATGACAGACATCTACGAATTATACTGCAGACCTTAAGGGAGAAACAATTATACGCTAAATTATCGAAATGTGAATTTTAGCTGAAAGAAATCTCCTTCTTGGGACATGTTGTGTTAGCTGAAGGGATCAAGGTAGATTCCAGCAAGGTAAAAGCTATCCTTAATTGGAAGCCACCCAGGAATATCACAGAAATTCACAGTTTTCTGGGTTTAGCTGGATATTACCGCCGGTTTGTGAAAGGGTTTTCTATGTTAGCTTCCCCACTGACCAAGCTACTTCGGAAAGATGTAAAATTTCAGTGGACGGATAAATGTCATCAGAGTTTTGATGAGTTGAAGAGGTGTTTGACTGAAGCTCCAGTCCTTACTTTACCTACTTCGGGTAAAGAATACACAGTTTATAGTGATGCTTCTCACAATGGGTTAGGCTGTGTACTGATGCAAGATCGGAATGTCATTGTTTATGTATCACGCCAGCTGAAACCGCAAGAGAGGAACTACCCAACACATGATTTGGAGCTAGCAGCTATTGTTTTTGCTCTGAAGATCTGGAGACACTATTTGTATGGGGAGAAATCTTACATTTACATAGATCACAAGAGCTTGAAGTACTTAGGCAGCCAGAAGGAATTGAATTTGAGGCAGAGGAGATGGTTAGAACTAATTAAAGACTATGATTGCTTAATAGACTATCAGCCAGGGAAAGCAAATGTGATGGCTGACGCCTTAAGTCGCAAGACTATGGCAAGTCTAAGAGTTTCTCCTTTGTCCATGGTACATGAGTTGAAAGCACAGCATGCCAGTTTGGAGATTGATGATGAGGGACAGATAGTAGTTGCATGGCATGTACAGCTAGTGTTGATTGATCAGATCAGAATGGCTGCTCAGAGTAATGAAAAATATCAGAAGCTACTGAAAGAAGTCCAGCAGGGCAAGAAACTTGAATTCTCTATGAGAGATGATAGTTTACTGCTACATCAGGGCAGAATGTGCTTTCCTAATGATGTTGAATTGAGACGGATCATTATGAAGGAAGCACATGAGTCTCCTTTTGCTATGCACCCTGGTGGAACTAAAATGTCTGAGAAATTTGAAAGAGCATTACTGGTGGATGGGTATGAAGAGGGATATAGCTGAATTTGTTTCCAAATGCCTAACTTGTCAGCAAGTAAAGGCAGAACATCAATTTCCAGCTGGTTTGTTACATCCATTGCCAGTACTAGAGTGGAAATGGGAACGGATAACTATGGATTTTGTTACGGGACTTCCGAGAACACAGAATAGTCATGATGCAGTATGGGTTATAGTTGATAGACTAACCAAGTCTGCTCACTTTTTGCTAGTTCAGATGGACTATAGCCTGGATAGATTGGCCAAATTGTACATAAATGAGATTGTAAAACTGCATGGAGTGCCAGTATCGATTGTATCTGACAAAGATCCTAGGTTCACTTCTAGATTCTGGGGTAGTCTTCAGAAAGCCTTAGGAACTAGATTGAACTTCAGCACAGCATTCCACCCACAAACAGATGGCCAGTCTGAGAGGGTAATTCAGATATTGGAGGATATGCTGCGGGCTTGTGTGATTGAGTTTGAAGGTAGTTGGGATACACACTTGCCTTTGATTGAGTTTGCTTATAACAAGAGCTACCAATCAAGCATTGGGATGCCTCCATATGAAGCTTTGTATGGCAGGAAGTGCAGAACTCCCCTATGTTGGGATGAAGCAGGTGAAAGAAAGATGATTGGGCCATAACTTATTCAGCAGACAGAGGAAAAGATCATCAGAGATCGACTCAAGGCTGCATCAGACCGTCAGAAGTCCTATGTTGATCTGAAGAGAAGAGATATTGAATATGCAATGGGTGATAAAGTATTCCTCAAAGTTTCTCCTTGGAAGAGGATTATGAGATTTGGCAAAAAGGGGAAACTGAGTCCTCGTTTCATCGGACCATATGAGGTTCTGGAGAGAGTAGGTCCTTTGGCATATCGGTTAGCATTACCTCTAGAGCTAGAAAGGATATACAGTGTCTTCCATGTGTCCATATTAAGGAGGTACAGATCTGACCCATCTCATGTATTATTAGTTGAAGAGATTGAGGTAAATCCAGACCTCTCATATGAGGAAGAACCCATAGAAATTCTGGCAAATTAGGTGAAGCAGCTGAGGAACAAATAGATACACCTAGTTAAAGTGCTGTGGAACCATCATTTAGGCCAGGAAGCTACTTGGGAACGTGAAGAAGTGTGACACCCCTTGCCCATCTACAGTGTAGCTGAGCAAGATATGCCACACAGTGTATCGGAACACCATTTTTTTTTAATCATTTTAATTATTTTTATCCTTCCTTATTTATTTCTTTCATAGGTATGAAATACAATTTGTGAAGTATAATTCATTTAAATCATTTATGAAGAACATAAATTTATTTGAGGTTCCGTAAATTTTATGGAAAATCCGGCATAGTACCGGCTAAAAATGGTGAAAACAGTTCTTTGGAACCTAAGAAAAACACTTCCAAAATTCTCAATCAATCCCAAACTCCATTTCATCACCAAAATCTCAATATTTTTCAACAATATTTTCATTTCTCAATCATTCATTTCATATGATATTCATATACAAGTCATACATAAATATTTAAATTTTTTTCATTCATAAACACAATTCTCACTATTTACATTAACACCAAAATACATTACATGAGTTTCAATTGCACATGAGAAAGTAAAAGTTAATTATAAAATATTAAAATAAAACCTAGTGTCCTACCAATGCACTGATGACGGTGAGGTGACACGGACACTATGCAAAGCTGCAGGAGGTCTCACCTAGTCTGTGGTCTACTGGGCTCTCGGTCGGTCTCTCCAGAACCTACGCGTGGCAAAAAGCAACGCGCTAAGCAATAATACTTAGTGGTGCCAATAATAAAATGAAAAGAAATAATAGAAAATAAATATGTAGTGCATGTTCTGATGTCTTATGCAGACAAGTTTTTGATCATTATTGGTAATCTTATTTATTTTGTACTTGTTATATTCATAATTTTATTAAATTTATCCACTTTCATTTTTGGTTGCCCAAGTAATCTATACTGGATGACTGGATTGGATAAATGGGTAAACTATCACTGGTTATGAAGTACCTCGGGCCGTCACACCATCGGTCACATATGTATCTCCCGGTGTGCAACAGAACAGCTAATAAGCTGTAATAAAAATTAGGCACAAGGCCAAGTATCAACATAATGTCAGAATGGCTAAAAGCCATAAAATCATAGAATGGCATAATGCCATGTGCAGTACTGCTAACTGAACCCTATTGGCATGCCAACCTATCCAAACTAATCTTGCTAGGTGTACTAGGGCATGTTACACTTTTAAATTTTACAATTCTTGAAATTTAAGTTTAGGTGTTACTATTCATTTCATTAGTCAACTAAAATCTTGACTTTTGCATAGACAATAGGTATATTGGTTCTAATTCTCCCAACATATCACATTTTGCATTCCAAAGTTATTGGTATTGGTTGCCAATACCATTTCTAAGCTTAGTGTTAATTATTCACTATTTTTCAGATTTCAAGCCTTATGTTTACTGTTCTATTGATCATTTGTACAGTAGGAATTTGATAAAGTTGTCTTCATGAAAGTTGTTCCTTACTTTGTCTAGTTACATTTTATTTTTTGAATCACTCCATTTGGAGTTTTGTAGCTCAAGTTATGGCTTAAACACCATAATAAGCCGGATTGGACAGAATCCAAAATTCTGGGCAAAACTAGTTCTGCCAGATTTGGTAACCTAAGTTTGGTTGGCAATTTGACAAGGTTATAGTCAGAATTTGGATTTGTGTTCTCCATGAAAGTTTTAGGTCTATGTATCATCTTGCTGCTGGTAAAATTTCAGGCCAATTGGATCTTTCTACATTGAGTGATGACCAAATGAATAGACACTGCTCATTTTGTCATTTTGCCCAGGCAGAATGCAAGTCACCCGGATTAGGGCAATTTTTAAGCCAATTTGGTTTGGTTTTCTGGGAAGGGTTTCTTCACCAAAGTTGTGCCATTATGTGTCTAGTTTCATGTGCAATTGGCCTTGCATCAATTGAACCTCTAAAACTCCATTTATAACTACCCAAACCTGCTGGACTCATACTCAGTCCTGCAGGTCAGCCAAGGCAGCTCACCTAAACTCAAATCCAACATCCTTACTCACTTCAATTCCTTCTCACACACATTCAAATGGTCACTAATTGACCATTACACGGTTAATAAACCATTATATGAGCAAACTCTAATGTTGTTAAGTGTCCACATTTTCCATGTTCATACATGCCTAAACTTTGCATTTCACTTACACAACTAGGTTCAATCACTCATTTAATACCAAGGGCTGCTCATAACCATTTTTCTACCAAGAAAAATCATCAAACCCTAGCTATCCCTGGCTGCCAAAATTTTTAGAGTGCACGCACACACATTTTTATCTTGTTTTCTTATATTTCCTACTTACTTTATGCCATTAAACATGAATTTAATCAAAATAGCAAAAGTTTGGACACTAACCTTGATTTAGCTAATTCCCAAAGCTTGAGAACTCCTCTTTTTCTCTTTCTTTTTGCTGCCCAAGACTTGCTCTAGGTGTAAGGGTAAATATTTGTGAAGGGAAGCTAGGGTTTTGAGGTGATTTGGGTGGTGAACTCAAGCTTAGTGAAGCTTTAATGGAGTTTTCCTTCCTCTCTCTCTCTCTCTCTCTCTCTCTCTCTACGTTTTTGGCTGCCCCAAAGGTTGAAGATAACTGTTTAGTTCTTTAATTTTTATCTCCTTTTATTCATTTTTAAGTAGTTTATAATGATGTGTCAAAATTTGGTTGGGTGGGAGGATGTTTAATGACATCATAATGATGTCATAATTTAAATTTCTTTCATTTTCTTTTCTTTTCTTGTCTACTTAATTTCAATTTAATTTTTAGAATATTTATTCACATTTTGTGTCATAATAATTATTTACTTAACAGGACAAGTCGGCCAAAAATCACCTCTGAAGGCGAAATGATCAAAATGCCCTCCGTTTGGCTTAACAGACTAAAATTGTCTATACAAATTGAAAAATTTTTCTAAGCATTTTCTTGGCATTCTAATGCCATAGGAACCTCAATGACCCTTCTCTAGAGTCCCAAAAATTATTTTATGAATTTTCCCCCGGGTTTAGGGCTCCTAGTTGCGAGAACTGCAACTTCCCACTGGGTTATCCATCACTAGGGCACCGACTCATTTAACTTGGTTGTATTTTATTTCTAAAATTTTTCCTAAATTTTTCTTATTAATATTTGAGTTAATTATGGCTCCTCACTTTAGTTTAAATGTTTTTCTAGACATTCCAGCTGTCCAGACCGACACCAGTCACTAGAACAGTAGAATGTACAGAATTGCTACAATGAGGATGTTATAACTCTTCCCCTCTAATTTAAATTTCGTCCTTGAAATTTACCTAATGCAAACAGTTGAGGGAACTGTTGCCTCATCGTCTCTTCACTTTCCTAAGTTGCCTTCTCGGTGTTGTGGTCCCTCCAAAGCACTTTGACCAGTGGAATCTGCTTATTCCTCAACTCTTTCACTTCCTGAGCCAGGATCCGTATGGGTTCTTCTTCATATGCCAAATCCGGTTGTACTTCAATTTCTTCCATGGAGATGACATGTGAAGGATTTGAGCGGTATCTTCTTAGCATAGATACGTGGAACACATTGTGGATCTTGTCCAGCTCTGGTGGTAAAGCTAGCCTGTAGGCCACTGGACCCACACGTTCAATGAATTTATATGGGCCAATGAAGCTAGTGCTTAACTTACCTTTTCTTTCAAACCTCAGTACCTTCTTCCATGGTGACACCTTGAGGAACACTTTGTCGCCAACTGCATATTCTATTTCTTTTCTCTTCAGGTCGGCATAGGATTTTTGTTTGTCTGAGGCAACCTTCAGATTGGCTTTGATTAGCTTTACCTTCTCCTTAGTCTGTTTCACCAGGTCTGGCCCTACCAGTTTATCTTCACCCAATTCAATCCAACACACTGGAGTTCTACATTTCCTCCCATACAGTGCTTCATACAGGGCCATTTGGATGCTAGCTTGGTAGCTATTGTTGTATGCAAATTCTGCCAGTGGGAGGTATCTATCCCAACTTCCCTCAAACTCAATGACACAACTCCTCAGCATATCCTCAAGGACCTGACATATATTTCATATTATTATTATCATTTCAGTTCAATATTTGTATTAGTTCAATTGGTTTCAATTGTTTACCTGGATTACTCTTTCTGATTGCCCATCCGTCTGAGGATGGAAAGCTGTGCTGAAGTGGAGTTGTGTACCCAAGGATTCATGCAACTTCTTCCAGAATCTCGATGTAAACCTTGGGTCTCGATCAGATATGATGGAAAGTGGAATTCCACGCAGTCTAACTATTTCACTGATATATAATTCTGCTAACTTCTCTAGTGAGTAGTCAGTTCTAACTGGCAGAAAATGTGCTGATTTTGTCAATCTATCTACTATCACCCATACTGCATCATGCTTCTTGTGGGTGAAAGGTAGACCACTTACAAAATCCATGGTGACCCGATCCCATTTCCATTCAGGTATGCATATAGGCTGTAGCAAACCCGATGGAACTTAATGTTCTGCCTTGACTTGCTGACATGTCAAGCATTTAGTCACATAGTCAGCTATGTCCTTCTTCATACCAGGCCACCAATAATGAAGCTTTAGATCATGATACATTTTTGTACTTCCTGGGCGCATAGTATAAACACTGGTATGTGCCTCTTTCAGAATACTGGCTTTCAATTCCTCATCTTCTGGTACACATACTCTTCCTTTGTAGTATAGACACCCATATGCTTTCACCTCATAGTCAGTTTCTTTCCCATATGAGATTTTACTCAAAATAGCTTTTAGCTTCTCATCTGCCTTCTGCCCATCTAAAATCTGCTGTAGTAGGTTTGGCCTCACTTGTAACTCAGCCAAAATAGCTCCATCTCGAGCTAAGAATAGACGGGCATTCAATGATCTTAAAGCTGTGATGGATTTTCTAATTAAAGCATCAGCAACTACATTTGCCTTCCCAGGATGGTAATTAATCACACAATCATAGTCTTTCAGGAACTCAATCTATTGCCTCTGTCTAAAGTTGAGCTCCTTCTGGTTTGGCAAGTATTTCAGGCTTTTGTGGTTTGTGTAAATGTAGCACATTTCATCATACAAGTAGTGCCTCCATATCTTCAGTGCGAAGACAATTGCTGCAAGCTTTAGATCATGGGTAGGGTAATTCTGTTCATGTGGCCTTAGCTGCCTGGAAGCATAAGCAACCACCTTCCCCTCTTGCATCAATACACACCCTAACCCATTATGAGAGGCATCACTGTAGACCACAAAGTCCTTTCCCGACACTGGCTGTGTTAACACTGGTGCATCTATCAACATAGCCTTCAACTTCTCAAAACCAGCCTGACACTTGTCATTCTAGTCAAATCTGACATTCTTGTGTAACAACTTCGTCATTGGAGTAGCTATTAAAGAAAATCCTTTCACAAATCTTCTGTAATACCCAGCTAGCCCCAAGAAACTTCTGACCTCAGTTGTATTTCTGGGAGGCTTCCATTCCATTACTGCTTCTATTTTCTTGGGATCCACTCTAATCCCATCAGCTGACACTATGTGTCCAAGGAGTGCAATCTCATTTAACCAGAAGTCACACTTGGACAACTTAGCATACAACTTCTTTTCTCTCAGGGTTTGCAGAACAATCCTTAAATGCTCATCATGTTCTTCCCTAGTCTTAGAATACACCAAAATATCATCAATAAAGACCACTACGAACCGATCTAGGTATGGATGGAAGATACAGTTCATAAGGTCCACGAATGCTGCTGGTGCATTTGTTAAGCCAAAGGGCATCACTAAGAACTCCTAATCCCCATATCGGGTCCTGAATGCAGTCTTTGGCACATCTGCATCCTTCACCTTTAGCTGATGATATCCTGATTTGAGATCAATTTTTGGAAATACCCCTGCTGCCTTCAACTGATCGAACAAATAATCAATTCTAGGTAACAGATATTTGTTCTTTACTGTTACTTTATTCAATTGCCGGTAATCGATGCATAACCTCAAAGTCCCATCCTTCTTCTTTACAAACAGTACTGAAGCTCCCCATGGTGACAAACTGGGGCGTATGAACCCTTTATCCAGTAACTCTTGTAACTGGATTTTCAGTTCCTTCAATTCTATGGGTGCCATCCTATAAGGAGCAATAGAGATTGGTGCTATACTCGGCAGTATCTCAATAGCAAATTCGACTTCCCTTTCTGGTGGCAAACTAGGCAATTCTTCAGGGAACACATCTGGGAAGTCTCTTATTGTGGGTATATCACATAGATGTGGCTTAGCCTGCCTAGTGTCCACCACATGTGCTAGGTATGCTTCACAACCTTTTCTCATTAGTTTTCTTGCAACTGTAGCTGAGATGACATTGGACATGAAATCTATCCTTTCCCCCACAATTGTGATCTCATTACCCTCAGGAGTTTCCAAAGAAATCCTCTTCAATTTACAATCAACCATTGCCTGATGACGTGACAACCAGTCCATTCCCAAAATCACGTCAAACTCATGGAAAGGCAACTCAATCAGGTCTGCTAAGAATTCATACCCCTGAATCCTTAATGAGCAACCTTTGTACACTTTGTTCACCACTACACTGTGGCCCAATGGATTAGAAACTAGGATGTCTTGGTCACTCTCCCCAACTAGTATCCCCCTTTCTATGGGTAGGTTAATGCAGATGTATGAATGAGTGGATCCTGGATCCACCAATGCATGCACAGATGTATTGTAGAGGGAGAAAGTACCCCTGATGACGTCCGGGGCATCTTGCTCCTCTCGAGCTCTTATGGCATAGGCTCTGGCAGGTGGTCTACCCTCAGGCCTCTCTGCTGGCTTAGATGCAGGTCTCTGTGATGGTCCCACTGCCTCAGATTTTCCAGATTTCCTACCCCTTTGTGGTGCAGGAGTAGGTCTGTCTGATTATGTTGGAGCAGTTGTAGCAGTTCTGCGTGGACAGTTCCTCAACTGATGCTCTGTCGACCCACACCTTAAGCAGGCACCAGTCACTCTCCAACACTCCCCCTTATGCCACTTCAGGTAATGTGGACATGCAGAAGATGCTGGGGCTGGTCCCCTGAACCCCATCCCTAGAGAGCTGCCCACTAATGGTGTGGACTGACCTCTCCTAGTGGTGAACTGTGGCTGGGGCCCCTGAGTCTGACTTTGACTTTATGGTTGACCTGAACTCTGTGCAGGTGGACCCTTAAACTTTTTTTCAGGTGTAGGAGATGAACTAGACTGACCCAGACCCCTCTTCTACTATCTCTCCCTTTTAGTTTGCTCACTTATTCTAACCTTTTCAACTTTTATTGCAGCTTCCACTAACTTAGTCAAGTCTGTGATTCCCAAGGCAGTGATCATGATCTTTATATTGTCATTTAATCCCTCTTCAAATCTCTTACACCTTTCGGCCTCATTAGGGACTATCTCCCTTCCGTAGCGGCTCAGCCTGACAAATTCCTTTTCATACTCGGCCATTGTCAGCTGTCTCTGCCTCAGGTTAATTAACTCTCTTCTTTTCTCTTCTAGGTATACACTACCCACATATTTCTTCTTGAATTTTGAGAGGAAGAAGTCCCAAGTTATTACTTCTGGCTGCATTTCACTAGACACTATATCCCACCATTGGTAGGCATCATCTTGCAATAGAGATACAACAGCTTCTAGGTTTTGCTCTGGAGTGCAGTGGAGTTGTTTTAAAACCCTTCCTGTTCTATTCAACCAATTTTCAGCTGCAACAGAATCATCTTCCCTCTTGCCAAAGAAATCCACTGCTCCAAATTTTCTCAGTCTTTCCAGGTGTGATTTCTGCTGTGGAAGTGGTGATGGTGGTGGCATTACACCAGCCATTTGTCTGAAGAATTCGGCCATTTGCTGGAACATGGCCTGTAGAGGCTGAACAGGCTCTGCTGGAGCTGGCGGAGCAGGTTCTCCCCTACCCCCAGTCTCAGCTGTTGTAGGTGGAGCATAACTCTCCACTTCCTCCTCAACTGCCCTATGAGATGTGGGGTCCATATCCTATTTAAAATAACAAAGACAAACAGATCTGCATTAGTGTCACCTTGACTCTTACAAATGCAATGCATGGTATGGACTCTATCTAGGCCCAGAAATGCCTAAATTGTGCTCTGATACCACTAAATGTGACACCCCTTACCCGTCTACAGTGTAGCTGAGCAAGATATGCCACACAGTGTACCGGAACACCATTTTTTTTTTCAATCATTTTAATTATTTTTATCCTTCCTTATTTATTTCTTTCATAGTTATGAAATACAATTTGTGAAGTATAATTCATTTAAATCATTTATGAAGAACATAAATTTATTTAAGGTTTCGCAAATTTTATAGAAAATCAGGCAGAGTACCGGCTAAAAATAGAGAAAACAGTTCTTCGAAACCTGAGAAAAACACTTCCAAAATTCTCAATCAATCCCAAACTCCATTTCATCATCAAAATCTCAATATTTTTCAACAACATTTCCATTTCTCAATCATTCATTTCATATGATATTCATATACAAGTCATACATAAGTATTTAAATTTTTTTCATTCATAAACACAATTCTCACTATTTACATTAACACCAAAATACATTACATGAGTTTCAATTGCACATGAGAAAGTAAAAGTTAATTACAAAATATCAAAATAAAACCTAGTGTCCTACCAATGCACTGATGACGGTGAGGTGACACGGACACTATGCAGAGCTGCAGGAGGTCTCACCTAGTCTGTGGTCTACTGGGCTCTCGGTCGGTCTCTCCAGAACCTACGCGTGGCAAAAAGCACCACTAAGCAATAATGCTTAGTGGTGCTAATAATAAAATGAAAAGAAATAACAGAAAATAAATATGCAGTGCATGTTCTGATGTCTTATGCAGACAATTTTTCGATCATTATTGGTAATCTTATTTATTTTGTACCTGTTATATTCATAATTTCATTAAATTTATCCACTTTCATTTTTGGTTGCCTAAGGAACCTATACTGCACGACTGGATTGGATAAACGGGTAAACTGGCACTGGGTATCAAGTACCTCGGGCCGTCACACCATCGGTCACATATGTATCTCCCGGAATGCAAAAGAACAGCTAATAAGTTGTAATAAAAATTAGGCACAAGGCCAAGTATCAACATAATGTCAGAATGGCTAAACGCCGTAAAATCAAAGAATGGCATAATGCCATGTGCAGTACCACTAACTGAACCCTATTGGCATGCCAACCTGTCCAAACCAATCTTGCTAGGTGTACTAGGGCATGTTACACTTTTAAATTTTACAATTCTGGAAATTTAAGCTTAGGTGTTACTATTCATTTCATTAGTCAACTAAAATGTTGACTTTTGTATAGACAATAGATATATTGGTTCTAATACTCCCAACATACCACATTTTGCATTCAAAAGTTGTTGGTATTGGTTGCCAATACTATTTCTAAGCTTAGTGTTAATTATTCACAATTTTTCAGATTTCAAGCCTTATGTTTACTGTTCCATTGGTTATTTGTATAGTAGGAATTTAACAAAGTTGTCTTCATGAAAGTTGTTCCTTATTTTGTCTAGTTACATTTCCTTTTTTGAATCACTCCATTTGGAGTTTTGTAGCTCAAGTTATGGCCTAAACACCATAACTGGCCGGATTGGACATAATCCAAAATTCTGGGCAAAACTAGTTCTGCTAGATTTGGTAACCTAAGTTTGGTTGGCAATTTGACTAGGTTATGGTCAGAATTTGGATTTGTGTTCTTCATGAAAGTTTTAGGTCTATGTCTCATATTACTGCTGGTAAAATTTCAGGTCAATTAGACCTTTCTACACTGAGTTATGACCAAATGAATAGACACTGTTCATTTGGTCATTATGCCCAGGCAGAATGCAAGTCACCCGGATTAGGGCAATTTTTAAGCCAACTTGGTTTGGTTTTCTAGGCAGGGTTTCCTCACCAAAGTTGTGCCATTATGTGTCTATTTTCATGTCCAATTGCCTTTGCACCAATTGAACCTCTACAACTCCATTTATAACTACCCAAACCTGCTGGACTCATACTCAGTTCTGCAGGTCAGCCAAGGAAGCTCACCTAAACTCAAATCCAACATCCTTACTCACTTCAATTCCTTCTCACACACATTCAGATGGTCACTAATTGCCCATTACACTAATAAACCATTACATGAGCAAACCCTAATGTTGTTAAGTGTCCACATTTTCCATGTTCATACATGCCTAAACTTTGCATTTCACTTACACAACTAGGTTCAATCACTCATTTAATACCAAGGGCTGCTCATAACCATTTTTCTACCAAGAAAAATAATCAAACCCTAGCTAACCCTAGCTGCCAAAATTTTTAAAGTGCACACACACACATTTTTATCTTGTTTTCTTACATTTCCTACTTACTTCATGCCATTAAACATGAATTTAATCAAAATAGCAAAAGTTTGAACACTAACCTTGATTTAGCTAATTCCCAAAGCTTGAGAACTCCTCTTTTTCTCTTTCTTTTTGCTGCCCAAGACTTGCTCTAGGTGTAAAGGTAAATATTTGTGAAGGGAAGCTAGGGTTTTGGGGTGATTTGGGTGATGAACTCAAGCTTGGTGAAGCTTTAATGGAGTTTTCCTTCCTCACTCTCTCTCTCTACGTTTTTGGCTGCCCCAAAGGTTGAAGATAGTTGTTTAGTTCTTTAATTTTATCTCCTTTTATTCATTTTTAAGTAGTTTATAATGATGTGTCAAAATTTGGTTGGGTGGGAGGATGTTTAATGACATCATAATGATGTCATAATTCAAATTTCTTTCATTTCTTTCCTTTTCTTGTCCACTTAATTTCAATTTAATTTTTAGCAATATTTATTTATATTTTGTGTCATAATAATTATTTACTTAATTGGACAAGTCGGCCAAAAATCACCTCTGAAGGCGAAATGACCAAAATGCCCTCCGTTTGGCTTAACAGACCAAAATTGTCTGTACCAATTGAAAAATTTTTCTAAGCATTTTCTTGGCATTATAATGCCATAGGAACCTCAATGACCCTTCTATAGACTCCCAAAAATTATTTTATGAATTTTCCCCTGGGTTTAGGGCTCCTAGTTGCGAGGACCGCAACTTCCCACTGGGTTACCCATCACTAGGGCACCGGCTCGTTTAACTTGGTTGTATTTTATTTCTAAAATTTTTCCTAAATTTTTCTTATTAATATTTGAGTTAATTATGGCTCTTCACTTTAGTTTAAATGTTTTTCTAGACATTCTAGCTGTCTGGAGCAACACTGGTCACTAGAACAGTAGAATGTACAGAATTGCTACAGTGAGGATGTTACAAGAGGATATGAGGAGACAACACCCACAACTATTCAGAGACTGATGCCAGGTAAAATTTCGAGATGAAATTTATTTTAAGGGGGGGGGGGGGGAATTGTAATACCCTTATTTTCGGTAGTGCGTTCTACTGTTTTGGTGACCAGTGTCTATCCGGACAGCTAGGATGCCTAGAACTACACTTAGATATGGGTGAGGAGACATAAAATAATGAAATACAAGAAAGGTAAATACAAGAAAAACAAAGGAAAAATAATAGCAATGAACATGCTACGGGCATTCTACCCACAGACAGATGGCCAGTTTGAGAGAGTAATTCAGATTTTAAAGGACATGCTACGGGCTTGTGTGATTGAGTTTGAGGGTAGTTGGGACACACACTTTCCTTTGATTGAGTTTGCTTATAACAATAGCTACCAATCAAGCATTGAGATGCCTCCATATGAAGTTTTGTATGGCAAAAAATGTAGAACCCCATTGTGTTGGGATGAGGTAGGCGAAAGAAAGTTGATTGGGCCAGAAATTATTCAGCAAACTGAAGAGAAAATCAGATTGATCAGAGATTGACTTAAGACTGCATCGGACCGTCAGAAGTCATATATTGATATAAAGAGAAGGGATATTGAGTATGCAGTGGGTGACAAAGTATTCCTCAATGTTTCCCCTTGGAAGAGAATTATGAGATTCGGTAGAAAGGGGAAACTGAGTCCTCGTTTCATTGGGCCATATGAGGTTCTGGAGAGAGTGGGTCCTTTGGCATACCGTTTGGCACTGCCTCCAGAGTTGGAGAAGATACATAACGTCTTCCATGTGTCTATATTGAGGAGGTATCGATCAGACCCATCTCATGTACTACCAGTGGAAGAAATTGAAGTGAATCCAGGCCTCACATATAAGGAAGAACCCATAGAGATTCTGGCTTATGGGATGAAGCAACTAGGGAATAAGCAAATATTGTTGGTAAAAGTGCTGTGGAACCATCATTCGGGCCAGGAGGCTACTTGGGAACGAGAGGAGGACATGAGGAAACAACACCCATAACTGTTCAGAGATTAATACCAGGTAAAAATTTTGAGACGAAATTTATTTTAAGGGGGGGATAATTGTAACACCCCTATTTGCATAGCCTAGTATATTTTACTGTTTCGGTGACTGGTGTCAGTCCGGACAAGTAAGAGAATTAGAACCATGTCTAAGACACCTAGTTAAGCCCTGAACACAAATAATTAGTAATCGCAAAATAGTTAAGCATAAATAAGAAAAACAGAACACAAAAAATTAAATGAGCCAGGAGTCACAACGATGGGTGACCTTCTTGGGAATGACTATGAGGTCAGTCTAAAATTTTGAACAGTAAAATGCGATCCTGCGGTCCTTAGGACTATTGTGAACACAGTGAAAAAGAGAAAATCACGAAAAAGAATTGTTAAGCAGGTCAAATAATTAGGTCAGGGATCCGGAAGAAATATCGAATAACTTGCAAACCGGATTGAACCGGTGAGGGGCAATTTGGTCAATTCACCCCTAGAGGTGACTCATGGCCTAATTGTCCAATAAAATATGAGAAATTAAAATTTTAAAATATAGATTTAAACTGAAGAAGTTATAGAAAAATAAAAGGAAAAGAAAAGAAAATAAAATAAAATTACCCCTTTATGACATCACCATGACACCATAAATCTTTTACTTTTTAATTATGAAAATTTGGGATAATACTATATTAAGGGACCAATTAGAAAAAAAAAAGAAATAAAAATTGGTTCTTTCTTCTTCAACATGGATGACACTCTCTCTCCCTTTAACTCTCCCAATTCTCTCTCTCGAAACCTCCATGAAAGCTCTAAGCTTTCTAACCTCAAATTTCACCATAAATCTTTTAGGAAAAATAGTATAAACTTCAAATTGAACCTCAAGAGGAGGATTAGAAGGATAAGAATTGAAGAAAATTGAGAGAAATTGAAGATAAAATTATGTTCAACAAGTAAGTGCTTCTTTCTAATTTACTTTGAATAAATTGCATAGGAATGAACTTGAATAAGTAGGAATTGCATAGAAATCAACTTAAAATCAAACAAAAATAATTGTTGAGGGATCAAACATAAAATTTGTCCAGCTAGGGTTAGGGTTAAAATGAATTAGTTTGAAGTATTTGAATGGTTATTTGAGATGCATTAGGTGTAGAGATCATGAATGTGCACTTTGAATGCATTAAATTAAACTTTATGTGTAGTTAGGGTTTGAGCATTTTGAAGAAATTGGAGAAAAATTTGAGAATTTGCCAAGTGATGTAGTTAACCTTATTTGATTTGAGTAATGGTCAATTGTGACCATTTGTGGTGTGTATGAATTATTGGAACTAAGTTTCAATTCAGATTAGTGAAGGTCAATCTGTAGGTAGCTTGACCTAGGTCCCTTTTAGGGACCAAAACTGAAAATTTACCAACCCAATTGGTCTGAGGCCAATCGAAAATGAAATTATTCACAAAATGGCACATTTTTCATTCAGGAATCATGCCTAGAAAGTGACTATAACTTAGTGAACAATTAGGCCAAATTCGGAATTGGGCAAATTGACCTGTACAAAAATGACCAAATGAACAGTAGTTACGTAAATGACCATAACTTGGTCTAGGAAGGTCCAAATTACCTGAATTTTATACCGATAGAAAGCTGAGACATAGCCCTACAACTTTTATGAAGAAAACAAACCCAAATTTTGACCATAACCAGTTTGAAAAACCACCTGCAGTTAACCCACAAAAATTGCCAATAACTAAGAATTTGCCCAGAATTCTGGGTAATACCAAATCCGGCCAGCCATGTTCAAATGGCCATAACTTAGGCTACAAAACTCCAAATGGAGTGATTCAAAAGGGGAAATAAAGTTAAGACAATAAGGAACAACTTCTATGGAGAAAACTTAGTCAAATTATTACAGCAACATGACTAATGGAGCAGTGCAAAATAGGGCACCAAATATGAAATTTTAGAAGTTTCACCTAAGAAACTTAAAGTTTGAGAAAACAATCAAAACTAATAAGTTAGGTAACCAAAATGTAGTACGTGGGTGAAATTAAAATTCCCATACCTATTAAGCATTAGAAAGTCAATAAATTGACTTGAATAGTATCGTGAATAGTAACCATGAAATACAAATTATAAAGAATGTCAGGTTAAGCATGATGAAATTAGAATTAAATAGAGTTAAAATTATTTTTGAATTTATGATAAATTATGATACTGAAATACTATGAAATTGCGTGTTTCAGTAAAAAAAAATACCGGAAAAGAACCCAAAGCATTGAGTCAAGGCCAAGAGGCGAATCGTATAAGGTTTGTGCACAACATAGAAATTTCTGTAAATTTTCTTCTACAAATTGTTTTGAATGAATTGTGATATTAAATTGTGACTTAATTGTATTGAAATGTTTATTATGCTTTTGACTTAAATTATTGAAAGTTTACTTGTAAGTGTTCGAAATGGCAATAAATGTTTAGTAAATTGCTAAGACAGTTTTGAAACCACAGTGTCATGACCATATATTTGAATGCCTCACTAGCATGACTAGTGGGGGAAATTAGTTTTGAATTTTGATTCTTTCTCTGGCTAAAGTGTTAAGGTGTGTACCAGTAGAAGAAGAAATTTGAATGGGTACCCATATATTTGAGTTTACTAGCCTTGTGATTTCTCATAAGCTTATGGCTATTGAGATGAATATTGTTTCAAATGGCATGATTTAACTGTGTGTTTTTATGAAATCTGTTTTGAGACTGTTTTGACTAAAATTGTAAAATTGTGTTTTATATCTGTTTTACATATTCAGTTCAATATTTGAATAAACGTGTTTTGAATTATGCATAAATGTCATTCAGTATGTTGTGTACCACTAATTCATAGTACTCAGCGATGGTTGTTATTGCTGTCGTAGATATAGAGACTAGAGGAGCAACAGAGTGAGCTACTGAGGATCTTGGAGCCACTTCCCTAAAGTTTTGTCTGGTATATTTTATACCTTGATTGTAATATTTAGTTTGATGTATGTAAATGTATGTACATGTAATAACTGGTCATAAGCAGTTGTATAGAGTTTGTAATAATATTATTTTGATTTTGCTAATGTAAAGTTTGGTTGATGAATGTAAATTGTTTTTACTTTAATGAAAAATGAATAGAATTATTGAGTGTTATTTTTGATGACAATTGAATTGAGAAATGATGTTGAATTGTGTTGAGGTAGTAGTGAGTTTGATGAAATAGATATTGGAAGTGTTTTTATAGGTTT
Organism: Hevea brasiliensis; assembly: GCF_030052815.1. Taxonomy (NCBI): domain Eukaryota; kingdom Viridiplantae; phylum Streptophyta; class Magnoliopsida; order Malpighiales; family Euphorbiaceae; genus Hevea; species Hevea brasiliensis. The sequence continues at coordinate 88,983,747 of NC_079493.1, read as the reverse complement.
TTGAAGAACTGTTTTCTTAAAATACAGATGGCACTCTACCGAAATTTTTCCAAAAATTTGTGTAAAAATAAAATAGATAAAAATTTGAACTAGTTTTTAAACTACTATTAAATGAAAGAAAATGCTCACCACTTCCAAAAAGTAAGAAAATTGTTTTAAAATCCCTTGTAGGGTATTTAATGAGTTATCAGTTGGTGAAGTTTGGTAGTTCATTAGGTATTCTACGGAATCATGTTATGTCTTATAGAGGGGTAAGGTGTGACACTCTACTCACTACTATATTACTTATTCGCGATCTGTGCACTTACGGGGTTGTTCTCTTAATCCTTATTTAGGCACTTGATTTTAGTTAGAAATTGCAAGAAAATGAAATGAAATCTACATGTATGTATACCCCATAATTTCCGTAGGCATGAACTTGCTAGGGTTTGATGACTTATAAGTGAATTAAAATGGTGTAGAGATCGTCTTTTTTATGTGTACAAGTGAATTAGAATCTTAATTAGTATGTGTAGTGCAAGATTGGAAGAATTGGGAATTAGGATTTGAGCAAAATTAGGGTTTTGCTCAATTGATGGTGAATTGGTGTTTTAATAGTTAATTAGTGACCATTTGAGGTGAATTGACCTTAAATTGAGATCAATTGTGGCATGGCATAATGAATTGGAGAGGCTGCCCATTTGCTAGAAATTCTGGACTTTGAGTCCAGAGGGTTTAAGTAGCCCTAACTTGACTTATGTAGCTTCAATTGGTGCAAGGCCAATTGGAGGTGAAATAGGGATATAATGCCACATTTTTTATGAAGAGACCCTACTCACAAAATCAACTTAAGTTAACCTAAAAATTGCCTAAATCCGAGTAACTAAAATTCTAGACCTGGAAAATGACCAAATAAACAGTTTTTGTTCAATTGGCCATAACTTTGTGTAGAGAGGTCCAAATGACCTGATTTTTAAACCCATGGAAAGATCAGACAATGTATAACAACTTTCGTGAAGAAAAGAAACCCAAATTCTGACCATAATCAATTCAAATTGCTAGCTAAAATTAGGACATCAAAACTGCCAGAACCAATTTTGCCCAGAACATTTGGGAATGGACTAATCTAGCCAGTTATGGTAAAAATATCATAACTTGAGCTAAAAAAACTCCAAATGAGGTGATTCAAAAACAAAATTAAAGAAAACACATTAAGGAATAGCTTTCTTGAAGAAAGTTTAGCCAAATTGTAACACCTTAGGCAAATCCCACATCGACCAAACACGGGAGAGATGCTGGGTTTATAAGTTGGTGGTTTGTAACCCCTAGTGATGCGTTTTAAAAACCATGAGGGCTTCAACCCAGAGCGGACAATATCACTAGTGGGCCAGGCCATTACATTTGTGGTATCAGAGCCACTCCGCGTGCAACCTTGAACGATGGTGGGGCAAACCTCAGCGAGGACGCTGAGTCCCATAAGGGGGGTGGATTGTAACACCCTAGGCAAATCCCACATCGACAAAACACGAGAGAGATGCTGGGTTTATAAGTTGGTGGTTTGTAACCCCTAGTGACGCATTTTAAAAACCGTGAGGGCTTTAGCCCAGAGCGGACAATATCACTAGTGGGCCAAATTCTCACTTTAGATAGGTCCAATGGAACAGTAAACCTAAGTGACCAAATTTGAAAATTTGAATTAACTTCCGATGAGTTTTGAATTGAAATTGGCAACTAATGCCAACAAATGTAAAACCCAAAATGTGGTATTTTAGTGCAATTAGAACTTTCCTACCTATTAATTATGAAAAAGTCAACATTTTTTTTTCATAAATAGTAACCACCAAACTTCAAATGTAAAGAATTAACCAATTAACTTTGTTAACATGCCCTAGTATGCCTAGTATGATTGGTTTGGATAGGTTGGCATGCCAATAGGGTTCCGATAGCAGTACTGCATATGGCTTCATGCCATTTCGTGATTTATGGCATATAATGCCATTTTGTAATATTATGGCTTTTAGCCATTTTGATACACTTAATATATTTGGCCTTGTGCCCGATGATGATTATGGCTTATTAGCGGTTCTGTTGCACACCTGGCAGATACTTTGTGACCAATGGTGTGACAGCCCTATGTACTTAGTACCTAATGCCAGTTTACTCGTTTATCCAGTCCAGTCACTAGTATAGGTTACTTGGGCAACCAAAATAAGTCTTAATAATTTATAACCAAATAATGAACACAAAAAGTGCAAAATTAATAATATTACAAATATTTACTAAAAATTCCGTCTGTATAAAATATTACCATAATTTCTGCATATTTATTTATTTTAGTTTATTTTTACTTTATATTAGCACCACTAAGCTGTATTGCTTAGCGCGTTGCTTTTGCCACTCGTAGGTACCGGAGACACAAAGCGAGAACCTAGCAGACCTTAGACTGGGTGACGATCAGATCTGCATTGTGTACAGTGTCACTACATCTGCAGTGTATTTTGGTAGGATCCATTAGGCTTGTTAATAATTTTGCATTTTGTAGTTATGTACTCATTTTGTATTGTAAATTATGAATCTATGTAATTATTGTAAATTATACAAAATTAGTAAAATTTGAGTATTTCTTTATGAAATTGAGCTTAAGTATGTTATGAATGGAATGAAAGAAATTAAGTTTGAAATATTGAGATTGCATGAAGTTGAGTTGAGGTTTATTGGAGTTGCGGATATGATATATATATATATATATATATATATATATATTGGAAATATTTTTAACAAGTTATGAAGAACTGTTTTCTGAATTTTTAGTCGGCACTCTGCCGAATTTTCTGTAAAAATTTTGCAATTTCAAATTAATTAAAATTTTAATTTGTGATATAAACTTCACTTGAGAACTTTTTAATAAATAAATTAAGTTTCGGGAATTGTAATAAAATAGGTTAAAAACTCTCCAGCACCGAGTGTGCCATCCTTTGCTCGGCTATACTGTAGACGGGCGAGGGGTGTCAAAGAAAACACCCAGATGAAGAATTGTAGTCTTAGACTTTTGAAACTTCAAGTAGAACTTCGTCTAAGACCTTGTAGATCCATTTCTTCTTTCACCTTTCTCAATGGTGATGTGCTCTTTTGAAAGTAAAAAGGTAAATCCCCCATGAAATCCTAGCTTATTGTATTTATATTTGGTAAAAAACCTTTGTTTTAGAGTTCAAATAGGCTTCAAAAACCTCTAGGAATGGCAAGGAGTCGTGGGAAGTCGAATTTGTAATTCTGTCTCTAACAACAGGATGGGCAATGTAATGGCTTTAGTTTACATGGCTCTGCCCTGTGCAATTTGTTGGACCTCGAATTTTTGTGGTTTCTTCAATGTAGAAGGTTACATGCACCGTGTAATTTTATGTCTCCAATTACATGGGCAGTGTAACTGATTACACTGGATGTATAATTTTAAATGGCCCCCAAACTGCATTTTAATGTTCCAACTCTTTTGCAATTCCATCCATGACTTCTCGGATCATCGAAACATGTCTGATAAAGGCCAAAATTCATGGGATAAGACCAATTTAAAATAGAATTTAAAAGATAACTAAAAGCATATAAAAATAAAATAATAAGTAACTAAATATTAACAAAATGCAACAACTATGATTCTTAAATGCCTATATGATGTGACTACATCAATAACATAGCTTATTGGAAATCTAAAGTAGCACAGTAAACTAAACTTTTAATTATACATGTCTAGCAAACTAAACTCAAATACACATAACTTAATTTGCTAAAGCTTTCTAGTTTGCTAAAGGGGTAAACTTGGGAAAGATTAGTGATAAAACTAATGGTTAACATAATCTTTACATTTATTAAATTCATGCATATGAAATGCAAGAAGGCATATGAGTTTTCAATATGTAGACATTTCACATAAGATGGAATTGTCAGTGGTGATTTCCACAAACCAAATGCTCGATTTATAAAGATGCTCCTTGGGACTTCCTCTTATCACATATCATTTACCAATCTACTGAGCTCATAAAGAAACTCCTTGGTACTTCCTCTTTGCATAATAGTGCACTAAGGGTTCATTAGGCCTTGCCTAGAATTAGCAATATCATACCATGGATGAACATATGTCCGTATCCATAGAGTAGGAAATCAGTAGGTCATGCAAAATCTATCGAGCATCAATAATAAATTATGCATTAATGTAGCATCTTCATGTTCTATAAACATACACTTTACAAGAACATGAAATGATGCTTGAGAATGATTATAATGTGCAAAAACATAAAAATTAAATTCATTATTGTTCAATAGGGTTACTTTACTCACCTCTTGGAGCCTATCACACACCAAACATGAACTATAGCTTTCCCTTTTAATTGTGGTTCTTGGGTCCCTCAAGTCCCACCCTACAAAAGATGGATCTTATTGAGTCATTTAGGATTTTATAACTCTATTTGTGCATCCTACTATTGATTCTATGCTAATCATATGCATAGAATGAGTTTTGGAGCCTTGAAACAAAAAGAGAAACAATGATAGAAGCTATTTTGGCTGCCGAAGTAAGGAACTTTTGTAACACCCCGAACCTTCGAGTTATGAATAGTATCATTTTTATCTGTGACTAATACTATTCAAAGACACCTCGAGGACCAAAAATAAATAGAAAATTAATTGAGATAGCCACAATAAAAATTCTAGTGAACAAAAAGGTTAAGGACTCATCGGGTATTATAAAAAGAAGGATTATGACCTGATGAGGGGCATTTTGGTCAATTCACCTCAAGAGTTGACTTTTGACCAAAATGTCAATTAAATTAAATGAAATTAATGAATTGAATTATGGGGTAAAAATTGAAGAAAAATTCAAGTAAAAATATGTGAGGGAAAATTTAAGAAATGAAAACTTAAACTTTCATTTCCATTATGACAAAATTAAAATGAAAGACTTATGGACTTTTGATAGTTAAATTTAATTATTTAATTAAAAGGAAAAAATTAAGTGTAAATGTAAAAAAAAAAAGGAATAAAATTTAAGTTTAATTGTTCTTATGGCACAATTAAAAATTTATAATTTTAATAAGCTAATTTTGGGGATAAATAAATAAATAAATAAATAAATAAATAAATAAATATATATATATATATATATAAGAAGACAAATGTCTTCCTCATTTCTTTTTTTTCATATGATACAACCACCCTCTCCTCTCTCTTCCTCTCTCTCTCTCTCTCTCTCTCTTTTTTCTCTTCTTCTTCCACTTCTTCCCCTCATTGATTTTCCCTCCCAAGTTTTAATTCCCTTAAATTCCCTTCATAAATTCCATAGCCCACTAAAAGAAAACATCAAAGAGATATTTGATTGAGAGATTAAAAGCAAGGAGAACAAGAATTGGAAGAAAAGTGAAGTTGGAAAGAAATCAACAAGAGGTAATTTTCTTTTTATGTTAGATTAGTTGTATAAGCTTGGAATGAAGTTAATTTATGATGAAATTTCATAAAAAAATGAAAGAAAACATATATGGAACCTAAACTAGGGTTTTGGCCAAATGGGAGAAAAATTAGGGTTTTGAACATTAGGGTTTAGAGACCAAAAATGTGAAGAAGTGCTAAATGATGTCTTTGACATATTTTAAGGAAAGAAATGGCCATTTGTGACATAATTAAGTGTGTTAGAAGTGTTTAAATCAAAGCCAAATTCGGATTGGGTATGAAGCATGACAAAAAGTCAACTTTGAGGGACCAAAAATGAAATTTTACAAGTCCAATTGGTATGGAACCAATTGGGACTGAAAATAGGCACTAAATAACACAATTTTCATTTAGGAAGCATGCCCAAAAAGTGACCAAAACCTAGTGAAAAAACTGACCAAACTTGAAAAACTGCAGTATGAACAGTACACATGAACAGTAATCGTGTTTGGGTCATAACTCGAGCTAGACAGGTCAAAATGACCTGAACTTTTACCAGTAGTTAGATGAGATATAGACCTAAAAATTTTATGAAGGACACAAACCCAAATTATGCCATTAACCTAATCAAATTATTGAGAAATTTGAGTTACTGAATCTGCAAAACTGAAGAATTATCATATGAGCAGTAAAGTTTCAATGGCTATAACTCTCTCTAGAAAACTCCAATTTAGGCGATTCTTGAACCGATGGAAACCTAAGACATAGTAGAATATTTCATATGGAGAATGTTAGGCCAAATTATGAACTTAACTCAATCAAATTGCAAAACGAATTCGGGTCACCGAATCTGCCAGAATCTGGGCACCTAAAATTGACCAAATTAACAGTAAACTTTGCAAGGCTATAACTCTTTCTAGAAAACTCCGATTTAGGCGATTCTTAAATCGATGGAAATTTAAGACATAGTAGAACATTTCATATGGAGAATATTAGACCAAATTATGGACTTAACTTGGTCAAATTGCTGAACGAAGTTGGATCGATAAATCTGCCAGAACAAAATCTGCAGCATGAACAGTGACGTGAACAGTAATGGTGTTTTGGACATAACTTGAGCTACACAGCTCTGAATTAGGCGATTCAAAAAGGAAAATAAAGTTAAGACCTAAATGAACAATTTTCATGAAGAACATCTCACCAAATTATGATCGAAACTAGGTAAAAATTGGTTCAAAGATTGGGGCACCAAGCTGTTCCAAAACCAAAATATTCTAAATTTTCAAAACTAACTTGGGATGCATTAGACATGCATATAATGAGTTCTTAGCAGCAATTGAGATTGGTATTGAGGTATTCTATTTGTGAATTTTCAGTAGAAAAAGAAGTTGGAACGGACAAGGAGAAGTAGGTAACAATAAAGGAGAGCATTGAAAGTTTGTGCACAACAAACATTTTCTTTGTTTTTAAATTTGTAAATTGCTTGGAATGTGTTAAATTGAATGAGTTTGCTTTGAACAAGTTTACTTTGACTGAAATATGGTTTTTCTCTTGAATTTAAGAAATTTAGGTGTTGCTACCTTTATTTGGATATTATGATGAATTTAAATATGTTTATTGGTTTATAAATGTGATTGTTAATGTAACACCCCTATTTGTATAGCCTGGTATATTTCACTGTTCCGGTGACCGGTGTCGGTCATGACAATTAATGGGATTAGGGCCACACTTAAGACAACTTGAGAAGCCATAAACACAAAAAATTAGTAATGTTTAATTAGTTAACTATAAATAAGAAAAACAGAATATAAGAGGTTAAACGAGCTAAGAGTCACAGCGATGAGTGACCTTCTCGGGAACGACTGCGAAGTCATTTTAAACTCAAATTTCGAAGCGTAAAAAGTGACGCCGCAGTCCTTAGGACCCTTATGAACATAGTGGAAAAGAGAAAATCACGAAAAAGAACTGTTAAGCCAGTCAAATAATTAGGTCAGAGAGCCGGAAGAAATATGAAATTATTTGCAAACCGAGTTGAACCGGCGAAGGGCAATTTGGTCAATTGATCCCAAGAGCTGACTCCTGACCTAACTGTCAAATAAAATCGGAGAAAATAAAACTTCGGGATCGAGAATTAAATTAAAGAACTAATAGAAATAAAAAGATAAAAAAAAGAAAAATGAAAAAGTTAAAAAGGTAATGACATCATGTGGTGACACATGCATGATGCCATAAGTATTTTAGTTAAAAATTTATTTAATTAGAATTATGTTCTTCCTAAGACATAAAATAACAAAAAGAAAAGAAAAAAAATTGATTTATTCTCCCATTCCCGTCACCTCTCACCTCTCTCTCAAAATCCACCATTGAAGCTTGATTTCAAGCTCCATAAACCCTAAAAATCTCCCATAAATTCCCTAATTTTGTTGATTAAAGCTTGTCTAGGCAACTTGAAAAGAATTTTGAGCAAGGAAATAAAAGAGGAAAAGGAAGGAATTGAGGAAGAGGAAACTCCAAGTTGAGGTAAGCATTAAATTGAAATTTAATGTTTAAATTTATATGATTTGAGTTACTTTAGCTTAGAATTTTAATTTAAAATGAAAAGAGAATTATTGTTGAGGGACCATATGGGAAATTCGTCCAGCCTATGTAGGGGTGAGTATTGCATGCATTTGATTGAATTAAAAGTAAACATGAGCTTGAATGAGTTGAGTAAGTAAGTTTATATGTGTTGAATTAATAAAATGTAACAAAAATTGTGAGTTAGGGTTTGGACCTAGGGTTTGGGAGGCAAAATTATGAGAAATTGGTAAATGATATGTTTGACCTATTTTGAAGTTAAAATGGTCATTTGGGACCAAATGAGTTGTGTCGGAATGGTTGGAATTGAAATCAAATTCGGAGGGAGTGGCAGCATGACCAAGTCAACTTTGAAGGACCAAAAATGAAATTTTACAAGTCCAATGGATATGGGACCAATTGGGGATGAAAATAGGCACTAAATGACACAATTTTCATTTAGGAAGCCTGCCCAAAAAGTGACTAAAACCTAGTGAACAAAGTGGCCGAAGTCAGAAAATCGCAGGCTGCCTCTGCACAAACTGACCAAATGAACAGTGTTTGTTCATTTGGTCATAACTCGAGCTAGGCAGGTCAAAATGACCTGAAATTTTACCAGAAATTAGATAAGATATAGATCTAAAACTTTTATGAAGAACACCAACCCAAATTATGCCATGAACCCAATCAAAATACTGAGCAAATTTGGTGACCTGAATCTAAAGAACTGCATATTGCCATATGAACAGTAAAGCTTCAATGGCTATAACTCTCTCTAGAAAACTCTGATTTAGGCGATTCTTGAGCCGATGGAAACCTAAGACATAGTAGAACATTTCATATGAAGAAAATTAGATCAAATTATGGACCTAACTTGATCAAATTGCTGAACGAAGTTGGAATCAATAATCTGCCAGAATAAAATTCTGCAGCATGAACAGTAAACATAATTTGCTTATAACTTGAGCAACAAAACTCCAATTGGGGTGATTCAAAAAGGAGAATAAACTTAAGACAATAAGGAACATTTTCTATGAAGAAAGTTTTGTCAAATTCTAACAGTAAACTGACCAATGAAATAGTACAATTAGGGACACCAAAATTGAAAATTTGGCAATTTTGCCTAAAAGGCCTAAGTTTTGAGAAAATGACCAAAACCAACAAGTTTAGTGACCAAAATGTGCTATGTGGGTGAAGTTGGAATTCCCATACCTATTAAGCCTTAGAAATTCAACAAATTGACTTGAATAGTGTAGTGAATAGTAACCCGAAGCATAAAATTTCAAGAACGTCGAGTTTAGCACGTTAGGGCTAGGTAAATATGAGTACAACTATTTTATTTAATTTAAATGAAATGCATTGCTAGTATGCTGAGGATTATTGAATTTTGAACTTGAGAAATTTATTGAAATGATTGTGAAATTGATTGAGTTTGATTGTGAAATTGTAGTGGTTGAGAAAAATTTTTAGAAGTGCTTTTTATAGGTATTTAAAGAATTGTTTTCTCAAAATACAGAGGGAACTCTATCAAAATTTTTATAAAATTTGCGTAAAAATAAAATGGGCCAAAAATATTACCTAGTTTTAATTTTAACTAAATGTTTTAAATACTTATTAGAAAATGCTCACCACTTATCAAAAAAATAAGAAAATTATTTTAAAATCCCTTGTAGGGTACTTAATGAGTTATCGGTAGGTGAAGTTCGGTAGTTGATTAGGTATTCTACGGGATCATGTTATGCCTTACAGAGGGGTAAGGTGTGACATGTTTTAGTGGTATCAGAGCATGATTTTTCAGTAAATTTTGACTATGTGTATGAACATTTTATTGATAAGTACAACTGCTCAAGTGTCTTTAATTGATACATATGACATATTTACACCATGAATATGCACTAACGGAGGTGAACCTCCTTGTGTTTGATCTCAGGAAGTAGAAAAATTTGGGAAAACGGAATGGAAGGAGGAGATCATTCTGAAGAACAATCTGTTGAGGCTGAGGTTCAAGGGGAAGCCCCAGCACTCCAGAACGTGAGTGGGTCAGCCACTCCAGCACTCAAAGACCTGCATGTGAGTGGGTCACCACTCCGGCTCCTACTCCAAGATCGCAGTTCCACCTCGGTTGTACAGCAGATGGCCGCGTTCTTCTAGCAAATGGCGGGTAATGTGCCACCCCAAGCTCAAATTCTAGTACCTGTAACACAACCACAGTCCTCAGCTCGGCAGTATGAAAAATTGATCTAATTTGGGGCCACCGAGTTTAAAGGCACTGTGGATCCACTGGAGGCAGAACAGTGGTTGGAAAGAATGGAACGAGTTTTCAGAAAGCTGCAATGTACGGAAGAGCTGAAGTTTGAGTATTCTGTTTCCTTGTTGCAAGGGGATGCGTTTGAAGGGTGGAAGACCATCCCCCATAGCCTGGTTGAGCCACCTGTGCTGACATGGACAGACTTTTTGAGGGAGTTTCGACAGAAATGGGTTCCCGATGCATATGTGGACATGAAGTTGCAAAAATTCTTGAGTTTGAAACAAGGGAATCGAACTATAGCAGAATATGAGAGAGATTTCTCAAGGCTAAGCCACTATGCTGGAAGCTTAGTCTCCACCCCCAGAGACAGATGCAAGAGGTTTGAGTCCGGGCTAAGGCAGAGTCTGAGAATGCAAGTTGTGGGTTTCAGACATCAGAATTTTGCTGAATTGATCTCACAAGCCTTGGAATTAGAAAGGATAGAATCCAAAGGGGCAGTGAAGAAGGGTTCACAAGAGAAAGAGAAGGCTGAAAAGACTACTGGACAAGCATCTGAAAGTGGTTCTGGCAAGAGGAAACAGTTTGGGGGATCTAGCTCTCGTAGAGGCAGAGGTAGATTTTCTGGCCAAAGACCACCTCGGTCTGGTCAGCCGACCCAACAAGCTTATCGAGGATCTCTATCAGTCCGACAGTGTGAAACGTGTGGTAGAACTCATGGTGGGGTTTGTTTCAAGGCTACTGGTGCATGTTTTAACTGTGGAGGAAGCGGACATTTCGCTAAGGATTGCACTAGTCCACTCCGGTCTGGATCTTTTACCACATCTAAAGGATCAACCCAAGTCTCTGCACCTAGAGGGTCACCGTTAGTTGCTAGAGGTAGGGGTCCTGGTAACACTCCTGGAAGTCAAAGCACTGTTAACCAGCTAGCACCTAGTGGTGCACCAGTTAGAGTGTATACCATGCGTCAGAGGGAAGAGGCTGAAACATCAGATGTTGTAGCTGGTATTTTCTCCATCCTTGACCGAGATGTGTATGTGTTATTTGATCCTGGCTCCACACATTCGTATGTTAGTGCTAGTGTGATGTGTTCTACTGCTATTCCGTGTGTACCAATGGACTATGATGTGTTAGTAACTAGTCCATTAGGCCAGGAGGTCAGGATAAATAGGCTATATAGAGATTGTCCTTTGGTGATCCAAGGACTCACTTTTCTGTCTGATTTAATTGAAATGCCCTTCAGAGATTATGACATTATCTTGGGCATGGATTGGTTAGCCAGGCATCACGCCATGATTGACTGTAGACTGAAGACAGTCACTTTTGGTCTTCCTCAGTATGGTGATGTAGTAATACATGGGGAGAGATAGTTATTGCCTTCAAACATCATTTCAGCTGCACTAGCCAGGAAAATGATTAGAAAAGGGTGTGAGGCGTACTTGGCACATGTGATAGACACCCAAGTGGGGAGTCCAGCACTGAAGGACATTCCTACTGTATGTGACTTTCCGGATGTGTTTCCTGATGAATTGCTAGGATTACCTCCAGAAAGAGAAGTGTAGTTTGAAATTGATGTTATGCCTGGTATGGACCCAATCTCTATAACACCATACAGAATGGCACCTGTAGAACTAAAAGAATTGAAAGTACAATTGCAAGAGTTGCTTGATAAGGGCTTCATCCGCCCTAGTGTGTCACCTTGGGGAGCGCCAGTATTGTTTGTTAAGAAGAAGGATGGCACTCTCCGGTTATGCATTGATTATCGGCAGTTGAATAAGGTGACAATAAAGAACAGATATCCATTGCCCCGCATTGATGACTTGTTTGATCAGTTGAGGGGTGCAGCTGTGTTCTTCAAAATTGACTTGAGATCAGGTTATTATCAGTTGAAAGTACAAGAGCAGAGTATTGCTAAAACTGCCTTTAGAACCCGTTATGGCCATTATGAGTTTTTGGTTATGCCATTCGGGTTAACTAATGCTCCGGCTGCTTTTATGGATCTGATGAACACTATCTTCAGACCATACCTCGACCAGTTTGTTGTGGTATTCATAGATGATATATTGGTCTATTCGAGGAATGCGGAAGAGCATGATAGACATCTGCGGATTATCCTGTAGACTTTGAGGGAGAAACAGCTATATGCCAAATTGTCGAAGTGTGAATTTTGGCTGAAGGAAATATCTTTCTTGGGGCATGTAGTATCAAAAGAGGGCATTAAAGTAGATCCAAGTAAGATTGAAGCTGTCCTTAATTGGAGGCCACCCAAAAATGTCACAGAGATTTGCAGTTTTCTGGGTTTAGCTGGATACTACCGTAGATTTGTGAAGGGATTCTCCATGTTGGCATCTCCATTGACCAAGCTGCTTAGAAAAGATGTGAAATTTCAGTGGACGGACAAATGCCAACAAAGTTTTGATGAATTGAAAAAATGTTTGATCAAGCTCATTCGACTTTACCTACAGGGTAAAGAATATACTGATTCTGGATGCTTCTCACAATGGGTTAGGTTGTGTGTTGATGCAGGATCGAAATGTCATTGCCTATGCATCACGCCAGCTAAAACCACATGAGAGGAATTATCCGACACATGATTTGGAGCTTGCAGCCATTGTGTTTGCTCTTAAGATCTGGAGGCATTATTTGTATGGGGAGAAGTGTTACATCTACACAGATCATAAGAGTCTGAAGTATTTGGGCACCCAGAAAGAGTTGAATTTGAGACAGAGGAGATGGTTAGAGTTGATAAAAGACTATGATTGTCTGATAGACTATCAGCCAGGGAAAGCTAATGTTGTGGCTGACGCCCTAAGTCGCAAGACTTTGGCAAGTCTACAGGTTACTCCTTTGTCTTTGGTACATGAGTTGAGATTATTACATGCCAGTTTAGAGATTAATGATAATGGGCAGACAGCAGTTGTATGGCATGTACAGCCAGTGTTAATTGATCAGATCAGAATGGTTGCTTAGAATGATGAAAAGTATCAGAAGCTGTTGGAAGAAGTTCGGCAGGGCAAGAAACCAGAGCTCTCAATCAGAGATGATGGTCTATTGCTACACCAGGGTAGAATATGTGTTCCTAATGATGTTGATTTGAGGCAGATCATTTTGAAGGAAGCACATGAGTCTCCTTTTGCTATGCACCCTGGTGGTACAAAAATGTACAGAGGGCTAAAGGAGCATTACTGGTGGATGGGTTTAAAAAGAGACGTGGCAGAGTTTGTATCCAAATGCCTAACTTGTCAGCAAGTAAAGGCAGAGCATCAAGTACCAACTGGGTTATTACATCCACTGTCAGTGCCAGAATGGAAATGGGAAAGAATAACTATGGATTTTGTAATGGGACTTTCGAGGACACAGAAGAGTCATGATGCAGTATGGGTCATTGTCGACAGACTAAGTCTGCTCATTTTCTGCCAGTTCGGATGGACTACAGTTTAGAAAGATTAGCCAAGTTATACATCGATGAGATTGTGAGACTGCATGGAGTGCCAGTATCCATCGTGTCAGACAGAGATCCTAGGTTCACTTTTTGATTCTGGGGTAGTCTTCAGAGAGCCCTAGGAACTAGACTGAACTTCAGTACTGCATTCCACCCACAGAAAGATGGCCAGTCTGAGAGGGTAATTCAGATCTTGGAGGAAATGTTACGGGCTTGTGTAATTGAACTTGAAGGCAGTTGGGATACACACTTGCCTTTGATTGAGTTTGCTTACAACAACAGCTACCAATCAAGCATTGGGATGCCTCCATATGAAGCTTTGTATGGCAGAAAATGTAGAACCCCATTGTGTTGGGATGACGTGGGTGAAAGAAAAATGATTGGACCCGAAATTGTTCAACAGACTGAAGAGAAAATCAGGGTCATCAGAGGTCGACTTAAAGCTGCATCAGACCGTCAGAAGTCCTATATTGATTTGAAAAGAAGGGATATTCAGTATGCAATGGGTGAGAAAGTTTTCCTCAAGGTTTCTCCTTGGAAGAGGATTATGAGATTCGGCAGGAAGGGGAAACTAAGTCCTCGTTTTATCGGGCCATATGAGGTATTGGAAAGAGTGGGTCCTTTGGCTTATCGTTTGGCACTACCTCCAGAGTTAGAGAAGATACATAACGTTTTCCATGTGTCGATGTTGAGAACGTATCGATCAGACCCATCTCATGTACTACCAATAGAAGAAATAGAAGTGAATCCATACCTCACATATGAAGAAGAACCCATAAAGATTCTGGCTTATGAGGTGAAGCAGCTACGGAATAATCATATACCATTGGTAAAAGTGCTGTGGAACCATCATTCGGGCCAAGAAACTACTTGGGAACGAGAGGAGGAGATGAGGAGACAACACCCACAGCTATTCAGAAATTGATACCAGGTAAAATTTCGAGACGAAATTTATTTTAAGGGGGGGAGAATTGTAACACCACTATTTGTATAGCCTGGTATATTTCACTGTTCCGGAGACCGGTGTTGGTCCAGACAATTAATGGGATTAGGGCCACACTTAAGACAACTTGAGAAGCCATAAACACAAATAATTAGTAATGTTTAATTAGTTAACTATAAATAAGAAAAACAGAACATAAGAGGTTAAATGAGCCGAGAGTCACAGCGATGAGTGAACTTCTCGAGAATGACTGCGAAGTCATTTTAAACTCAAATTTCGAACCGTAAAAAGTGACACCGCAGTCCTTAGGACCCTTATGAACACAATGGAAAAGAGAAAATCACGAAAAAGAACTGTTAAGCCAGTCAAATAATTACGTCAGGGAGCCGAAAGAAATATGAAATTATTTGCAAATCGGGTTGAACCGACGAAGGGCAATTTGGTCAATTGATCCCAAGAGCTGACTCCTGACCTAACTGTCAAATAAAATCGGAGAAAATAAAACTTCGGGATCGAGAATTAAATTAAAGAACTGATAGAAATAAAAAGAAAAAAAAAGAAAAATGAAAAAGTTAAAAAGGTAATGACATCATGTGGTGACACATGCATGATGCCATAAGTATTTTAATTAAAATTTTATTTAATTAGAATTATGGTCTTCCTAAGACATAAAATAACAAAAAGAAAAGAAAAAAAATTGATTTCTTCTCCCATTCCCGTCACCTCTCACCTCTCTCTCAAAATCCACCATTGAAGCTTGATTTCAAGCTCCATAAACCCTAAAAATCTCCCATAAATTCCCTAATTTTGTTGATTAAAGCTTGTCTAGGCAACTTGAAAAGAATTTTGAGCAAGGAAATAAAAGAGGAAAAGGAAGGAATTGAGGAAGAGGAAACTCCAAGTTGAGGTAAGCACTAAATTGAAATTTAATGTTTAAATTTATATGATTTGAGTTACTTTAGCTTAGAATTTTAATTTAAAATGAAAAGAGAATTATTGTTGAGGGACCATATGGGAAATTCGTCCAGCCTATGTAGGGGTGAGAATTGCATGCATTTGATTGAATTAAAAGTAAACATGAGCTTGAATGAGTTGAGTAAGTAAGTTTATATGTGTTGAATTAATAAAATGTAACAAAAATTGTGAGTTAGGGTTTGGACCTAGGGTTTGGGAGGAAAAATTATGAGAAATTGGTAAATGATATGTTTGACCTATTTTGAAGTTAAAAATGGTCATTTGGGACCAAATGAGTTGTGTTGGAATGGTTGGAATTGAAATCAAATTCGGAGGGAGTGGCAGCATGATCGAGTCAACTTTGAAGGACCAAAAATGAAATTTTACAAGCCCAATGGATATGGGACCAATTGGGGATGAAAATAGGCACTAAATGACACAATTTTCATTTAGGAAGCCTGCCCAAAAAGTGACTAAAACCTAGTGAACAAATTGGCCGAAGTCGGAAAATCGCAGGCTGCCGCTGCACAAACTGACCAAATGAACAGTGTTTGTTCATTTGGTCATAACTCGAGCTAGGCTGGTCAAAATGACCTGAAATTTTACCAAAAATTAGATAAGATATAGATCTAAAACTTTTATGAAGAACACTAACCCAAATTATGCCATGAACCCAATCAAAATACTAAGCAAAGTTGGTGACCTGAATCTACAGAATTGCAGATTGCCATATGAACAGTAAAGTTTCAATGGCTATAACTCTCTCTAGAAAACTCCGATTTAGGCGATTCTTGAGCCGATGGAAACCTAAGACATAGTAGAACATTTCATATGAAGAAAATTAGACCAAATTATAGACCTAACTTGATCAAATTGCTAAACGAAGTTGGAATCAATAATCTGCCAGAATAAAATTCTGCAGCATGAACAGTAAACATAATTTGCTTATAACTTGAGCTACAAAACTCCAATTGGGGTGATTCAAAAAGGAGAATAAACTTAAGACAATAAAGAACATTTTCTATGAAGAAAGTTTTATCAAATTCTAACAATAAACTGACCAATGAAACAGTACAATTAGGGACACCAAAATTGAAAATTTGGCAATTTTGCCTAAAAGGCCTAAGTTTTGAGAAAATGACCAAAACCAACAAGTTTAGTGACCAAAATGTGGTATGTGGGTGAAGTTGGAATTTCCATACCTATTAAGCCTTAGAAAGTCAACAAATTGACTTGAATAGTATAGTGAATAGTAACCCGAGGCACAAAATTTCAAGAACGTCGAGTTTAGCATGTTAGGGCTAGGTAAATATGAGTACAACTATTTTATTTAATTTAAATGAAATGTATTGCTAGTATGCTGAGGGTTACTGAATTTTGAACTTGAGAAATTTATTGAAATGATTGTGAAATTGAATGAGTTTGATTGTGAAATTGTAGTGGTTGAGAAAAATTTTTAGAAGTACTTTTTATAGATATTTGAAGAACTGTTTTCTAAATATACAGAGGGAACTTTGTCAAAATTTTTATAAAATTTGCATAAAAATAAAATGGGCCAAAAATATTAAGTAGTTTTAATTTTAACTAAATGTTTTAAATACTTATTAGAAAATGCTCACCACTTATCAAAAAAATAAGAAAATTGTTTTAAAATCCCTTGTAGGGTACTTAATGAGTTATCGGTAGGTGAAGTTTGATAGTTCATTAGGTATTCTACGGGATCATGTTATGCCTTACAGAGGGGTAAGGTGTGACAGTTAAATGGAAAATTTTTGGAAACTGTTTTGAAACCACAGTTAGCATGACAGTCCCTTTCGGAACTCCCCAGTATTAACGGCTACTTGGGGTTGGTAATTGATATTGATTATGTCTCCCATTAATAACGGTTAGTGGGGTAAGACTATATGAGTACTCATTAGCTAGCTAGCCCTTCCCTCATTAATAATGGTTAGTGAGGTTGAGATTGCTTTGTCGTGGTGTACAACACAGCATTGATCGTGAAATTTTGTGTCATGGCCTGAACTGTGTGTTGATGTTGGCAACACTAATGCTTTGTGAATTGTGATTTATGAAATGTGATTTCTCATTTGAAATGTTATTCCAATAAATGGTTCTTATGAACTTAGAACTATTATGATGTTTTCATGCTTAAGAAGGATGTGATTTGTTATGCTTTGACAAATTGTGTTTTTACCTTAAGTTTTGAAATTTTAGTTGTGCACCACTGAGTGATATACTCAGCAATAGCTTCTTTTTGCTGTCGCAGGAAAGGGAAAGGAGAAGGCTGCTGAGTGAGAGACTTGGAAGCAACATTTTAGTTTTGATTGTGGGTATATATAGTAGGTATACCTCTGTAATTTCCTTTTGATGTATTTGATACCTATATGTATGGATGTACGGACATTGAGCAGTTTGTATTTAAAAGCACTACATTGCTATCACATTTTGAGTTTGTAACTATTTTGTATTTCACTTTGAGACTTATGAAAATGTAACTTCTGCAATATTTATTCTATTACTACTTCCAATGAATGTTTACATGGAATTTTAACTATTCTCATGCAATTTTCCACAACAGAATTGATAAGACAAAAAGCTATGATTTGTTTTAAAATCCCTTGTAGCATAACCAATGGGTTATCGGTAGGTGTAGTTCGGTAATTCATTAGGTATGCTACGGGAATATGTCATGGCTTACCAGGGATAAGGTGTGACATGTTTTAGTGGTATCAAAGCTTTGGTTTTTATACAAGTTTTGAAATTGCATGTTTGAAAATTTTTGATAAGTACAACTGCTCAATTCACATTATTGATACATATAGTGCATTACATCATAAATATGGACTAATGGAGGGAAATCTCCTTGTGTTCGTTGTTCAGGGAGTAGAATTCCTTGTGATTTAATATGGAAGAGGGGGATCACATAGTAGAGCAATCAGTAGCAGCTGAGGTATAGGGGGAAGCCCCAGCTCCTCAAAATGCCAGTGGATTGGCTGCACCCATCCCACCCATGCAGTTTCCTGCTCAGTTTGCTTAGCAGATGGCTGCACTATTTCAGCAAATGGCTGGCAATATACCAGTCCAAGCTCCTGTGCAAGCACCTCCAATGCAACCACCATCCCCAGCCAGACAATATGATAAGTTAATGAAGTATGGGGCAACAGATTTCAAGGGTACAGTGGACCCATTGGAAGCTGAGCAATGGTTAGAACGGATGGAGAGGGTCTTCAAGAAATTGCACTGCACATATGAGTTGAAGTTTGAATATTCAATTTCCTTGCTGCATGGAGATGCATATGAGTGGTGGAAGACCATTCCCCACAGTTTGGCTGAGCCGCCAGTGCTGACATGGGATGACTTTCTAAGGGAGTTTAGACAGAAGTATGTTCTTGATACCTATGTGGATATGAAGCTATAGGAGTTTCTCAGTTTGAAGCAAGGGAACAAGACTGTAGTCGAGTATGAGAGAGACTTTTCTCGCCTCAGCCACTATGCTGGAAGCCTACTCACTACCAGTAGAGACAGATGCAAACGGTTTGAGGCTGGTTTGAGGCCTAGTTTGAGATTGCAAGTGGTTGGGTTTCGACATGATAACTTCTCTGGGTTGATATCACAGGCCCTTGAATTGGAAAGGATAGAACTGGAAGGGGCATCTGAGAAGGTAACCACTGAAAAAGAGAAGAGCAATAAGCCTACAGGTCAAAGTCCAAGTAACAATTTGGGTAAGAGGAAGAGCTTTGGGGGACCAAGTAACAGAGGATCTAGTAGGGGAAGATTCTCAGGGCAGAGGCCACCTAGATCCGAACAGCAGACATCTAGGGGTTCCTTTCCTACCCGTGCTTGTGAGATTTGTGGCAGGACTCATGGAGGAGTATGTTATAAGGCCATAGGAGCCTATTACAACTGTGGTGGAAGTGGGCATTTTGCTAGAGATTGCACTAGTGCCCGCAGATCTGGGCCTCCTACTACCACTGAGAGATCTGTTCAAGGTTCTGCTTCCAGAGGACAATAGACAACTAATAGAGGCAGAGGCAGGGGTAGAGGTAACACTTCTGGCAGCCAGGGCACAGTGAGCCAACCAGAGCAGGGTGGTGCACCAGTCAGGGTGTACACCATGCGCCAGAGGGATGAAGCTGAGACATTAGATGTTGTGGCTGGTACTTTCTCCATTTTTGATAGAGATGTATATGTGCTGTTTGACCCTGGTTCTACACATTCTTATGCTAGTGCCAATATTGCATGCTCTATTGCTATTCCTTGTGTGAAATTGGATTATGATGTGCTAGTGACTAGTCCTTTAGGATAAGAGGTTAGGGTGAACAAATTGTATAAGGATTGTCCTTTGGTGATCCAAGGACATACATTCCTATCAGACTTAATTGATATGCCCTTCCGAGATTATGATATCATCTTGGGCATGGATTGGTTAGCCAGGCATCATGCCATGATCGACTGTAGACTGAAGACAATCACTTTTGGTATTCCCGAGTATGCAGACGTAGTGATACACAGGGAGAGGCAGTTATTGCCATCCAACATTATTTCAGCTGCACTTGCTAGAAAGATGATTAGAAAAGGATGTGAAGCTTATCTAGCTCATGTGATAGACACCCAGGTGGGGAGTCCAGATCTTAAAGATATTCCTACAGTATGGAATTTTTCGGATGTCTTTCCAGAAGAATTACCGGGATTGCCTCCGGAAAGAGAGGTGCAGTTTGAAATTGAGACTATGCCTGGTGTGGAGCCAATCTCTATCACTCCTTATAGGATGGCACCTACTAAGTTGAAAGAGTTGAAGGTACAATTGTAGGAATTGTTAGATAAGGGTTTTATCCGCCCTAGCGTGTCACCTTGGGGAGCACCAGTATTATTTGTGAAGAAGAAGGATGGTACTCTCCGCCTATGCATAGATTACAGACAGTTGAATAAGGTGACCATAAAGAATAGATATCCTCTGCCACGGATCGATGATTTGTTTGATCAGTTGAAGGATGCAACTGTATTCTCCAAAATTAACTTGAGATTGGGCTACTACCAGTTGAGGGTGCAGAGCAAAGTATTCCTAAAACTGCCTTTAGGACTCGGTATGGCCACTATGAGTTCTTGGTAATGCCATTCGGGTTGACTAATGCTCCAGCTGCTTTTATGGGCCTAATGAACACTATCTTCAAGCCATATTTAGACCAGTTTGTTGTGGTGTTCATTGATGATATTTTGGTGTACTCAAAGAATGCAGAAGAACACGACAAACACTTGAGGATAGTATTGCATACTTTGAGGGAGAAGCAGTTGTATGCCAAACTGTCGAAATGTGAGTTTTGGCTAAAGGAGATTTCATTTTTGGGGCATATTGTATCTGCAGAAGGTATCCAGGCGGATCCTAGCAAAGTAGAAGCCATTCTTAATTGGAAGCCACCTAGAAATGTCACAGAAGTTCAGAGTTTCCTTGGTTTAGCTGGGTATTATCGAAGGTTTGTGAAGGGATTCTCCATGCTAGCATCTCCATTGACCAAGCTACTTAGGAAGGATGTAAAATTTCAATGGACTAATCGGTGCCAGGAAAGTTTTGATGAGTTAAAAAGGCGTTTAACTGAAGCTCCCGTCTTAACCTTGCCCACTTTGGGTAAGGAGTATATCATATATAGTGATGCTTCTCATAACGGATTAGGCTGTGTGTTGATGCAAGATAGAAATGTCATTGCCTATGCTTCACGCCAGCTTAAACCGCATGAGAGGAATTATCCCATGCATGACTTGGAGCTGGCAGCCATTGTCTTTGCCTTGAAGATCTGGAGACATTACCTGTATGGGGAGAGATGTTATATATACACAGATCATAAAAGTTTGAAGTACTTGGGCACATAGAAGGAGTTAAATTTGAGGCAGAGGAGATGGTTAGAGCTAATAAAAGATTATGATTATTTAATAGACTATCAGCCTGGAAAGGAAAATGTTGTAGCTGATGCTTTAAGTCGCAAGACTATGGCTGGTTTGAGGGTTTCTCCTTTGTCCATGGTGCATGAATTAAGGGCATTGCATGCTAATTTGGAGATTAATGGAGATGGGCAGATGGTAGCTACTTAGCAAGTGAAGCCAATCTCGCGTAACAAATTAAAACAATGGTACGTGAAGGATGATAAGTATGTGAAGTTGATGGAAGAGGCTCGGGATGGCAAGAAAACAGAATTATCAGTAAATGATGAGGGCTTATTGTTATATAAGGGCAGAATGTGCATTCCTGAGAATGTTGAACTGAGGCAGACCATTTTAAAGGAAGCACATGATTCACCTTTTGCAATGCACCCTGGTGGAACCAAAATGTATAGAAGTGTGAAAGAGCACTATTGGTGGAGAGGAATGAAGAAAGACATTGCAGAATATGTTGCCAAATGCCTAACTTGTCAGTAAGTAAAGGAAGAACACCAGGTGCCTGCAGGGTTGCTATAGCCATTACCAAATCCCGAGTGGAAATGGGAAAGAATCACTATGGATTTCGTGACAGGACTTCCACGTACACAAAAGAATCATGATGCAGTTTGGGTTATTGTTGATAGATTGACCAAGTCTGCACACTTTTTGCCAGTGAGAATGGATTACAACCTGGAAAGATTGGCCAAACTATGCATTGATGAAGTGGTGAGGTTGCATGGAGTGCCAATGTCTATTGTGTCTGATAGAGATCCTAGGTTCACTTCTAGATTCTGGGGTAGTCTCCAAAAAGCCCTAGGGACTAGATTGAACTTTAGTACAGCATTCCATCTACAGACAGACGGCCAGTCTGAAAGGATCATTTAGATTTTGGAGGATCTGCTTCGGGCTTGTGTGATTGAGTTTGAAGGGAGTTGGGACACAAACTTGCCTTTAATTGAATTTGCCTACAACAACAGTTATTAGTCAAGCATCGGAATGCCTCCATACGAAGCACTTTATGGCAGGAAGTGTAGAACTCCCTTGTGTTGGGATGAAGTGGGCGAAAGGAAGTTGATTGGTCCAGAATTAGTGCAAAGCATGTAAGAAAAGGTTAAGCTCATTAGAGACAGACTCAAAGTTGCAACGGATAGACAGAAGTCCTACATTGACCTAAAGAGAAGAGATATTCGGTATAGTGTGGGTGACAAGGTGTTCCTGAAAGTTTCCCCATGGAAGAGGATCATGAGGTTTAGTAGAAAGGGGAAACTAAGTCCTCGCTTCATTGGGCCGTATGAGGTTCTGGAAAGAGTGGGTCCATTTGCATATAAACTTGCATTGGCTCCGGAGTTGGAAAAGATTCACAATGTCTTTCATGTCTCCATGTTGAGGAGGTACAGATCAGACCCCTCTCACATTTTGCCAATAGAGGAGATTGAGGTGAATCTAGACCTGATATATGATGAAGAGCCCATAAAGATCTTGGCACATGAGGTGAAGCAGCTGAGGAACAAATAGATACCTCTAGTCAAAGTGTTGTGGAACCATCATTCAGGCCAGGAGGCTACATGGGAGCATGAGGAGGACATGAGAAGACATCACCCACAGCTATTCAGAGACTGAGACCAAGTAAAATTTCGAGGACGAAATTTATTTTTAAGGAGGGAAGAATTGTAACACCCCGAACCTCCTAGTTATGAATAGTATCATTTTTGTCTGTGACTAATACTATTCAAAGACACCTCGAGGACCAAAAATAAATAGAAAATTAATTGAGATAGCCACAATAAAAATTCTAGTGAACAAAAAGGTTAAGGACTCATCGGGTATTATAAAAAGAAGGATTATGACTCGATGAGGGGCATTTTGGTCAATTCACCTCAAGAGTTGACTTTTGACCAAAATGTCAATTAAATTAAATGAAATTAATGAATTGAATTATGGGGTAAAAATTGAAGAAAAATTCAAGTAAAAATATGTGAGGGAAAATTTAAGAAATGAAAACTTAAACTTTCATTTCCATTATGACAAAATTAAAATGAAAGACTTATGGGCTTTTGATAGTTAAATTTAATTATTTAATTAAAAGAAAAAAAATTAAGTGTAAATGTAAAAAAAAAAAAAGGAATAAAATTTAAGTTTAATTGTTCTTATGGCACAATTAAAAATTTATAATTTTAATAAGCTAATTTTGGGGATAAATAAATAAATAAATGAATATATATATATATATATATATATATATATATATATATATATATATATATATATATATATATATATAAGAAGACAAATGTCTTCTTCATTTCTTTTTTTTCATAAGATACAACCACCCTCTCCTCTCTCTTCCTCTCTCTCTCTCTCTCTCTCTCTCTCTCTCTCTCTCTCTCTCTCTCTCTCTCTCTCTCTTTTTCTCTTCTTCTTCCACTTCTTCCCCTCATTGATTTCCCCTCCCAAGTTTTAATTCCCTTAAATTCTCTTCATAAATTTCATAGCCCACTAAAAGAAAACATCAAAGAGATATTTGATTGAGAGATTAAAAGCAAGGAGAACAAGAATTGGAAGAAAAGTGAAGTTGGAAAGAAATCAACAAGAGATAATTTTCTTTTCATGTTAGATTAGTTGTATAAGCTTGGAATGAAGTTAATTTATGATGAAATTTCATAAGAAAATGAAAGAAAACATATATGGAACCTAAACTAGGGTTTTGGCCAAATGGGAGAAAAATTTGGGTTTTGAACATTAGGGTTTAGAGACCAAAAATGTGAAGAAGTGCTAAATGATGTCTTTGACATAGTTTAAGGAAAGAAATGGCCATTTGTGACCTAATTAAGTGTGTTAGAAGTGTTTAAATCAAAGCCAAATTCGGATTGGGTATGAAGCATGACCAAAAGTCAACTTTGAGGGATCAAGAATGAAATTTTAAAAGTCCAATTGGTATGGGACCAATTGGGACTGAAAATAGGCACTAAATGACACAATTTTCATTCAGGAAGCATGCCCAAAAAGTGACCAAAACCTAGTGAACAAACTGACCAAACTTGAAAAACTGTAGTATGAACAGTACACATGAACAGTAATCGTGTTTGGGTTATAACTCGAGCTAGGCAGGTCAAAATGACCTAAAATTTTACCAGTAGTTAGATGAGATATAGACCTAGAACTTTCATGAAGGACACAAACCCAAATTATGCCATTAACCCAATCAAATTATTGAGCAAAGTTGAGTTACTGAATCTGCAAAACTGCAGAATTGCCATATGAGCAGTAAAGTTTCAATGGCTATAACTCTTTCTAGAAAACTCTAATTTAGGCGATTCTTGAACCGATGGAAACGTAAGACATATTAGAATATTTCATATGAAGAATGTTAGGCCAAATTATGAACTTAACTCAATCAAATTGCAAAACGAATTCGGGTCACCGAATCTGCCAGAATCTGGGCACCCAAAATTGACTAAATAAACAGTAAAATTTGCAAGGCTATAACTCTCTCTAGAAAACTCCGATTTTGGCGATTCTTAAACCGATGGAAACCTAAGACATAGTAAAATATTTCATATGAAGAAAATTAGATCAAATTATGGACTTAACTTGGTCAAATTGCTGAATGAAGTTGGATCGATAAATCTGCCAGAACAAAATCTGCAGCATGAACAGTGACGTGAACAGTAATGGTGTTTTGGGCATAACTTGAGCTACACAGCTCTGAATTAGGCGATTCAAAAAGGAAAATAAATTTAAGACCTAAATGAACAATTTTCATGAAGAACATCTCATCAAATTATGATCAAAACTAGGTAAAAATTGGGTTCAAAGATTGGGGCACCAAGCTGTCCCAAAACCAAAATATTCTAAAATTTTCAAAGCTAACTTGGGATGCATTAGACATGCATTTAATGAGTTCTTGGCAGCAATTGAGATTGGTATTGAGGTATTCTATTTGTGTATTTTCAGTAGAAAAAGAAGTTAGAACGGACAAGGAGAAGTAGGTAACAATAAAGGAGAGCATTGAAGGTTTGTGCACAACTAACATTTTCTTCATTTTTAAATTTGTAAATTGCTTGGAATGTGTTAAATTGAATGAGTTTGCTTTGAACAAGTTTACTTTGACTGAAATATGGTTTTTCTCTTGAATTTAAGAAATTTAGGTGTTGCTACCTTTATTTGGATATTATGATGAATTTAAATATGTTTATTGGTTTATAAATGTGATTGTTAAATGGAAAATTTTTGGAAACTGTTTTGAAACCACAGTTAGCATGACAGTCCCTTTCGGAACTCCCCAGTAGTAGCGGCTACTTGGGGTTGGTAATTGATATTGATTATGTCTCCCATTAATAACGGTTAGTGGGGTAAGACTATATGAGTACTCATTAGCTAGCTAGCCCTTCCCTCATTAATAACGGTTAGTGAGGTTGAGATTGCTTTGTCGTGGTGTACAACACAGCATTGATCGTGAAATTTTGTGTCATAGCCTGAACTGTGTGTTGATGTTGGCAACACTAATGCTTTGTGAATTGTGATTTATGAAATGTGATTTCTCATTTGAAATGTTATTCCAATAAATGGTTCTTATGAACTTAGAACTATTGTGATGTTTTCATGCTTAAGAAGGATGTGATTTGTTATGTTTTGACAAATTGTGTTTTTACCTTAAGTTTTGAAATTTTAGTTGTGCACCACTGAGTGATATACTCAGCGATAGCTTCTTTATGCTGTCGCAGGAAAGGGAAAGGAGAAGGCTGCTGAGTGAGAGACTTGGAAGCAACATTTTGGTTTTGATTGTGGGTATATATAGTAGGTATACCTCTGTAATTTCCTTTTGATGTATTTTGTACCTATATGTATGGATGTACGGACATTGAGCAGTTTGTATTTAAAAGCACTGCATTGCTATCACATTTTGAGTTTGTAACTATTTTGTATTTCACTTTGAGAATTATAAAATTGTAACTTCTGCAATATTTATTTTATTACTATTTCCAATGAATGTTTACATGGAATTTTAACTATTCTCATGCAATTGTCCGCAACAGAATTGATAAGATAAAAAGCTATGATTTGTTTTAAAATCCCTTGTAGCATAACTAATGGGTTATCGGTAGGTGTAGTTCGGTAATTCATTAGGTGTGCTACGGGAACATGTCATGGCTTAGCAGGGATGAGGTGTGACAACTTTGACTGCTAAAGTCCAAAACATAAAATGTGCCTGAGAAGTAAAAGTGACTTAGGCAGCTGAAGTCCCCACTTTCGGCTAACCAAACCTGGAATTCTGTAGCACTAAACCAGCCCAAAAACTTGACTATTTCATTTCTTAAGCTCTAAACTCATGTTTAACTATATACATAAGTGCTTATACAACTTATTAACTTCAAGGAACTTACAACCACAACATGCAATAATAATTCATTAAAACCCACAAGGAAATTTCAATTCCATCAAAAATAAAAAAGGAAAAGGATACCATTTCAAAATGCCCAAAATCCCAAACCTACTAGTTATGTGTTTACTAACCAAAAGGAGCTTACCTTAACCACATGCAACCAAATTTCAACACCCATGTTAGATTTAAACTTTTTCTATAATTCCATAGAATAAAGCAAACCCATTTAAACATTTTTAGCATCATTAAGTTGAATTTTAAAATCTTTAAGCATATGAAGTACTAAACTAAAACAATATGAAAGATTGCATGCTAGGACTTCACATGTAACTTGAACCTCCCTTTTTACTCTTCCATTGGTTTACATTAAAAACACATAAGCGCCCACTACTCAAAAAGAAAATAAACATCTTTCTTGCATGCAATGCCTAAAATAGAACTAATAGATTGTGAGGAAAGAATTAACCACTCCATACAAGAAAACCTACCTTTTAAAGCTAGACTCTTAAGAACACTAGGGTGGAGGCCACAAAATTCCTTTACTTGAACTTTAACTTTCAATCTGAAGGAACGGAAGCGTGAAAAACACAAGATTATACCATTGAATTCAAAAATTTTCACTTAGGGTCACATGCACCATGCAAGATTTATTTTTATCTATTTGATTTCAATGATA
This sequence comes from Hevea brasiliensis, assembly GCF_030052815.1. Lineage (NCBI taxonomy): Eukaryota > Viridiplantae > Streptophyta > Magnoliopsida > Malpighiales > Euphorbiaceae > Hevea > Hevea brasiliensis. Next base: position 88,956,247 of record NC_079493.1, on the reverse strand, counting down.
AACAACATATTAAAACTCTTTTAATATGTTTTTGGATCTGTATTTGCCATTTAAGATTTTAAAATTAATCAGATTAATTTTAGAACCCTAGATTAAATCAAGAACGATTACACTAACCTCTTGATGTGCTGCAGCGTGTCTGCGCCTTTGAGATTCGTCTTGAGGACAATAGATGTTGTCCCTCTAGCTTGTCCACACTAAGAACACCTATGGCAGCCCTTGAACAGCTTCTAAAGCCTTTTCTATTAATTAGAAATTCAAGTTCTGCCTTTTAAGAGATTAGAGATGTAAACAGGACACTAGAAACAATTTCTAGCGTTCTTAATTCAAGAGATTGATGGCTAATCTCTTTGAATTGATGAGAGATGAAGAGAAATAGCTGGAGAGGCTCAAAGTGGCGTGACAAATGAGAGGAGAGGCTGCTGGTTATGTTTTCTTTTCATAACCACACTTAAATAGCTAGGTTAACACATTAAACCCTAGCCACATGTCACCTTTTGATTAGCTCTAGGTTTAAGTGACCCAATCACATTGTGCCAAGTGTCAAACCTATATTTAATCTTGATTTTAATCATCTTACATGATTAAAAAAAAACATTTGGCAAGCTTATGTGTTATGCCATGTGTCACCATCTCATGGTGCCACGTGTCACACTGTGAAATGACCAAAATGCCCTGTCTTAATTTTGAGTTCTTAACCCAAAATAATTATTTTCTTCTTCTAATTAATTTATATCAAATATAAATTAATTAATTAATCTCTATTAATTAATTTCTCATCAATTAAATTCATATTTAAACACTTTAAATATAAATTTAATTTATACTACACATCCAATAATCTAGATTTGGTTTCAAGTCATGCTAGGGACTTTGCAATTTAATTGCAAACCAAATCTATTTAATTAATCAATTAAACTCTTTAATTAATTAATTAAATCATATTTAAAAAGGTGATAACTTGTGTATGTGTGTGACTTACTAGGCTCATCACTAATTGGCAATGAGACATGATATCAACTCTTAATATCATCAGAACTCTTTCTTACCATAAATGATTTCTCTAAATCATTTTATGAACCTCATAGACCATGGTTAACACCTAGCATAGCATGCCATGGCCACCCAATTAGTAATAAGATTTACCTTAAATGAACCTATAATCATATGTTACCATGCACTAGAATCTCTCTGTTACAAAATCCCAACTCAAGCTAGAGTCATGGTTTATGTCAAACTCCATTTGCTATGAATATTATGTTCTCTTTTAATTCCAGTTCTTGATTAAAAAGATTTTCTCATCAGAAACTCTTTTCTGAATAAATCTATCTGTCCTGGCCAGGAACTTGAAACATCAAGAACAATTAAATGAACATAGGATTTTAACTCTATTTACTTAGAGGAACAGATTCCATCTTGATCAACACCTACCTCCATATATAACTAGTAGGAGCCAACACATGCCCATATACCCATACATAGTACAAGTATGAAAGCAGTATCAAACTCAAACTACCTATATACAAGATAAGCTGTGCTATCTCGGTCTAAAGATTATATGCCTCGATATGATTTATGACAAAACATTGACAAGAGTAAACTCCATGTGCTTGTCATAAGTGTCACTGGTTCGGCCTACTTATCATTTATAAGTGCCTATCATATTTGTTATATGGCATGAGACTCACCATTCCATCTTATCTATATCTCATATAAATAACTTGGGAACAAATATGAATACAATCTTTCTGGATAAGTCATGTCCTTATTATGAAGTATCCTCGATTGTGAACCTATTTATGATACTTTGTGCTAGAAATATTGTCACTCATATTCTTAACAACTTAAGAATAATATTTCTAACAAAATATCAATGGACCTTTTCTATTACACATAAATATATTATGTAAACGGAAAAGTGAAAATGCCTTTTATTAATAAAAATATGTACAAGATACATACTAAATGATATGCTCTAGGGCATATTACTAACACAATCACCTCTTTCTCCTTCTTGATTCACTAGCATAAAAGCAAACATTCAATGATTAAAATCGAAGTCCAAGAGTAAAAAAGGAAAGGAAATAGGGACTTGGGTTTTAAACATACCAAAACAGAAAAGAATGACATGCCTTGCTCATGATCTCATCTGTCTTAGTTTCCTTTTATACCCTCAGCTTAAAAGGGACCTCAGATAACCTAAAAAGGGATTTTCAGCAGCCAAAAGTCCTTGTATCCCCTTTTATCTTTTTAACCTCGAAATTGGAAAGCATAACTTCTAAACCCTTTAGCCCTCTACTTGAACACTTCCAAGATTCTTACCACCATGCTAACTCATCCTTGAAACCCTAGTTTTTATTGAAATTCCCAAACATAGTAGGAATATTAACATTAGAAACTTGGTGGATATTAAATTCTTCCCCCTTTAGGAACATTCATCCCTGAATGAAAAACAACTCAAGGACATACCTGAAATAGGTAGGAATATTGTTATAGCATGGAGTCTTCTTCCATGTTATGGTGACCCTAAAGGATTTTAAACATTGGTATCCTCCTATTCCTCAACCTCCTGATCTATATATCTACAATCTGAATTGGCTGCTCAAGTAAGAGAGATTTTTTAAAATCTCCATATCCAGTTACTTATTACTTTGTTTGGATTTGACATAAACTTTTGTAACATAAAAACATGAAAAACCATTATTGTGCAAAATCTCCAAATTGTAGAAAATCTAAGATGGAATATAAAAAGGTGCGATCCATGGCTTGTTCCTGATTTTTTGTATTTATATCTAGTAAAAAAAACCTCAATTTGGAGTTTTAGAGGCCTTAGAAGTTTGTTCGGGTTGAGTGAAACAGAGTAGGAGTCAAATTAAAGTCTGAGTTGGGGAATTTTACACAACTCATGCTTCATTACATGAGGTAGGCTGTGTAAGCCTCCATAGCTCTTAAAGCTTTCAAATCTTGGGGTGGCAGAAGGTTACACAGGCCAGGAACCTTTACACAGCTCGTGTACTTGCTCTTTCTTTGTCTTCTCTTAGTAGCCAGTTACACAGGGCAAGGATGCTGAAGGAGCGGAAGCATGAAAAACATAAGTTTAGATAATTGAATTCAAAATTTTTTCTTCTAGGATCACATGCATCATGCAAGATTCATTTTTATCTATTTGATTTCAATGATAAACAACATATTAAAAAACTTTTAATATATTTTTGGATCTACATTTGTCATTTAAGATTTTAGAAATAATAGATTAATTCTTTAGAACCCTAGATTAGATTAAGAACAAGTGCACTAACCTTTTGATGCATTGCAGTTGTGTTTGGCACCTTCAGGATGCAACTAGGACACCAGATGTTGTCCCTCTAGCTTATCCACACCAAGATCACTAATGGCAGCCCCTTGAATAGCTTCTCAAGCCTTTCCAATTAATTAGAAAATTAGGTTTTGCCTTCAGAGATGCTATAAATGCATACAGGACACTAGAAACAATTTCTAGTATTTTTAATTCAAGAGAATGTTGGCAATTCTCTTTAAATTAATGAGAGATGAAGAAAAAGAGAGGAAGAGCACTCCAACGATGGCGGCACCTATGAAGAACAGCAGCTTATCATTTTACTCTTTTATAACAACACATTATATAGTTAGGTCACTACTTAAAACCCTTGCCACATGTCACCTTCTGATTGGCTCTTAGTTTAATTGACCCAATCACATTGTGCCAAGTGCCAAACTTAGATTTAATCTTGACTTTGATAATCTTACATGATTAAAAGACAATTGAAAAGCTTATGTGTAGTGCCATGTGTCACCATCTCATGGTGCCACATGTCACCCTATGAAATAACCAAAATACCCCTGTGTCTTAATTTTGAGTTCTCAACCCAAAATAATTATTTTTCTTCTTCTAATCAATTTATATCAAATATAAATTAATTAATTAATTTCTAATAATTAAATTCATATTTCAACACTTTAAATATAAATTTAACTTATACTACACATTCAATAACCTAGATTTAGTTTTAAGCCATGCTAGGGACTTTGCAATCTAATTGCAAATCAAACCTATTTAATTAATCAATTAAACTCTTTAATTAGTTAATTAAATCACATTTAACTTGGTGATTACTTGTGTATGTGTGTGACTCACTAGGCTCATCACTAATTGGCAATGAGATATGATATTAACTCTTAATATCATTAGAACTCTTTCTTATTACAAATGATTTCTCTAAATTATTTTATGCACCTCATAGACCATAGTTAACACCTAGCATAGCATGCCATGGCCACCCAATTAGTTATAAGGAATACCTTAAATAAAACTATAATCATATGTTACCATGTACTAAAATCTCTCTGTTACAAAATCCCAATTCGGGCTGGACTCATGGTTTATGTCAAACCCCATTTGCTATGAATATTATGTTCTCTTTTAATTCCAGTTCTTGATTAAAAGATTTTCTCATAAGAAACTATTTTCTGATTAAATCTATCTATCCTGGCCAGGAACTTGAAACATGAAGAACAATTAAATGAACATAGGATTTTATCCCTATTTACTTAGAGTAACAGATTCCATCTTGATCAACATCTACCTCCATATATAACTAGTAGGAGCCAACACATGCTCATATACCCATACATAGTACAAGTATGAAAGCAATATCAAACTCAAACCACCTATATACAAGATAACTGTGCTATCTCAGGTCTAAAGATTATATGCACTGATATAATTTATGATAATACATTGATAAGAGTAAACTCCATATGCTTGTCATAAATGTCACTGGTTCGGCCTACTTATCATGTATAAGTGCCTACCATATTTGTTATATGGCATGAGACTCATCATTCCATCTTATCTATATCTCATATAAATACATAGGGAACAAACATGAATACAATCTTTCTGGATAAGTCATGTCCTGTGTGAAGTATCCTCGATTGTGAACCAATTTATGATACTTTGTGCTAGAAATACTGTCACTCATATTCTTAACTACTTAAGAATAGAATTTATAACAAAATATCAATGGACCTTTTCTATTGCACATAAATATATTATGTAAACAGAAAAGTGAAAATGCCTTTTATTAATAAAACATGTACAAGATACATACTAAATGAAATGCTTTAGGGCATACTATTAATAATCTCCCACTAGCACTAGAGCCATTCATTACAATATCTTAGACCCATCTTCTCAAGATGTCGATCTGGCTGAGTTTATGACATAGGCTTAGTGAATGGATCAGCTGGATTTTCAGCTGATGCTATTTTCTGCATAGCCACATCGCCTCGCCCAACTATTTCTCTGATAATGTGGTAGCGCCTTTCTATGTGTTTGGATTTCTGCTGAGACAAGGGTTCCTTAGCCTGTATGACTGCTCCATTGTTGTTACAGTGAAGTGGAACTACTGACTCAATGGAAGGAACTACTGCATGTTCTATCACGAACTTTTTTATCCAAACAGCTTCCTTTACAGCATCTGATATAGCAATATACTCAGTCTCAGTAGTAGAATCTGCAGTCGTGCTTTGTTTGGAAATCTTCCAACTGACTGCACCTCCATTACAAATGAACACATAACCAGAGGTAGACTTTCTATCATCGATATCTGATTGTAAATCAGAATCAGTATAACCATCCAATTGCAAGTCTTCACGTCCATATATTAAGAACAAATCCTTAGTTCTTCTCAAGTACTTAAGGATATTCTTGATAGCTATCAAGTGTTCCAAACCTGGATTGGATTGATACCAACTAGTCAAACTAATAGCATATGCGATATCCAGCCTAGTACACAACATTAAATACATCAAATTTCCAATAGTCGAAGCATATGGAATCCTGGCCATTTTATCTCTTTTTTCAGGTGTCTTTGGAGACATCTCTTTAGAAAGGTGAATACCATATCTCACTGGTAACAATCCTCTCTTGGAATCAAGCATGTTAAACCTCTTTAACAGCTTTTCCAAGTATAAACTTTGGGATAAACCATTATTCTTTTCGCTTTATCTCTATAGATGTAAATCCCAATAATATAGGTTGCCTCCCCTAAGTCTTTCATGGAGAATGTATTTGACAACCATACCCTTATAGTTGTCAATATACCTGTGTCATTACCCAACAACAGAATGTCATCCACATATAAGACAAGGAAAGTGATAGCACAATCACTAACCTTCATATATACACATGGCTCATCCTCATTTTTGATAAAACCAAATGATGCAATGGCTTCATCAAAATGGATGTTCCAACTCCTCGAAGCTTGTTTTAACCCATAAATGGATAACTTTAGCTTGTATACTTTGGAACCATCTTGGGATTCAAAACCCCTAGGTTGTTCCATGAAAATGTTTTCTTCAATGTATCTATTGAGAAAAGCTGTTTTGACATCCATCTGTCAAATCTCATAATCATAGTATGCAGCTATTGCTAATAGAATCCTAATTAATTTAAGCATGGCAACAGGCAAGAAAGTCTCCTCATAGTCGATTCCTTGCCTTTGGCGAAACCCTTTCGCTACTAGCCTTGCTTTATAGGTCCCTACCTTTCCATCAGAACCAATTTTCTTCTTGAAAACGCATTTGTTCCCTATAGGTCCAATACCTTAAGGTGGGTCAACAAGATCCCAAACTTGATTCTTATACATGGAATCAATCTCGGATTTTATAGCATCAATCCATTTTGAAGAGTCTATATTTTATATAGCTTCTTCATAGGTAAGTGGATCAACTCCATGATTTACTTCTTCATGAGTAGACAACTCTTGTTCTTCTTTATGAAGGAAACCATATCTCACAGGTGGGTGAGATATCCTGGTTATTCTATGAGGAACACCTGTAGATGTTTCATCAAAAGGTGTAGGTTGACTGGATTGATCCATATCCATCTGATCTGTTGGTTGGTCAGAATTCTCCAATTCTAACTCTATTTGCCTTCCTTTGCCTCCTTCTTGAACAAACTGTTGTTCAAGAAATGTGGTATCTGTACTTGCCACAACCTTTTGTGAAGTAGGCAAATAAAAATAATATCCAAAACTACCTTTTGGATATCCAACAAATTAACCCTTTTCTGATATGGTTTCCAATTTATTAGTATTTAGCTTTTTGATATAAGCTGGACAACCCCAAATCTTAACATGCTTAAAACTTGGCTTTCTTCCATGCCATATCTCATAAGGTGTGGAAAAAACTGATTTTGATGGAATCCTATTTAGAATATACAAAGCTAATTCTAATGAAAATCCCCAAAAGGAGATTGGCATATCAGTATAGCTCATCATACTACATACCATATCCAATAGGGTACGATTTCTCCTTTCAGATACACCATTCAGCTGTGGTGTTCCTGGAGGAGTCAGCTAGGAAACAATGCTGTGCTCTCTCAAGTATTCATCAAATTCAATACTCAAATATTCACCTCCACGATCTAATCGAAGAGCTTTAATACTCTTTTTTGTTTGATTTTCTACTTCAGATTTAAATTCTTTGAACTTTTCAAAGGATTCATGTTTGTATTTCATCAAATACAAATACCCAAACCTTGATTTATCATCAGTAAAGGTAATAAAGTAATAAAAACCGCCTACTAGCCATTTCCATAAATGGACCACATACATCACTATGTATTAGCTCTAAAATATCAGTATAAGCTTTTTGATATAAGCTGGACAACCCCAAATCTTAACATGCTTAAAACTTGGCTTTCTTCCATGCCATATCTCATAAGGTGTGGAAGAAACTGATTTTGATGGAATCCTATTTAGAATATACAAAGCTGATTCTAATGCAAATCCCCAAAAGGAGATTGGCATATCAGTATAGCTGAAGGAGCGGAAGCATGAAAAACACAAGTTTAGATCATTGAAATTCAAAATTTTTCATCTAGGGTCACATGCATCATGCAAGATTCATTTTTATCTATTTGATTTCACTAATAAACAGCATATTAAAACTCTTTTAATATATTTTTGGATCTACATTTACCATTTAAGATTTTAGAATTAATCAGACTAATTTTAAGAACCCTAGATTAGATCAAAACAAGTGCACTAACCTCTTGATGCGCTGTAGTGTGTTTAGCACCTTTGGGATGTGTCTTTAAGATACCAGATGTTGTCCCTCTAGCTTGTCCACAACAAGATCACCTACGGCGGCCCTTGAACAGCTTCTAAAGCTTTTTTTATGAATTAGAAAATCAAGTTTTGCCTTTTGAGAGATTAGAGATGTAAACAAAACACTCGAAACAATTTCTAGTATTTTTAATTCAAGAGATTGTTTGCTAATCTCTTTGAATTGATGAGAGATGAAGAAGAAGAGAAGGGAGAGGTCTCAAAAGTGGCGGTACAAAGAGAAAGGCAGCAGCTTATTATGTTTTTCTTTTCATAACAACACTTATATAGCTAGGTCACCACTTAAAACCCTTACCACATGTCACATTCTGATTGGCTCTAGGTTTAATTGACCCAATTACATTGTGCCAAGTGTCAAACCTATATTTAATCTTGACTTTGATCATCTTACATTATTAAAAGACATTTGGCAAGCTTATGTATAGTGCCATGTGTCACCATCTCATGGTGCCACATATCACCCTGTGAAATAACTAAAATGCCCCTATGTCTTAATTTTGAGTTCTCAATCCAAAATAATTATTTCTCTTCTTCTAATCAATTTATATCAAATATAAATTAATTAATTAATCTTTATTAATTAATTTTTCATTAATTAAATTCATATTTAAACACTTTAAATATAAATTTAACTTATACTATACATCTAATAATCTAGATTTAGTTTCAAGTCATGATAGGGACTTTGCAATCTAATTGCAAACTAAACCTAATTAATTAATTAATTAATTAAACTCTTTAATTAATTAATTAAATCATATTTAATTTGGTGATTACTTGTGTATGTGTATGATTTACTAGGCTCATCACTAATTGGCAATGAGACATGATATCAACTCTTAATATCATTAGAACTCTTTCTTACCATAAATGATTTCTCTAAATCATTTTATGCACCTCATAGACCATGGTTAACGCCTAGCATATTATGCCATGGCCACCCAATCAGTAATAAGGTTTACCTTAAATGAACCTATAATCATATGTTACCATGCACTAGAATCTCTCTGTTACAAAATCCCAATTCGAGCTGGAGTCATGGTTTATGTCAAACCCCATTTGCTATGAATATTATGTTCTCTTTTAATTTCAGTTCTTGATTAAAAAGATTTTCTCATTAGAAACACTTTTCTGATTAAATCTATCCATCCTGGCCAGGAACTTGAAACATCAAGAATAATTAAATGAACATAGGATTTTATCTCTATTTACTTGGAGGAACAGATTCCATCTTGATCAACACCTACCTCCATGTATAACTAGTAGGAGCCAACACATGCCCATATACCCATACATAGTACAAGTATGAAAGCAGTATCAAACTAAAATCACCTATATACAAGATAATTGTGCTATCTCAGGTCTAAAGATTATATGCACTGATATGATTTATGACAATGCATTGACAAGAGTAAACTCCATGTGCTTATCATAAATGTCACTGGTTCGGCCTACTTATCATGTATAAGTGCCTATCATGTTTGTTATATGGCATGAGACTCACCATTCCATCTTATTTATATCTCATATAAATAACTTGGGAACAAACATGAATACAATCTTTCTAGATAAGTCATGTCCTTATTGTGAAGTATCCTCGATTGTGAACCTATTTATGATACTTTGTGCTAGAAATACTGTCACTCATATTCTTAACAACTTAAGAATAGAATTTCTAACAAAATATCAATGGACCTTTTTTTATTACACATAAATATACTATGTAAACAGAAAAGTGAAAATGCCTTTTATTAATAAAACATGTACAAGATACATACTAAATGATATGCTCTAGGGCATACTGCTAACAATCTGCCACTTGCACTAGAGCTATTCATTACAATATCTTATACCCATCTTCTCAAGATATCAGTCTAGTTGAGTCTGTGACATGGGCTTAGTGAATGGATCAGTTGGATTTTCAGCTAATGCTATTTTCTGCTTGGCTACATCGCCTCGCCCAACTATTTCTCTTATAATGTGGTAGTGCCTTTCTATGTGTTTGGATTTCTGGTGAGACTGGGAGTATGACTGCTCCATTGTTGTCACAGTGAAGTAAAACTGCTGACTCAATGGAAGGAACTACTATAAGTTCTGTCACAAGCTTCTTTATCCAAATAGTTTCCTTTTACAGCATCTGATGCAGCAATATACTCGGCTTCAGTAGTGGAATCTGTAGTCATACTCTGTTTGGAACTCTTCCAACTGACTGCACCTCCATTATAAATGAACACATATCCAGAGGTAGACTTTCTATCATCGATATCTGATTGGAAATCAGAATCAGTATAACTATCCAATTGCAAGTCTCCACCTCCATATATTAAGAATAAATTCTTAGTTCTTCTCAAGTACTTAAGGATATTCTTGACAGCTATCCAGTGTTCCAAACCTGGATAGGATTGATACCTGCTAGTCAAACTAACAGCATATGTGATATCCGGCCTAGTACACAACATTGCATACATCAAACTGCCAATAGCCAAAGCATATGGAATCCTGGCCATTTTATCTCTTTTTTAAAGTGTCTTAGGAGACATCTCTTTAGAAAGATGGATACCATGTCTCACTGGTAACAATCCTCTCTTGGAATAAAGCATGTTAAACCTTTTTAATAGCTTTTCCAAGTATAGACTTTGGGATAAACCAATTTTTCTTTTCTCTCTATATTTATAGATGCGAATCCCAAGAATATAGGTTGCCTCCCCTAAGTCTTTCATGGAGAATGTATTTAACAACCATACCTTTACTGTTGTCAACATACCTGTGTCATTACCCATCAACAGTATGTCATCCACATATAAGACAAGGAAAGTGATAGCACTGTCACTAACCTTCTTATATACACATGGCTCATCCTCATTTTTTATAAAACCAAATGACTTAATGGCTTCATCAAAACGGATGTTCCAAATCCGCGAAGCTTGTTTCAACCCATAAATGGATTGCTTTAGCATGCATACCTTGGAACCATCTTGGGATTTAAAACCCCTAGGTTATTCCATCAAAATGTTTTCTTCAATGTATCTATTGAGAAAATTTGTTTTGACATCCATCTGCCAAATCTCATAATCATAGTATGCAGCTATTGCTATAAGAATCCTAATTGATTTAAGCATGGCAACAGGCAAGAAAGTCTCCTCATAGTCGATTCCTTGCCTTTGGGGAAACCCTTTCGCTACTAGCTTTGCCTTATAGGTCTCTACCTTTCCATCAGAACCAATTTTCTTCTTTAAAACCCATTTGTTCCCTATAGGTATAATACCTTTAAGTGGGTCAACAAGATCCTAAACTTGATTCTTATACATGGAATCAATCTCGGATTTCATAACATCAATCTATTTTGAAGAGTCTATATCTGATATAGCTTCTTCATAAGTAAGTGGATCATCTCCATGATCTATTTCTTCATGAGTAGACAACTCTTGTTCTTCTTCATGAAGGAAACCATATCTCACTAGTGGGTGAGATACCCTGGTTGTTCTACGAGGAATAGCTGTAGATGTTTCATCAAAGGGTGTAGGTTGACTAGATGGATCTATATCCATCTGATCTGTTGGTTAGTCAGAATTCTCTAATTCTAACTCTATTTGCCTTTCTTTGCCTCCTTCTTGAACAAACTGTTGTTCAAGAAATGTGGTATCTCTACTTGCCACAACCTTTTGTGAAGTAGGCAAATAAAAATAATATCCAAAACTACCTTTTGGATATCCAACAAATCAACCCATTTCTGATCTGGTTTCCAATTTATTAGTATTTAGCTTTTTGGTATAAGCTGGACAATCCCAAATCTTAACATGCTTAAAACTTGGCTTTCTTCCATGCCATATCTCATAAGGTGTGGAAGAAACTGATTTTGATGGAATCCTATTTAGAATATACAAAGCTAATTCTAATGCAAATCCCCAAAAGGAGATTGGCATATCAGTATAGCTCATCATACTACATACCATATCCAATAGGGTACGATTTCTCCTTTAAGATACACCATTCAGCTGTGGTGTTCCTGGAGGAGTCAGCTAGGAAACAATGCCGTGCTCTCTCAAGTATTCATCAAATTCAATACTCAAATATTCACCTCCACGATCTAATCGAAGAGCTTTAATACTCTTTTTTGTTTGATTTTCTACTTCAGATTTAAATTCTTTGAACTTTTCAAAGGATTCATGTTTGTATTTCATCAAATATAAATACCCAAACCTTGATTTATCATCAGTAAAGGTAATAAAGTAATAAAAACCGCCTCTAGCCATTTCCATAAATGGACCACATACATCACTATGTATTAGCTCTGTCGACACCATATTTTGGCCGATCTCCAGAATTAATAAACTTTGAAACCGATCCCCAGTACTAAGTCTCCCTTTAACAGCTAACCACATTTCCGATCTCTCTTTTGCTAGATAACCACATTACCGATCTCTTCACAAGGAAATGAATCAATGCTAGGTCCTCACATCAGTCAAAGCCTTACCAGTCTATTAAATCACTCACCGATCTCTCATTGTCGAATCTCCTGACCAGTCAAGTATATTCCTGATCTCTGTTGAGAAACGAAATTGAACTGACACTAGATCTTTGTTACCATCTTTGTTGCCGATCTCCCTTTCAAAAGTTTAAGAATAATTAAAGGTTCCGTTCCGGTTTAATGATGATCCCGATCTTAAATGTTCAAGCCAAATTTCTAATTTTAGTCAAGTCCCGTTTAGCGTTGGTTCCCTACCGATCCCGTGCTCATTGTGTTTTCCGATCTCTCACACTTAGGTTAATAATCACTTTCAGTTATTCCAACATACTCAGACAATCAAATGTTTAAATAATTTAGAAATTTTCCGATCACAACCATTCATCGAACAAAAGAGGCATTCCATTTCATTTCATTTCAAGAATTTGTACAAGTTATTCAGCTGGAGGGTCACCCCAAGCCTGATCTACATCTTGTCCGTCCACTCTCTCACCCTCAGCCTCCTCCTCACTCTCCTCACCTTCATCATCGGGAGCCAGGTTGGCCATCCAGGAGAAGTCCTCCTCAGGGTAACGCTTCTTGAGCTCAGCCAGGAGATCTCTGTGAGCATTCACATAAGCGCCGGCCACTCCAGTCACTATCTCTTCTTCTTTCACCTTGAGCTCCTCAACAAGGTGAGCGAGTTGAGCAGCTTCATCGGCCCGGAGTGCTTGCACTTCTTCAAAAGCGTGGGCCTGCTCGGCCAGCTTGTCCTCATAGAACTTCATTCGCCCCTCAATTTAAGATATGTAGCTCTGAGCGGATGAAAGTTGAGATCGGAGGGAAGCTGCTTCATGACCCATCCTCTCGACCTCTTTACGCAGGCGATGCGCCTTCTCCCGTATGATGTGCTGGTTCACCAGGCACTCCACGTTCAAGCTCATGGATCGGGTCAAGATATCATCAAGGTTATCCGGAGACAGCCTATCCCGATCTTCTCGAAGACAAATGGAGGACGCCAAGACCTTAGCGAAACCAGGGTTTTCTCGAACCGTACGATTCTTCTCCAGTGAGTGGACTAAGACTTGGGCACCGCGGGAGATAGTCCTCACGTTAGGTTGAGAAGAACCCTCTTCTGCATTCGGAGCAACTAGAGGAGGTGGAGGCGGCTCTTCCCGGCGAGGAGGGGATCGGACCACTTCTGCGATCTCCAGTCCCGAAGGTTGAGATGAGCCTTCTTGTATTTCCCTGGGCTCATGCCTGGGTGTCTGCATTTCCTCAACTCGTTTCATCTCCTGTACCTTCTGGGAGATCTCCCTCTTTCGCTTCGGCTCTCCTTGGAGGCTTTGCCACTGGCCATACCTGCACAAAGAAGAGGTCAGTGAGATCGCTAAGGTCCTGAGATCTGAGATGTAGAAAATACCGATGCCGAGGTCAGAGAGCTGGAGTCCGCGATCTTTGCCGGTGATCAATTCCATAGTCCAATGGTGCAGCTCGGCGGTCACTGCATCCAAGCAACAGAACTTCTCTCTGGACGCCTGCTCCTTCAACTCCATCACCATGGCGCCCTCTTCCCTATTCAACACGAGACGCTTCGGAATTAAAGGGCCTTGGTGTAGCCAGCTATGAGGGAAACCCTCAAAGCCGTTCGGAATTTTGCTCCTTAGAATGAAGAAGCGGTTCTTCCAGTTTTTCAGGGAGGAGGGCAGATCGATGAAGAGCCCGCAATGTGGCTTCGCCTGGAAAAACCAGTACTTGTCGTCCTTTCGACGAGTTAACCTATGCAGCTCGGCGAATACCTTAGGCATAGGACGGAATCCCTTAGCTCGGCAGAGGCCTCGAAAGGCTACTAAGATCCGCCATGAGTTCGGGTGAACTTGAGCTATGCACACTTAGAAAAATTTCAAGACTTCCTTAAAGAAGTCGTCAAGAGGGAACCGCAGCCCGGCTTTCAACTGTTCTTCATATACCATAATCATGTCGTTCTCTTCAAAGAAATGATCGGCTCAGAGATCGTCGTGACACCGGATAAGTTCATATGAATCGGGCTCAATGTTATACTCCTGGCTGAATGACTGCAGATCGGTTTCTTGAAGGACCGATGGCAGCTTGTCCATGGGAAGATTCTCTCTCCCTGAAGAAGGCGCATGCCTTGATGACGTCACTTGTTCCCGATCTGGGACAGAGACTCTAGGAGGTTCAGGTCGCGCCCCTGGCCCGACTACCTCTACTTCATCAGATGACCACGAGAACTGGATGGAAGGAGGACTCGCCGCTCTCTGACCTTCGGCGCCGCTCATTTTCAAAGGAAATAGAGAATTTAAACTAAAAGAAGGATCTAAACCCTTACCGGAGCTTGATCGAAGTCGGAAGAGCTTGAGAAAATGAGAGAATTTCGAAGTTGTTCGCGAGAAACTGAAAATGACACAAGAGAGCAAATGGCTAACCCCCACCCCTATTTATACTCGTCCGAGCATTTAATGCTCACAGCATCCCAGGCGGTGCATCGGTCAGCGAGATCTGCCAGCTGTTTCTGACACATCTCATGAATATTCTGGAAATTCCATAAAGAGATCGGCAGATTAAGATAAATCTTTTGAATTACGGATCATTTAGGGTCATTTAAATTAAAGGTCAGATCGGGTAAATACTTCAGAGATCGAAAAATAATTAATGCAATAATAATAAAATGATAATTGACAAAATGAAATCTTTATTTCCAAGAGATCGGATTGCATTAAAATTGGACTACATCATTTCGGTGGCCTCTAGAGATCGGATTGCATTAAAATTGGACTACATCATTTCTGTGATCTCTAGAGATCAGATTACATTGAAAATAAAATACATCATTTGGGCGATCTCAGAGACCGGTGGAACATCCCATCTAAAGGACCTATGTCAAAGTCAACATTGTGACTGATCCAAAGGATGTCATCGACCGGAACCGAGCCGCTGTCGGAACACCCAATGTGGAGGAAAGCCGCTGTCGGAACACCCAATGTGGTGAGAAGCTAAATAAACTTGGAAGAGCCACCGCCAAGGGTCGGCGGAACATTAGTAGTCTTCTCGGCCGAAATCGGTTCGCCGATTATACCGGTCGAACGACTCGAGATCGGCACGATCAAGGTCCGCGATCTAGATCGGTTAATTGGTCCAGTTCTCTCACCATCATCAGACAAGGTTATCACGATTATTCGAGCACCGGGGTCGTAAATTTTCAGTCGGGGAATAAAGAGGTCCATCGGAAAGGGATCAACAGCCACAATCATGGCCGGAACTTCTGCCGGAGCAGCTAGAACTGGAAAGTAAGAAGGAAGAGAGGAAAATTGAATGAAGAAAGTCTCTTCTGTCAGGGGTATATATAGGGGAAAATCGGGCATTTATTGCTAAGTAGAAAACGAAGCGGACGCTTCGGGAATCGAGGGGAATTAATGCTTTGACCGGACCGGGCCTGATTAAGGGAAATATTGGAATAATAGAGATCGGAAGAGGGGAGACCGGTATGAAAGATCGGAGAAGGATCATGTTAAGAAGATCGGAAAGGAAGAGAGAGCAGAAAACAAAAAGAATAAGGCGCCTACCGCCGTCACCATAATCAGAGCTGAGGTAGTTAAAGCGTTGCAGGTAAAATCTCAAACCGCACGCCCCAGAATCGCCCGCATTACTGACAGGTGCCAGAATATGTCATGACAGCGCTGTACCTTCCAATCTCCACCGTTGATTCAACTTGTAAGGACGAGCCTAGGGCCCTTGGATCAAAGAAGAAGACGACAAAACCAGCGCCTTTCACTCCTAGCCTTTGGATCGCCTCGGACAAGAGAATTTGGGACCGTCAGATTAGAGGAGGAAGAAGACAAATATTCTGAAGTGGATCTCGGCCGTCTATTCTGATTCTCTTTAATTCTTGAGCTTAGGATTATGTCCTTTGAAATCTTAACCCTCCATCTCCCTCAAGATAGATCTTGACCCTTCAAGGGGAACACCCGGTCCCTATAAATATCTGCATGAAAAACTGTTCAGGGGGGACGAGAAAAGAAGGAAGTTACTATAGCAGAAGAACTCTGAAATTTAATTCAGATCATTACTCTGCTTTCATAAGAAGAACTTTTGGAGCCAGTTTTCTGAAGTATTTTCTTAAAAGGATTTTGAACACTGAAACTTTCCATTTTCAGCTCGTTCATCATCCCGCAGCGTTCACATTTTGCAGTTCCTTGTTATCTTTATATTCACTTCCACCGTCCATGTCGATCTCGTTTAAACTCTGGTATAATTCTGACTCGATAGCATTTAGTGAAGCACTCTTTGTTCTAAGGAGAATCTTATTCTACCGGTTATCAATTTGCAATCTTATTACGTTTTGTGATTCTCGGTTAGTTCACTAGAATCGACTCCTTACAGGTCAGTATTCATGTTGCCATTTTATTAAGTTTAGTTCTTGTTTTACGCATTTCCATTCTCCTTTCTTTTATGTATGTTATTTTCTTTTAAGTTCATATCATTTGAAAGATCTGAGAGAAAGGTTGTGCTCTAGTTTATTTCCGTGTCAATACCTTTGTTAACCTTTATTATTCCTGAGTGTAAGTCATTTAGTTCCAAGCGATACATAAGTAGTTGGATGTAATGCAGGTAATGACAACTTAAGAGTCCTTTTGAAATAATGAAAGGTCTAAATAATAAGCCCGGAAAATGGTAAAGCCGAGTCACTAGAATAACTTAATAGGGTATAGGGCAAGATGTCATAAGACAGAATAAAACCGAACCCCGGATAACTAAATGGAATAGATCGGCTACCAGAAATGCTGGTGAGGCGACCATATAGGAAAGTCAGAGGATTCGGTTCGGCATCCCCTGTCCAATCCTAAGGTACCAATAAGTTAAAGAGGTCTTGCACAGATCTCCCTGACACTTTTGAACGTCAGAACCCTTAGCCTTAGGTCTTCTCGATAGGTAAAATTTAGAGAGATCAGAAAGACCCTTATCTGACTACCGTTTAAATAGAAGAGATCAGAAAGGAGTCTTTATCCGATCCTCAACCAGGATTTCAGCAAATATTTTAAAGAGATCGGAGGAGAGTTCTTATCCGTTTCTCAAGCTTAAAAATTTTAATAAATATTAAAGAGATCGGAGGAGAGTTCTTATCCGTTTCTCAATCTTAAAAATTTTAATAAATATTAAAGAGATCGGAGGAGAGTTCTTATCCGTTTCTCAAGCTTAAAAATTTTAATAAATATTAAAGAGATCGGAGGAGATTTCTTATCCGTTTCTCAAGCTTAAAAATTTTAATAAATATTAAAAGAGATCGGAGGAGAGTTCTTATCCGGTTCTCAATCTAAAATTCAAATAAATATTAAAAGAGATTGGAGGAGAGTTCTTATCCGGTTCTCAATCTAAAATTTAAATAAATATTCAAAAGAAATCGGAGGAGAGTTCTCATCCAATTCCAAAAATTGAATTCTAATAAAATAGCCCTTCAAACAAAACTAATATACAACAGTAACTCACTAAGGTTACCTCATTTACTTATGTATCTGGGTAATCCAAACTTAGTGAAAAATTAAATATTCCCTTTTGTTAAAAGGATTAACATTTCCATTCAAGCCCTCCTAACTAATTTATAAAAATACGAAGTTAAATCTACTCACCCTTATTAAGGGACGAGGTGGGGTGCCTAACACCTTCCCCACCCGTTTACGGACCCCGAACTTAGAATCGCTGTTTTGAAGTGGTTTTCTTTCAATTTATCTTCACAAATGGTTTTCTTTAGTTTCCCTCAAAACTAAGGTGGCGACTCCTCATTCTTTTCCACTTCGGTGAGGGTTCGTTCAGGCGACCGCAAAATCCCTTGCGACAGCTTGGTGACTCCACTGGGGAAGTATCGACTTGACCCCGGTCCAGAGGTCCAAAAGTAGATCTAATTTCTTAATCAAATTATAGTTAGGTGGGCTCACCCGGTAATATTTTATGTGTTAATTTTTGTTTATTCCTTCTAACTGTTTTGCTTGTTTTGCTTGTTTTACTCCTTGCAGTGCACTTCGTTTAAAAAAAAAAGAGAAAAAAAGAAAAATAAAATCCCCCTGAATTGGGAAGAGGTAAAGATGTCCCTTCACACACTGAATACTCACACGATGTCCTCACACACTTCAGCCCTATACCCGGGCTTTCTTACCCTTTTAGGAAAGTAGGAGGGGGTCATGTAGCGTTACCCGTGGGTCCTACCCCATTAGTATCCGTGAAGGCTTCTGCTCAAATTGAAACTCGTTCTATTCACTGTGATATCCGTGGAATTTTCCCGACAATATCATGGGGATAGAATGAGGCTCTACTGTTTATAGTAGGGGCAATTTGGGAACCTGTGGCTCTTAGAAAACTAGATCCTGAGCTAAACTATCACGATAGCTGAAAGCCGTAGTAAGCTACCTTATAAGATAGAACTATCCAATTAGGTAGCACTCATCCGGTATCAGGAGTCTCCCTATCCTAGGACAAAAGGGGCATACTTACTCTTACCCTATTCTGTTAATTTTATCTTGTTCTTATTATTGAAGGTAATCTTGAATCATAATGTTAAGAAAACCTACACATTTTCCTACCTTGATAAATGTGTAGGTACCACTTTGCCAACAATATAATACAAGATTACCTGAATTTATCCTGCTAACGAGTTTTTCCGCAGGCATCACCAAACCAAAAGTCTGTAAAAAGGATAGGCATCATTTTTATCATGGCATCCTCGAGTCAGTCGGCAGAAGAAGTTCAGAATGCTAAACTTTGGTCCAAATCAGCTCATACTCCAGTACCCCCGCGAAATGATGTTTCCAAGGCACATGATAGCTTGCCACCTTCATTGGTTCTGAATAAAATTGAGGTCAGAATGAACAGCCTCGAGGGTCTATCTAACGGTTGGAGGTCACTTCCTGATCAGGTTAAGGCACGATTTGAGAAGAAGTACGGGAGGATTGCAACCCTAATGCGAGTCAATGTCCAAATCCCGGCATTAAAGGCCATGCTGTCGGTTTGGAGTCCTAAGTACGGAGTATTCTCTTTCAATGATATTGATACAGTTCCCACTATGGAAGAATATCAGACATTACTAGAAATTCCTTACCTGACGCAAAATCGGATCTACCTTCATCTCGAGCATAGGCAGGCTTGGAAACGATTGACACATATGATTGGTATTTCCCCAGAAGAAGTAAAGTCAAAAGAAACCGTCAAAGGAAACACGCATGGTTGGTATTGGACACATCTCAAGAAATGGTTAGATCAATACATCCAAGAGAAACAGTGGGATTGAGCTTCAATGACACTCGCCTTGGGAATCTATGGCCTGATTTTGTTCCCGGGACCATCGGGAATCATAACCCGCAGCACGGTGGAAGTATTCTGGGCGGTAGAAAAGCAGGAGGTCAATCCGATACCGGCGATTCTTGTGGAGACCTTATTAACCCTTACCTACTGCAGACAACAGGGCAAAGGGTCCATTAAGTATTGTTCTCAATTGTTGTACCTCTGGATTATCAGTCACATGTGTCCTGTGGAGACAAAAGGATTGACTTGGTACCTTGACCAGCCTCCCATTGAGAAGATGACCCGGTTGGTAATCAGTATGAAGAATGAACAGCAGTGGCGGGAACGGATTTTGAGTTTAAATAGCCATGATTACTGTTGGAGGAAACTGTGGGCGTTAGGCCAATCCATTTTGATCAGCACGGGAGGTAATCAATCGGTATCCCGAATCGGAGTGACCGGATACACAAGTTACACTCCGGCATTGGTAATGAGGCAGTTTGGCTCAACACAGTCCAAAATCAACATTGAAGAATACCACCAAGGTCATTTCTACCATGAGATCAAGGAAGAGGAAGGGTTGAAAATGGCTCGCAGATCTTGGGAAAACATCTCTCTGATGGAAAGGTCGCCTAAAGGTCCAAGTGCCACACCCGATTATCTTGAATGAAGGGCTGACAGGGATCGAGAACACTCAACTGCAGAATTCGAAGACAGCGACCCTCGCCGAAACGTCCTATTAGAAGAAGCTGATAATCGTCTGGCTGACTCATTACAAAAAGCAAATATCGAGAACTCACAATTGCAAGAACAAATGAAACAGTTGGAGGACCAACAGCGGAACCTTAAAAGAAAGGTGAGAAGACTCAGGGAAGAGGCGAGGGCCAAAAGGATAGGGTTCGAAGAGCAAGAGGAACAATGGGAAAAGGAAAAAGACTCTCTCCAATCTATGGTAAAAGAAGTAGAAATACAAAATAGTAAGCTTCAGGAAAAAATAAAATACCAAGAAATACTCGTTGAGGAGTATAAACAAGAAAACAAAAAGAAGAAGCTCGAATTGAAAGAGCAGGCACTACTCATCAACGATATCTTGAAAGAATGCGCTAAGGAAAGGAAGGAGAAAGAAAGACAAGCTGCTCTTTATCAAGAGCTGAAAGAGAAAGTTGACCAACTGGAGAGAACAATAGCACAGGGAAAACAAGAACTATTACCTGAATCCGAGTATGCTCTGAAAGCATTCGACCCTGCCAAATAAGAAGAAAGGTTATATGAGTATCTCAGAAAATATCATCTCATTATAAAGAACCTCCCAGAGCCTAGGCCGATGTAAAGAATATGGTGTACAAATTATTCAGTTAATGAAATGATTTTTGGACCATTGTTTAGCAAATTTGTGAATGAATAATATGACTCCTGTAGGAACTCCCTCGCTAGGGTTATGTGAAAATTGAATGAGCTATATGGACAAGTATCATAAATGCGCATTCAATCCAGTCATTCACAGTCAGACTATCGAATGATGCCATGATAAAGTTGATGCAACCATCCTTTCGCAGATTTCATTCTGGCTCCCAAATGCCACTCTATCCTTCGTCCGGACCAGGACTTTTAGTTTTACGAAATTCTAAATTTGTTAAAACCTTTTTTGACTCCTTACAGAAAATCAACATTGCTTCAAACAAGGCAAGCCTGACCAAGCACACGGTTCAGACCAAGCTGTACTTAACAAGATCCCGAACAAAGAAGATAATGGAAGATCAGGAACAAGTACAGAACCTACAAGGGCAGGTTTCCGAATTGAAGGATCAGGTCTCAGAACTTATGAGACTAATAAGGGAAATGTCCCAGAATAAATCTGCTTCAGAACCTAACTTACCACTACCTCCTCCACCTCTTACAACAATGGATCCTCACCAAGCTTCAACTTCTTTTACCTTTTAGTCGCCTATCCCGGACCCGACAATCACTGTCAATCCGGCTACCATGAATAATGACCTACCTTATTCTCAGTACCCAACCGTTTCAAACACCGACCCATACCCTTCAATTCTAATCCCTCCAGTTCACTCCACCCCTCACCTCCCAACTGGGGGAGCATTTCATGCAGTGGGAGGGGAAAATAAGACGAGAGAAAATGAGAAACTATTTGCTCTAGAAGAGAGATTGAGAGCAATCGAAGGACTGAATATGTATGGTTCAGTTGATGTGGCATCGCTTAGATTGGTTCCTGATGTGGTGGTGCCGCCCAAGTTCAAGGTCCCTGATTTCGACAAGTACACTGGGAATTCAGACCCTCGCATTCACTTGGCCACCTATATCGCCAAGATGTCCGCTCTGACAGATGATGACAGATTGCTAGTCCACTTCTTTCATGAGAGCCTCTCCGGGGAAGCCCTGAGGTGGTGCATTCAGTTGGACAGAAGCAAACTGCGCTCCTGGAAGGATTTAGCTGATGCCTTCTTAAGATAGTATAAATTTAACTGTGATGTGGCCCCTACAAGGAGGGACCTCGAACACAGTGCGAAAAGACAGGAAAGCTTCAAGGAGTATGCCCAGAGATGGAGAGAAAAGCGTAAGTACACCCCGGTGGATCGACAATGAGCTATACTCTCTGTTCATCGAGACTTTGAAAGCTCCTTACTTCAACTTGATGATTGGAAACACTTCCAACAGCTTCTCTGACATCATCCAGGCCGGTGAAAAAATAGAGGCCAATTTAAGAATGGGACGACTGCAGGAGTTGGCTGAGAACCCTGCAAAGAAGACTGCCAATTTTGGTAAGAAAAAGGAGGGTGATGTGCATTCCATCACCCGGCAGAATAATTACTCCCCCCTTCCCCAAAATAACTACCGGCCATATCCTTCTCCTCATGGCCAAACCATCGCAAACATTCTGCCTCCTTTCCCGAATTATCCACACCCGCGCCCACAGTATCCCCCACCTACAAATTACCAACCTAGACCACCTCCTCCTCCTGCTCAACCAAGACCACCACAAAATAACCCAAGACCCCCAAGAAACCCTGATCCACCTCTTCCCCTCCCGCTCAGTGAAATATACCGATACCTTTTCGGTATAAACCAGATTGTACCCATTCCCCTAGACCCAATTCAGCCTCCATATCCCAGGTGGTATGATGCCACAGCCCATTGTAAGTATCATGGGGGGGCACAAGGGCATTCAACTGACAATTGCGGAGCACTCAGGGGGAGAGTGCACGCTTTAATCCGGAACGGATGGCTGAAAATTGAGGGAAATGGTTCCCTCCCTAATGTTACCTCAAACCCATTTCCCAACCATAATGCGGGCAATGGTGTAAATATGATAGAGTCTAACGGAGAGAGGTCGACACCAGAGGTAGACGAGCTGATTCCTTACTTTGAGGATATTTTTGCAGTGGCAATGAGGGAAGGCTACCTTTGCCCTCAGGCATCAAAGTCAGTAGAGGATACAGGATGTCCTTACCATGGAGGGGCAGCTGATCATGAGCTGCAGGACTGTGAGGAATTCAAGCAAGAGGTTCAGAACTTATTATCCCTCAAAGTTCTGAGGTGCCGAACCAGATCGAAGACGGAAGGAGGAGCGAACACAACTAGATACAGCCAGAATGGCTCTACCTCCAAACCCAGAATTACCTTCTCACCTCCAGTAGCCTCACCGCCAGTAACGGTTATTCGAACTCCTCCTCAGCTCCCTGTCACCAATACTCACGCTGTCCCTTGGAACTATAATTTCCAAGTTTTCACTCAAGGAGCATCAAGCAGTACATCAGCTCCTAATCTTGCCTCACCTCCGGCACCACCAAAACCATGTTTTACTCCTCATGAGCATTTTAAAATGACTTATGCCGGACCTACCGCCAGTACTACTCCCCAGGTTAATCTTCATCCAGTTGCCGCCACAAAATCCTCCCCACCTGAGCAAGAAATCGAGTTTATAACTCGAAGTGGGAGGTGTTACGGGAACGAAGAGAAAGAAAAGAGAAAAGGGAAAGTAAAGATGGGAGAGTCACCAAAGAATACAGAAGAGGAGGTTGAAAAGACAGGGGAAGTAGAGCCTGCCGGACATAAAGAAGAGGAGGAGCTGCTACTCCAAATAATGAAACAAAGTGAGTATGATGTGGTGGAGCAGTTGAGAAAGACACCTGCCCGAATTTCACTGTTATCACTGATCCTGAGCTCAGAAGTGCACCGACAAGCCTTGCAGAGAGTCCTGGATCAGGCCTTTGTAAACCCCGACATCACTCCGGGGCAATTTGAGAAGATAGTGGGACAAATCCAGGCGTCCAGTTTTGTTACTTTCTCGGAAGACGATATAGACTCAGCGGGTTTAAGGCACACTAAAGCTCTGCATGTAATAGTGAAATGTAAGGGTTGTATAGTAGCCAAGGTACTTATTGATAACGGATCAGCTCTCAATGTACTCCCTAGTGCTACCTTGGCTAGGTTGCCAGTTGATCAATCAGATATACGTCAAAGTGCTATGGTAGTAAGAGCCTTTGACGGTACTAGAAGAGAAGTGTTGGGAGATATTGATTTACCACTCCAAATTGGTGCATGTACCTTCAACGTCACATTCCAGGTGATGAATATTGAGCCGGCCTACACTATGTTGCTGGGGAGGCCTTGGATCCATTCTGCGAACGCCGTTCCCTCAACTCTGCACCAGAAGATAAAATACATTATGGACGGCAAAATCATCACTGTAAGAGGAGAAGAAGCCATTTTGGTCACCAAGCCACAATCACTCCCTTATGTGGAAGCGGCCGAGGAGTCGTTGGAAAGCTCCTTCCAGGCCCTTGAGTTGCAAGAAACCAGAAAATGAAGGGGCTATGGTTATGGTAGCCAAGATAATGTCAAGGAGTGGGTACAAAGAAGGCAAAGGCCTAGGCGCCACATTACAGGGAATCATTGAACCCATACAGACTATCCAGAAGATAGGCCGCTGCGGTTTGGGATATGAGGAAGATGCCCTTATGAATGGGCGATTCTGGATGAGGAAAATGCTTCGGGATCAAAGATTTGACCAGAAAATGGGAAAAGGAAAGGTAGTCCCGAGAATCGCGGAGATCTTCACCAAACCGGTCATTGAAAATCCGACAGAGGTTGAAGAATCACCTGATAAACTGTCCATTGACGTCATCCACCTAGATTCCTTGTATGAGGCTCTGGTCTCGCCGATAGCTGAGGGGCAAGAGTTGGACAACTAGACAGCAGAGGACATCCCTGTACTTAATTTCCAGTAAAGTACCTCTGGTTATCTACACTTGATCATTTCGTCCATAATGACAAGTGTAACATTGTAAATGGACCCTTTTCTTATGTCATAAATTTTTAATGAATTAATAGCGCATTTATTTTCAATTCTTTTCTCCTTTTGAATTCCATCCTTATAATATATTCTATTTTCTTTCATTCAGGACCGTTCATCAATTAACACCTAATAATTCTATAGACTTAGAAATCCCTCTGGTTAATTTTGAAACCCCTATAACTGCCATTACTTCAAGTGATTCTGGGGTGGAGCTCACAGAAGAAAGCGATGAAAGGGATGAACCTTCCCTAGTGCCTTGTGGCGATGAAACACGCACCATAAACCTAGGCACGGAAGAAGTAAAGAGGGAACTTAAGGTTGTGGAGAGTGAAGAAGTGGGAGATATGATCAGCTTGCTTAGAGAATTCCTGGATGTATTTTCCTGGAGCTATGATGATATGGTTGGCTTGGACCCCCAGATAGTGGCACACAAAATTCCCCTTATTCCGGGGACAATCCCGGTGAAACAGAAACTAAGAAGAATGAATCCTGACACATTGCTCAAAGTTCGGGATGAAGTCAAGAAAGCGATATGATCTTTGGGTTCTGAAGTAGTCAAATATCCCCAATGGATAGCTAACATTGTCCCGGTAATGAAGAAGGACGGGAGAGTTAGGGTGTGCATTGATTACAGGGATCTTAATAGAGCAAGCTTAAAGGATGATTTCCCTCTCCCCCACATTGATGTGTTAGTAGACAATGCTGCGGGATTGGGCAGATGTTCATGCATTGATGGGGCATCTGGGTACAATCAAATCCCAATGGATGAGAAAGACAAAGAGAAAACCGCTTTTATCACTCAATGGGGAGTATTTTGCTATCGGGTCATGCCTTTCGGGTTGACGAATGCCGGTGCTACCTATCAACGCGCTATGGTCACATTATTCCACGATATGATGCACAAAGAAGTGGAGGTATACGTGGATGATATGATCATCAAATCTAGGGGAGAAGAGAGCCACGTCCAGGTGGTAAGGAAAGTATTGGAGAGACTCAGGAAATATCAGTTGAAACTGAATCTCGCCAAATGCATATTCGGAGCTAGGTCAGGGAAATTGTTGGGATTCATAGTGAGCGAGAAGGGAATAGAGGTAGATCCCGATAAAGTTCGAGCTATTCAAGAGATGCCATCCCCAAGAACAGAAAGGGAGGTGCGCAGTTTCCTGGGAAAATTGAATTATATATCAAGGTTTATTTCCAACCTCACTGCTAAAGCCGAGCCTATTTTTAGACTGCTCCGAAAGAACAACACCACTCAATGGGATTCAGTTTGTCAAGAGGCTTTCGAGACAATCAAGCAGTATCTATCAAGCCCACCAGTATTGGTTCCACCCGTGGCGGGGAGGCCTCTGATCCTGTATATGGTAGTCCAACAGAACTCGATGGGATGTGTTTTGGGGCAACACGATGATACCGGCCGGAAGGAAAGAGCGATTTATTACCTGAGCAAAAAGTTCAATGATTGTGAGTCAAGGTATTCTTTCTTGGAAAAAACTTGTTGTGCACTAGCTTGGACGGCAAACCGCCTCAAGCACTACATGTTGAATCATAAGACATGGTTCATCTCCAGGATGGATCCTATCAAATATGTATTCGAAAGCCCATTCGTGACAGGCAGGATAGCCAAGTGGCAGGTCATACTCTCCCAATATGACATAGTCTATATGACCCGGAAGGCGGTGAAAGGTAGCGTGATCGCTGACCTCCTAGCAGAAAATCCTATCCAGGATTATGAAGCCCTGGATTTTGAGTTCCCTGATGAGCATATTAATGAAGTAGACTGCGAAGAAGAGGGGCCAGTCGATGTATGGGAAATGTATTTCAATTTGTCAATTTGTCCAGTAATGGAATTGGAGCCGTGTTGATATCCCGGATGAAAAACACTTTAATATAGCTATAAAGTTGAGATTTGTTGCACCAACAACGTCGCGAGAATCTGAAGCTTGTGTGATGGGTCTACAGCTGCCATCGAAATTAAAATCGGAAGTTGAAGGTATATGGAGACTCATTACGATCATTTATCAAGTCAAGGGAATGGCAAACTAAGGATCCTAAACTAATCCGTATCGTAAGTACTTACTGGAGCTGATTAAGAAATTCGAAGAAATCTCTTTCACTCATCTTAATAGAGACAAGAATCAATTTGCTGATGCCTTAGCTACTCTAGCTGTTATGGCTCAAATCGAAGAAGGGCAGATGATTCAGATACTGAAGATTAAGACAAGGAACGAGCCAGCTTATTGCTTCGTGATTGAAGAAGAACCTGATGATGAACCTTGGTATCATGACATCCTGGTCTACTGCAAAACCAGAGAATTCCCTTCGGGGGCAAGCAAAAACGAAAAGAGGATGATTCAGAGATTAGCATTGGGATACTTCCCCAGTGGAGAGACTCTATACAAGAGGAGCTCCAACGGCGAATTGTTGAGATGTGTGGATGCAAAAGAGGCGAAGAAAATCCTTTTTGAGACTCATGAGGGAAACTGTGCCACCCATACTAATGGACATATGATGGCTAGGCAAATCATGCGACGGGGATATTTCTGGACCACGATGGAAAAAGACTGCATCGAATATTTTCGAAAATGCCATAAGTGTCAGATCTACGCAGATCCGATAAATGTTCCACCTCACAAATTGTTCAACCCCGTTTCGCCATGGCCTTTTGCAATGTAGGGCATTGACGTGATTGGTCCCATCAACCCTAAGGCATCCAATGGGCATAGATTTATCCTGGTAGTAATCGACTATTTTTCTAAATGGGTCGAAGCCACATCATACACCCATATTACGCAGAACACGTTTCTCAAATTCCTCAGAAACAATATCATATGCCGGCATGGTCTCCCCAATGAAATCGTCATTGATAATGCCAAGAATCTGAATGGTCCTAAGATTCATAAATTGTGTGATCAATACAAGATCCGACATCTCAATTCCTCCCCATACCGTCCCCAGATGAATGGAGGGTTGGAAGCCGCAAACAAAAATCTCAAAAGAATAATTCGGAAAATGACAGTCACATATAGGGATTGGCATGATATACTTCCCTATGCTCTTCACGCATACCGGACTTCTGTAAGAACCTCAATCGGGGCAACTCCATACTCACTGGTTTACGGGATGGAAGCAGTATTACCCATTGAAGTTGAAATTCCTTCCTTAAGGATTCTGAAGGAATAGGGGATTGATGAGTCAGAATGGATCCAGTCAAGGTTAGATCAATTAAACTTACTGGATGAGAAAATGTTAGTAGCAGCATGTCATGGGCAATTGTACCAGAGGAGAATGGCTAGGGCATTTGACAAAAGTGTTCGCCCACGCGAATTCCAACCCAGGGACCTAGTTCTGAAGAAAATGCTGCCAAATCAAAGCGATCCCCGGGGCAAATGGTCACCAACCTACGAGGGACCCTATGTGGTTAAAAAGGCATTTTCTGGAGGAGCCTTGATCTTGACCCACATGAACGGTGAAGAATTGCCAAGACCTGTGAATGCTGACACCGTCAAGAGATACTATGCCTAAAAAAAAAAAAAAAAGGGGTAGGAGTGAAAACCCGAAAGGGCGCTCCCAGCAAAATGTGTGAAAGAAGGCGAAAACCCCGAAGGGGCGCTTTCTGTAAAATGAGTGAAGGATGAAAACCCGAAAGGGCGTCCTGAAAGAGCGACCTAAAAAAAAAAAAAAAAGAAGGAAATCTAGGAGCGAAAACCCAAAAAGGGCGCCCCTAGAACCAGAAAATTGAGGAATAAGGGAGAAGCTCAAAACCGAGAAAGGAAATGAATCATCACTACATGAAACTTCAGAAATGTTTGAAATAATGGCAGTTAAGGGATTTCAAAGCCAGCCACAAGGAATATGTGAGATCTATCCTTGTACCCTTTTCCTTTGAAATTCTATCTTTGTTTTTATTAAAGCTATAATAAAGTCATATTTCGTTCCCTATTCTTTTATCTTCCCTTTATACTCACTCTTTAACATTATCTCTCTGCAATCTCGTTATTTAATGCGCTATTATTCTGTTAAATTTTTTTTTGCCATAAGATTAGGATTTGACAATTGATAACCTCACGTACTCTACTATGAGATTTGCAGGGAATGTCTTGGAGAAAAGGGGGTAGGGGTGAAAACCCGAAAGGGCATCCTAAAAAGACCAAAAAAAAAAAAAAAAAAAAAAAACTAGAGGTGAAAACCCGGAAGGGCACTTCTAGTCATATAGACGAAGGGGAAGTGAAAACCCGCAAGGGCACTTTTCGGGAGAAAGTCGAAAAAAAAAAACAGAAATGGGGCATTGGAAGGAATGAGGCCATAGGTCAAGTCTTGCAACTCGTCCTCCATTCATCATTGGCCTTCGGGATTCTGTTAAGTACACTTCATTGGGGAAGAACTTCTTGTGTCCGGATTAGGCTTGCTTTGTAAGTGCAATTTACAATTTCCTGTTATCAACCTCTGGTTCCTTGATCTAAGTTGATTTTAATTTCATGCAATTTACATTTCCTGTTATCAACCTCTGGTTCCTTGATCTAAGTTGATTTTAATTTCCTGCAATTTACATTTCCTATTATCAACCTCTGGTTCCTTGATCTAAGTTGATTTTAATTTCCTGCAATTTACATTTCCCGTTATCAACCTCTGGTTCCTTGATCTAAGTTGATTTTAATTTCCTGTAATTTACATTTTCTGTTATCAACCTCTGGTTCCTTGATCTAAGTTGATTTTAATTTCATGCAATTTAAATTTCCTGTTATCAACCTTTGGTTTCTTGATCTAAGTTGATTTTAATTTCATGCAATTTAAATTTCCTGTTATCAACCTCTGGTTCCTTGATCTAAGTTGATTTTAATTTCCTGCAATTTACATTTCCTGTTATCAACCTCTGGTTCCTTGATCTAAGTTGATTTTAATTTCCTGCAATTTACATTTTCTGTTATCAACCTCTGATTCCTTAATCTAAGTTGATTTTAATTTCATGCAATTTAAATTTCCTATTATCAACCTCAGGTTCCTTGATCTAAGTTGATTTTAATTTCCTGCAATTTACATTTCCTGTTATCAACCTCTGGTTCCTTGATCTAAGTTGATTTTAATTTCATGCAATTTAAATTTCCTGTTATCAACCTCTGGTTCCTTGATCTAAGTTGATTTTAATTTCTTGCAATTTACATTTCCTGTTATCAACCTCTGGTTCCTTGATCTAAGTTGATTTTAATTTCATGCAATTTAAATTTCCTGTTATCAACCTCTGGTTCCTTGATCTAAGTTGATTTTAATTTCCTGCAATTTACATTTCCTGTTATCAACCTCTGGTTCCTTGATCTAAGTTGATTTTAATTTCATGCATTTAAATATCCTGTTATCAACCTCTGGTTCCTTGATCTAAGTTGATTTTAATTTCATTTTCCAGTTATCAACTTCTGGTTCCTTGATCCAAGTTGATTCTAACTTTCTAGTATTTTAACTTCTGTCGCCGATCTCTAGGTCACTAACTTAGATAAGCTTTAGTTCCCTAACTTTGAACACCTAATCGTCCAAAATATGGGTCTAAATCTTTACATAATTCCTACACAGGAAAATTTTTCCCTTTAATAGAAATTATGTAAAGAGGGGCATCTGTCGACACCATATTTTGGCCGATCTCCAGAATTAATAAACTTTGAAACCAATCCCCAGTACTAAGTCTCCCTTTAACAGCTAACCACATTTTCGATCTCTCTTTTGCTAGATAACCACATTACCGATCTCTCCTCACAAGGAAATGAATCAATGCTATGTCCTCACATCAGTCAAAGCCTTACCGGTCTATTAAATCACTCACCGATCTCTCATTGTCGAATCTCCTGACCAGTCAAGTATATTCCTGATCTCTGTTGACAAACGAAATTGAACTGACACTAGATCTTTGTTACCATCTTTGTTGCCGATCTCCCTTTCAAAAGTTTAAGAATAATCAAAGGTTCCGTTCCGGTTTAATGATGATCCCGATCTTAAATGTTCAAGCCAAATTTCTAATTTTAGTCAAGTCCCGTTTAGCGTTGGTTCCCTACCGATCTCGTGCTCATTGTGTTTTCCGATCTCTCACACTTAGGTTAATAATCACTTTCAGTTATTCCAACATACTCAGACAATCAAATGTTTAAATAATTTAGAAATTTTCCGATCATAACCATTCATCGAACAAAAGAGGCATTCCATTTCATTTCATTTCAAGAATTTGTACAAGTTATTCTGCTGGAGGGTCACCCCCAGCTTGATCTACATCTTGTCCGTCCCCTCTCTCACCCTCAGCCTCCTCCTCACTCTCCTCACCTTCATCATCGGGAGCCAGGTTGGCCATCCAGGAGAAGTCCTCCTCAGGGTAACGCTTCTTGAGCTCAGCCAGGAGATCTCTGTGAGCATTCACATAAGCGCCGGCCACTCCAGTCACTATCTCTTCTTCTTTCACCTTGAGCTCCTCAGCAAGGTGAGCGAGTTGAGCAGCTTCATCGGCCCGGAGCGCTTGCACTTCTTCAAAAGCGTGGGCCTGCTCGGCCAGCTTGTCCTCATAGAACTTCATTCGCCCCTCAATTTGAGATATGTAGCTCTGAGCGGATGAAAGTTGAGATCGGAGGGAAGCTGCTTCATGACCCATCCTCTCGACCTCTTTACCCAGGCGATGCGCCTTCTCCCGTATGATGTGCTGGTTCACCAGGCACTCCACGTTCAAGCTCATGGATCGGGTCAAGATATCATCAAGGTTACCCGGAGACAGCCTATCCCAATCTTCCCGAAGACAAATGGAGGACGCCAAGACCTTAGCGAAACTAGGGTTTTCTCGAACCGTACGATTCTTCTCCAGTGAGTGGACTAAGACTTGGGCACCGCGGGAGATAGTCCTCACGTTAGGTTGAGAAGAACCCTCTTCTGCATTCGGAGCAACTGGAGGAGGTGGAGGCGGCTCTTCCCGGCGAGGAGGGGATCAGAACACTTCTGCGATCACCGGTCCCGAAGGTTGAGACGAGCCTTCTTGTATTTCCCTGGGCTCATGCCTGGGTGTCTGCATTTCCTCAACTCGTTTCATCCCCCGTACCTTCCGGGAGATCTCCCTCTTTCGCTTTCGGCTCTCCTTGGAGGCTTCGCCGCTGGCCATACCTGCACAAAGAAGAGGTCAGTGAGATCGCTAAGGTCCTGAGATCTGAGATGTAGAAAATACCGATGCCGAGGTCAAAGAGCTGGAGTCTGCGATCTTTGCCGGTGATCAATTCCATAGTCCAATGGTGCAGCTCGGCAGTCACTGCATCCAAGCAACAGAACTTCTCTCTGGACGCCTGCTCCTTCAACTCCATCACCATGGCGCCCTCTTCCCTATTCAACACGTGACGCTTCAGAATTAAAGGGCCTTGGTGTAGCCAGCTACGAGGGAAACCCTCAAAGCCATTCGAAATTTTGCTCCTTAGAATAAAGAAGTGGTTCTTCCAGTTTTTCAGGGAGGAGGGCAGATCGATGAAGAGCCCACAATGTGGCTTCGCCTGGAAAAACCAGTACTCGTCGTCCTTTTGACGAGTTAACCTATGCAGCTCGGCGAATACCTTAGGCGTAGGACGAAATCCCTTAGCTCGGCAGAGGCCTCGAAAGGCTATTAAGATTCGCCAGGAGTTCGGGTGAACTTGAGCTATGCACACTTGGAAAAATTTCAAGACTTCCTTAAAGAAGTCGTCAAGAGGGAACCGCAGCCCGGCTTTCAACTGTTCTTCGTATACCATAATCATGTCGTTCTCTTCAAAGAAATGATCGGCCCAGAGATCGCCGTGACACCGGATAAGTTCATATGAATCGGGCTCAATGTTATACTCCTGGCTGAATGACTGCAGATCGGTTTCTTGAAGTACCGATGGCAGCTCGTCCATGGGAAGATTCTCTCTCCCTGAAGAAGGTGCATGCCTTGATGACGTCACTTGTTCCCGAGCTGGGACGGAGACTCTAGGAGGTTCAGGTCACGCCCCTGGCCCGACCACCTCTACTTCATCATATGACCACGAGAACTGGATGGAAGGAGGACTCGCTGCTCTCTGACCTTCGGCGCCACTCATTTTCAAAGGAAATAAAGAATTTAAACTAAAAGAAGGATCTAAACCCTTACCAGAGCTTGATCGGAGTCGGAAGAGCTTGAGAAAACGAGAGAATTTTGAAGTTGTTCGCGAGAAACTGAAAATGACACAAGAGAGCAAATGGCTAACCCCCACCCCTATTTATACTCGTCCGAGCATTTAATGCTCACGGCATCCCAGGCGGTGCATCGGTCAGCGAGATCTGCCAGCTGTTTCTGACACATCTCATGAATATTCTGGAAATTCCATAAAGAGATCGAATGACTAGAGATCGGCAGATTAAGATAAATCTTTTGAATTATGGATCATTTAGGGTCATTTAAATTAAAGGTCAGATCGGGTAAATACTTCAGAGATCGAAAAATAATTAATGCAATAATAATAAGATGATAATTGACAAAATGAAATCTTTATTTCCAAGAGATCGGATTGCATTAAAATTGGACTACATCATTTCGGTGGCCTCTAGAGATCGGATTGCATTAAAATTGGACTACATCATTTCTGTGATCTCTAGAGATCAGATTACATTGAAAATAAAATACATCATTTGGGCGATCTCAAAGACCGGTGGAACATTCCATCTAAAGGACCTATGTCAAAGTCAAAATTGTGACTGATCCAAAGGATGTCATCGACCGGAACCGAGCCGCTGTCGGAACACCCAATGTGGAGGAAAGCCGCTGTCGGAACACCCAATGTGGTGAGAAGCTAAATAAACTTGGAAGAGCCACCGCCAAGGGTCGGCGGAACATTAGTAGTCTTCTCGGCCGAAATCGGTTCGCCGATTATACCGGTCGAACGACTCAAGATCGGCACGATCAAGGTCCGCGATCTAGATCGGTTAATTGGTCCAGTTCTCTCACCATCATCAGACAAGGTTATCACGATTATTCGAGCACCGGGGTCATAAATTTTCAGTCGGGGAATAAAGAGGTCCATCGGAAAGGGATCAACAGCCACAATCATGGCTGGAACTTCTGCCAGAGCAGCTAGAACTAGAAAGTAAGAAGGAAGAGAGGAAAATTGAATGAAGAAAGTCTCTTATGTCAGGGGTATATATAGGGGAAAATCGGGCATTTATTGCTAAGCAGAAAATGAAGCGGACGCTTCGGGAATCGAGGGGAATTAATGCTTTGACCGGACCGGGCCTGATTAAGGGAAATATTGGAATAATAGAGATCGGAAGAGGGGAGACCGGTATGAAAGATCGGAGAAGGATCATGTTAAGAAGATCGGAAAGGAAGAGAGAGCAGAAAACAAAAAGAATAAGGCGCCTACCGCCGTCACCATAATCAGAGCCGAGGTAGTTAAAGCATTGCAGGTAAAATCTCAACCGCACGCCCCAGAATCGCCCGCATTACTGACAGGTGCCAGAATATGTCATGACAGCGCTGTACCTTCCAATCTCCACTGTTGATCCAACTTGTAAGGACGAGCCCAGGGCCCTTGGATCAAAGAAGAAGACGATAAAACCAGCGCCTTTCACTCCTACCCTTGGATCGCCTCGGACAAGAGAATTTGGGACCGTCAGATTAGAGGAGGAAGAAGACAAATATTCTGAAGTGGATCTCGGCCGTCTATTCTGATTCTCTTTAATTCTTGAGCTTAGGATTAGGTCCTTTGAAATCTTAACCCTCCATCTCCCTCAAGATAGATCCTGACCCTTCAAGGGGAACACCCGGTCCCTATAAATACCTGCATGAAAAACTGTTCAGGGGGGACGAGAAAAGAAGGAAGTTACTATAGCGGAAGAACTCTGAAATTTAATTCAGATCATTACTCTGCTTTCATAAGAAGAACTTTTGGAACCAGTTTTCTGAAGTATTTTCTTAAAAAGATTTTGAACACTGAAACTTTCCATTTTCAGCTCGTTCATCATCCCGCAGCGTTCACATTTTTAGTTCCTTGTTATCTTTATATTCACTTCCACCGTCCATGTCCGATCTCGTTTAAACTCGGGTATAATTCTGACTCGATAGCATTTAGTGAAGCACTCTTTGTTCTAAGGAGAATCTTATTCTACCGGTTATCAATTTGCAATCTTATTGCGTTTTGTGATTCTCGGTTAGTTCACTAGAATCGACTCCTTATAGGTCAGTATTCATGTTGCCATTTTATTAAGTTTAGTTCTTGTTTTACGCATTTCCATTCTCCTTTCTTTTATGTATGTTATTTTCTTTTAAGTTCATATCACGCTGAAAAGATACAGAGAAAGGTTGTGCTCTAGTTTATTTCTGTGTCGATACCTTTGTTAACCTTTATTATTCCTGAGCGTAAGTCATTTAGTTCCAAGCGATACATAAGTAGTTGGATGTAATGCAGGTAATGGAAACTTAAGAGTCCTTTTGAAATAATGAAAGGTCTAAATAATAAGCCCGGAAAATGGTAAAGCCGAGTCACTAGAATAACTTAATAGGGTATAGGGCAAGATGTCATAAGACAGAATAAAACCGAACCCCGGATAACTAAATGGAATAGATCGGCTACCAGAAATGCTGGTGAGGCGACCATATAGGAAAGTCGGAGGATTCGGTTCGGCATCCCCTATCCAATCCTAAGGTACCAATAAGTTAAAGAGGTCTTACGCAGATCTCCCTGACACTTTTGAACGTCAGAACCCTTAGCCT
Organism: Hevea brasiliensis; assembly: GCF_030052815.1. NCBI lineage: Eukaryota > Viridiplantae > Streptophyta > Magnoliopsida > Malpighiales > Euphorbiaceae > Hevea > Hevea brasiliensis. The sequence goes on along the minus strand of NC_079493.1, from coordinate 88,920,338 downwards.
TATGTCTTCTCGATAGGTAAAATTTAGAGAGATCGGAAAGACCCTTATCTGACTACCGTTTAAATAGAAGAGATCAGAAAGGAGTCTTTATCCGATCCTCAACCAGGATTTCAGCAAATATTTTAAAGAGATCGGAGGAGAGTTCTTATCCATTTCTCAAGCTCAAAAATTTTAATAAATATTAAAGAGATCGAAGGAGAGTTCTTATCCGTTTCTCAAGCTTAAAAATTTTAATAAATATTAAAGAGATCGGAGGAGAGTTCTTATCCGTTTCTCAAGCTTAAAAATTTTAATAAATATTAAAGAGATCGGAGGAGAGTTCTTATCCGTTTCTCAAGCTTAAAAATTTTAATAAATATTAAAAGAGATCGGAGGAGAGTTCTTATCCGATTCTCAATCTAAAATTCAAATAAATATTAAAAGAGATCGGAGGAGAGTTCTTATCCGGTTCTCACTCTAAAATTTAAATAAATATTCAAAAGAAATCGGAGGAGAGTTCTCATCCAATTCCAAAAATTGAATTCTAATAAAATAGCCCTTCAAACAAAACTAATATACAACAGTAACTCACTAAGGTTACCTCATTTACTTATGTATCTGGGTAATCCAAACTTAGTGAAAAATTAAATATTCCTTTTTGTTAAAAGGATTAATATTTCCATTCAAGCCCTCCTAACTAATTTATAAAAATACGAAGTTAAATCTACTCACCCTTATTAAGGGACGAGGTGGGGTGCCTAACACCTTCCCCACCCGTTTACGGACCCCGAACTTAGAATCTCTGTTTTGAAGTGGTTTTATTTCAATTTATCTTCACAAATGGTTTTCTTTATTTTCCCTCAAAACTAAGGTGGCGACTCCTCATTCTTTTCCACTTTGGTGAGGGTTCGTTCAGGCGACGCAAAATCCCTTGCGACAAGCTCTAAAATATTTTCAACTCTTAGCCCTTGTCCAACAAAGGGTGATCTAGTCATTTTGCCCTGAAGGCAAGATTCACAAGTTGGAGTAGGCTCAGAGGCCAATAAGGATAGAATCCCCATTTTCTCCAGTTTTGCAATCCTATCTTCTGCAACATGACCTATATATTTTAAACTTGAGTTGATTTTTACCATGGCGTTGCATTCATTTAGATCACTTGCATTCATATTGTGTTTGTCATTATTATCCAAATAATAAAGACCATCATTCATCTAACCTGAACCAATATATTTATTTCCAAAATAAATATTGCAAACATCATCTGTGAACTGAAATTCATAGCCATTTCTAGTCAAACTAAATATAGAAATGATGTTTTTAAAAGCATCAGGTACATATAAAATATTATCCAAACACAAAACATTTCCAGACATGTAAAAAGATTTAGATGCTATGGCTAAAGCTTCAACAGTTGAGCCATTGCCAATCCGGACTCTAAAATCTTGAGAACACAGGCTGCTACTATTTGCTAGTTCCTGCATATCATAAGAAATGTGAGAACTGGCACCAGTATGTAAAACCCAAGATGTAGATGAACTATGAGAATCATCAGAATCTAAATAACAAGATATGGATGTACCTTTCGAAGGTCTATCCTTCTTGTCCTTCAGAGAAGGAAGATACTCTGGGTAGTTTCTTTTCTAGTGCCCATCCTTCTGGCAGTGGAAATACTTTCCTTTGCCTCAATTAGCTTTAGTCTTCCCTTTCTGTTTAGCTATTTTCTTGAAAGGACTAGGAATCTGAGGTTTCTTTTTCTTATTGCCCTTCTTCTTGTTGGACTTTCTAGTAGAAGAAGATGCAATCAAAGCTACCTCTTTTCCTTTATTGCCCGGCATATTCTTTTGGGCAATAACCAGCATGTTGAGCCAACCAGCCAAGGTGCATTACTATTTAGTCATATGGAAATTTGTCACAAAATTCCCAAAAGACTCAGGAAGGGACTGAAGGATCAAATTCATCTGTAGTTGGAAATCCATGTTGAAGTCAAGATGTTCCAACTGCTCAATCAGCCGAATCATCTTGTGGACATGATCCCCAACATTCTGTCCCTCAGATATCCTCATGCGGAATAGCTGTCTAGATATCTCATACCTAGCATTCCTGCTGTGCTCACCATACAACTCTTGTAGGTGAAGGAGGATCTCACTCACACTCTGCATGTTCTCATGTTGCTTCTATAACTCATTACTCATGGAAGCAAGCATGTAACACTTATCTCTCATATCATGCTCCTTCCACTTGTCCAAAGTTTCATGTTCCTCTTGAGTGGCCTCTGGAGGTAAGGGACCAGGAACATTTGAGTCTAGAACATATCCTATATGTTCAAGGTTCAGGATAAGTTTTAAATTTCTTAGCCAATCAGACAGATTAGGTCCTGTCAACCTATTGCGATCAAGTATGCTTGCAAGGATATTGGATAGTGGTGGTTGTTTTATGCTCATTATTATCAGAAAATTAACTGTAGAAAATAACCAGATTAATTAGTAAATGTATCATGTAATTAACCAAAATGATTATGGTCTTTTAATCAAATTGGTCCTCCCACTAACTTAGCAAATCCTACACTTCCAAAGTAGAAAATAGAAATCATAGTTGGATGGATTTCTAGTGGGTGATTGAATTCTTATAATTCTATTGATCATCCTCAGGTACATCCATTATTGGAATTACAATAAACTATAAGTGAGCAACTCCTTACCCATCACATCTCATGTGAGGTTCAATCCTTTACCTAGCCCCTAATGCTCAAAATCTCAGGTACATCAATTATTGACTTATCTTGCATTAGTTAAGTTGATCCCATTGAGCCAGTAATTATGTAAATAATTTTAATGTCCTCAGGTACATCCAATATTGGCCACCAAACCATTTACATATTTACAACATCTCATGCGTAACAATTATTCTTAAGAAAATCTCTTAAATTAATTGCATCTTATGCAAGTATTTATAATTTCTTAAAATAATTGCCTTAATGGAGGGCCCATGTTATAATTACTTTAATTATAGCATTTCCAACTTTATCATTTGTTTGGAAGATTTTATGGTCATCCTAATTACTATTAAGGTCTCACTTTGTACATTATCCATTTAGGATGCATATATCATATACTTACATACAGTCATATACTTCTCATGCATTCATGGATAAACAGTAAATATGGTATGGTCATGGACTTTCCAAGGGATTAAATTCTGAGCCACCAAGAATTGAATTAGGGCATTCCTATGTGCATTTCATTCATTCATTTTACAAGAATTGCTGAAGGAGTACATAATCAACACTTGATCTTGAATTCCTCCCACTGGTCCCACCAATGCTCTTGACCTCCTTGATCTTCTTGCAATCCAATTACATAGTAATCCTTGGCATACCAAGGCGAATTTACAAGAACTAAATAAATGAAATTACAATCCAAAATTATTACAACCTTAATAATACATGCCCAAAATAAATTAAAATAAATTAATTAATTTATAATTCCAAAGAAACATAAAAGAAATAAATCCAATCACATTGGTCTTTTATAGTCTATGATCATCCATCATGCATATCACTATTTAACAATTAATTAAAACATACATACTTAAATTAAATTGAATATCTCATATTCAACTTAAAAATCTAGATTTGAATATGATTCAAACAAATTTAAAAATTCAGATTTGAATCACATTCAAACAATTTTTAAAATTCAGATTTGAATCACATTCAAACAATTTTAAAAAATTCATATTTGAATATGATTCAAACAACTTTAAAAATTTAGATTTGAATCACATTCAAACAATTTTTACAATTCAGATTTGAATCACATTCAAACAATTTTTAAAATTCAGATTTGAATCAAAATTTAATTATGTGATTAAAAATCTAATTAAACAATTTAATTAAACATAAGATGAGCTTTTATATCATACAACAATTGCAAATTAAAAAGCCAAGCCTTGCGCACACCATTAGAGGCCACAAAGTGTGCGCACCAATGGTGTTGGTCACCAAGCCGCCATCTTTCATTGCAACCAGCAATGGATCTATCATCTAATAATCATACCACACAATTAAATCATATAATCAACAATCTAAATGGGAAATATAGTGGCTCTGATACCAATTGAAGGAGCAGAAGCATGAAGAACACAAGTTTAGATCAATGAAATTCAAAATTTTTCATCAATTTTTTGCATTTTTAATTCAAGAGATTGTTTGCTAATCTCTTTGAATTGATGAGGGATGAAGAAGAAGAGAAGGGAGAGGTCTCCAAGGTGGCGGCACAAAGAGAAAGGCAGCAACTTGTTATGTTTTTCTTTTCATAACAATAATTATATAGCTAGGTCACCACTTAAAACCCTTGCCACATGTCACCTTCTGATTGGCTCTAGGTTTAATTGACTCAATCACATTGTGCAAAGTGTCAAACCTATATTTAATCTTAACTTTGATCATCTTACATGATTAAAAGACATTTAGCAAGCTTATGTGTAGTTCCACATGTCACCATCTCATGGTGCCACATGTCACCTTGTGAAATGACTAAAATGCCCCTATGTCTTAATTTTGAGTTCTCAACCCAAAATAATTATTTCTCTTCTTCTAATCAATTTATATCAAATATAAATTAATAAATTAATCTTTATTAATTAATTTTTCATTAATTAAATTCATATTTAAACACTTTCAAAATAAATTTAACTTATACTACACATCCAATAATCTAGATTTGGTTTCAAGTCATGATAGGGACTTTGCAATCTAATTACAAACTAAACCTATTTAATTAATCAATTAAACTTTTTAATTAATTAATTAAATCATATTTAATTTATTGATTACTTGTGTATGTGTGTGACTTACTAGGCTTATCACTAATTGGCAATGAGACATGATATTAACTCTTAATATCATCAGAACTCTTTCTTACCATAAATGATTTCTCTAAATCATTTTATGCACCTCATAGACCATGGTTAACACCTAGCATAGCATGCCATGGCCACCCAATCAGTAATAAGGTTTACCTTAAATGAAACTATAATCATATGTTACCATGCATTAGAATCTCTCTGTTACAAAATCTCAATTTGAGCTGGAGTCATGGTTTATGTCAAACTCCATTTGCTATGAATATTATGTTCTCTTTTAATTCCAGTTCTTGATTAAAAAGATTTTCTCATCAGAAACTCTTTTCTGATTAAATCTATCTGTCCTGGCCAGGAACTTGAAACATTAAGAACAATTAAATGAACATAGGATTTTATCTCTATTTACTTAGAGGAACATATTCCATCTTGATCAACACCTACCTCCATATATGACTAGTAAGAGCCAACACATGCCCATATACCCATACACAGTACAAGTATAAGAGCAGTATCAAACTCAAACCACCTATATATAAGATAACTGTGCTATCTCAGGTCTAAAGATTATATGCACTGATATGATTTATGACAATGCATTGACAAGAGTACACTCCATGTGCTTGTCATAAATGTCACTGGTTCGGCCTACTTATCATGTATAAGTGCCTATCATGTTTGTTATATGGCATGAGACTCACCATTTCATCTTATTTATATCTCATATAAATAACTTGGGAACAAACATGAATACAATATTTATGGATAAGTCATATCCTTATTGTGAAGTATCCTCGATTGTGAACCTATTTATGATACTTTGTGCTAGAAATACTATCACTCATATTCTTAACAACTTAAGAATAGAATTTCTAACAAAATATCAATGGACCTTTTCTATTATGCATAAATATATTATATAAATAGAAAAGTGAAAATGCATTTTATTAATAAAACATGTACAAGATACATACTAAATGATATGCTCTAGGGCATACTAATAACAATAACTCATCATACTATGTAGCATATCCAATAAGGTACGATTTCTCCTTTCAGATACACCATTCAACTGTGGTGTTCCTAGAGGAGTCAGCTGAGAATCAATGCCATGCTCTCTCAAGTATTCATCAAGTTCAGTACTCAAGTATTCACCTCCACGATCTGATCGAAGAGCTTTAATACTTTTTCCTGTTTGATTTTCTACTTCAGATTTAAATTCATTGAACTTTTCAAAGAATTCATGTTTGTATTTCATCAAATACAAATACCCAAACCTTGATTTATCATCAGCAAAGGTAATAAAATAATGAAAACCGCCTCTAGCCGTTTCTTTAAATGGACCACATAC